>NC_091982.1:117451563-118091389 GCF_044704955.1 Pristiophorus japonicus | reverse complement strand
ATAAAAACAGGCAGTAACAGCTTCTGCAAGTATATAAAAAGGAAAAGAGTAGCTAAAGTAAACATTGGTCCCTTAGAGGATGAGACTGGGGAATTAATAATGGGAAACAGGGAAATAGCAGAGACTTTGAACAAATATTTTGTATCGGTTTTCAAGGTGGAAGGTTCTTAAAGCATCCCAAAAATTGATAATCAAGGGGCTATTGGGAGGGGGGGGGCAGTTAAAACAATCAGAGAAAAAGTACGAGGCAAACTAATGGGACTAAAGGTGGACAAGTCCCCTGGACCTGATGGGCTGCATTCTAGGGTCTTAAAAGAAGCGGTTGCAGAGATATTGGATGCATTGGTTGTAATCTACCAAAATCCCCTGGATTCTGGAGAAGTCCCAGTGGATTGGAAAACCGCAAATGTAACACCTCTATTTAAGAAAGGAGGGAGACAGAAAGCAGGACACTATAGACCAATTAGGCTAACATCTGTCATTGGGAAAATGCTTCAGTCACTTATTAAGGAAGTAGTAGCAGGACATTTAGAAAATCATAATGCAGTCAAGCAGAGTCAGCATGGTTTTATGAAAGGGAAATCATGTTTGACACATTGCTGGAATACTGTGAAGATGTAATGAGCAGGGTGGATAAAGGGGAACCAGCAGATGTTGTGTATTTAGTTTTCCAGAAGGCATTCCATAAGGTGCCACATAAGAGGTTACTGCACAAGATATGAGCTCATGGGGTTGGGAGTAACATATTAGCATGGATGCAGGATTGGCTAACTAACAGAGAGTCAGGATAAATGGGTCATTTTCGGTTTGGCAAAATGCAACAAGTGGGGCACCACAGGAATCAATGCTGGGGCCTCAACTATTTACAATTTATATTAATGACTTGGATGAAGGGATCGAGTGCAATGTAGCCAAATTTGCTGATGATACAGAGATAGATCGGAAAGCAAGTTGTGAGGAGGACACAAAGTATTTGCAAAGGGATATAGAAATGCTAAGTGAGTGGAAAAAATTTGGCAGATGGTGTATAATGTGATAATGTGGCAGAATGTGAGGTTATCCACTTTGGCAGGAAAAATAAAAAAGCAAGTTATTATTTAAATGGGGTGTCATGTATGTACATTCTGTTTGTAGCCACCAAATGGCGTCATTGCTGCACATGGTGCTGCTCAGGTATAAAAGGCCATCCATTTTGTGAGTCAGGAATGTTTGGGCCTGCATAAAGAGAGCCAAGGTTGTACCTTGCCTAATTAAACTGTACTTAGTTTGAACCGTTATTGCATACGTAACATTTGGCGACGAGAACACAAGAGACTTTGTTTGCAAAATGAGCACGTTTGTATTGTTAGAGCGATTCATGGAGGGAAAGATTGGGCAGGCTTTGTGAGCCGTTTAAGCCAGTACTTCGTGGCCAACAAAATGAAGGGAGTTGGCGATGCAGATCGGCGCCGGGCCGTGTTCCTCACTGTGTGCGACTCAAAGATCTACAATCTGATAAAGAATGTACTTATGCCTAGTGATCCAACAGAGAAAACGTACGAGGAATTATGTATATTGGAATGGGAGCATCTCAAGCCGGACGACGGCATCATCATCTCGAGATATGGATTTTATACACATGTCCGATCGGAAGACCAAAGCGCGGTGGAATTTGTGGCCGACATGAGACGTCTAGCGGGACCATGCAAGTTCGGGATGGTGTTGCAGACATGCTGCGGGACTTCTTTGTTATCGCTTCAACCACTAGGTGATCCTGCGCAAACTTCTTGCGGTGGAGGAGTTGGACTTAAAAAGGGCCATCAAGATCGCTCAATCATGTATGACAATGGTCTCGTGTGGTAGCTGAGCAGTACTTGGGACAGGCGGGTTTGGAGTGAGCCTTCTGTGACTTGTTTAAGGCTATTTTTGATTGTTTGTACTGCCCGCTCTGCCTGTCCATTGGAGGCTGGTTTAAACTGGGCCGAGGTGACATGCTTGATCCCATTGCGGGTCATGAATTCTTTAAATTCGGCACTGGTGAACCATGGCCTGTTGTCACTGACCAGTATGTCAGGCAGGCCGTGGATAGCAAACTTGGCCCTCAGGCTTTCAGTGATGGCGGTGGCGGTGCTTCCCGACATTATTTCACATTCAATCCATTTTGAAAAAGCATCCAACTGCACCAGGAACATTTTACCGAGAATCGGGCCCGCATAGTCGACATGGATCCTTGACCGTGGTCTGGAGGGCCAGGACCACAAACCTACTGGTGCCTCTCTGGGCGCGTTGCTCAACTGTGCACATACACTGCATTGTCGTACACAGGACTCGAAGTCAGAGTTGATACCGGGCCACCACACTTGGGATCTGGCTATCACTTTCATCATTACTGTACCCGGGTGTGTGCTGTGGAGATCCGAGATGAACGTCTCGCTGCCCTTTTTGGGTAGCACTACGCGGTTACCCCACAACAGGCAGTCTGCCTTAATGGACAGCTCGTCCTTTTGCCGCTGGAACGGCTTGATTAGCTCTTGCATTTCAACAGGGAAGCTGGCCCAGCTCCCATGCAGTACACAGTGTTTTACTCGGGACAGCAGAGGATCTTGGCTGGTCCAAGTCCTAATCTGGTGGGCCGTGACAGGTGATTTGTCATTTTCAAATGCTTTCATGACCATTAACAAGTCTGCGGGCTGCACCACCATCAAAAAGTTTGCAGGCTGCGCCATTTCCAACCCCGTGGTGGGCAATGGTAGCCGACTGAGAGCATCCGCACAGTTCTCGGTGCCTGGCCTGTGGCGGATCATATAGTTATATGCTGATAGCGCGAGTGCCCATCTTTGTATGCGGGCTGAGGCATTAGTATTTATCCCCTTGTTTTCAGTGAACAGGGATATGAGGGGCTAATGATCAGTTTCCAGCTCAAATTTGAGGCCAAACAGGTACTGATGCATTTTCTTTACCCCGAACACACATGCTAAGGCCTCTGTCTCAATCATGCTGTCGGCCCTCTCAGCCTTAGCCAAGCTCCTGGAGGCATAGGCGACAGGTTGCAACTTCCCCACAATGTTAGCTTGTTGTAATACACACCCGACTCCGTACGACGATGCATCACATGCTAGCACAAGTCTTTTACACGGGTTATACAATACAAGCAGCTTGTTGGAGCATAAAATGTTTCTGGCTTTCTCAAAAGCAATTACTTGTTTTTTTCCCCAAACCCAGTTCTCACCTTTACGCAATAACACATGTAGGGCTCTAAGATGGTGCTTAACCCCGGTAGGAAGTTACCAAAATAGTTGAGGAGTCCCAGGAACGACCGCAGCTCCGTGATGTTATGAGCCTTGGCGCGTTCCTGACAGCCTCTATGTTGGCGTCTGTGGGCCGAATGCCGAATGCCATCCGCCATGATCTTTCTCCCCAAAAACTCCACTTCTGTTGCAATTAAGATGTATTTCGATCTCTTCAGCCACAGCCCTACGCGATCCAGTCGCTGGAGGACTTCCTCCAGGTTTTGTAGGTGCTCGACGGTGTCTCAACCCGTGACCAATATGTCGTCCTGAAAAACCACCGTGCGTGGTACCGACTTGAGTAGGCTCTCCATGTTTCTCTGGAAGATCGCTGCAGCCGACCGAATTCCAAACGGGCATCTGTTGTAGATGAACAGTCACTTGTGCGTGTTGATGCAGGTGAGGCCCTTCGAAGACTCCTCCAGCTCCTGCTTCATGTTGGCCGAAGTCAGGTCGAGCTTGGTGAATGCCTTGCCTCCTGCCAGCATCGCAAACAGGTCATCTGCCTTAGGTCACGGGTATTTGTCCTGCAGCGAGAAACGATTGATAGTTACTTTATAATCGCCGCAAATCCTGACCGTGCCATCACTTTTGAGTAGAGGAACAATCGGGCTGGCCCACTCGCTGAATTCCACTGGGGAGATGATGTCCTCGCGTTGTAGCCTGTCCTGCTCGATTTCCACTCTCTCCCTCATCATGTGAGGTACCGCTTGCGCCTTGTGGTGAATGGGTCGTGCCTCTGGAACTAAGTGGATCCGCACCTACGTCCCGGAAAAGTTTCCAATGCCTGGCTCAAAAAGGGAAGGAAATTTGTTAAGAACCTGGGTATATGAGGCCTCATCGACATGTAATAGCACTCGGATATCATCCCAGTTCCAGCGGATTTTGCCCAAGCAGTATGGCATTTGATAAGCTGTGGGATACCAAAGCTGTGAGGCCCAGGCTGAACCCTGTTAATGCCAAACTGTGCACATACACCAAAGAACTGATAAAGATGATTGACAGTGCACAAATTAATGTGTCGTACTCAATGCAGCAGCATAGAGTGGCATTTGTGAGTTTGGTAAGTGGGTGAGTTCGGGCAAGCGGGGGTGGCAGGTGCTGTTTTGTCTTGCTAATAAGGAGTGCGAGAGTAGGAGATGGAGGCCCAGAGACCAACCCAACCAGCTGCAGACAAAGATAGAGGGGTGAGAAATCGAGAGGTGGCGTCAGAGTGTGGGGAGGAGCAGCGTCAGCGGCAGTCCGGGGTCAGTGGCCTACAAAGGGCCAGCGGCAGTCGGTGAGCGAGCAGTGCGGGGAGGAGGGACAAAAAATCAAAAAGTGATGTCACAGCCAAGATGGTAAGTGGTTGGCTGATCGGCTGGTGAGTATATCTCTTTGATTTTGTGTTCTAATAGATAAGAGGATAAATGACTAAATAGCTGTTTAGTGTGTGTAGTGGGAGTCAGTGTTTTTGCTGGGTAATTTATGGTGACTAGTGGGATGGCAGGGTAGCTCGTTCAAATGGAATTCAACACCTGTGCCATGTGGGAATTCCTGGATGCTTCCCGCAACGGGGATGACCACATGTGCAGGAAATGTCTCCAGCTCCTCCAACTCGAGCGCCGAGTCTCGGAGCTTGAGCGAGGACTGGAGGCACTGAGGAGCATCGGAGAGAACGAGAGGTATGTGGATAGCTCATTTCAGGTGTTGGTCATCCTACAGATTAAAAGGGTACAGGAGGATAGGGAATGGGTGATTGTCGCACACAAGAGTATGGTGAGGCAGGTAGTGCAGGAGTCCCCTGAGGTTATCCCGCTCTCCAACCGGTACTCTATTCTGACTACTGGCGAGGGCGGTGATGC
This sequence comes from Pristiophorus japonicus, assembly GCF_044704955.1. Taxonomy (NCBI): domain Eukaryota; kingdom Metazoa; phylum Chordata; class Chondrichthyes; family Pristiophoridae; genus Pristiophorus; species Pristiophorus japonicus. The sequence goes on along the minus strand of NC_091982.1, from coordinate 118,086,279 downwards.
CTCTGTGGAGTGCAGCCAGGGCCAAGTCCACAGCACCGTGGGTGGCTCAGCTGCACAGGCGGGGAGGAAGAAGACGGGAAGGGCTATAGTGATAGGAGATTCAATAGTTAGGGGAGCAGATAGGTGCTTCTGCTGCAGCAAAAGTGACATCAGGATGGTGTGTTGCCTCCCTGGTGCAAGGGTCAATGATGTCACTGAGCGACTGCAGGGCATTCTGGGGAGGGAAAGGGAACAGCCAGTGGTTGTGGTCCACATTGGTACCAATGACATAGGTAGAAAGAGGGATGAGGTCCTGAAAGCTGAGTTTAGGGAGCTAGGAGCAAGATTGAAAGCCAGGACCTCAAAGGTGGTAATCTCGGGATTACTGCCAGTGCCATGTACGAGTGAGGGTAGAAATAGGAAGGCTAGTCAGATAAATACGTGACTGGGGCATTGGTGTCGGAGGGAGGGCTTTAGTTTCCTGAACAATTGGGACCGCTTCTGGGGTAGGTGGGACCTGTACAAGTCGGACAGGTTACAACTCAACAGAGATGGGACCAATGTTCTCTTGGGTGGTTTTGATAGTGCAGTTGGGAGGGCTTTAAACTAGCTTGGCAGGGGGATGGGAACCCAGGAGAGGGCTCTGAGCTAGTTAGAGTGGGTGAGAGCTCAGATGAACAGAACCCCAAGAAAGGATGCAAAAGGCAGGAAGCAACAGAGCAGAGTAGCACTGGGGTAAGTGTGAACCACAAGGTGATAGGAAGGGACAACATGTTTGAATATAAAGGGGCTGTAGGAGGGGTCAAAACTAAAAATCATGGTTTAAAAACTAGTATTAAAACACTTTACCAAAACGCACGCAGCATTCAAAATGAAGTAAATGAGTTGATGGCACAAATCATTACAAATGGGTATGATTTGGTGGCCATTACAAAAACGTGGTTGCAGGGTGGTCAAGACTGGGAATTAAACATACAGGAGTATCTGACAATTCGGAAAGATAGACAAGGAGGGAAAGGAGGTGGGGTAGCTCTGTTAATAAAGGATGATATCAGGGCAGTTGTGAGAGACGATATTGGCTCTAATGAACAAAATGTTGAATCATTGTGGGTGGAGATTAGAGATAGTAAGGGGAAAAAGTCACTGGTGGGCGTAGTTTATCGGCCCCCAAATAATAACTTCATGGTGGGGCGGACAATAATCAAGGGAATAATGGAGGCATGTGAAAAAGTAACGGCAGTGATCATTTGGGGATTTTAACCTACATATCGATTGGTCAAATCAAATCGCACAGAGTAGCTTTGAGGAGGAATTCATCGAATGCATACGGGATTGTTTCTCAGAACAGTATGTTACAGAACCTACAAGGGAGCAAGCTATCTTAGATCTGGTCCTGTGAAATGAGACAGGAATAATAAATGATCTCCGAGTAAAAGATCCTCTCGGAATGAGTGATCACAGTATGGTTGAATTTGTAATATAGATTGAGGGTGAGGAAGTCGTGTCTCAAATGAGCAGACTATGCTTAAACAAAGGGGACTACAGTGGGATGAGGGCAGAGTTGGCTAAAGTAGACTGGGAACACAGACTAAACTGTGGCACAATTGAGGAACAGTGGAGAACTTTTAAGGAGCTCTTTCATAGTACTCAACAAAAATATATTCCAGTGAAAAAGAAGGGCGGTAAGAGAAGGAATAACCAGCCATGGATAACCAAGGAAATAAAGGAGAGTATCAAATTAAAATTCAATGCATATAAGGTGGCCAAGGTTAGTGGGAAACTAGAGGATTGGGAACATTTTGAATGACAGCAAAGAATGACTAAGAAAGCAATAAAGAAAGGAAAGATAGATTCCGAAAGTAAACTTGCGTAAAACATAAAAACAGATGTTTTACCGATATATAAAACGGAAAAGAGTGACTAAAGTAAATGTTGGTCCCCGAGAAGATGAGAAGGGGGATTTAATAATGGGAAATGTGGAAATGGCTGAGACCTTAAACAATTATTTTGCTTCGGTCTTCACAGTAGAAGATACAAAAACCATGCCAAAAATTGCTGGTCACGGGAATGTGGGAAGGGAGGACCTTGAGACAATCACTGCGAGCAGTTTTGGTTACCTAACTTAAGGAAGGATATACTGGCTTTGGAGGGGGTACAGAGACAATTCACTCGGCTGATTCCAGAGATGAGGGGGTTACCTTATGATGATAGATTGAGTAGACTGGATCTTTTCTCGTTGGAGTTCAGAAGGATGAGGGGTGATCTTATGGAAACATTTAAAATAATGAAAGGGATAGACAAGATAGAGACAGAGAGGTTGGTTCCACTGGTCGGAGAGACTAGAACTAGGGGGCACAGCCTCAAAATATGGGGGAGCCAATTTAAAATCGAGTTGCGAAGGAATTTCTTCTCCCAGAGGGTTGTGAATCTGTGGAATTTTCTGCCCAGGGAAGCAGTTGAGGCTAGCTCATTGAATGTATTCAAATCACAGATAGATAGATTTTTAACCAATAAGGGAATTAAGGGTGATGGGGAGCGGGCGGGTAAGTGGAGCTGAGTCCACGGCCAGATCAGCCATGATCTTGTTGAGTGGCGGAGCAGGCTCAAGGGGCTAGATGGCCAACTCCTGTTCCTAATTCTTATGTTCTTACAACGGTGCGGTTCACAAGTTACCGCTGTGGATTGTTCCAGGCAATGGCCTAACGCTGCTCGGCGGGAGCTGGTTGGCGAAAAGCAGATGCAACTGGAACGACATAACGGCGTTGGCATTGGAGGAAGATACATGTGCCCAAGTATTGAGCAAGTTCCCCGCGCTGTTCAAAATTCACAGGAGCCAAGGTGCAGATCCATGTGGACACAGATGCAAGATCTGTCCATCATAAGGCTCGGGCATTACCGTATATGATGAGGGAGAAGGTCGAAATTGAATTGGACAGTGTCATGTATTCAACCAGCATTGTAACCCATATATAAACTGACCTAAGTTGTACACAGTGAGAACAATGACCACTAGGTGGGAGACACTCCTAACCTGGACCTTCAGGTATAAAAGGGGAAGCTCTACCAACTTGCTGCACTTGAGTGCGAAGGAATAAAGGACAGATCACAGACTGACCTTCTCTCAAGCATGGGCCTCGTGTGCATTTATACTGTATAGTAAGGATGTATCAATGGTGACAAGAAACTGGGATTTAAACCACGCGATCATGGCAACTAGCAGAGCAGATGAGAGGTACTGTGTTAAGGAATGGTTGGGACAGAGATTCAACATTGTTAAAGCAGTACACAGTTCTCCAGGCAGACAAGGGCAGTCGGGCATGCCCCAACATGTAGTCGAACCCAGAGGGAGAGTTCGACAGAGACAATGGCAAGCTGAACAGCGATTCACGCCATTGCAAGGGACAATGCGGCCAGTAATGGGGCCATCAACACCTGTTAATGACGCACTCAAGGGCAATAACAGGGGCAGTCAGGTACGATTGACTGGCAAGGGACCTTTTGTTTCAAACCGCAGCTCATGCTGGAGGTGTGGAGGCACACACTCAGCCGGAGTTTGCAGAGGTGAGCAAAATACCTGCAGAAATTGCAAAAATGAACGCTGGGGGAAATCGCTGGAAGCTGAAGTTCAGCGAGTTCATGTGGAGCACGTATACAGTTCATACACCAGGACACCACCGATAATGATGAAAGTGCTCCTCAATGGCATCTCAGTATCAATGGAGTTAGACACGGGGGCCAGCCAGTCCCTGATGGGTATCAAACAGTTCAAAAAGTTGTGGTCGTCCAAGGCCAGGAGGCCAAAACTATCGCCGATTGACGCACAGCTACGGACTTACACAAAGCAGATCATTCCGGTGCTAGGCAGCACCACGGTAGTCGTGACCCACAAAGATTTGGAGAACAGGTTGCCACTCTGGATTGTCCCAGGGGATGGTCCCGCACTACTGGGGAGGAGTTGGCTTGCTGTCATGAACTGGAAATGGAGTGATGTCAATGCAATTTCCTCTGTGGAGTGAGTATCATGCTCACAGATCCTGGACAAATTTGACTCATTATTTCAACCCGGCATTGGCACTTTCATGGGGACCAAGGTAGTGATTCACATAAACCCGGACGCCAGGCCAATACACCACAAGGCCAGAGCGGTATCGTATGTGATGCGGGAAAAGATAGAAGGTGAATTGGACCACCTGCTGAGGGAAGGCATCATCTCGCCAGTCGAATTCAGTGACTGGGCGAGCCCGATTGTGCCAGTGCTCAAAGCGGATGGGTCGGTCAGGATATGTGGTGATTACAAGGCCACCATCAATTGGGTGTCACTCCAAGACCAGTACCCGCTACCCAGAGCGGAGGACCTCTTTGCGACGCTATCCAGTGGAAAACTTTTTTCAAAATTGGACCTGACCTCAGCTTACATGACCCAGGAGCTGGCGAGTAAGTCGAAGAAGCTGACCACCATCACGACACACAAGGGGTTGTTTGAGTACAACAGATGTCCATTCAGGATTTGCTCGGCTGCCGCGATCTTCCAACGAAATATGGAACGCCTCCTCAAGTCGATTCCAGGTATGGTGGTTTTTCAGGACGACATCCTCATTACGGGTTACGATACTGAAGAACACCTCCACAACCTGGAGGAGGTGCTACGCAGACTGGACCGGGTAGGGCTGCGACTGAAAAAGGCGAAGTGCGAGCTCCAGAGGTAGAATTCCTGGGGATGAGGGTAGCAGCAGACGGGATCAGCCCTACTGCGTCCAAGATGGAAGCGATCCAGAGAGTACCCAGACCACGTAACATGACGAAGCTGCATTCATTCCTGGGGCTCCTGAACTATTTTGTTATCTTTCTTCCCAAATTGAGCACGCTGCTAGAGCCGCTACATGTGCTCCTACGCAAAGGTCATGAATGGGTCTGGGGGGCCAGCCAGGAAAGGGCTTTTAATGGAGCATGCAATTTGTTATGTTCCAACAATCTGTTAACGCTATATGACCATGTAAGAAACTTGTGTTAACGTGCGATGCGTCGTCCGATGGTGTCGGGTTTGTGTTGCAGCATATCAATGCCAAGGGTCAGTTACAGCTGGTAGCTTATGCCTCCAGAAGTCAGTCCCAGGCATAAAGGGGCTACGGGATGGTAGAAAAGGATGCGCTCGCATGTTTATATGCGGTAAAGAAAATGCACGAGTACCTGTTTGGCAGGAAATTTGAGCTGGAGACAGATCACAAACCCCTAACGTCCCTTTTGGCCGACAACAAGGCCATAAATGCAAATGCATCGGCCCGCATACAGAGGTGGGCACTCACGTTAGCCGCCTATGACTACACAATTCGGCACAGACCGGGCACCGAAAACTGCGCCGATGCACTCAGCAGGCTCCCACTAGCCACCACTGAGGGGGCAACCGAGAATGCTGCTGAGATGGTCATGGCTGTTGAAGCTTTCGGAAGCGAAGGCTCACCCGTGACAGCCCGTCAGATTAAAGTCTGCTATTGTCTCTAGTCAAGAAATGTGTCCTGAATGGTGACTGGGCAGCTACGTACAGGGCATGCCCTGAGAAATTTAAACCATTTCACAGGCGCAAGAATGAACGCTCGATTCAGGCCGATTGCCTACTGTGGGGAAACCTAGTAGTCATGCCCCAGATTGGCAGAGAGGTGTTCATCAGAGAACTCCACAATCGGCACCCGGGCATTGTCACGATGAAGGCAATTGCCAGGTCACACGTTTGGTGGCCAGGGATAGACGCAGATCTGGAACTTTGTGTTCGCAGGTGCAACACGTGTGCCCAGCTGGACAATGCGCCCAGGGAAGCCCCCCTTAGCCCCTGGCCATGGCCCGCCAAGCCTTGGTCATGCATCCATGTGGACTACGCAGGTCCTTTCATGGGGAAAATGTTTTTGGTTGTAGTAGACGCCTACTCCAAATGGACCGAGTGTGACATTTTAAATTCAAGCACATCCTCTGCCACGGTAGAAAATCTACGGGCAATGTTCGCCCCCCACGGTCTACCAGACATCTTGGTCAGCGACAATGGCCCGTGCTTCACAAGCACTGAATTCCAGGACTTCATGGCAGGCAATGGAATTAACCATGTTAGAACCGCACCGTTCAAGCCTGCCTCAAACGGCCAGGCAAAATGAGCAGTGCAGATAATCAAACAGGGAATGCTCAGAATCTAAGGGGGTTCCCTCCAAACCGGCTTATTATGCCTCCTGTTGGCCTATAGATCCCGACCACACTCGCTCACAGGGGTTCCACCCGCAGAGCTGCTAATGAAAAGGTTGCTCAAAACCCGGTTATCCCTTATACACCCCACCATGAAAGAAATTGTCGAGAGCAGGCGCCAGTCACAATATGACTACCATGACAGGAATGCGAGGGCGCAATGTATTAATGTAAATGATCCTGTTTTTGTCCTCAACTACACTGCAGGGCCCAAATGGCTCGCAGGCACTGTGGTTGCCAAAGAGGGAAATAGGATTCTGGTAGTTAAACTTACCAATGGACAAATCTGCTGCAAACCTGTGGATCAAACAAAAAGGAGGTTCAGCAATCCCATAGAAGAAGCAGAGGAAGAACACGATGTAGAGTTCACTCCACCACAGGTGACCGAATGCAGGAACCAAATGGAGCAGAGCCCAGTCACTGTGGGCAGTCCGGACAGGCCTGAGGCACCGCAAACAGCAGACACTCAGGCCAGCGCCCAACAACCGGAGCCCCAACTCAGACGCTCTACAAGGGAACGTAAACCACCAGAGAGACTCAACCTGTGATCCCAATAAGACTTTGGGGGGGGAGGTGATGTAATGTATTCAAGCAGCATTGTAACCCATGTATAAACTGACCTAAGTTGGACACCTTGAGAACAATGACCACTAGGTGGGAGACACTCCTAACCTGGATCTTCAGGTATAAAAGGGGTAGCTCCACCCACTTGCTGCACTTGAGTGCGAAGGAATAAAGGACAGGTCACAGACTGACCTTCTCTCAAGCATGGGCCTCGTGTGCATTTATACTGTATAGTAAGGATGTATCAGACAGACTCCAGTGTGAAGGGATCATATCACCGGTTGAATTTAATGAATGGGCCAGCCCTGTGCTGAAGAGTGATGGCACAGTCAGAATCTGTGGAGACTACAAGGCTAAGATCAACAGGGTTTTGAAACAAGATCAGTACCCGCTATGCTAGCCGGAGGGAAGTCGTTCACAAAACTGGACTTGACGTCGGACTATATGACTCAGGAGTTCGTCGAGGTGTCGAAGAAACTTACGTGCAGTAACACACATAAAGGACTGTTTATTTACCACAGGTGCCCCTTTGGAATTCGCTCGGCTGCAGCAATATTCCAGAGGAATATGAAGAGTCTACTGAAGTCCGTGCCCAGAATGTCATGGTCCAAGATGACATCATGATCACCGGTTGTGACTCCAAGGAACATCTGAACAACCTGGAAGAAGTTCTACTTTGGACAAAGTGGGACTCAGACTGAAACGCTCGAAGTGCATCTTCATGGCACTGGAGGTCGAATCCTGCGGGAGGAAAATCGCCACTGATGGCATCAGACCTACTGACGTGAAAACCAAAGCCATCAAGAATGTACCCAAGCCGCAGAATGTGACAGAGCTGCATTTGTTCCTGGGTCTACTCAACTACTTTGATAACTTCCTACCTAAGCTGAGCACCTTACTAGAACCACTGCACATGCTATTGAGAAAAGGTAACAACTGGGTGCGGGGCGCATCACAAGGCAGAGCTTTCAAGAAAGCAACCAATCTGCTTTGCTCGAACAAGCTACTGGTACATTTTGACCCATGTAAACGTTTAGTTTTGGCCTGTGACGCATCGTCATGTGGAATTGGTTGTGTACCCCAACAAGCCAATTGAGTCGGGAAACTTCAACCTGTTGCGTATGCACCCAAAAATTTGTCTAAGCAAAAGAGCCTACAGCATGGTAGAAAAAGTAGCTTTAGCTTTAGCGTGTGTGTATGGTGTTAAAAAAGTGCATCAGTACCTGTTCGGTCTGAGGTTCGAATTAGAGACTGGCTATGTGATAGGCTGGTGATTGGTAGGTAGTTTTCTTTTTATTTTCTCTATCAGTAAGTAACCTTTTAGCCTTGTTGTTGCCAAATTACGTTTATCTAGGGGTTAAGGCATGGCAGGAGAGCTCAGACACGGGCTCCTCCTGCACTATGTGGGAAGTCAGGGATGCTTCTGGTGTCCCTGACAACTACGTGTGCAGGAAGTGTATCTGGCTGCAGCTCCTGAGGGACCGCATTGTGGCACTGGAGCTGTGGATAGATTCACTCTGGATCATGCACGTTGCTGAGAATGACATGAAAGCACGTTTAGTGAGTTGGTCTTACTGCAGGTAAAGGGTACACAGCCAGATAGGGAATGGATGACCAACAGGAAGAGCAGTGCAAGGAAGGTTGTGCAGGAGTCTCCTGCGGTCATCCCCCTGAAAAACAGATACACCACTTTGGGTACTGTTGAGGGGGATGACTCACCAGGGGAGGGCAGCAGCAGCCAAATTCATGGCACCGTGGGTGGCTCTGCTGCACAGGAGGGCAGGAAAAAGAGTGGGAGAGCCATTGTGATAGGGGATTCATTTTTAAGGGGAATCGATAGACATTTCTCTGGCTGCAACTGCGACTCCAGGATGGTATGTTGCCTCCCTGGTGCAAGGGTCAAGGATGTCTCGGAGCGGGTGCAGGGCATTCTGAAAAGGGAGGGTGAACAGCCAGTTGTCGTGATGCATATAGGTACCAACGTTATAGGTAAAAAAAGGGATGAGTCCCTACAAGATGAATTCAGGGAGCTAGGAGCTAAATTAAAAAGTAGGACCTCAAAAGTAGTAATCTCAGGATTGCTACCTGTGCCACGTGCGAGTCAGAGTAAGAATTGCAGGACAGACAGAAAGGAAAAGGAGGTGGGGTAGCTCTATTGCTAAAGGGGGGGGGAGGGGGTCAGGAACTTAACACAATTGCAATCACTGAGGAGGTGGTACTCAGTAAGATAATGGGACTAAAGATGGATAAGACCCCTGGATCTGATGGCTTGTATCCTAGGGTGTTAAGAGAACTTGCAACAGTGAATGCATTGGTTGTAATTTACTAAAGTTTCCTGGAATTTGGGGAGATCCCAGCAGATTGGAAAACCGCAAATGTAACGCCCCTATTTAAAAAAGGAGGCAGACAAAAAGTAGGAAACTATAGACCAGTTAACCTAATATGGGAAAATGTTGGAGTCCATTATTAAAGAAGCAGCAACAGGACATTTGGAAAAGCATAATTCAGTCAGGCAGAGTCAGCATGAATTTATGAAGGGGAAGTCATGTTTGACAAATTTGCTGGAATTCTTTGAGGATGTAACGAACAGGATGGATAAAGGGGAACCAGTGGATGCATCAGAAGGCATTTGACAAGGTGCCACATAAAAGGTTACTTAAGCACAAGATAAACGTTCACGGGGTTGGGGGTAATATATTAGCATGGATAGAGGATTGGCTAATGAACAGAAAACAGAGAGTCGAGATAAATGTTTCATTCTCGGGTTGACAATCAGTAACCAGTGGGGTACCGCAGGGATCAGTGCTGGGATCTCAACTAGTTACAATCGATATTAATGACTTGGAATAAAGGACCAAGTGTAACATAGCCAAGTTTGCTGACAATACAAAGATGGGAGGAAAAGTCATGTGTGAGGAGAACACAAAAAATCTGCAAAAGGACATAGACAGGCTGAGAGTGGGCAAAAATTTGGTAGATGGAGTATAATGTTGAAAAGTGTGAGGTCATGCACTTTGGCAGAAAAAATCAAAGAGCAAGTTATTACTTAAATGGAGAAAGATTGCAAAATGCTGCAGTATAGCGGGACCTGGGGGTACTTGTGCATGAAAAACAAAAGGTTAGTATCCAGGTACAGCAAAGGGGATGGAGTATAAAAGAAAGTCTTGCTACAGTTGTACAGGGTATTGGTGAGGCCACACCTGGAATACTGTGTGCTGTTTTGGTTTCCATATTTACGAAAGGATATACTTGCTTTGGAGGCAGTTAAGAGAAGTTTCACAAGGTTGATTCCGGAGATGAGGGGGCTGACTTATGAGGAAAGGTTGAGTAGGTTGGGCCTCTACTCATTGGAATTCAGAAGAATGAAAGGTGATCTTATAAAATGTATAAGATTATGAGGGGGCTTGACAAGGTAGATGCAGAGAGGATGTTTCCACTGATGGGGGAGACTTTAACTGGAGGGCATAAAAGGGGCCGCCCATTTAAAACAGAGATGAGGAGAAATTTCTTCTCTCAGATGGTTGTAAATCTGTGGAATTCGCTGGCTCAGAGAGCTGGGACATTGAATAAATTTAAGACAGAAATAGACAGTTTCTTAAACTATAATGGAACAAGGTGTTATGGGGACCGAGTAGGGAAGTGGAGCTGAGTCCAGGATTGGATCAGCCATGATTGTGTGGACTGGCAGAGCAGGCTCCAGGGGCCGTATGGCCTACTCCTGCTCCTATTTCTTATGTTCTTATGAAGGGTTTATCATATGAAGAAGGTTGAGCAGGTTGAGCCTATACTCCTTTCAGTTTTGAAGAATGAGAGGTGATCTTATTGAAATATATAAGATTCTGAGGGGGCTTGACAGGCTAGATGCTGAGAGGATGATTCCACTCATGGGGGAATCTAGAACTAGGGGACATAAGGCTAGATTCTCCACTTTTTTTGCATGCTTAACGCCCACTTAATGGCCATTTTGCCGCTGAAATGATGTATAATGTCCATATATTGCCCATTTTGTCACAAAATGGAAACTGGTGGGCATTTTCCGGAAACTTATCACCGAGCATTACTTTCCCCATGTGCTTAACACCGAGAAAAAATATTACCGCCCGCCTACTTTTTGGGGGCGAAATCAGCAGAATGGGCGAATTCAATGCCCATAATGTCGCCCAGCATTACTTTCCGCATGGAATTAATGCCGAGATTAAATATTAACACCCGCCCACTGTTTTTTGTCGTAAAGAGTATATTTAACCAAACTAGCAGCCATAGAGATCACCCATCGTCAATTTCACCACCTCGCACACATATCGCCCAGAATATGGCTCGCCCAAGAAAACGCCCACAAAACGTGGAACTAACCAGAATGAATCGCAGCGTTATGGACGCCATGTTCTAGATCACATGTCCCGTCCTTTGAAATACTGCTGTGCTTCAACCTCGGCGGAGTTCAGATGTACTCTGCAGGTCGTTGGAGTTGATGTGAATATCTGTAAAAACATCTTGACCATACTGTGATCGACTGGAAGTGAAGAGGTTTTTCATTGGGACATTCCTTGTTTGTGAGCAATCGGTGGAAAATAGAGAGTACTGCAATGGGGTCTGTCCTTTCTCACCCTCTCTTGGTGACCAAATACATGCAGCAGACTCGACATCGCCGAAGGAATGCTACACTGCATTATGTGCCCAATGTAAGAAGTGACAGACAGATGAGGAGGACCAGACGTTACACCTCCCGCAAGTACAAGGAGAAGCATTCTTACCTCAACTTGCCTGACACCACCTGCCTTCCGGAGACTGTGCTTCCACAAAGAGGTTATCACTGAGGTATGCCAACTGATAACTGATCTGCAGCCTGCCAGCACCATCAGTACTGCACAGTCCGTTGAGGTCAAAGTCACCACGGAACTGTCATTCTACGCCTCGGGTTCTTTTCAAGCCACAGCTGGCGACGTTTGTGAACTGTCTCAACATGCCACACATCGCTGCATTAGACAGGTCACTGAAGCCTTGTGGGACTTGATTAGCTTCTCTATGACCAGGGAGGCACAGACTGAGAGGGCTCTAGGATTCTCCAGAATTGTAAACTTCCCCAAGGTTCATGGAGCAATAGATTGTATGCACATCGCGATGCAGGCACCTTTTCAGGATGCAGAGGTTTTCAGGAATGGCAAGGGATTCCATTCCCTGAATGTCCAACTGATTGTCGACCACCAGCAAATTATACTGACAGTGAAAGCTCAATTTCCGGACAGCATCCATGATGCTTACATCCTGCATGAGAGCACTGTATCTGACTTGTTTAACAATGAGTCACAAGGTCAATGCTGGATGCTTGGTGACAAAGGATATGGCCTTGCCACCTGGCTGATGACCCCCCTGCATGACACCCACACCGAGGCCGAGAGGCGATACAATACGAGAGCCACAAAGCAACTTGCAATATCGTGGAGAAAACCATTGGAGTGCTGAAGCAGCACTTTAGATGCCTGGACCACTCAGGAGGCGAGCTCCAATACCACCCTGAGCAGGTAGTTCAATTTGTGGTGGTGTGCTCCATGTTACACAACTTGACTATCAGGAGGGGACAAGAATTGCCTGATGAGTCTTACAGTCCACCTCAGCAGAGAGAGGAAGAGAAGGATGAGGAGATGGATGCTGACATCGGCCCAGACAATCAGGCTGACGCTGAAGCCAGGCCCCTGCCCCCCTGTAGACATCATGAAAGGGCCCATATCAGGAGCTCATCAATGATCGCTTTGCTTGAAAGAACATTGGTGTTATTTACAAGGCTGACATACTGCTAGGTGTGCAGGTCATACATCAATGGTGGGCATCAACTTGGCGACAGTTAAAGTTTAAGTTGATTGAAGTTAAGTGTGATTATACACTTTGATGTTAAGGAATCACCAGTGTATAATGGTGCAGCCAACTGAGTCAATGTGCTACAAGGTTTTGTTAAATTAATAACATTTAAACCGAACATTAGTCTGAAATCATCAGTATTTCTGTAGAAACCAACTTACCCCTTCCCCCCCCGCTCCACCCCCCGTGCTTCTCCTCTCCACCTCTACCCCTTCCCCTTCCCCTCCTGACTCCAAGCCTCCTGGCCGAGGAGGTCCTCAGGCGATGCTTCATTGGTGGGGGGGGCGTTGACGGCCAAAGCGCTGCTTGGACGGATACGGGAGAGGACGGTCCCACGGTGGGAACGTGCTCCGAACCAGAAGCAAGATGTTGCTGCTGGCTCTCATGTGTGGTTGGCATTGCAGGTGCGGCAGCTTGGGGTGCAGTGCCGTGCTCTGGGATGTCTGGTAGCCCTCTGCCACCAGTGTTCCTAACTACCAGATCCAGGGCCTCCTCCATCACTTCCATGTTATATCTTATTTGTTGGACAAAAACTCGGTGCCAACTATATTCTTGGTGCTTAGTGGGCTTTTTGTTGCTGGTGAATTTCCGTCATGCCTCCCACAACAGCCAGACAAGCACACACCACAGCCACATATGCTTTCAGTGCCTCTGAGCTCCCTCTCTCTGTCTCCTCTTCTGCATATGTCATATGACCCTTGACCTCCTGAATCGTGGGAATCGAGCATTGCCATGCCGTTGCTAAGGATGGCCACACTTTACGGCAGAAGGTCAAAAATTGTAATGCTGCTGCCGATTTGATATGGCTCGTGGTAACGCTCATTTTCAAAAATGGGAACTAGGTGTTTTGAGAATGTGTGAGAAGCCGATGATCTGAAAACGCTTTTTTATTGCCCACGCTGGAAATAATGCCCATTTTGGGGTGATAAGCACAAAAGTGGAGTTTCTAGCCCATAGTTTCAGAGTAAGAGTTCACCCATTTCAAACAGAAATGCGGAAACATTTCTTCTTGCAGAGGGTCGTGAATCTTTGGAATTCTCTAGGCCAGAGAGCTATGGAGGCTGGGTCTTTGAATATATTTAAGGTAGAGATAGACAGATTTTTGTATGATAAGGGAGTTGAGGGCTATGAGGAGCGGGCAGGGAAGTGGAGTTGAGGCCACGATCAGATCAGCCATGATGTTATTGAATGGCGGAGCAGGCTCGAGGGGCCGAATGGCCGACTCCTGCTCCTATTTCTTATGTTCTTATGGGAGGCGATGTTCTCACCGTGCCCGGGTGAAAACTCATTTGTGGCCCATCGTTAACTTATAAGCTCCTATTTCTTATGTTCTTACAAAGATCAGGAGAACTACTGCCGGAATACCCTGGGCAGTACTGTTTCTGATACTGCTGTGTTCACCTTGGGCTCTTTATGGTCAGCCATCAATTGAAAAGTAGATCATAAGACTGAAATCTCATAGAAGAATATATTCTTCTTCAGTCTAGCATTTTAGGTTCTTTCGGTGTTTGTCAGGTATTCTCGAATGCTCTCACTAAAAAGATCCAATGCAACACAGTGAGTCTGTGGATATCTGAACGGAATATATGGAATTAAGGACAGTAAAGTAAACGGGATATATGAAAATGTATAAGCCATGGAAGAATAGCTGGGAGAATGTCAGATTGCAAATAGTGCAACATCAGCATAGCTAACAGTCTTTCTCAAGGTTTCAAGTCACTAATCCTGCCAATAACATCTAATTGTAACATGGATAGTCACACCACTAGATTGGAACATTTAGAGGCAATGCTTGAGCTTTCAAGAAAAACATCTCATATAGATTGACTAATGAGTGGCTGAGTTAGACTGTCAATCCATTTGTATTTTGTTATCTGATTTCAAAACTGTATAACTGTTAATGCTTTACGATGTAACTTCACCTATCCATAGGGAGTGTGTACGCTCTATCCAGAGAGTATATCTTCTGTCTGATAGGTCTTACTGGCCAGTAATAAAGACTGCTTTGTTCAAAGCACAAGAGGTATTCGACTCAGTAATTTTACTGAACCAGATTGAGGTAAAAGAATCCAGGAATTTACATTTGGTGTCAGAAGTGGGATCTCAACGGACGACTGCCGAAAACTTGCGAATTAAGAGCCAGACTAGCCTTGGACGAGACGAGGGGAAAGTGGCCACTGGAGTGAGTATGATTTCAATACTGCTCCAGTTTCCCCCGGTTTCAAAAGTCTGAGGAAAGTTTAGCCACTCGCTGGTTCTCAGGTAGTGTCTGAATGAGATCCAGGACAATCTGGTGAATACCTTTCAAACTTAGAATAGGGATAGAGATAGGGAAATTGCGCGATGACGCAAACCAAGCGGCAACTTGGAAAGATAGTTAGAGCTAGATAGGGATGGATGATCAATCATGGATCCAAAAATTAATAGGAAAGAAAAGAGACTCTTGTGAATGTCTGTTTAAATGAGAAATGCTTCTGTGATTTTTACTGTAAAAAAAAAGCCGGGGAGTTGTGGTTTGTGTTATCTCAAACAGAATGAAAGTTTGTTTTAACCCTTCGTAGTGTTGTCCTGTATGTGGGAAGTTTAAGAGTGTGAACCTTATTGAATTACGTATATTCGGATGATAAGTTACGGAGCAAGGAAATGCACAAAGGATAGGTTTGTTGAAAAAAAAAGAAAAAAAATTACATGGTCCCGGTGGTTAAAAAAAGAAAAACTTGTTGAAAGAAAACATTCAGAGAAGGCACAGCAAAACAACTGAGATGGATTCAAAAGGATTTAAAAAAAAAAATTATATTAAATAACACGACCTTGAGGCTGGAACAATTGAGATAACGAAAAGCAGTCCACAGCCTACGTGACAGACTTCTCTCTAGTCATGGAAAAAAAAAAGTAACGTACTAAATAGGTGCTGAAAGAAAAAATGTTCTGAGATTTTAAATTATGAAAAAATTCCACTGCAGTAAAAAAAAATCACTCCTGTCCAGTTGGCAGAAAAACTCCATTAAATTAGGGCTTTCATTGACTGATTGGATTTAAACTGCGCAGTAACGCGAAAGGATAGGGAAATTTGGAAACTGAAAGAAATTAATTGAGGCTCATAAGAGATCAAAATTAGAAAATTAGGCTCACAGGGAATAAAATGGGGATTTAAATAGAGGATAGGTGTTCAACTCAGGTACGACGTCGACCTTGTATATCACTTGGCCCGTCTAGGCTCTGATTGAATTTTAAAAAAAACCCCCGCAGCAACTCGGAAGGTAGGGCCAACGCGAACGCGCAGCGGCGCAGACGCACAAACAACGTGAGACACGCAGCGGTGTGAGCGTGCGGCCGAGAGGAGAAGGGCCGAAGCGAACGTGCAGGGATGCGAACGCGCAGGAAAGCGAACGTGCAGTGACGTAGATGCGCAGTACGTAAACGCGCGGTGACGTAAACGCGCAGTGATGCCGACGCGTAGTGACGCAGAGGCGCAGCAACGCGAATCGTGAAAGTCAGTGCTAATGTCAGTAATTCTTTGTAAGTCTTAAGTGTTTAGAGTTTTAAGTAAAGTTTTAAGTATCCTAAATCGCGCGGCGACGCGAACTGCGCGGGGACGTGGGTAAGTGTTAGAAGTCTTTGTCTATTTTGTATTCAAATCGCACGGTGACGCGAACTGCGCGGCGACGCGGGTAAGTGTTAGAAGTCCTTGTTTATCTTTTAAAGTTTTAAGTATCTTAACTCGCGCGGCGATGCGAGCCACGGGTCGACGCGGATTGCGCGGTGACGTGAACTGCGAGGCAACGCGGATTGCGCGGCGACGTGAACTGCGAGGCGAAGTGGGAGTTTTAAGTATCGCGCGGCGACGCGAACCACGCGGCGACGCAGGTAAGTGTTAGCATTAGTAAAGTTTGGTTATTTGGAGTTAGTTAAAGTCAGTGTTAGTTTCTGTAAAGTCTGTGTCTATTTTTAAGTTTGTTTAAATTGCACGATGACACGAACGCGTAGCGACACAGTAATACGAGGAGCAGCGTGAAAATGGGTAATCAGTTAGATAAAACCACGGATGTGGATAGTCCGTTACAAAAGTTACGTGAGGAATTCCCTGAAAGAGCTGAAGACTTTAGAAAATTATCAGGAGCTCTGAATAAATTATTAGGGGATGACCAGTGGCCTCTAAGTGACACTAGAAGCGTAGAGGTAGCAAAAAAAGCACAGGGATTAATTTGGAGAAGGGGACGAGGAAAAGGGGATAAAAATTTAATTGCAACCTGGCGACATTATTGTCAGAAATTAAAAGATGCATCACTTCTATCGAGTTGGCAAACAAATGCTATTAAATTAGGACTTGCATTGACAGAGGGAACACATGTTAAAACTGTAGACGTCTTAAAGAAAGAATGTGCGCACGAGAAACTTGCTAAGAGATCCTCTGGGACCTCTGAGAAAGGTATTGATCAACTACAAGTTAAAATGGCTGGCTTTGTGTTAACCGAGGCTGATGTTGAAATTGATGAGTGGCCACTGACTCAGCGCCCAACGGCGCCTCCCGCACCCCCTGGCCTCTTGCTCCAGTCCTCTTCCCAACACCCTCCACCTAACACTCCGGTAAAAAGAGTTAGGAACAACCCCATAATCACCAAAGCAACTAACCCAAACTGACTCCTCATCCTCTGATAGCGATTCGGATCCCCAGTTCACAGGCAATATAGCCGAAAGGACCAGATCTCACACTCGAAAGGGCAGAACTATATCTCGACATCACAGACAGTCCCGTAAATCTTCTAGTCAATCTACCAGTCCAAGTTGTGAAAGACATAGCAAACACCCCCGCCGATCGAGACGCAGAACTGTCAAGCAGTCAGACAGCTCTGAAACATCCTCCGGCCTAGAAATGATTTCCAAGATCCCAAAGTCCCGACACCAATACCCTGTCAGATCAATGCCAAACCCTGATGCACAACAAGCTGCAGACTACCTCTCTATAGATGTCTGTGATCTTCAAACAACTATTTGATTGATCACGCTATCCGGACAGATGGAAAGGGCAGTTAGATATTATTGGCAGGAAAAGAAAGGGGAGGGGGGAGGTGCGCCCCCAACCCGGGTCAAGACTGAATACGTGACTAGAAAGGAAGAGCCATCTCGGGAGGAAGGATCAATAGAACCGTAGTGTGGCATACAGGATTGGATGGATAAGCAAGGATACGGTTATACTAAACAACCAAATGGCCCGAGCCCTGCTAATAAACCTCCCTATTGTCCCCGGCATCGTATGGGAAGAGGCGGGACTGGGTAAGAGGAATTGACTGTTTTAATTGTGGGCAGGAAGGACATTGGAATAAAAATTGCCCCTACCGTCAGCATGGAAAAGGAAGAGGAGGAAGAGGAGGGGGGCAAGGGGGGAGAGGAGGATCTTACACTAACTTCTCCCAGAAACAACCCCTTTGGTCAATTGTCCCCCGATTGACTACGCAGCTTGATTGTGCAGGGAACCCATTCTGAATGAGTGGCAACCCTTTTTGATAGATACGGGAGCCTTCATGTCTTCTGTACAATCAAAGCTTAAACTCCCTGCCTCTACTGAAACACAGGAACTTTCAGGATTCCTGGGACAAATCTCGACATTCCTAGTGTCAGAACCGGTTAATATGGGTTACCAGGAACGGTGGAACATCGAGTTGTTATCACAACCAATCTGGACTGTAACTTGATGGCTAGAGACCTCCTTTGCAAATTCCAGTTGCATTTGGAGTGTGGAGATGATGGGATTATTGTAAAACAGGAAACCCTTAAGCGGCAGTATTATACCACTAGAACCCCTCAGTGGTGGTCTCTGGACCTGCCGCAGGCACCCTATCACGTGACCCTAGCATACAATCCCAGTGGAAAGAATCAGGACCTGCAGAACTTTTATCAGGATCACGAAGGGGAAGTGAAGGGAATTCTATTAAGGGCTAGAGTGACTGGACTGGAAAGAGAGGCAGATTTTGTGGAAGTGGATAAGAATCTGTGGAAACAGCCCCTAACAATGGCACCGCATATTGCTCGTGAAGTATTAGCCCCTCACCATGCTAAAGATTTGGGAGTTATGGTACGCAAGGCCATAGATGAGGCTGACCCTACCAGCCGGGATGTGCAAATCGTAAAACCAGGCCGAACAGTCCAATTTCATGGGGACCCCGAGAAGGTCTTAAGGACTCTACAGCATCATACCGGCTCCGGCATACCTGACTATGTGGATCCTCATGTGTGGGCAGAGGACCCCTCCCAAGTGGGTTATACTCCCATTAATTGAGATCCCAGTGCAGGGCAATGTGGACTGGCCCTCTATCCAACAGAAGCCACTGAAATCACAGGCAATCCTAAACTGACCTTTCGGCACTGTACTGCAATTAATCCGGCCTTTTTCCTTACTGAGCCACCCCAAGATGAGGAAGAACCCAGTCATGATTGCTTATCTTTAATTTAAGAGGCCACATCAGTCAGGGAAGATTTAGTTGATGTACCAATGGAAGATCCAGCCTGTTTTCTTACTGAGCCAACCCAAGATGAGGAAGAACCCAGTCATGATTGTTTATGTATGTTGACGGAAGTACTTCTATTAATCCAGAAGATACACGAATCTCAGGATACGCCATAATAAACCAGGAGAATCAGGTCTTGGAATCTGCCGCTTTTGAAACCGCCTATTCTGCTCAACAAGCTGAACTATTCGCCCTCACCCGAGCCTGTATCTTGGCCAAAGATCTCAAAGTCAATATCTATACCGACTCTAGGTATGTCTTTGGGGTGGTCCATGATTTCGGACAATTATGGAAAAATAGGGGATTCCTAACCTCACAGGGGAATGAGATATCTCATAAACAGTTAGTATCTGATTTGTTGCAAGCCCTCATGTTCCCCAAACGCATTGCCATTGTCAAATGTATCGCTCATACTACCGGAAATTCTCTGGTTGATATAGGGAATCGTTGCCCTGACCAAGAGGCCAAACAGGCCTCTTGTGACCAACTGATGATAGTGCCCAAAATTATGAGTCAGACTAAAAATCTTGCGAAGGATAAATTAGCCTCGGAAAAACCAATGCCAACCATCCAAGATGTTATAAAAGCACAGGAGGACGCTCCTGAAAAAGATAAACTGTTGTGGAAATATTATGCACGTACTTATGACAATGTTTCTAAACTCTGGACCACTCCCGCGGAACAGACTTGCATGTCTGACGAGTTGGCCTCATGGGTTATAGAATGTCTGCATTTTGCTACTCATTGTGGAGCAAGGACCACGAGTGACACACTTTTGGCTACTTGGTGGCACCCTAGACTCCAGGCGCTCACCCAGAACATCAGTAGTCATTGCCTGGTTGGCCAGCAACATAATCCAGGGAAGGGAGTCCCCTGTGATTGGGGTAAAATGCCCCTACCCGAAGGTCCCTTTGAAACATTTCAGTTGGACTACATTGAGTTGCAAAAAGTTCAGTGTTACAAATATGTGTTCGTAATAGTAGATGTGTTTAGCAGATGGATTGAAGCCTACCCTAACCTGGACAATAAGACTCAGACTGTTGTTAAGGTGTTAATGAGGGAAATTGTTCCTAGATATGAGATCTCAGCTAGACTGATGACCACCTATGTTCTTTCTCTGACTCAGGCTCTGCGACTAGTTCACAACCAGGTTCAAGATGCTCACCTCGACCTCCCAGTTTTACCCAAATTGTCCCTCGTGGCACCAGGGAAGTATGGATTCGGAAGGGATTAGAGCCACAATGGGAGGGGCCTTTTTAGGTGTCACTCACTACCCCCACTGCAGCCAAGGTTGAGGGGAAAAGTGCCTGGGTTCACCTGCACCACTGCAAGCTCATCACCATTTAAACAAATTTTGCTGGTTAGTCTAATTCCTGTTTCTGTTCCAGATCTCCTCTTCCCCATAGCTGAACAAGGCAGTTGAAGGAGGATCAGTTTGAACTTTTACCCGTAAGACAGCCAAATACACTGACGGAGACCTGAAGAAGGAAAACGGGAAAACAGAACTCTTTTTATCAGCTAAATAATTGGACTATTTATAAGATGAGACCGTGTCTGTATGCCACTGTCTGCATAATAGTGTTGATATATGACAGTTTTGGCGCACGGGAAGGAAGACAAAGGCGAGAGCTCCATGTACACACCTTTTTGTATATGTCTTACGTTTATGCGGAAAAAGGGCACTTCACTAGATGCTGGGTGTGTTCACATATCCCTATATATTCCAAAGGGGGAATTCCTTTGCGCACCGTTCCCCTGACCCTAACTGAGATTGTTAGATGGATTCAAAGAAACGATATTGGAACAGGTAGCTAACCGCACTGCTGAGGCTCTGGAGGGCATCACAGCTGAAATGGTAGCGATAAGGACCATAGCATTACAAAACCGAATGGCCCTCGATTACCTGTTAGCTGAGAAAGGGGGAACGTGTGCCCTGATAGGATCTGAATGTTGCACTTACATTCCTGATAGTTCAGAAAACATAACCCACCTTGCCGATCACATAAGGAGGGAGGTGAAGAAGTTATCCACACCAGCAAAAGAACTTAGCAGGTTTGATTGGTTTCTGGGTGGATCTTGGAGATCCTATCTAATACATGGGGCAATTGTTCTCATCATAATAATAATTACCTGCTGTTTGATTGTTGGTTGCCTTAACCTCTGCTGTAAAGTAATGATGACAAGGTTAGCAGACCCTCTTGTGGTCAAGGGTTCCTGGGTTATGATCCAACAAACTAGAGAACTACTCAACAATGCAATACTCCTAGAATGATCCTAAATGTTATCATAGAATGACAAAAGGAGGGATGTGGATATCTGAACGGAATATATGGAATTAAGGACAGTAAAGTAAATGGGATATATGAAAATGTATAAGCCATGGAAGAATAGCTGGGAGAATGTCAGATTGCAAATAGTGCAACATCAGCATAGCTAACAGTCTTTCTCAAGGTTTCAAGTCACTAATCCTGCCAATAACATCTAATTGTAACATGAATAGTCACACCACTAGATTGGAACATTTAGAGGCAATGCTTGAGCTTTCAAGAAAAACATCTCATATAGATTGACTAATGAGTGGCTGAGTTAGACTGTCAATCAATTTGTATTTTGTTATCTGATTTCAAAACTGTATAACTGTTAATGCTTTACGATGTAACTTCATCTATCCGTAGGGAGTGTGTACGCTCTATCCAGAGAGTATATCTTCTGTCTGATAGGTCTTACTGGCCGGTAATAAAGACTGCTTTGTTCAAAGCACAAGAGGTATTCGACTCAGTAATTTTACTGAACCAGATTGAGGTAAAAGAATCCAGGAATTTACATTTCCACTTCATTTCCCCATCTGTTACTTTATGTAGCATGGGGACCATGGTTTTCAAGACAGGCTTTAGCAGAGGTGCCGTGCAATGCGGGCTTGCTCGACACAGCCTTGTCAACGTCAATACCACATAGAAACGTGGTTGTTTCCATGGTTGGAACACTGACTGTATTTGATTGAAAATGTCAATGGGACACCTGCCACCCAGACTAACCAGGAGGCTATTTTCCCCTTCCCGATGTTCAACAGTCACATGCTCCAACTTGTTCATGTCCATCAAAGCCAAGTTGGTCAGTTACTTAGGCTGCGGTTGGGGATAGTTTTCAATGCTGTCCTTTATTATCAATGTCAGAGCTGTTAGTAAGGCAGAGTGTTGTACCACCGACAATTTGTTTTTGGTAAGATACCTACAACAGAATGTAAGAATGATTTCATCATTGATACTTCCAAGTTTCTGCAGTGACTACGAAAGGATATACTTGCTTTGGAGACAGTTCAGGAAAGGTTCACTAGGTTGATTCAGGGATGAGGGTGTTCATTAGGAGGAAAGTTTGAGTAGGTTGGGCCTCTACTCATTGGAATTCAGAAGAATGACAGGTGATCTTATCGAAACATAAAAGATTATGAGGGGCTTGACAAGGTGGATGCAGAGAGGATGTTTCCACTGATGGAGGAGACTAGAACTAGAGGGCATGATTTTAGGAGCCGCTCATTTAAAACAGAGATGAGAAGAACGTTCTTCTCTCAGAGGGTTGTAAATCTGTGGAATTCATTGCCTCAGAGAGCTGTGGAAGCTGGGATATTGAATAAAGTTAAGACAGAAATAGACAGTTTCTTAAACGATAAGGGGATAAGGGGATATGGGGAGCGGGCAGGGAAGTGGAGCTGAGTCCATGATCAGTTCAGCCATGATCTTATTGAATGGCGGAGCAGGCTAGAGGGGCCATATGGCCTATTCCTGTTCCTATTTCTTATGTTCTTATGTTCTTATGACTCAAATAATCCAATTTAAAAAAATACATCTTCATCAAAAAGCAAGTTCACAATGATCATT
Source organism: Pristiophorus japonicus (assembly GCF_044704955.1). NCBI lineage: Eukaryota > Metazoa > Chordata > Chondrichthyes > Pristiophoridae > Pristiophorus > Pristiophorus japonicus. The sequence goes on along the minus strand of NC_091982.1, from coordinate 118,063,274 downwards.
GTATTCTGTTAGTCAACATTTTCTGGTATTCAAATATTTCTCTTGTCCTCTGATACAAAATGTATTTGTTTATGGTTAAGTCGGCTCAGAGACTTGGGCCTTTTTGCTGGTAGATTTTTACTCTTGTTCTTGCTATCGGTTTATTTTCTCTATTTCTTTACCCTCCTTACCAGCCAGTAATGCTTTAAATCACCAAAGGTAGCCATTAAATTATCAATTCTTTTTGGAATTACAGAGTAGATCTGTTGTTCTTGAATTCTTTATAAATTCAGCTCAGTGTAAATAAAATCTGTATGAAACCAATTGTTTCAGACAATGTGCCCTAGTGATAAACATACTAACTGTTACAAAACAGAGCTCTCTGCTTTTACTCAGAGATAATCTGGATTTTTGCTGTCGTTATATTGTCCATTTGTTGTTTTGATGTTTATTTGTCCCCACCCTAACACAGGAAATTTCTCTTCTGTGAATGGAAGTTCTCACACACACACACACAGATGTCGTTCTATACAGACTTTTCTCTGTAGATTCCTACTCCTATGGTCTTGAACTAGTTTAATGATTTAAAGAGTTCGGTTGATTGTTTTGAAAAGGCTTCTTTTGAAAACTTTCTCCTTTGTTCCCTTTGCAGTCACACACAAAGTTTAATGGCTGGATGACCAAGCAGCTGCCAACTTTATTTGAAAAAGGCGCTGTGTCACTATTTCCCGCTTTACTGAAATCACGAATTGCATTGTGACATCTTGTGGCTCTAGCTGGCACATGACCAGCCAGGTGATGACCTCACTGGTGAGGATGACCTCACAACTGATTGAGTTCCACTCCTCTGACTGTCCAATGAGTTCGGGCTTTTTTTGATTTGCCCACAGCTCCAGTCAGAGGAGCAGTTTGGAGTTTGGAGTTTGGAGCGCGAGGCTGGAGCTGTGTGCAAATCAAAAAAAGCTAATCAGCGCAGCAGCATCAACAATACGGAGGTCAGAAGCAGCGAGGAACAGAGGTCGGAAGCGGCAAGGAACGGAAGGCGGAAGCGGCGAGGAATGGAGGTCGGAAGCGGCGAGGCGTGCAGGTTGGAATCGGGGAGGAGTGGAGGTCGGTAGCGGCGAGGAGCGGAGGTCAGAAATGGCGAGGAGCGGAGGTTAGGATCGGGGAGGAGCGGAGGTCGGAAGAGGCGAGGAGCGGAGGTCGGAATCTGGGAGGAGTGGAGGTCGGTAGCGGCGAGGAGCGGAGGTCAGAAATGGCAAGGAGCGGAGGTCAGAAACGGCAAGGAGCGGAGGTTGGGATCGGGGAGGAACGGAGGTCGGAAGAGGCGAGGAGCGGAGGTCGGATTCTGGGAGGAGTGGAGGTTGGAATCAGGGAGGAACGGAGGTCGCAAGCGGCGAGGAGCGGAGGTCGGAAGCAGCGAGTGGCGGAGGTCGGATGCAGCGAAGAACAGAGGTCGGAATCGGGGAAGAATGGAGTATGGAAGCGGTGAGGAGCAGTGTTTGGAAGCGGCGAGGAGCGGCGGTTGGGACCGACGAGGTCTGGAGATCGGGACGGGTGAGGTCGGAGATCGGGACCGATGAGGTCCAGAAGTCGTAAGCAGAGAGGAGAGGACGAACGAGGCTTGGAGAAGCAGAGAAGTCGCAACCCAGAGATGGAGTAGCGTGGACAAGACCAAGGGAAGGCACAGCACAGGCCAATTGCAAGCGTGTGACGTTGTGAGGCTCGCATTGTGTACTATGATTTCCACATAGAGAGAGGTCCTGTGGGAAGGAGGAAGGAAGAACAGTAGGAGTATGTTTGAATTTGTGTGTAGGTATTGGCACATGCGGCAGAGTCTGATCTCCAGTTGTCTTGGATCCCCTTGCCACTGGACCAAAACCTTGCTCTGTCAAGCCCATGTGGTGGCTGGTGTGCAATGGCCACCTCACATTAAAAGAATTCACGCATGGCCATCTTCCACCATTTAAAATGAGTTCATCAGTCACCTGAGTGCTCATTTTTAGTGTGGAAGCAAGTCATCCTCGACCCCGAGGGACTGCCTATGAGGATGATGATTGAGTCCTGGGTTTAATGTTAAACTACTTTTTAAATTATTTTTCCGGAAACTAATGAAAAATAATAGAGTTCAGGGTAGATTCTGTGAATCTGTGATCCTGACAGGGTGCAGTGACCCTCCATGCCCCAGCTTCCCATTTTTAAAATGTCTCTCTTATGCAGCATCATTACCGGGGTTCAGATCCAATAATTAATGGTGGGCAACACAGATTGCAGTCAGATATATCAGTTATATGAGGGCATCATTTATTTCTCGGAGTAACTATTGACAACACGGTCACACTGCATCATCGGTGACATCACAATGACCACCGGTTATGTCACAATGACCAGCAGCGACATCACAATAGCCTTGAAACCGTATTGTTGTTCACATTCAAACCATTAATGAGGTGAGGCCCCCATCCTGCCTCCTCCTCCGGAACTACACTTGTGGTGGCCGTCATAAGAACAAAAGAAATAGGAGCAGGAGTAGACCATTTGACCCCTTGAACCTGCTCCACCATTCAATAAAATCATGGCTGATCTGATCTTCGCCTCAACCCCAAGAAATTCCTCCTCATTTCAGTTTTAAATGGGCGACCACTTATTCTGAAACCAAGCCTCCTAGTTCTAGATTCACCCATGAGGGGAAACATCCTCCCTGCATCTATCCTGTCAAGCTCCTTCAGAATCTGATATGTTTCAATAAGATCACCTCTCATTCTTCTAAACTCCAATGTGTGTAGGTCCAACCTGCTTAACCTTCATATGACAACTCCTTCATCTCAGGAATCAACCTCGTGAATCTTCTCTGAACAGCCTCCAATGCAAGGATATCCCTCCTTAATTAAGGAGACCAAAACTGTATGCAGTACTCCAGGTGTGGTCTCACCAATGCCCTGTACAATTGCAGCAGGTTCTATTCCATCCCCTTTGCAATAAAGGCCACAATTCCATTTGCTTTCCTAATTACTTGATGTACCTGCATGCTAACTTTTTGTGTTTCATGTACAAGGATCCTTAGATCCCTCTGTACCGCAGCATTTTGTAATCTCTCCCCATTTAAATATTAATTGCTTTTTTATTGTTCCTGCCAAAATGGATAACGTCACATTCTGCCCCATTATCACATTATACTCCACCTGCCAAATTTTTGCCCACTCATTGAGCTATCTATATCCCTTTGTAAATACTTTGCATCCTCCTCACAACATGCTTTCCCACCTATCTTTGTATCATCAGCAAATTTGGCTGCATTACACTCAGTCCCTTCATCCAAGTCATTAATATCAAGTGTAAATAGTTGACGCCCAAGCACTGATTCCCTATGGCACCCCACGAGTTGCAGTTTGCCAAACTGAAAATGACCCATTTATCCCGACTCTCTTAGTTAGCCAATCCTGTATCCATGCTAATATATTACCCCCAACCCCATGAGCTCATATCTTGTGCAGTATCCTCTTATATGGCACCTTATCGAATGCCTTCTGGAAATCCAAAAACACAACATCTACTGGTTCTCCTTTATCCACCCTGCTCGTTACATACTCAAAGAACTCTAGAAAGTTTGTCAAACATGATTTCCTTTTCATAAAACCATGCTGACTCTGCTTGACTGCATTATGATTTTCTAAATGTCCTGCTACTGTTTCCTTAATAATGGATTCCAGCATTTTCCAAATGATAGATGTTAGCCTAACTGGTCTATAGTTTCCTGCTTTCTGTCTCGCTCCTTTCTTAAATAGAGGTGTTACATTTGCGGTTTTCCAATTTGCTGGGACTTCTCCAGAATCCAGGGAATTTTGGTAGATTACAACCAATGCATCCAATATCTCTGCAGCCGCTTCTTTTAAGACCCTAGAATGCAGACCATCAGGTCCAGGGGAATTGTCCACCTTTAGTCCCATTAGTTTGCCTAGTGCTTTTTCTTGAGTGATAATGATTGTTTTAAGACCGCCCCCGACCCCCGTCCCATCCCCACCAATAGCACCTTGATTATCAATTTTTGGGATGCCTTTAGTGCCTTCTACCATGAAGACCGATACAAAATATTTGTTCAAAGTCTCTATTTCCTTGTGTCCCATTATTAATTCCCCAGTCTCATCCTCTAAGGGACCAATGTTTACTTTAGCTACTCTTTTCCATTGTATATACCTATAGAAGCTCTTACTGTCTGTTTTTATATTTCTTGCTAGTTTACTCTCATAAACTATCTTCTCTTTAAAATTCTTTTTGGTTGTCTTTTGCTGGTTTCTAAACATTTCCCAATCCTCTGGCCTTCCACTATTCTTTACAACATTGTATGCCTTTGCTTTCAATTTGTTACTATCCTTTACTTCCTTAGTTAGCCACGGATGGTTCATCCTTCTCTGAGAGTCTTTCTGTCTCACTGGAATATATCTTTGTTGAGAGTTATGAAATATATCCTTAAATGTTTGCCACTGCCGATCTTCCGTCTTACACTTTTTTCTATTTTCCCAGTCCACGTTAGCCAACTCTGCCTTCATACCTTTGTAGTAGCCTGTATTTAAGTTTAGGACACTAGTTTGAGACCCAGCTTTCTCACTCTCAAACTAAATTTGAAATTCTACCATGTTGTGATCACTTTTCCCAAGAGGATCCTTCACTATGCGATCATTAATTAATCCAGACTCATTACACATTACCAGATCTAAAATATTCTGCTCCCTGGTTGGTTCCACAATGCATTGTTCTAAGAAACCATCCCGAATACACACCATGAACTCTTCCTCAAGTTTGCCTTTGCCAGTTTGATTTGTCCATCAATATGAAGATTAACATCACCCATGATGATTGCCGTACCTTTCTTACAAGCCTCCATTATTTCTTGATTTATACTCTGACCTACAGTGTGGCTACTGTTAGGGAGCCTATAGTCCACTCCCACCAGTGACTTATTTCTCTTATTATATTTTATCACCACCCAAACTGATTCTACATCTTGATCTCTGAGCCAACATAATTTCTCACGAACGCACTGATCACATCCTTTATTAACAGAGCGACACCACCTCCTTTTACTTTCTGCGTCTCCTGCCGAAATGTCAAATATCCCTGAATGTTCAGTTCCCTGCCTTGTCACATTGCAACCACGTCTCAGTAATGGTTACAGATTAAACCCATTTATTTCCATTTGTGCCATCAACTCATCTATCTTGTTAGGAATGCTGCGTGCATTCAGATAAAGAGCTTTTAATTGTGTCTTTTTACCATTTTCCCTACTCTGACACCACTTTCTGATGCACTATTATGTATATACATTCCCTTCCTGTCATACTCTGAATATCATTACCTCTATCGCTATCCTGCACTATTGCCTTTTCTGTTTTCTTTGACTTTTTAATTTTCTGCTCACCGGATCCCTCCCCCATTCTTTAGTTTAAAGTCCTATCTACGGCACTAGTTATTTGATTTGCCAGGACACTGGTTCCAACACGGTTGAAAAGATGCTCATCCCGACAGAACAGCTCCCTCTTATCCTGGTGCCAGTGCCCCATGAATCGAACCCATTTCTCCGACACCAGTATTTGAGCCAGGCATTTATCTCTCTGATCTTATTTACCCTATGCAAGTTTGCTCGTGGCTCAGGTAGTAATCCAGAGATTATTACCTTTGTTGTTCTGCTTTTTAATTTAGCCCGTAGCTGCTCATAAGCCCTCAGCAGAACATCTTTCTTTGTCCTACCTATGTCATTGGTACCTACGTGGACCACGACAATTGGATCTTCCGTCTTCCACTCCAAGTTCCTCTTCAGCCCAGAGGAGGTGTCCTTAACCCTGGCACCAGACAAGCAACACGGCCTTCGGGGCCTCACGCTCTCAGCTGCAGAGAACCGTATCTATCCCCCTAATGTTACTGTCTCCTACCACTACAACGTTTCTTTTTACTCCTCCAACTTGAATGGCCCCCTGTACCATGGTGCTGTGGTCAGTTTGCTCATCCTCCCTGCAATCCCTGCTGTTGCCCACACAGGGAGTAAGAGCCTCGAATCTGTTGGACAAGAGCAAGGGCCGAGGCTCCTCCATCACTACATCCTGGGCCCCCATACCTTCCTCACTCGTAGTCACAACCTCCTGTCCCTGACCACGGACCAGATTTGAATTATTTAAGCTAAGGAATGTGACTTCCTGCTGGAACACAGCGTCCCGGTAACTCTCCCCCTCCCTGATGTGTCGCAGTGCCTGAAGCTCGGACTCCAGCTCATCAACTCAGAGCCGAAGTTCCTCGTGCAGCCAACACTTGCTGCAGATGTGGTCGCCGAGGGTCACACTGGTGTCCACCAGCTCCCACATGCTGCAGCTGTGACACATCACCTCCCCTGCCATCTCAAATATATTATATTTAATTCATGAAGTTGTCAAGTTTTGAATGTTTTAATTTTTAATCCAGGCTATTAATGTAAAGCAATGCTCGAAAAAGAGAGAAATACTTACCGACCAATCCCTTCCCAGCTTTACTGTGACGTCACACATTGATTTTATTTTCCCCTCACAGGTCCGTTCCCGCCCCTCCCCCTCCCGCTCTCGCGATCTTTCTGTAGTTCCCGCCCCTCCCGCTCTCGCGATCGTTCTGTAGTTCCCGCCCCTCCCGCTCTCGCGATCTTTCTGTAGTTCCCGCCCCTCCTGCTCTCGCGATCTTTCTGTAGTTCCCGCCCCTCCCGCTCTCGCGATCTTTCTGTAGTTCCCGCCCCTCCTGCTCTCGCGATTTTTCTGTAGTTCCCGCCCCTCCCGCTCTCGCGCTCTTTCTGTTGATGAGTCGAGTCCGCACCGGGACCCATGTTGCCGGGGCAGCGCTCTCTCTGCCATCCTGCCCTGAAGGAATTGAATGCTGCCGGGGCACAGCCGAGCAGTGCTGAGAGTGCGATGCGGGTAGGAAGAGGCATGGACAGAATAATATATAACGGGGTTGTGTTGGCATCACAGGTTCCTGTCTGCAGCAAGAAACACTTCTGGGGAATATGGGTGCCCCGAGATACTTCAGTGTGCGGGATGTAAAGTGTGACCATGATGATGTGAGGAGCCACCAGACGGGGCTTGAGTTAGACTGCCAGCTGCGAGTCGGCTCCGTGAGCTGCCAGCCCGCTGTCGGCAGGCACTGGGCCCCGAGCCAGGGACGTGGCGTGCATCTTTCCCCGGAGCTGGATAGGGAGTTCGATGGGAACATGCTCGGCGGGCTGGAGTCCGAGCTGGGTATCGAAGGTAAATGGATGGTCGGGGAATGGCGGGTGTGTGGGTTTGGGATGTGGCTGGGTATCAGTGTGGGTGACAGTGCGATGTGTTTATTGGGTCACTCTGTTGGAACAAGGGAAGATTTCAAGCCCCGACTCCTGCTGCTGCTGCACCAGAAACCGATTCAGATTTGAATCCAACCGACCCCCATCTCAGCCCATTTCTGTTTACATTGAGCTCAATGAGAAAGATGTGAAACGGGCTCCCGACTCACCATCCCCTGTTTTACACCATCACACATCGGCAAAATTCCACCCCAGAGTTTCTGTAAGGAGCTGTAAGGAATTGTGTGTGTTAGAAACATAGAAACATAGAAAATAGGTGCAGGAGTAGGCCATTCGGCCCTTCTAGCCTGCACCGCCATTCAATGAGTTCATGGCTGAACATTCAACTTCAGTACCCCATTCCTGCTTTCTCGCCATACCCCTTGATCCCCCTAGCAGTAAGGACCTCATCTAACTCCTTTTTGAATATATTTAGTGAATTGGCCTCAACAACTTTCTGTGGTAGAGAATTCCACAGGTTCACCACTCTCTGGGTGAAGAAGTTCCTCCGCATCTCGGTCCTAAATGGCTTACCCCTTATCCTTAGACTGTGACCCCTGGTTCTGGACTTCCCCAACATTGGGAACATTCTTCCTGCATCTAACCTGTCTAACCCCGTCAGAATTTTATATGTTTCTATGAGGTCCCCTCTCATTCTTCTGAACTCCAGTGAATACAAGCCCAGTTGATCCAGTCTTTCTTGATAGGTCAGTCCCGCCATCCTGGGAATCAGTCTGGTGAACCTTCGCTGCACTCCCTCAATAGCAAGAATGTCCTTCCTCAGGTTAGGAGACCAAAACTGTACACAATACTCCAGGTGCGGCCTCACCAATGCCCTGTACAACTGAAGCAACACCTCCCTGCCCCTGTACTCAAATCCCCTTGCTATGAAGGCCAACATGCCATTTGCTTTCTTAACCGCCTGCTGCACCTGCATGCCAACCTTCAATGACTGATGTACCATGACACCCAGGTCTCTTTGCACCTCCCCTTTTCCTAATCTGTCACCATTCAGATAATAGTCTGTCTCTTTGTTTTTACCACCAAAGTGGATAACCTCACATTTATCCACATTATACTTCATCTGCCATGCATTTGCCCACTCACCTAACCTATCCAAGTCGCTCTGCAGCCTCACAGCATCCTCCTCGCAGCTCACACTGCCACCCATGTCTCATGATTGATGCGACGGTGGAGTTGGCATTACTGAGGTAAGGACCAAGAAATGAAACCAGGAACTGAGTGTAATTATCAACATTTCGAGGGTGAATCATGTTCAACAGAATCACAGTCAGGGTGGAATTTCCTGTGTATGTGTGCTCAGAGACACGTGTAATCGGGGTGTAAAGCCAAACCCAGCGTAAAAGATTGAGGAAACTCAGGCACAAATATGTTACGCACGTAATTATATTCAGCCGCTATTTGATATTTTACGCCCATTCTATCGATCCCTACGCCCAAACGTGTCTCTGCTCATTGTAATTGCTCCGCCCCCAGGTTGAAGAGCCACAAACGGGAATTTCCTGCCATTACCCTGGTTCAAAACGGGTGTAACATGAAGCGCAGAATTTCAGGAGCCGCAGGAGAGAAAATCATTTCCTGGTGTTTTATTGTGGTTTTGTAAGCAGTTTGTTTATTTATCATCACTGAGACCCACTCTGAATGTACTGCTTCTTTGAAAGTATTTTTATCGTTTCATTACCATCCTTCGGAACATAGGGACAGAACAGGGAATCCTTGCTATTGTATTTCTGGTTTATTGGAATGTATCACGTGACAGCAGCAGATCGCCTGGTCTTGGTTATGGGGATGAATATCCAGTCTATCAAACTGGGACTCCCACGGGCGGAGTAGGCCTGAAGCCTCCAACAGCCATGGCCTGGTGGGTGCCGGAGATGTGGCCAAGTTGATGCTTGTGCCCACCTGACCTGTGCCAATGAGGTGCCCTCCCAAAGCTATTGTCTGGTCCCTGCCACAAACTCCGTTCCTTAGTCACCGATTCCATCTCCCTCCCTGGCCACATTCTGTGAGGCTGAACCAGACTGTTTGCAACCTTGACGTCCGACTTGACCCTGGGCTCAGCTTATGACACCATCACCTTGGCATCTCAAAAGCCGCTTCCTTCCACCTTTGTAATATCGCCCATATCCACCCCTGCCTCAATCCATCTGCTGCTTGAATCCTCATCCATGCTTCTGTTGCCTCCAGTCTTGACTACTCCAGTGGTCTGGCAGTGCCTCTCATGTTACACCCTCCAGAACTTCAGCTCCTCCAAAATTCTGTTGCACGCTTTCTAACTCGCACCAAGTTCCGTTCACCCATCACCCATGTGTTCACTGACCTACATTGGCTCCTGCTCCACCAATATCTCAATTTGAAAATTCTCATCCTGGTGTTCAAATCCGTCTGTGGGCTCGCCCCTCTCCATCTCTCCGTAACCTGTTTCAGACCTACAACCCTCCGTGATCTGTGTTCCTCCAACTCTGGCCTCTTGTGCATCCTCCACTTCCTTCATCCCAACATTGGCGGAAGTGCTTTCAGATGTCTAGGTCCTAATCTCTGGATTTTCCCGCTCAAACCTCCCCGCCTCTGCACCTCTCTCTCTTTTAGGGCATTGCTTCAAATCTATGCTCGGTGTCATTTTTTTGTCTGATTATGCACTTGTGAAGCACCTTGGAATGTTTTATTATGTGAAAGGCGCTATATAAATACAACTATTCCTTGTTGGTAGCAGAGTTGGATTGGATGGCACTGAGGTTAGGTCCAGTGACAGCATGGGATTGGAGCAGGGTTGGCTGGAATGATACAAATGTTGGGTGGCTTTGGCAACTCATTTGGGTGGGCATGATAGAATTGGGTGGTACCTGCATTGGGTAGACTGGCAGCAGGATTGAATGGGATGCACAAGGATTGGGAGGGATAGTAGCAGATTTGCATGGATGGTGCCAAGTTTGAGTAGCTATGTCAACCGGGCTCTTTGGGCAGGACAATTCTGAGTGGTATCAAGTTTGGTTGCAGTGCTAGTAGGGTTGGATGGTATCAGGGTTGGGTTGACTGGGAGCAGGATTGCATGGTATTCTACGAAGGTTGTGTGCCTATTGTAGTAGCATTGGCTGGGTGACCGAATGAGGTAATACCAGTGTTAGGTGATATGATAGAAGGGTTGGGTGTGTTTGGTTGCAGGGTTGGGTGCTGGCAAAACAGGTTTGAATGGCATGGTACCATGCATGGGTGGAGTAGTAACAGGATTGGACAGCATGGTACCAGGGATGAGTGCATTGGTGTCAGTGTTGAATGGGAGAGTACCAGTGGAGGGTGGAGTGGTATCCAGGTTGGACTGGATATACCAGGGTTTCAGTGGTGGGGTAACAGGGTTGGATGGGATATACTAGGGCCAGGTGGAGTAGAAGCAGAGTTGAATGGGATAAGCCAGAGTTCTGTGGAGGGGCAGCAGGGTTGGACTGGATATACCAGGATTTCAGTGGTGGGGTAACAGGGTTGGGTGGGATATACCAGGGCCAGGTGGAGTGGAAGCAGGGTTGAATGGGATATACCAGGGTTCTGTGGAGGGGCAGCAGTGTTGGAAGTGATGGCACTAGGATTGTCTGAAGGTGTAGCAGGCTTTAATAGGATATAACAGCATAGGGTGGAGTGGTAGTAGGCTTGGGAGGGATGGTAGCAGGATTGTGGGGATTGTAGAGTATGGGAGGGGCAAATAAAATCTTCCTTATGAAGAATCTCTGAAATTGAAGGATGTCTGGAGCATGCTGTCAGACCCATGATGCTCTGGAAAGAGAAGCCATTGTTTGTATAATGGTATTGGTCAATAGGGTAAATGTTGGCTGGTACCAGTAGAGCTCCCTGCATTTTGTCAAATAGTACCCTGGGATCCTTATCACCTATCGAGGCAGACCGAGCCCCAGTTCAACATCTCATCCAAATGACAGCGTTCGCAAACTATTGCACTGAAGTATCAGCCTAGACTATGTGCTGTAATCTGTAATGGGGCTTCAACCCATTCCCTTGAACCTCTGAGGTCAGACTGGCACCAACTTAGTTAAACTAATGTTGATTGGAATGGTTAGTAAGGGTATTGGGCACAAGAGAGTAGAGCAAAAAATGTTAAACATAAATAAATCATTCTGCCTATATCAAAACAGTACAAGAATAGTTAGTCAAGGGTGGAATTGTAAAGACAAATAACACTCAGTTCTCACTGTTCTACAGAGAGACCCTTGTGGCTTCAGGTTCTATTGTGAGAGTTGCCTTTAAATTGGATCCACTTGTCATTGCCAAATCCTCAGGAGACATCCTGGATTGCGGATTTTGAACAGTTGAGACCCTGGATTGACCGGGAGTTTGAGATAGTGAAGCAATAGCTCACTGCTAACCATCCCTATCTCAACAGCTACCTTTGTCTTTGAACATTATCTGTAATTCTGTTTACAAATAAAATTCACTCACATCATTTTCAGAAACATCACCAGAAGGAGTTTCACATCACTGATGTATCGACATCATATCAAAAAGTCTCTGATGGACGATTTCATCCAAAATTCTTGTACATTATCAGACTGTGTAAGAAGTATATTCTAGAGAAGATATTTGGATTGTTTGAAGACTAATTTGCGTTTGTTTTCCCTATGAATGTGTATTATCTAACAGACCATCTCCCTACTTCGATGTATTATCTTACTTGTAAACAAATCTATTGGCCCAAGGAGAAAGGTGTTGACAGTATGGAATTTACCTCCTTTGGAAACAGACAGGAGAATGTGAGCAATCCACATCATCTCTGGTGAAATATTCCATAATTTAGGAGTAATTATTTGCTCCTTAGCACACAATCGCACTCAGCGCATGAATAAGGATGCCGGTTTTAGTCAGTGGAAACTGATCTGATTATAAAGACTTACTTTATCTCTGAACACAATTAAAAGTGTGAGGAGAAAGCTGAACTATAACACCGGATACTTTGGCTGACAGTTGTTGCACACTGTGGGGATTATATTCAGTGCTCTTTAAGACCCAACAGAAGCCGATGACAACAGATGGCACACAAGGTAACAACCACACCACGACGCAACTGCTTCCATATGGGGCACTTTGGGAATGAGAGTAAAAATATTCCTGAAGAGACTAAGATTTGTGAGGCAGCCAATTCCAGAGCTGTGTCTCCTCCTTCAGGAAGACTTCCCGATAAGAGGTAAACTCCTTAAGACACTGCCACTGGGCATCACACCCAACTCTCAATGTTTATGCGTTTTGCTCCTTTCACACTTTCAGAAGGGACAACTTCAGTGCCAGCTACTTCCCATAAATAAAATAAGGTCAAGCGGAGCAAGAACTGACATCCTTGTGTTAATAATCTACAGGAGTGATGTGAGGGGGAACCAATTCTACAGATCTATTGGCTTTCCCAGAAGTAACGGCCCTCAATGGTTCTCATGCTGTCATTCAGTCCATGTGCACAATGCTGTGCCCTACATGAAGCAACAAATACTTTATTCTCTCAATGGACGGATGGAATGTGGCCACCAACAGAATCAAGCAGGCCAGTGATTGCTTGCTCAGGAGCTGCCAGAATGTCTTAAGTGAAATCATAAGCCAGATATCTGCACTATCATTAGATGGGAGGAATGTCTCCTGGGAGACCAGGTCTACCCTCTGCAGCCATGGCTCAGGTCTGCCTTACAATAACTTCAGATAGAAGCAAAGCCCAGGTATAGTGAAGCTCAGACTACAAGCAGAATTATTAAATGTACCATTGGGATCCTGATGGAACCATTCACATAGCTTGCTGGAAAAGTGATGCCTCCTTTATTCCCCCCAAACCCCTCACTAACATGTTTACTAACTTTGTATATTTACAGGGCCCTCATCATGCAGGTTGATAACCAGAATAGCAAAGTGGGAGAGCAAGAGTGTGAAAATGACAATAAGGAATGAGCTGCAAACCAGCACGGCAGCGAGAAAGTCTGGAGCTTCAGTCACTGTCTCCAGCTGCCTTCCAATCAGTGCCACATCGACACCATGTCTTAAAGCTGCGCACATCTGTAAGTGACCATGTCCAAGTCATCTTTGCCTGCACGTTCTTGTTCAGTTCTTCCAACATGATCTATGGATGTTTATCTTGCATTCCTGTTTCAATGTAGCTCATGACAAATACTCAACACAATCTTCAAGGTGAAGTGTTGGCCATTTATTGCATCCATTGCAACGTGTGTGGATATTGTCTGTCTGAGTTGGCACAGTTTTGCCTCAACAGCAATGCCCAGGCTGTAGAACCTGAGTCACTGCAACATTTCCCACAACCACTGGTTTGGAAAGCAATGACACACAATACATTTCTCCAGGGAAACAACACTGTGTCCATGTTTAGAATATGTCGTGGTACAATGACATTGTTCATCAGTTTCACTTGGTCAGATAACCATAGGTCCTGATAACAGATAATTCATGCAGCAACAGTTTGCATTTATATCGAGCCTTTAGCGTAGAAAAACGGTCATTGGTACAATTATTGATTAGCAAGAATTGATACATGTGGATACATGTAAATTATGGAATTACAATAAAGCACAGTATCGAGTAAAAGTGCAATATCTCACACCAATACTATCAATGAGTTGCTGATATCACTGTGCAGCACACATGTTGCAGTAAGTTGATGTCACACATTCCCACACCTCTCCTCCTGCAGTAACTGCTCCTCTGCTGCAGGTTCTTCCACATCATTATCCTCTCCCTCCTCCCATCCCCAGGGACTTCACATCTCGGGTCTCTGTTCCTGGTTACATTGTCCAACATAAAGCACCTTCATCTTCACTGGACACTGAGGCACTGCCCCTGCTGGGCGGCCCATGGATAACATTGTGTATGCAGTTCCTGCTCACAGCAGCCACTGATTTAGTTATTGATGGGTGGAAGGCCCAAACATCACTGGTGGAAGGAAGGCCCGAACATCGCCGGTCTGTGACTGCACATAGTCAGAGGCTGAACTCCAAGCCATCGTCAACATCTTCACCGAGGCGTACGAAAGCATGGACCTTACACAAAACATCCGTAAGACAAAGATCCTCCACCAATCTGACCCCGCCCCACAGCACTGTCCCTGCTTATCAAAATCCACGGCGTGACATTGGACAATGTGGACCACTTTCCATACCTCGGGGCCCACGATAAGCAAGGGCAGACATAGACGACGAGGTCCAACACCACCTCCAGTGCACCAGCGCAGCCATCGGTCGCCTGATGAGAGTGTTTGAAGATCAGGCCCTCAAATCTGGCACCAAGCTTATGGTCTACAGGGCTGTAGTGATACCCACCCTCCTGTCTCACTCAGACGTGGACCATATACAGTAGACACCTCAAATCGCTAGAGAAATACCACCAGCGACGTCTCCGCAAGATAGACATAGACATAGAAAATAGGTGCAGGAGTCGGCAATTCGGCCCTTCGAGCCTGCACAGCCATTCAATGAGTTCATGGCTGAACATGCAACCTCAGTACCCCATTCCTGCTTTCTCGGCATACCCCTTGATCCCCCTAGTAGTAAGGACTACAGTGGAAATGCTGGAAGAGATAAAATCGATCTAGCGGCGCAAAGCTGAAATGTCTATACAGGCAGACTGCCTTCTGTGGGGCAATCGAGTAGTGGTTCCCAAGAAGGGCAGAGATACCTTCATCAATGACCTCCACAGTACCCACGCAGGCATCGTAATGATGAAAGCGATAGCCAGATCCAACGTGTGATAGCCCGGTATCAATGTGGACTTAGAGTCCTGCGTTGACAAATGTAATACATGCTCGCAGTTTAGCAATGTACCCAGGGAGGCATGCTAAGTTTATGGTTTTGGCCCTCCAAACTGTGGTCTAGGGTACACGTCGACTATGCAGGCCCATTCTTGGGTAAAATGTTCCTTGTGGTCGTAGACGCGTACTCCAAGTGGATTGAATGTGGAATAATGTTGGCTAGCAAGTCCGCTGCCACTACTGAAGGCCTGCGGGCCATGTTTGCCACACACGGCCTACCCAATGTCCTGGTGAGCGACAACAGGCCTTGTTTTACCAGTGCTGAGTTCAAAGAATTCATGACCTGTAACGGGATCAAACATGTCACATCTGCCCTGTTTAAACCAGCATCCAATGGTCAGGCAGAGAGAGCAGTGCGAACTATCAAGCAAGGCTTGAAGAGAGCAACTGAAGGCTCACTGCAGACTCGCCGATCCCGAGTGCTGCTTAACTACCGTATGAGACCCGACTCGCTCATTAGGATCCCACTTGCTGAACTGCTCATGAAATGAACATTAAGACAAGGCTCTCGTTAGTTCACCCTGATCTACATGAACAGGTCGAGAGAAGGTGGCTTCACCAAAGTACATACCATGATAGCGCAAATGTGTCACGCGAGATTGAAATCAATGATCCTGTGTTTGTATTGAATTATGGACAAGGTCCCAAATGGCTTCCCGGCACTGTCGTGACCAAAGAGAGGAGCAGGGTGTTTTGGGTCAAACTTTCAAATGGACTCATTCACCGGAAACACTTGGACCAAATCAAACTCAGATTTACCGACTATCCTGAGCAACCCACCTTGGACCCTACCTTTTTTGACCCCCCAACATACACACCAGTGGCAACCGGCCACACCATTGACCACAAAGCAGAACCCATCATCTACAGCAGCCCAGCAGGACCCAACACACCAGGCAGCCCAGCAAGGCCAGCTGCACAGCAGCCCAGCGAGGGCCCAACAAATGATTCAACAATACCAGCTTTCACACCGAGACGATCAACCAGGGCAAGAAGGGCCATAGATCGACTCACATTGTAAATAGTTACACAATTGACTTTGGCGGGGGGAGTGTTGTTATACATGTAAACTTGTATTTACTCTGTACAGCCACCAGAGAGCTCATCCCCTGGAGTCCCAAGGGATCCCATAATCCCTTGGGAGCACAGGTATTTAAGGAGGCCTCACAGGTTGGAGAGGCACTCTGGAGACTTGCAATAAAAGACTACGGTCACACATTACTTTGAGCTCACAGTGTTCAGTCTGACTCTTTCTCCATAGACAATTAAGATCCTGCAGATCCCCTGGGAGGATAGAGGCACCAACATCAATGTTCTCGATCAGGCCAACATCCCCAGTTTCAAAGCACTGACCACACTCGACCAGCTCCATTGAGCAGGCCACATTGGCTGCATGCCCGACACGAGACTCCAAAAGTAAGTGATCCATTCGGAACTCCTACACGGCAGGCGATCCCCGGCTGGGCAGAGGAAACGTTTCAATGACACCCTCAAATCCTCCTTGATAAAGTGCAACATCCCCACCAACACCTGGGAATCCCTGGCCAAAGACTGCCCTAAGTGGAGGAAGAACATCCGGGAGAGTGCTGAGCACCTTGAGTCTCATCGCAGAGAGTATGCAGAAAACAAACACAGGCAGCGGAAGGAGCGTGCGGCAAACCAGACACACCACCCACCTTTTCCTTCAACAACTCTCCGTCCCACCTGTGACAGAGACTGTAATTCACGTATTGGACTGTACCTGAGAGCTCACTTTTAGGGTGGAAGCAAGTCTTCCTTGATTTCGAGGGACTGCCTATGATGGTGTTGATGGGTATGGTGTGAAATGGGCAGCATCCTCCCCTTCAGGCATTGTCCCCCACCCATTGATCCAAAGATCAGAATCTTTCAGAACCTTATAAGCTTGCTCTGTCACCAACCTGATTCTTGCATTGCCCTGTTGTCATGCCAATGGGCTCCTATCTGGGGATTGGGTGCTGGGGTGAGTAGCCAGAGCTGTGATGAATATCCCCGACCTCATTCAATTATAGTCGACAAGTTTCACTGCCGCAAAATCAAAGAATCCACGCTGTGGCATCCTGGCACCAGAATGGGCGACCCCAATGCCCTTAATATCACTGTGTTACTTTGGGCACGTAATTAACACCGAGAATTAATAATACCACCCGGCCAGTAGATTGGCCATCCTTACATTTGGCACCTCACACACATCTCACCCACAATATTGCTCGCCGAAAAAAACGCCGGGAAAAAGTGGAACTAAATGGAACTACTCATAAGAACATAAGAATTAGGAACAGGAGTCGGCCATCTAGCCCCTCGAGCCCTCTCCGCCATTCAAAAAGATCACGGCTGATCTGGCCGTGGACTCAGCTCCACTTACCCGCCCGCTCCCCATAACCCTTAATTCCCTTATTGGTTAAAAATCTATCTATCTGTGATTTGAATACATTCAATGAGCTAGCCTCAACTGCTCCCTTGGGCAGAGAATTCCACAGATTCACAACCCTCTGGGAGAAGAAATTCCATCTCAACTCGGTTTTAAATTGGCTCCCCCATATTTTGAGGCTGTGCCCCCTAGTTCTAGTCTCCCCGACTAGTGGAAACAACCTCTCTGCCTCTATCTTGTCTATCCCTTTCATTATTTTAAATGTTTCTATAAGATCATCCCTCATCCTTCTGAACTCCAACGAGTAAAGACCCAGTCTACTCAATCTATCATCATAAGGTAACCCCCTCATCTCTGGAATCAGCCTAGTGAATCGTCTCTGTACCCCCTCCAAAGCTAGTATATCCTTCCTTAAGTAAGGTGACCAAAACTGCACGCAGTACTCCGTACAGTTGCAGCAGGACCTTCCTGCTTTTGTACTCCATCCCTCTCGCAATGAAGGCCAACATTCCATTCGCCTTCCTGATTACCTGCTGCTGCACCTGCAAACTAACATTTTGGGATTCATGCACAAGGACCCCTAGGTCCCTTTGCACCGCAGCATGTTGTAATTTCTCCCCATTCAAATAATATTCCCTTTTACTGTTTTTTTTCCAAGGTGAATGACCTCACATTTTCCGACATTGTATTTCATCTGCCAAACCTTAGCCCATTCGCTTAACCTCTCTAAATCTCTTTGCAGCCTCTCTCTGTCCTCCACACAATCTGCTTTCCCCCACAAATCTTTGTGTCATCTGCAAATGTTGTTACACTGCATTCTGTCCCCTCTTCCAGGTCATCTATGTATATTGTAAACAGTTGGGGTCCCAGCACCAATTTCCAACCCGAAAAGGACCCATTTATCCCGACTCTCTGCTTTCTGTTTTCCAGGCAATTCTCTACCCATGCTAATACATTTCCTCTGAATCCGCGTACCTTTATCTTCTGCAGTAACCTCAAAGCGGTATGGATGCCATGTTCTAAATCACATGTCGCATCATTTAAAAGGCTGCTCTGCTTCAACCTCGGGGGAGTTCGGATGTACCCTGGAGGTCTTTGGACGTGATGTGAACATCTGAACAAACATCATACTGTGGACAATTGGAATATAATAGCTGTCTTAGTGAGGACATTCATTCTTTGTTACAAATCGGTGGTCAATAGATTGCTATTCAAATAGGCCATGTCCTTTCTCAACCTCTCTTGATAACCACTTACATGCTGCAGACTCAAGATGGCAAAAGGTATGCTCGACAGTATTTTGTGCCCAATGTAAGCCGTGACAGAGTGATGAGGAGGACCAGACGTTACAGCCCCATAAGTACAGGGAGAAGCAGTCTTATGTCAACTTGTCCGACACCACCTGCCTTCGGAGACTGCGCTTCCACAAAGAGGTTATCAGTGAGGTATGCCAGCTCATCAGGGGAGATCTGTAGCCTGCCAGCCCCATCATTACTGCACTGTCCGTCGAGGTCAAAGTCACCGCAGCACTGTTGTTTTACATGTCGGGTACTTTTCAAGCCTCAGCTGGCGACATTTGCAGTCTGTCTCAGCATGCCACACATTTGCTGCATTAGACTGGTCACTGAAGCCCTGTATGCATGCAGGAGAGACTTGATCAGCTTCCCTATGACCAGGCACAGACTGAGAGGGTTCTAGGATTCTCCAGAATTTCAAACTTCCCCAAGGTGCAGGGAGCAATAGATTGTATGCACATCGCGATATGGGCACCCTTTCAGGATGCTGAGGTTTTCAGGAACTGCAAGGGATTCCACTCCTTGAATGTCCAATTCATCATCGATCACCAGCAAATTATAATGGCAGTGAATGCTAAATTTCCGGGCAGCATCCATGATGCTCACATCCTACGTGAGAGCACTGTATCAGACTTGTTTAACAATCAGCCAAAAGGTCAATGCTGGATGCTTGGTGACAAAGCATATGGCCTCACCACCTGGCTGATGATCCCCCCTGGTGACACCCACACTGAAGCCAAGAGGCGATACAACGAAAACCACAGAGCCACTCGCAATTCACGATATTGAGCCCTGGTAAGTTGAGGAATATAAGATTATCCCCTTATAAGATTCAACTGACTCTCTCTGATTAGTTCATGTTTGGTTAAGTGCTCAGTCACTCTGTCCCTAATAATAGATTCCAGTAACTTCTCCACAACACATGCTAGACTGATAGGGCTATGATTTTCTAGTTTATCTCTCTTACCCTTCTTACATAATGGAGATACATTGGCAATTTTACAAATTAACGAAAACATTCTTGAAACAAGAGTGTTGGAGAATCGACAATTTCCACACCTACTTCATTGAATACCCTGGGATGGAAGCCACCAGGTCCTGGAGACTTGTCTCATTATATTTTCCGTAACCTTTTTTTTTTTACTTACCTTGAATTTAGTTATGTCCTCCCCTTTCTCTGGCCGCGAGTTTACTGACCTCGGTGGGTCGGTGGTGGGTCCCGATCCCGCTGCTGGCTCCATTCCGCTGTGTAAAATTGGGTTTGTTAAGCCCGCCTAGCATGTTTCCCGGTCAATTAGAGGAAGTGGGTGACGTCATTCATGAATCATCATCAGCCGGTTTCCTTAAAGGGACCATGACCACATTTGTCCTGACATTTGAGCTGTCAGTGTTCTGCAGCACTGAGGTATTGCAAACACGGATAATGACTGCACACAAAGGCACAGGGCTGCACCCAGCCTCTCCCATGACACCCTCTGTATGCTTATGGAGGGTGTCAAGGGAGAGCTTGGGTGCAGCCCTGCATCGAGGTTCTCTTCCCTTCCCATGTGCGGAAGAGACCTCCCCAGGACATCAACACAGCCTGGTTGCACTTTGCAGAGGAGGTCATAAGCAGGGATGTGGTCAGGAGGACCTGGGTGCAGTGCCACAAACCTTTCAATGATCTCAGTAGATCATGAAACATGAGTACAAAGTCACACTCAACCTCATCCTGCTGTGCCTCTCATCACATCCCCATCACTCTGCCTTCCCCCATCACTCTGCCTTCCCTACCCGACCCCTGCACATCCTTTCTCATACCAACATGCCTTGCACCTCCACCCATCCCTCTCTATCTATATTATCACAGCCCCATCTCACGAGCCACCCCTCATCCTAATGCAATCTTACAAACTAACAACACACAAGTTTAAAGTTTCTGTTAATGTGGTGTCGAAAATTGAAACCTTTATTTTCAACAGTTTGCATTCATGGACAGATTTGTGTGCACATTTGGAAGTAGCTTAATGTTGCAGTGTATGGTGAGACATAACGGTACATCCCACAATGGACTTGAGTGTGAAAGGAATGGCTTGGGCATTGCAGGGATGCTTTATGGTGTTGGTGTGGGATGGTGCCAACCTGGTGCAGCATGTGGCAGCCATTTGGGTGTACAGTGTCAAGTGAAGTAAATCTGGCCATGGTGAGGCCATCCCTGATATCCCGGGCAGCAATGTGGTCAGGTGCTGATGCCCCGTGTCCTATGCAGCATTAGGTGATTGCGGAGAAGGTTGTTTTTGTTGTTGTTCGTGCTGATGGTGTGTCTGGTGCTGCTGGTGTTGGGCTTGATTGTGGTGGGATTCTGAGGACCAAGGTGAGAGAATATAAAGGTGAAAGTAGAGATGACAGAAGCATTCTGTCAATGGTGAGAGAGTTCTTCCAATGAGGGGAGAGTGGAAAGTGGAAAGCCTGCAGAATGTGTGCTGAAAATGGCCAAGGCAAGTGAATATCAGTCAGATGGGAGTTTTTACTGTATATTTGATTCTGTTAAGTAATCAGCTGGAGCAATGGCCACTGAACTGCCGCCTCAGCTTGACAGCCGTGGTCCATGCACAGCAGGGATCCCATGATCATGAAGTTAACGACGAAATGTAAGTGGAAAAAAGACTGTTAAACATCTGACAATGAGATGCTAATCATTGTGCTGAGGTCCCCTGCCGCTGCCGGTCGGGTTGGTTCAGTGGTGACAGACAGACATTGGGAAAGGCACGAGGTGGTGGATCCACAGCGGGGTCCCGACCCACTGTGGAAAAAATATTCCCACCCGAACCACTCCTGATCCCGCTCGCTAACCCTCTGGGAAATTCTGGCCTCACATCTCTGGTACTTTATCCTCATCCTCGACCTCACCACCGCTTCTCTCGACCCATTCCACTGTCTCTAAATTGTCAGACGGATTGTCCAACATCCAGTACTGGATGAGCAGAAATTTCAATCAACTAAATATTTGGAAGACCGAAGCCATTGTATTCGTTCACCGCCACAATCTCCGTTCCCTCGCCATCAAATCCATTCTCTCCCTAACTTCTGTCTGAGGCAGAACTAGACTGTTTGCAACCTTGAAACATCAAAACATAGAAAATAGGTGCAGGAGTAGGCCATTCGGCCTTTCGAGCCTGCACCACCATTCAATAAGATCATGGCTGATCATTCCCTCAGTACCCCTTTCCTGCTTTCTCTCCATACCCCTTGATCCCTTTAGCCGTCAGGGCCATGTCGAACTCCCTCTTGAATATATCTAACGAACTGGCCTCAACAACTCTCTGCGGAAGAGAATTCCACAGGTTAACAACTCTCTGAGTGAAGAAGTTTCTTCTCATCTCGGTCCTAAACCTTAGCCTTAGACTGTGACCCCTGGTTCTAGACTTCCGCAAAATCGGGAACATTCTTCCTCCATCTAACCCGTCCAGTCCCGTCAGATTTTATGTGTTTCTATGAGATCCCCTCTCATTCTTCTCAACTCCATTGAATACAGACCCAGTCGATCCAGTCTCTCTTCATATGTCAGTTCCACCATCCCGGGAATCAGTCTGGTGAACCTTCGCTGCACTCCCTCAATAACAAGAACGTGCTTCCTCATATTAGGAGACCAAAACTGAATGCAATATTCCAGGTGAGGCCTCACCAAGGCCCTGTATAACTGCATTAAGACCTCCCTGCTCTTATACTCAAATCCCCTAGCTATGAAGGCTAACATACCATTTGCCTTCTTCACCGCCTGCTGTACCTGCATGCCAACTTTCAATGACTGATGTACCATGACACCCAGGTCTTGTTGCACCTTCCCTTTTCCTAATCTGCCGCCATTCAGATAATATTCTGCCTTTATGTTTTTGCCACCAAAGTGGATAACCTCACATTTATCCACATTATACTGCATCTGCCATGCATTTGCCCACTCACCTAACCTGTCCAAGTCATCCTGCAGCCTCTTAGCTTCTTCCTCACAGCTCACACCACCACCCAGCTTAGTGCCGTCTGCAAACTTGGAGACATTACACTCAATTCCTTCATCTAAATCATTGATGTACATTGTAAATAGCTGGGGTCCCAGCACTGAGCCCTGTGTCACTGCCTGCCTTTCTGAGAAGGACCCGTTTATTCCTACTCTCTGCTTCCTGTCATCTCCTGACCAGCTGCGGGCCAAAGACTTAGGCACTCATGAAGGACTTACTGGCACCCGAAAAGTCATTGGACAAAACCTTTGAAGAGCTTAGCAAATTAATCGGGGAGCACCTCAAACCAGTGAGCAGCATACACATGGCTCGCCACAGATTCTACACCCACCGACGTCATGAAGGACAGAGCATACCAGACTTTGTAGTGGACCTCCAGCATTTGGCCAACCTCTAAGTTCACAGATGCCTGCAGGGGGAAGATGCTAAGGGACTTCTTCATCGAGGATATCGGTCATGCGGGAATTTCTCGCAAGTTAAGTGAGACCAAGGACTTGACCTTGGAAGCGGCAGCGTTGTGAGCTCAAACTTTCATGGCGGGGGAGGAAGAGACGAAAATGATTTACATGCGCAATTCTGCCTCTAATGCGGCGATGGATCAGGGAGTCAATATCATCAATGCTACTCCGAGCCCCAGAGGCAGGCATGGGCAGTCCGACATTTACCAGGCAGCGATAGACCCCAGAGTAGGACTTCAACAGAGACAATGGCGGGCTGAACGGACATTCATGCCATCACAGTGGACAATGCAGCCTGGGATGGGGCCATTGACACCCATTAATAGGGTACTTAAGAGCAGTCAAAGGGACAGTCAGCGCGGAATTCCTGACCATAGTCCCTTTGTCCCCAACAATGGAAACTTTAACTCATGCTGGAGGTGTGGGGGAAAACACTCAGCCGGATCTTGCAGATTCCAACAGTTTGTCTTCAGAATCTGCAATCTCATTGGCCATTTAGCTCGAATGTGCAGAAAATCTGCAACACGACTAATATGAGGCAGATGGACCAGAAGAGGCAGGATGACTTTTGGGTCCAATCGATGGACGCCGAGGTTCAGCGGGTCCATGCGGTGAATATTCACAGTTCATACACCAAAATGCCACCAATGATGATGAGGGTTTTGTTGAATGGTATCCCAGCACACATGGAGCTGGACATTGGGGCCAGCCAGTCACTTATGGGCGTTCAGCAATTTGAGAAGCTATGGCCACTCAAAGCCAGTAGACCCAAATTAGAATGTATTGAGACACAATTACGGACTTACACCAAATAAATCATTCCGGTGCTCGGCACTGCAATGATAGCTGTCACACACAATGGGTTCGTGAACTGGCTGCCACTCTGGATTGTCCCGGGCAATGGTCCCACACTGTTGGGGAGGAGCTGGTTAGCCGAGATGAACTGGATATGGGGGGATGTTCATGCAATGTCCTCGGTGGAGCGAAGTTCGTGCTCACAAGTCCAACAACAATTCGATTCACTATTCCAACCGGGTGTCGGGACTTTCAAAGGCACTAAAGTAGTGATGCACATCACCCCGGACACTAGGCCAGTGCATCACAAAGCCAGAGTGCTGCCGTATGTGATGCTGGAGAAAATCGAGAGAGAATTGGACCGGTTATTGCGAGAGAGCATCATCTCGCTTGTTGAATTCAGTGACTGGGCGAGCTCTATCATTCCCGTTCTAAAAGCAGATGGCTCTGTCAGGATCTGTGGTGACTACAAGGCCATCATCAATCGAGTGTCCCTACAAGACCAATACCCGCTCCCAAGAGCGGAAGACCTCTTAGCCACGCTAGCAGGCGGCAAGCTGTTCACCAAGTTGGACCTCACCTCAGCCTATATGACCCAGGAACTGGCCGATGAATCCAAACTACTGACCACCATCACCACGCACAAGGGACTGTTTGCGTATAACAGGTGCCTGTTTGGCATTCGATCAGCGGCCGCGAATTTTCATCGAAACATGGAAAATCTGCTTAAATCCATTCCTGGAATGATCGTATTCCAGGACGAAATCCTCATCACGGGTCGAGACACCGAGGAACGCCTCCACAACCTGGAGGAGGTGCTACGCCGACTGGGCCAGGTAGGCTGCGACTCAAGAAGTCTAAATGCATGTTCCAGGACCAATGTCCCAGGAATTTGAATCCCTCTCTCCTACACCACTCCTCAAGCCACATATTTACCTTATCTATCCTGCCATTCCTACTCTGACTAGCACATGGCACTGGAAGCAATCCTGAGATTACTATCTTTTGAGGTCCTACTTTTTAATTTAACTCCTAGCTCCCTAAAGTCAGCTTGTAGGACATCATCCTATTTTTTGCCTATATCGTCGGTATCCAGGACAGCTGGCTGTTCACCCTCCCCCTCCAGAATGCGCTGCAGCAGCTCCGAGACATCCTTGACCCTTGCACCAGGGAGGCACAATACCATCCTGGAGTCTCATTTGCAGCCGCAGAAAAGCCTATCTGTTCCCCTTACAATAGAATCCCCTATCACTATAGCTCTCCCACTCTTTTTTCCTGCCCTTCTGTGCAGCAGAGCCATCCCCATGGACTTAGCTGCTGCTACCTTCCCCAAATGAGTCATCTCTCCCAGGTGGTGTATCTGTTTTGGAGGGAGATGCCCGCTGCGGACCCCTGCACTACCTTCCGCTGCTCTGCCTGATGGTCACTCATTCCCTATCTGCCTGAGTAACTTTTACCTGCGGTGTGACCAACTCACTAAACGTGCTATTCATGACATCCTCAGCATCGCGGATGCTCCAGAATGAATCCATGCACAGCTCTAGTGCTGCAACGTGGCCTGTCAGGAGTTGCAGCAGGATACTCTTCCTGCACATGTAGTCATCAGGGAGGCTGGAAGCGTCCCTGACTTCCCATGTAGCACAGGAGGAGCATGACACAAGTCTGGGCTCTCCTGCCATGATGTAACCCTTAAATTACTTAATTTGGCAACAATGTCAAATGTTTCTTACTGCTAAGAACAAGAAAAAAGATAAAGAAAAAGAAAACTACTCACCACTCAACCAGCCAATCACTTACCCTCTTGGCTGTGACATCACCCCTCGATTACTTTTTACTTCTTTCTTACTTTTGACCCTGTTGCCGCTAGCTGCTCGCTCCACCACTGACTGCCGCCGATCCCGGACTCTCGCTGGGCCTTTATAGGCCTCTCCTCGTTCATCCTCCGGCTGCTCGCTCCACCACCGACTGCCCTTGGTGTCATATTTGACCCTGAAATTAGCTTCTGACCACATATCCGCGCCATCACTATGCCCGCCTATTTCGACCTCCGTAATATCGCCTGTCTCCGCCCTTGCCTCAGCTCATCCGCTGCTGAAGCCCCCTCATCCATGCTGTTGTTACCTCTAGACTTGACTATTCCAAAGCACTCCTGGCTGGCCTCCCACGGTCTACCCTACGTAAACTTGTGGTCATCCAAAACACAGTTGCCCGTGTCCCAACTCGCATCAAGTCCCGCTCACTCATCACCCCTGTGCTCGCTGACTTAAATTGGCTTCTGGTTAAGCAACGCCTTAATTTCAAAATTCTCACCCTGGTTTTCATATCCCTCCCCCTCTCTAAAATCTCCTCCAGTCATACACCCTCTGAGATATCTGCACTCCTCTAATTCTGACCTCCTGAGCATCCCTGATTAACCACTGGCTCAATCATTGTTGGCCGTGCCTTCAGCTGCCTGGGCTCTAAGTTCTGAAATTCGCTCCCTAAACATCTCCACCTCTCTACGTCTCTTTCCTCCTTTAAGATGCTCCTTAAAACCTACCCCTTTGACCAAGTTGTTGGTTACCTGCCCCAATTTCTCCTTGTGTGGCTCGGTGTCAAATTTTGTTTGATAACACTCCATGAAGCACCTTGGGACATTTTATTACGTTAAAGGTGCTATATAAATACAAGTTGTTACTGTTGTTGAAGACTGATACAAAGTAAGTATTTAGTAAGTCTGCCATTTTCTGATCTTCAACATCACTATCACTTGCGGCTGTCAGTAAGAGGCCCAGGTTACCCTTGGAATCCTTTTTCTCTTAATATACTTGTTAAAACTTTTACTTTTGTCAATATCCCTCGCAAGTTTTTTCTCGTATTCCCTTTTTGCAGCTCTTGACTACTTTCGTAGTATCCTTTTACTGTTCTTTACATCTCCCCTAGTCCAAGGGATCGTTGCCGTTATTTGCATTGGTATAAGCCCTTCCCTTTCGTTTTATACTATCTCTCACTTCTGGAGAACAACACTGATTCAATTGTAGTGCTGTAAAGGTTTCAGTCATTTTCCCGATGTAAATAATTTGACAATGAATGTCAGCGGATATTTCACCCCATTCTTCAACTCCTCTCTGAACCTCCTCTGGGTCACTGCATAAATACACGTGTTGGTGCAGCAACTCAGGAGCTGAAGCAAGAATGCTACTTCTTGGGCGATGTACAAAGGGTCATTGGGACCCGAGAAAGAATTATGGTTTGCAATCTGCATGTATAGGAACACTATTAGATACATCGACCACAACAAGATGAAACTCCCGGTTACAGCGAAGAGTAAGGTGATGGATTTTCTTCGGTTCTCCATCTCTGGGTCATGGCGAGAGTCCCCATTGCCGTGACCCTGGAGTCTCACGCAGACTCTACTGGCCACGAGGATGTATCTTATGGTCAGGGCGTTGAGCAGGAAAATCACACCGAATGCAACAAATGAGCTTAACATCGTGTCGATTAAGTCAAAGGCTCTCCATTCCAGTGAAGTGTAATAGTTTGGTATTAAGTTACAATACCACGGTACACCGTCCATTACGTAGCTATGTGTGTATGCAAAGTACCAAGGGATGTTTTTTAAACAGAACAGCACACTGACTGTTGCTGTAACAGCAGCCGCACATTTTGCCTTGCAATATTTTGTTTTCAGCTTCTGGCAACAAATAGCGATACAGCGATCAAAGGTGAAAGCCACGGTTAACCAGACCGAGCTGTCTCTGGCAGCGAACAATAATGCAGCTCTGAGTCGACACAGTGGAGTAACGTACAAGAGACTGAGCGGGAAAAAAAGCCCATTGATCCGATTCAATATCACGCCCATGATGGTGACCAGTAGATCTGACACAGCCATGGCCAACAGGTAGCGAGTGACACATCGGGAGAGACCACACCTCCCTCGGAACAGGATCACAATCGCTGCCACATTAGCTGCAGGAGAAAGGGGAAATCAGCCATCAGGTTCAGATTCACAGCAAACACATCAGATCGTCAGGAATAAAAACAGAGAATGCTGGAAATACTCAGCAGGTCAGGCAGCATCTGTGGGGAGAGCAACAGATTTAACGTTTCAGGTCGATGACCCTTCGTCAGAACTGGAAAACCTTGGAGATGTAACAGGTTTTAAGCAAGTGCAGGAGCAGGGAAAGAGGGGAGGGGAGGAAAGAACACATGGGAAGGTCTGTGACAGGGTGGAAGGCAGAAGAGATTAGAGAGACAAAAGGCAGCAGGAGATAGTAATGGGACAAGTTAAGAAACAAAAGATGGGTCTAGATAGGGTGTAAGTGGATATGACAGAATCATCAACCTGCACCTCTGCTCTCACCCCTTCCCTTCTCTCCCAGAACAACAATAGGGTTTCCCTTGTCCTCACCTTTCACTCCACCAGCCTCCACGTTCAACGGATCATCCTCTGCCATTTCCGCTACCTCCAGCATGATCCCTCCACCAAATACATCTTCCCCTCCCCTCCGCTCTCAGCATTCCAAAGGGACCACTCCCTCTGCTCCTCAATCACCCCCAACCACCCTCCCCTTCCCACGGCATCTTCCCGTGCAAGCGCAGGAGATTCAACACCTGCCCTTTAGCCCCCTCCCTTCCCACGGTCCAGGGCCCCAAATACTCCTCCCAGGTGAAACAGCAATTTACTTGTACTTCTTTCAATTTAGTATACTGTATTCAATGCTCACGATGTGGTCTCCCCAATGTAGAGGAACGTAGATTGGGTGACCGCTTTGCAGAACACCTCCGTTCGGTCTATAAGTTTGACCCCGAGTTCCCGGTCGCCTGTCACTTTAATTCTCTGCTCCATTCCCACTCTGACCTCTCCGTCCTCGGCCTCTTGCACTGTTCCAACGAAGCTCGATGTAAGCTCGAGGAACTGCGCCTCATCTTTCGTTTAAGCACCTTACAGCCTTCTGGACACAACATCGAGCTCAACAATTTTAGACCATAACCCCTGCCCATATGTGTCTTTCTCTTTTTTTCAGTTTTTTTTCTCTTTCCCGGGACAGCTGTTGATGAATCTGTCATTTCCATTTCCACCCTATCACAGACCTTCCCTTTTGTTCTCCCCCGCCCCCCCCCCCCCGTCCCACCTTTCCCTGCCCCTGTACTTGCTTAAAAACCTGTTCCATCTCTAACTTTTCCCAGTTCTGACGAAGGGTCATCAACCTGAAACATTAACTCTATTTCTCTCGCCATAGATGTTGTTTGACTTGCTGAGTATTTCCAGCATTTTCTGTTTTTATTTCAGATTTCCAGGACCCGCAGTATTTTGCTTCTATTTCAGTTTGTCAGGCGTTTGTCGGAGATTTACAGCTTTCTCACTGGCTGAATATTGATCCCTGAGTCGGGATCCCAGAGAATTTCTGACATTTTCCAAATTGACCCATATTGGGGACAGTGATTTTCCTTTATTCAGCACAAGCAAGACGTAATACATTATAGTATTCGAGCAGCAGTTTAGAGTATAACTGAGACTTATGTTAGCCATTATACTCTAGGTAGGAGCGTGACTGTGAATAGGCAGCACCCACTGTTTCCTCTCCCTCCTCTCTCTCTCTCTCTCTCTCTCTCTCTCTCTTGGGTGTCCCCTGGATTCTTCCAGAAACCTTCTACCCTTTGTGGCTGTTGGGACCACCCTTATTATACCCTTACAATTATTCAAAACCTATGGAGTCTTACTGAAACAATCACCAGCTTACACCCAATTCCCCAAAATCCAATCATGAAGGTGACACGTACAGAGCACCTCTGCTTACTCAGGTTCTGAACTTTGACCCCTGACATCATCTGTTTCTGAACATCAACGCCGATATATGCACTAATGGCCACAAAAAAGAACATGTCTCAATACTAAAGTGATATGGTGTCCTTGATGGTCCTGTGCAAGGCCCATGTTTCAGCTAACTGCCAAGTATCAGCCCTCCCTCTTTACGCCTCATAACATTCCAACATGGTTACAACCAATGTTCCCTGTCATTGTTTATTGCGCGGCCCCTCGACGGGCCATTCAGAATATCACGCATGCGCAGCTTTTACATTGCGTGGGTTCCCTGGAGCGCTATGCTGCCCCGCAGCTTAAAGGGAACATTGGTAACAACTACAACTGACCTTGGGTCCCATAGCTCGTTCCACTCGATGCCCTACCCTTACTGTTGGCTGATATCCATGCTGCCCCTGTCCCTTTTAGTCCATGGGCTTCAACTTTGCCGGTAAGCCTATTACAAGGTGCCATACAATAGGCTAGCCAGCAAAGTTGAAACCCATGGAATAAAAGGGACAGTGGCAGCTGGGATACGAAACTGGCTAAGTGACAGGAAACAGAGTTTAATGGTGAACGGTTGTTTTTTGGACTGGAGGAAGGTATCTATATTAATGACTTGGAAGAAGGGATTGAGTGTAACGTAGCCAAGTTTGCTGATGATACAAAGATGAGAGGAAAAGCAATGGGTGAGGAGGACACAAAAAATCTACAAAAGGACAGACAGGCTAAGTGAGTGGGCAAAAATTTGGCAGATGGAGTATAATGTCAAAGTGTGAGGTCATGCACTTTGGCAGAAAAAAAATCAAAGACCAAATTGTTATTTAAATGGAGAAAGATTGCAAACTACAGCAGGACCTGGGGTTACTTGTGCATGAGACACAAAAGGATAGTATGCAGGTACAGAAAGTGATCAGAAGGCCTTAATTGCAAAGGGAATGGAGTATAAAAGCAGGGAACTCTTGCTACAGCTATATAAGATATTGGTGAGGCCACACCTGGAATACTGAGTACAGTTTTGGTTTCCATATTTACGAAAGGATGTATAGCTTTGGAGGCAGTTCAGAAAACGTTCACTTGGTTGATTCCGGGGATGAGAGGGTTGACTTATGAGGAAAGGTTGAGTAGGTTGGGCTTCTACTCATTGGAATTCAGAAAAATGAGAGGTGATCTTATCGAAATGTATAAGATTATGAGGGGGCTTGACAAGGTGGATACAGAGAGGATGTTTCCACTGATGGCGGAGACTAGAACTAGAGGGCACGATCTTAGAATAAGAGGCTGCCCATTTAAAACAGAGATGTAGAGAAATTTCTTCTCTCTGAGGGTGGTAAATCTGTGGAATTCACTGCCTCAGAGAGCTGTGGAAGGTGGGATATTGAATAAATTGAAGACAGAAATAGACAGTTTCTTAAATGATAAGGGAGTGGGCAGGGAAGTGGAGCTGAGTCCATGATCAGATCAGCCGTGATCTTATTGAATGGAGGGGCAGGCTCGATGGGCCGTATGGCCTACTCCTGTTCCTATTTTTTATGTTCTTATACAGTGGTGTTCCCCAGGGGTCGGTTCCAGGATCACTGCTTTTCTTGATATAAGGCACAATTTCAAAATTTGCAGCTGAAACAAAACTTTGAAATTTAGGCCCCAAGTTGCCACATGATTTGCTCCTGATTTTTAGGAGCAACTGGTGTAGAACGGAGTATCTTAGAAATCAGAATTTTCGTCATTTAGTTTGCTCCAGTTCTAGTCAGTTAGAACAGTTTCACTTTGGAACCAAATTTTTTTTTCAAAAGGAGGCGTGTCCGGCCACTTACGCCTGATTTCAAAGTTTCGTGAGTGAAAACTTACTCCAAACTAACTTAGAATGGAGTAAGTGAAGATTTTTGTACGCTTGAAAAAACCTTGTCTACACATAAAAAAATCAGGCGCAGGTTACAAATTAGGCGTAGGGAATGAGGGGGGGAAGGGAAGTCATTAAATTCTACAATAAATCCTTAGTTATACTTATACAAATATTATACAAATAAATCCAACCTGAATAAAAAATTTATAAGCAAAGAAAAGATTAAATAAACCATGTTCCTACCTGTGTGAAAGTTCTTCAGGCAGGCCTTTCAGGAAGCGGTTTGCTGTCGGGACCGAAGGCTGAACGGGCTGGGCCCGAGATTTCGGGCAGGGCCCGTCCCCAGCACCAGATTTACAGGTAGGTGGCATTGGGTCGGGTCGGGAGGTTCGGTTCGGATCGGCGGGGGGGAGGGGGAGGGAGAGAGGTGGCGGAGGGGGAGGGAGAGAAGGGGGGGAGGGGGAGAGAGAGGGCGGAGGGGGAGGGAGAGAAGGGGGGGAGGGGAGAGAGAGGGAGGAGGGGAAGGGAGGGAGAGAGGGAGGGAGGGGGTGTAAGGGAGGGGGGTGAGGGAGGGTGTGAGGGAGGGAGGGGGGTAAGGGAGGGGTGTGAGGGAGGGAGGGGGGTAAGGGAGGGGGGGTGAGGGAGGGGGGGTGAGGGAGGGAGGGTGAGGGAGGGAGGGAGGGGGTAAGGGAGGGGGGTGAGGGAGGGAGGGAGTGGGGGAGGGAGGGAGGTCAGGCCGGGGAGGTCAGGTCGGATCCAGTCCGGGGGCGGGGGCGGAAGTAGAGTCGAGCGGGAGCTGCAGCGGCAGTCGGGCCGGGTCCGGGGGCGGGGGGAAGCAGGAGCTGCAGATGCAGACGGGTCGGGTCCGGTCCGGGGGGGTCGGGGGGCGGGGGGGGTGGAAGCAGGAGCGGCAGCGACAGTCGTTTCGAGTCGGGTCCGGTCCGGCGGGGGGAAACAGGAGCGGCAGCGGCAGATGGGTCGGGTCCGCTCGGGGGGGGCGGCAGCGGCAGACGGGTCGAGTCGGGTCCGGTCCGGGGAGGGGAAGCAGGAGCGGGAGCGGGAGTCGGGAGGAAGCAGGAGCTGGCCGAGGGAGGAGCCTTATTCACGCAGCCCCAGTGAGGCCATTCAGCCAGGGCTAGGGGCTGCGTGCTTCGCGCCCCTCCCACACAGTTTCGGGCGCCTGGAGCTACTGCACTTGCGTGCCCACTGTAACGCGCATGTGCAGAGGTCCCGGCACTGTTTTCAGCGCAGGGACCTGGCTCTGCCCCCCCTACAGTTCCTGCTGCGCCGCGCCGAGGGCCAGAGGACCTGCAGGGAGGTGGAAAATACGGAGGGTTTTTTTAGCTGCACTTTGTGGCGCGAAAAATGGGCGTCCAGGTCGGGACTGCGCCGTTCTAGGCGCGGCTCGAAACTTGGGCCCAAAGTTACCAGTGAGGAGGATAGGGATAGACTTCAAGAAGACATAGACAGGCTGGTGGAATGGGTGGATACTTGCCCGATTAAATTTAATGCAGAAAATTGCGCAGTGCTACATTTTGGTAGGAAGAACGAGGAGAGGCAATATAAACTAAAGGGTACAATTCTAAAGTGGGAGCTTGAACAGGGAGACCTGGGGGTATATGGGCACAAATCGTTGATGTGAGTAAGCCGTTAAAAAAAGATCCTGGGCTTTATAAAAAGAAGCATAGAGTACAAAAGCCAGAAGTTATAAGAACATAAGAATTAGGAACGGGAGTAGGCCATCTAGCCCCTCGAGCCTGCTCCACCATTCAACAAGATCGTGGCTGATCTGGCCGTGGACTCAACTCCACTTACCCGCCCGCTCCTCGTAACCCTTAATTCCCTTATTGATTAAAAATCTATCTATCTGTGATTTGAATACATTCAATGAGCTAGCCTCAACTGCTTCCTTGGGCAGAAAATTCCACAGATTCACAACCCTCTGGGAGAAGAAATTCCTTCTCAACTCGGTTTTAAATTGGCTCCCCCGTATTTTGAGGCTGTGCCCCCTAGTTCTAGTCTCCCACCCAGTGGAAACAACCTCTCTGCCTCTATCTTGTCTATCCCTTTCATTATTTTAAATATTTCTATAAGATCACCCTTCATCCTTCTGAACTCCCAACGAGTAAAGACCCAGTCTACTCAATCTATCATCATAAGGTAACCCCCTCATCTCCGGAATCAGCCTCGTGAATCGTCTCTGTACCCCCCTCCAAAGCTAGTATATCCTTCCTTAAGTAAGGTGACCAAAACTGCACGCAGTACTCCAGGTGCGGCCTCACCAATACCCTGTACAGTTGCAGCAGGACCTCCCTGCTTTTGTACTCCATCCTTCTCGCAATGAAGGCCAACATTCCATTCGCCTTCCTGATTACCTGATGCACCTGCAAACTAACTTTTTGGGATTCATGCACAAGGAGTCTGGAGGAGTCCGTGTTCCATGTTTTTATTGAGTGCACAAGGTTGCAGCCCCTGTTCCATTATTTGAAGGGGCTGCTCCTGAAATTCTGGCTGCACTTCAGTCCCACTCTCCTGATCTTTGGGCACCCTGTGCGGAGGGGAGCGGGTAGGTCCGAAGGCCTCCTCGTAGGACTGCTCCTGGGCACGGCCAAGGGTGCCATCAGCCGGTCCAGGCAGCGGGCGGTCGAGGGGGTCGTTCAACCTGACTGCCTGCCTCTCTTCCGCTCTTACATCCGGTCCAGGGTGTCCTTGGAGATGGAGCACGCGGTGTCCACCGGTACGCTCGCGGCCTTCCGCGAGAGGTGGGCACCGGAGGGACTGGAGTGCATCATCACGCCCGGCAACCAAATTTTAATTTGATTTTACGTTTTAAAGTTAATTTGTTTTAATTGCCGGTGCTTTTAGTGTCCCCTTCCCTTTTATAGGGGGCACTGGGGAAAAATTGTGATTTTAGTGCCCAAAAAAAAAACAAAAAAAAAAAAAGAAAAAACAAAAAAAAACACAAAAAAGGGGGGAAAAAAAAAAAATGGGCCTTGTAAATGTCTGGAGTGTCACCCAGGTCGGGTGGCACAGTTTAATGTTTATGTTTTCGCAGGTAGACTCTAAAAGAGTTTCATGCACAAGGACCCCCAGGTCCCTCTGCACCACAGCATGTTATAAGATGATGAACCTTTACTGAGGATCGGTCTCAACTGGAGTATTGTGTCCAATTTTTGGCACCAGACTTTAGGAAGGATGTGAAGGCCATGGAGAGGGTACAGAAAATATATACAAGAATGGTTCCAGGGATGAGGGACTTCAGTTACATCGCTAGACTGGAGAAGCGAGCATTATTCTCCTTGGAGCACAGAAGGTTGAGAAGAGATTGGATAGAGGTGTTCAAAATCATGAGGGGTCTGGACAGAGTAGATAGAGAGAAACTGATCCCATTGGCAGAAGGGTCGAGAGCAGAGAACACATTGAAGGTGATTTGCAGAAGAACCAAAGGCGACATGAGGAGGAACATTTTGATGCACTGGGTGGTTCGGATGTGGAAATCACTGTTTAAAGGGTGGTGGAGGCAGATTCAATCGTGGCTTTTGAAAGGGAATTTTCAGAGGACCTGAAGGAAAAATATTTGCAGGGCTATGGGGAAAGGGCGGGGAGTGGGACTGGCTGAAGTGCTCTTGCAGAGAGCCGGTATGTGCTCGACGGGACGAATGACCTCCTTCTGTGCTGTAACCATTCTATGATTCTACGATCTATGACTGTATATCCAACTCTCATTCATTCACCCACAGCTTCACAATTCAATTGCTGCAGTCCTCTTTCTCACCCCAGACTGTCTGGGTTACGGTTTCCTCACTCGAGATAGAAAATGATTATTACGTTATATTTTGCTACCGATTGCACGGGTACATGGAAGATTTCACGTTTGTGATTGTGCTAATGAATTGTAGTAGAAAGTTGAAGCATAACCTGACCAGAGCAATTTTAAACGCACTGTGGCCGCAATTTCACAAAGCGGATACTCGATGGCCAACTGTGTTGAGTTGGGAAGGAAGAGAAAATGGGGCACAGCGTCAAAGCAAGCAAGCAAAAAATATCAGACCAAAATCAAGCCTAAACATTACAATAGATTTTATAGAATTCATCATCATAGGCAGTCGCTCGGAATCAAGGAAGACTTGCTTCCACTCCCTCAGTGATTCTTTGATGGCTGAACAGTCCGATACGAGAGCCACAGACCCTGTCACAGGTGGGATAGACATTCGTCGGGGGCAGGGATCGGTGGGGCTGGTTTGTCGCGCGCTCCTTCCGCTGCCTGCGCTTGGCCTCTTCATGCTCTTTGCGTTGAGACTCGAAGAGCTCAATTTCCCCGCAGATACACTTTCTCCACCTCGGGCGGTCTTCGGCCAGGGTCTCCCAGGTGTCAGTGATGATGTCGCACTTTACCAGGGAAACTTTGATGGTGTCCTTATAACGTTTTTGCTGTCCTCCTTTGGCTCGTTTACCACGAAGGAGCTCCGCATAATGCATTTGCTTAGGGAGTCTTGTATCTGGCATGCGAACTATGTGGCCTGCCCAGCTTAGCTGATTGAGTGTGGTCAGTGCTTCAATACTGGGGATGTTAGCCTGGTCGAGGACACTGATGTTGGTCCGCCTGCCCTCCCAGGAGATTTGCAGGATCTTGCAGAGACATCGTTGGTGATATATCTCCAGCGACTAGAGGTGCCTTCTATGCATCGTCCGTGCCTCAGCTCCATACAGGAGGGCAGGTATTACTACAGCCCTATAGACCATGAGCTTGGTGGTAGATTTGAGGGCCTGGTCTTCAAACACTCTTTTCCACAGATGGCCGAAGGCTGCACTGGCACACTGGAGGTGATGTTAAATCTCCGCATCAATGTCTGCCTTTGTTGATAACAGGTGCCAGAGATATGGGAAATGGTCCACATTGTCGAGGGCCGCGCCGTGAATCTTGATGATTGGAGGGCAGTGCTGTGCAGCGGTGACAGGCTGTGGTGGACTTTTGTCTTATGGATGTTAAGCATAAGGCCCATGCTTTCATATGCCTCATTGAATATATTGACTATATCCTGGAGTTCAGCCTCTGAATGTGCACAGACGCAGGCGTCGTCCACATACTGCAGCTCAATGACAGAGGTTGGGGTGATCTTGGACTTGGCCTGGAGGCGGCGGAGGTTAACCAGCTTCCCACTGGTTCTGTAGTTTAGTTCCACTCCAGCGACGAGGAAGATTGAGAAGAGGGTTGGAGCGATGACACAGCCCTGTTTGACCCCGGTTCAGACGTAAATTGGGTCTGTAATGGATCCGTTGGTAAGGATAACGGCTTGCATGTCATCGTGAAGCAGGTGAGGGATATTGACAAACTTTTGGGGGCATCCGAAATGGATAGGCATAGAATTATCTTCCAAGGTAATTCAAATTTTCATCCTTAATTGTGGAACTAGCATACAGCCATATTAAGGACACTGTTTTCGATAAGAATTGATTATTTATTCATGCGCATTAAGATGTCAGACTTGGGAATGGAATGCTTCATTCCATTGGGGTAACCCAGTATGAGCATCAAGTACTCTCGAATCAGCTATTGCACAATCAACACCAAAAACTAGCATTTATATAGCGCCTTTAATGCAGTTACATGCCCCAAGTTGCTTCAGAGGAGCGTTGTCAAACAACATTTAACAATGAGCCACATAAGGAGGTATTAGGACAGGTGACCAAAAGCTTGATCAAAGCAGCAGGTTTTAAGGAGTATATTAAACGAAGAAAGTGAGGTGGAGAGGTTTAGGGAAGGAATTCCAGAGCATAGATCCTCGGCAGCTAAAGGCACAGCCACCAATGGTAGAGCACAAGAGAGCAGAATTGCAGGAACACAGAGATTTCGGAAGGTTGTTGGACTGGAGGAAGTTACAGAGATAAGAGGTGAGGCCATAGAGGGATATGAAAAGAAGGATAAGAGTTTTAAATTGGAGGTGCTGCTGGACTGGGAGCCAATGTAGGTCAGCAAGCACAGGAGTGATAGGTGAACAGTACTCAGTGCACCTTATTATACGAGCAGCAGCTTACACAGAGCAGAAGATGGGAGGCAGGCTAGGAGAGCATTGGAATAGTCAAGTCTAGAGGTAAAGGCATGGATAAAGGTTTCAACAGCAGATGAGCTGAGGTAGTGATGGAGATGGGTGATGTTACGGAGGTGGAAGTAGGCAGTGTTGAAGCAGAGGAATGCTCCCTCTAATCTATCCTAACATCGAGCCCGCTCTACTCTGCCCCAGCAACAGGCTCCCTCTACTCTGCCCCAACAATTCCAAAAAGAAATTTAGTAGAAACCTCTTAGCCAGAGAGTGATGAGAGTGTGGAACTCACTATCACAAGGAGTAGTTAAGGCAAATATCACAGATGCATTTAAAGGACAGTACATTGACATAGACCTGTTGTGCCAAATGGCCTGTTTCCATGCTGTAAATTACAAGTAATTCTATGTAAAATGTTACTGGTTCAAACAAAGAGCACAAGGTTTGGAGTCACCTTTTATTGAACTGATACCAACAGATAGGCAACTGTATATCAGGCATGTCAAGTTACATAAAAAGCAAAAAACTGAAAATGCTGGGAACACTCGGCACCTGTGGAGAGAGAAACAGAACTAATATTTCAGGTCGATGACCATTCATCAGAATATATATATCTATAACATTTTATAATGAATAAAGAAACAGCAGGAAGAGTGATGCAATGATAGAGCAAATTACACAGTTCATAACCAGTCCATGGACCTACCAGAAACACCAACGACTGCCAGTATAGGGTAGCAGACGGCAAACGGCAGCCCAGTTATTCGACCGTGCATTTCCTGAGAGAAGCTCGGATGGTTTTTGGGTCAGAGGCGACAGCTTTGACTGACAGGTTGGAAGCAGCCCTTATTTATATCAGATTGCACCGTCGTTGTCATTAGTTACAGGTATTTGAACAAACAAAATGTTCTCATTAGCGACAGCCATTTGAGAAACATTACATAATAGAATGTATTTAAATGGCACTGGGAAAGATGCCAAGAAATGAAGGTTTTAATATATATTCCAGAAAAGTGAGCAGATTGTATACTCTCACAGCACTGGTACATGGAGTTACATCTATGGTTTTCACACTGTTGATGTAAAGTAGGACGATCCTAGCAATTCAGCAATGAAATCCAAGAATTCGTGCACATTTCACAAAAGCATGAACTTACTCAGTTAATTGTAGACTTGTGACTCCTTGCAATGAACTGGCTTCAAGCAACATTGTTGAAACAAGAGCTCTACTTTACAACAAAATAACTCATCCGGCCTGCTCTATGACTCAATAACATCCAGCCTGCTCTGTGACTCACGTTTATCTTCCCCAGTCTGGTGAGATAGGTCTGCAGAACAGCGGTGTTCAAATCTCCCAGAGTCCAACCACCCCCTGTTTCCTCCGTGAGGTGTCTGGGATTCTCATTCCTGTCAATGGATCATTTGTGCAGGAGCCTTCTCCTTGCCTTTACCATGTTTGAGTTTGGAAATCTTTTCTTCCCACAGTCACATTACTTTGTATAACCACAATGCGACCTTAACATTAGTATTGTAATGTTCTAATGCATCCCATATTAATGAGCCAGCCATTCCAACAATGCATTCACCCAGCTGAAACAGACAGCTCCATGCAGGGCTCTTTTGATTAAAGGTACATTTGTGAGAGAATTTTATTTTAACCATAGTACATTATTGATTTGAAGTCCTTCCTAATAAAAAGAAAGAATTGACATTTATATAGCACCTTTCATGACCTCAGGGCAACCCAAAGCACTTTACAACCAATGAAGTACTTTTGAAATATACTCACTGTTTTAATGTAGGAAACACTGCATCTAATTTGTGCACAGCAAGCTCCCACTAAAAGCCATGAGAGAAATGACCAGATAATCTGTTTTCGTGATGTTGGTTGAGGGATTAATGGTGACCAGGATACCAGGGAGAACTCCCCTTCTCTTAACATAAGAATATAAGAATTAGAAGCAGGAGTAGGCCAATCAACCCCTCGACACTGCTCCGTCATTCAATGAGATCATGGCTGATCTTCGACCTCAACTGCCTTTTCCTGCACTATCCCCACATCCCTTGATTCCCTTAATATTAAAAAATCTATCGATCTCTGTCTTGAATAGACTCAAAGACTGAGCCTCCACAGCCCTATGGGGTAGAGAATTCTAAAGATTCACCTGCGTCTGAGTGAAGAGGTTTCTCCTCATCTCAGTCCCAAATGGCCGACCCCTTATTCTGAGACTGTGACCCCTGGTTCTAGGCTCCTCAGCCAGGGGAAACATCCTCCCTGCATCTACCCTGTCAAGCCCTGTAAGAATTTTGTATGTTTCAATGAGATCACCTCTCAGTCTTCTAAACTCTAGAGAATGTAGGCCTAGTCTATTCAATCTCTCCTCAGAGGACAATCCCCCCATCCCAGGAATCAGTCTGATGAACCTTGGTTGCACTCCCTCAACGGCAAGTCTATGCTTCCTTAGGTAAGACCACCAAAACTGTGCACAATACTCCAGGTATAGTCTCACCAGAACCCTACATAATTACAGTAATAAGTCTTTACTCTTGTACTCAAATCCTCTTGTAATAAAGGCCAACAAACCATTTGCTTTCTTAATTGCTTGCTGTACCTGCATGTTAACTTTCAGTGATTCGTGTACAAGGACACCCAGGTCCCTCTGAACAACAACATTTCCCAATCTCTCATCATTTAAAAAAAAATCTGCTTTTCTATTTTTCCTACCAAAGTGAGTAACTTCACATTTTACCACATTATATTCCATTTCCCATGTTCTTGCCCATTCATTTGTCTATATGCCTTCGAAGTCTCTTTGTATCCTTCTCTTCTTCAAAATAGTGTCATGAGATCTTTTACGTTGACTTGAGAGAGCAGACGAGGCCTCGGTTTAACATCTCATCCAAAAGACAGCACCTCTGATAGTGCAGCACTCCCTCAATACAGCATCCCTGATTTTAATTGCTCCACCATTGGCTGCCATTACTTCAGCTGCCTGGGCCCTAAGCTCTGGAATTCCCTCCCTAAACCTCTCTGCCTCTCTACCTCTCTCTCTCCTTTAAAACACTTCTTAAAACCTGCCTATTTGACCAAGCTTTGGTCAACTGATCTGTGTATATGATCCCTAAATCTCTTTGGATCTGCTCTGCTCTCAGTTGTGTTACCGAAGTCATTATTAAATATGCATAGAATTACTTAAAATATACAGCACAGAAACAGGCCATTCAGCCCAACCAGTCCATGATGGAATATATGCTCTACTCCCGCCTCCTACCATCTTTCCTCAACTAACTCTATCAGCATAACCCTCTATTCCCTTCTGCCTCATATGCCAACCAACTTCCTCTTAAATGCATCTATATGATTTGCCTCAACCACTCCCTGTGGTAGTGAGTTCCACATTCTCACCATCCTCTGGGAAAATAAGTTTCTTCTGAATTCCCTACTGGATTTCTTGGTGACTATCTTAAATTGATGCCCTCTGGTTTTGCTCTCTCCCACAAGTTGAAATACTCTTTCTGTGTCTAATGTATCAGAACCTTTCATGATGTTAAAGAACTCTATTAGGTCACCCTCAGCCTTTTGTTTACAAGAGAAAAGATACCCAGCCTGTTCATCCTTTCTTGATAGGTATAACCTCACCTTTCTGGTACCATCTGAAATGTATTTGCATCATGGGTTCTTTGCTTAGGAATTCATAGCAACACATTACTATTAAGAACTAGTTGGTTTATTCGTAAAGGTTTAACAGTCACACTACACATTACCAGTGTTACGCTCAGAATAAAGTGATGCAACTGAGTACTGTATACAATGAGTAAGTGTGACCTTAGCTCCTTTATTTAAACTCCAGAGTGTTGGTACAGCATGGGAGGCCTGCTTATATACAGTGCTCCCAAAGGATGCTGGGATCCCATGGGACTCCAACAGGTAGGTCCTCTGGTGGTAGTATGATACAGGATTGCCAAGGGTTACATACATAAAATCACTCCCTCCCAAAGTCAATAGTACACTTATTCACAAGGTGAGACGATCTGGGGCTTTTCGCTCCCTTGTCGATCGTCTCGGTACAAATGCAGGTGTGGGTGAGTTGGTTGATTCTTCGCTGGGCTGCTAGGCTGCTGGGGATGGTGAGTTCAGCTTCGTGGTCAACCGTGATGTCGGTTGTCACTTGTGTGTGTGTTGGAGGGTCAAAGTTGGTGGTGTCCTCTTCGGGTTGCTTGTAGCTGTTTGTGAATCGCAATTTGGTTTGGTCCAAATGCTTTCTGCACGTTAGTCCATTGGCCAGTTTGACCTGAAACACCCTACTCCCTTCTTTGGCTATGACAGTGCCAGCAAGCCATTTGGGACCATGTCCATAGTTGAGTACAAATACAGGGTCATTGACTTCAATATCACGTGACAAGTTTGCACAATCATGTATGTGCTTTGTTGATGCCGCCTGCCCTCGACGTGATCATGGAGATCAGGGTGGACAAGGGAGAGCGTTGTTTTGAGCACCCTTTTCATGAGCAGCTCGACTGGGGGAACCCCGGTGAGCGAGTGGGGTCTGGTGCGGTAGCTGAGCAAAACTCGGGACAGTCGGGTCTGCAGGGAGCCTTCCGACACGCGTTTCAAGCTTTGCTTGATTGTTTGAACTGACTGTTCTGCCTGGCCGTTGAATGCGGGCTTGAACAGGACAGATGTGACATGCTTGATCCCATTGCGGCTCATGAATTCCTTGAATTCAGCACTGGTGAAGCATAGCCCATTGTCGCTGACAAGGGCATCAGGCAGGCCATGCGTGGCGAGCATGGCTCGTAGGCTTTCAATTGTGGCCGTGGACGTGCTTACAGACATTATTACACACTCAATCCATTTTGAATAAGCATCCACAACAACCAAGAACATTTTGCCTAGAAATAGGCCCGCATAGTCAACGTGGATCCGAGACCACGGTTTGGAGGGTCGCGATCACAAACTTAGCGGCACCTCTCTGGGTGCATTGCTCAGTTGAGAGCAAGTGTTGCTCTGGCGCACGCATGACTCTAAATCTGCGTCGATGCCGGGCCACCACACATGGGATCTGGCTATGGCTTTCATCATTACAATGCCTGGGTGGGTACTGTGTAGGTCACGTATTAACATTTCTCTGCCTTTCTTGGGCAAGATCATGTGATTACCCCACAACAGACAGTCCACCTGTAAGGACATTTCGTCTTTGCACCTGTGGAACGGCCTAATCTCTTCCTGCATCTCCGCTGGGATGCTGGATCAGCTCCCATGGAGGATACAGTTTTTTACCAGGGACAGTAAAGGGTCCTGGCTGGTCCAAGTCCTGATCTGGCAGGCCGTAACGGGTGACTTTTCATTTTCGAATGCATCCGTCACCAAGAGCAAGTCTGCAGGCTGTGCCATTTCCACCCCGGTGGTGGGCAATGGTAGCCGACTGAGAGCATCAGCGCAGTTCTCTGTGCCTGGTCTGTGGTGGATTACATAGTTGTATGCAGACAGCGTGAGCGCCCATCTTTGGATGTGGGCAGAGGCATTGGTGTTAATCCCTTTGCTCTCTGAGAATAGCGATATGAGCGGCTTATGGTCAGTTTCTAGCTCAAACTTGAGACTAAACAGATACTGGTGCATTTTTTTCACCCTGTAAACGCATGCCAGAGCTTCTTTTTCAATCATGCTGTAAGCCCTTTCGGCCTTGGACAAATTCCTGGACGTATAGGCGACCGGTTGCAATGTTACCAATTCGTTAGCCTGTTGTAACACACACCCGGCC
This sequence comes from Pristiophorus japonicus, assembly GCF_044704955.1. Lineage (NCBI taxonomy): Eukaryota > Metazoa > Chordata > Chondrichthyes > Pristiophoridae > Pristiophorus > Pristiophorus japonicus. Next base: position 118,019,786 of record NC_091982.1, on the reverse strand, counting down.
CTGTATGATGACGCAAGCTAGCACTAATCGTTTACATGCATTATACAGAACAAGCAGTTTGTTGGAACATAACAGATTTCTGGTTTTCTCAAAAGCAGCCTCTTGTGATTTCCCCCATACCCAGTCGTCTCCCTTGCGCAGTAGCACATGTAGAGGTTCTAGCAAGGTACTTAACCCGGGTAGGCAATTACCGAAATAGTTGAGGAGTCCCAGGAACGACCGCAGCTCCATCACGTTCTGTGGTCTCGGCTCATTCTTGATGGCCTCCGTCTTGGCTTCGGTGGGTCTAATGCCATCTGCTGCGATTCTTCTCCCTAAGAATTCGACCTCTGGCACCAGGAAAACACACTTCAAGTGTTTCAACCTGAGCCGACTGAGAACCACTTCCAGGTTCTGCAAGTGTTCGATGGTGTCCCGACCTGTGACCAGTATTTTGTCCTGGAAAACCACGATGCGCGGAACCAACTTTAGCAGGCTCTCCATGTTCCGTTGGAAAATTGCCGTGTCCGATTGAACCACCAAAGGGCATCTATTGTAGATGAACAGACCTTTGTGTGTGTTGATGCAGATGAAGCCTTTCGAAGACTCCTCCAGCTCCTTTGTCATGCAGGCTGAGATCAGGTCCAATTTGGTGAATGTCTTTCCTCCAGGCAGGGTCTCAAATACGTCGCCTTCCTTGGGTCGCGGGTACTGGTCCAGTAACGAAAAACGGTTAATCGTTACTAACCGTGCCGTCGCCTTTGAGAACTGGAACAATTGTTGAACTCCACCGGTGCGATGATGCCTTCTCGCTGAAACCTGTCCAGCTCAATTTCCACTTTTTCGCGCATCATGTATGGCACCGCCCGTGCCTTGTGGTGGATGGGCCGTGTACCGGGAACCAAGTGGATCTGCACCTTTGCCCCCGAGAAACTTCCAATGCCTGGCTCAAATAATGACGGGAACTTGCTCAGAACCTGGGCACATGAGGCAAAGCGCTTGGATGTCGTCCCAGTTCCAGCGGATTTTTCCCAGCCAGCTCTGCCAAACAGTGCGGGGCCATCTCCTAGTACAATCCATAGTGGGAGTTCGTGCATTGCTCCATCATAGGAGACTTTTACTGCTGCGCTGCGAATAACAGGGATCAGCTCTTTGGTGTAAGTTCTTAGCTTGGTATGAATGCGGCTAAGCTTGGGCCTGTTGTTGTGCCACAGCCTGTCGAAGGCCTTTTTGCTCATGATAGATGACTTGCACATGTGTCCAGTTCCATGGATACTGGAATTCCGTTCAGTTCAACTTTTAGCATGATTGGTGAAGGTGTGTTCCATACACTTCTGCCTCTTTGGTTCGAGTCTCTACTTCAGCCTGATCCACCATGGATCGATCTTCCTCTGGAACATGGTGGTTTGCAGCTCGTCTGCACATTCGCTGGAGGTATCCCATTGTTCCACAGCCTTTGCATGCATAGTGTTGAAGCGGCATTGATGGGCTCGATGATCACCTCCGCAGCGCCACAAGGTGTTAACTGCCTCGCATTAACAATTGATGGCGGACTCTGGGCCATCTGAGGTAATGCAGCTGCTGGCGTATACATTCTGCCATATGCATGAGTAGGAGTAAATGGGTACTTTTCAGAATGGCAGGCAGTGACTAGTGGGGTACCGCAAGGTTCTGTGCTGGGGCCCCAGCTGTTTACACTGTACATTAATGATTTAGATGAGGGGATTAAATGTAGTATCTCCAAATTTGCGGATGACACTAAATTGGGTGGCAGTGTGAGCTGCGAGGAGGATGCTGTGAGGCTGCAGAGCGACTTGGATAGGTTAGGTGAGTGGGCAAATGCATTGCAGATGAAGTATAATGTGGATAAATGTGAGGTTATCCACTTTGGTGGTAAAAACAGAGAGACAGACTATTATCTGAATGGTGACAGATTAGGAAAAGGGGAGGTGCAAAGAGACCTGGGTGTCATGGTACATCAGTCATTGAAGGTTGGCATGCAGATACAGCAGGCGGTTAAGAAAGCAAATGGCATGTTGGCCTTCATAGCAAGGGGATTTGAGTACAGGGGCAGGGAGGTGTTGCTACAGTTGTACAGGACATTGGTGAGGCCACACCTGGAGTATTGTGTACAGTTTTGGTCTCCTAACCTGAGGAAGGACATTTTTGCTATTGAGGGAGTGCAGCGAAGATTCACCAGACTGATTCCCGGGATGGCTGGACTGACCCATCAAGAAAGACTGGATCAACTGGGCTTCTATTCACTGGAGTTCAGAAGAATGAGAGGGGACCTCATAGAAACATTTAAAATTCTGACGGGGTTAGACAGGTTAGATGCAGGAAGAATGTTCCCAATGTTGGGGAAGTCCAGAACCAGAGGTCACAGTCTAAGGATAAGGGGTAAGCCATTTAGGACCGAGATGCGGAGGAACTTCTTCACCCAGAGAGTGGTGAACCTGTGGAATTCTCTACCACAGAAAGTTGTTGAGGCCAATTCACTAAATATATTCAAAAAGGAGTTAGATGAGGTCCTTACTACTAGGGGGATCAAGGGGTATGGCGAGAAAGCAGGAATGGGGTACTGAAGTTGAATGTTCAGCCATGAACTCATTGAATGGCGGTGCAGGCTAGAAGGGCCGAATGGCCTACTCCTGCACCTATTTTCTATGTTTCTATGTTTCTATGAACCTTTCTTTGCAGGCCCCCACCCCTTACCGCCCTGTTTAAGCAGCTTTTACAGGCCGGGTCTCTCGCCGATCGGGACGCCGGCGGTTGAGGCCAAATTTATGCCCTGGCGGTTGTTCTCGGCATTGCACGTGGGCGGTCTGGTCCCGGCGGGCGACTTCAGATGTGGGCGATAATGTTCAAAAACTTACCTGGAAACTCTCGCCGGGCGAAAAACCAGCTGTACCATCGAGAACATCACCGACAATGAAGCCGAAAGTCTGGCCCAAAGTGAAATTGAACAAGTTTGCCATTTCCTTATTTTCACTGGGCAATAGTCCCACACCTGTATTTAAAGCACTCCTCATTACACTTGACTACCCTTACTTTCTCATATAATTGTAAAAGCTTTTTGCATTAATCTTGATATCCCTCACAAGTTTCTTTTTGTATTCCTCAGGGATAGATAAAGGTGTGAGTGTTTATAATGAGTGATACTGAGACACCAGGAGAGAGAGATCGATTAGGGTGTGACTGAGGACAGTGATACAGTGAGACCAGGAGAGAGAGATCGATTAGGGTGTGACTGAGGACAGTGTTACAGTGACACCAGGAGAGAGAGATCGATTAGGGTGTGACCGAGGACAGTGATACAGTGAGACCAGGAGAGAGAGATCGATTAGGGTGTGACTGAGGACAGTGATACAGAGTGACACCAGGAGAGAGAGATCGATTAGGGTGTGACTGAGGACAGTGATACAGTGACACCAGGAGAGAGAGATCGATTAGGGTGTGACCGAGGACAGTGATACAGAGTGACACCAGGAGAGAGAGATCGATTAGGGTGTGATCGAGGACAGTGATACAGTGATACCAGGAGAGAGAGATTGATTAGGATGTGACTGAGGACAGTGATACAGTGACACCAGGAGAGAGAGATCGATTAGGGTGTGATCGAGGACAGTGATACAGTGACACCAGGAGAGAGAGATCGATTAGGATGTGATCGAGGACAGTGATACAGTGACACCAGGAGAGAGAGATCGATTAGGATGTGACTGAGGACAGTGATACAGTGACACCAGGAGAGAGAGATCGATTAGAGTGTGACTGAGGACAGTGATACAGTGACACCAGGAGAGAGAGATCGATTAGGGTGTGACAGAGGACAGTGTTACAGTGAGACCAGGAGAGAGAGATCGATTAGGGTGTGACTGAGGACAGTGTTACAGTGACACCAGGAGAGAGAGATTGATTAGGGTGTGACTGAGGACAGTGATACTGAGACACCAGGAGAGAGAGATCGATTAGGGTGTGACTGAGGACAGTGATACAGTGATACCAGGAGAGAGAGATCGATTAGGGTGTGACCGAAGACAGTGATACAGAGTAACACCAGGAGAGAGAGATCGATTAGGATGTGACCGAGGACAGTGATACAGTGACACCAGGAGAGAGAGATCGATTAGGGCGTGACTGAGGACAGTAATACAGAGTGACACTAGGAGAGAGAGATCGATTAGGGTGTGACTGAGGACAGTGATACAGAGTGACACTAGGAGAGAGAGATCAATTAGAGTGTGACTGAGGACAGTGATACAGTGACACCAGGAGAGAGAGATCAATTAGGGCGTGACCGAGGACAGTGATACAGTGACACCAGGAGAGAGAGATCGATAGGGTGTGACTGAGGACAGTGATACAGTGACACCAGGAGAGGGAGATCGATTAGGGTGTGACCGAGGACAGTGATACAGAAACACCAGGAGAGTGACATCGATTAGGGTGTGACCGAGGACAGTGATACAGTGACACCAGGAGAGGCAGATCGATTAGAATGTGACCGAGGACAGTGATAGAAAGACACCAGGAGAGAGAGATCGATTAGGCTGTGACGGAGTACGATAATACAGAGTGACACCAGCAGAGGGAGATAAAGGTTTGACAGAATACAGAGAGTAATAGAGACACCAGCAGACGGAGATAGATAGAAGACTGAGGAGAGTGATACAGAAAGACAACCGTAGAGGGAGATCGATAAAGGTGTGACTAAGAACAGTCATACAGAGAGACAGGCAAATCTGAGAGGACACTCCATAATCACTCCCGGTTGATAGAGTCGAAGGTCTTTGTGAGGTCAAAGAAGGCCATGTACAGAGGTTCATGCTGCTCCCTACATTTTTCTTGGATTTGTCACGCGATAAAGATCATGTCAGTTGTGCCCCTTAGTGGCGAAATCTGCATTGCGACTCTGCAAGGAGCTCTTCAGCCACTGGGAGGAGACAATTGAGGAGGATTCTTGCGATAATTTTCCCTGTGGCAGACAGCAGGGAAACTATTCTGTAATTACCGCAATCGGACTTGTCACCTTTTTTCAAGATGGTCACGATTACGGTGTCTCTGAAATCCCCTGCCATGTTCTCCTTCTTCCAGATAAGAGAGATGAGTTCATTGATTCGCGCCAATCGTTCTTCTCCACCATGCTTTAGTGCTTTGCCTGGGATTCCATCTGCTCCCGAGGCCTTGTTGTTTTTCAATTGTCAGATGGCCTTTTCAACCTCGTGCCGGGCTGGGATTGTGCGGAGATGGTGGTGGGTAGCATGCTGCGGGATGGAGACAAGGACACTCACGTCAAAGACAGAGTCTTGGTTAAGGAGTTCTTCAAAGTGCTCCTTCCAGCGTGCACTGACTGCTTCTCTGCCTTAAATGAGTAGCTCTCTGTTCTTGGTCCTCAGTGAGGTAGGACCTTGGGTGCTTGGGCCATAGGTTGACTTGACTGCGCTGAAGAATCCATGCATGTTGTGGTTGTTGGTTAGCTGCTGGATTTCCTGTGCTCTTTCCACTCATCATCTGTTCTTTCGGTCCCGAGATTTTTGTTGGTCTTCGGTCTTCAGTTGTCTGTAGGTCTGTTTTGCTTCTCTCGAGTTGTGATGATGTTTCCAGTTCAAAAATGCCTTGCGTTTACGGTTTATTAGCTCCTGAATCTCCTGGTCATTCTCATCGAACCAGTCTTGGTTTTTTCTGGTAGAGTAAACAAGAGTCTCTTCGCAGGTGCTAGTTATGGTGGACTTGAGGGCAGACCAGGCACTACGGACACTCTGTGGCTCCAGTTTATTGGAGGTCGTCAGGTTAGCTGTGAGGCGTTGACTGAATAGGGCTTTCTTTGAGTGCTTCAGCGTTGATTTTTCTGCGGCAACATTTCTGTTGTGGCCGCCGTTTTGAGGCTACATTGATGGAGATAACAGAGCAGATTAAGTGCTGGTCAGTCCAGCAGTCGTCAGCTCCCACCATGGTGCAGGTGATATGGAGAACTTGCAGGCCCTCGCTCGGACGGTGACGTACTCTAACAGATGCCAGTGCTTGGAGCAAGGGTGTTGCCATGAGGCCTTGTACTTGTCACTCTGACAAAACAAGGTGTTTGTTATGACAAGACCATGTTCTGAGCATTTTGTCAGGAGGAGGGTACCATTGGAGTTGATTTTCCCTACCCCTTCCCTGCCAATCACCCCTCTCCAAAGGTCTGTGTCCTTTCCAATTCTGGCATTAAAGTCGCCAAGGAGGATACCTGTCACCCGCTGGGACTCAGGACAGGGATTGTTCAAGGCTGGAGTAGAATTCCTCTTTGGCTTCGTCCATAGCGTCTAGGGTTGGGGCGTATGCACTGAGGACCATAGCATACTGGTTCTGGGTGAGCCGAAGGGTCATGAGATGTTCGTTTGTCCCGCTAGGGAAGTCTCTGAGATGCCAAACTAGCTCATTGTTGATGGCGAAGCCTACCCCATGGAGGCAGCATTCTTCTTCTGTTCTGCCTTTCCAGAAGAACGTGTATCCACCACCTTGTTCCTTGAGCTGGCCTCCCCTGCCCATCGAGTCTCGCTTAGGGCGGCGATGTCGATGTCGAAATGTCTGAGTTCCCGGGCGCTCACATCAAAGACAAAGTCTGTCACTGTTGGGGTTGTTCGTAAGGGCCCTGACATTCCAAGTCCTGAACTTCATTCTCGAGGGTGGAAGATGCCTGTGCATGAATTCTTTTATTATGGCCGTTGCGCACCAGATACCACATGGGCTTGACAGAGCTAGGTCTAGGTCCAATGGCAAGGGGACCCACTATAATTGGGAGACCAGCTCTGCTGCATGAGCCTAGCATACACATACACACACACATATTCCCTCCCTCAGGTCCTCTCTCCCTAGTTTTCAGGATCGCAGTGTGGGTGAGCACCTTGAGCTTAGAGCAGCTTGTGAATTTGTCCATATAGTACTGGCGCTGTACCCTGGGCTCCCCGGCTCCAGCTTCAGCTCGCTGCTCTCCATTCGCAGGCTCTGCTGCACTTTTCCCTCTCTCTCCAACCGCTCGCCCTTTGGCCTCGGGTCCTGACCTCACTGCTGGTCTCAACCTCCTGACGACCTGACCTCGCTGCTGGGCCCGACCTCCCGACCTCGCTACTGTGCTCGACCTCCCAACCTCGGTGCTGGGCTCAACCTTCCGACCTCTGACCCTGTTGCTGGGCTCGACCTCCCGACCTCGCTGCTGGGCCCGACCTCCTGAGCACAAGCACAAGCACCCCACCCACTCGGCCCTCCAACCACCATCTGCCCCACCTGTGGCAGAGACTGTAGATCCCATATTGGTCTCATTAGTCACATTAGAACTCATATTAGTGACCTCTCTCAGGCCAACATCCCCAGCATCGAGACATTGACCACACTCGATCAGCTCCGATGGATGGGGCACATCGTCCGCATGCCTGATACTAGACTCCCGAAACAAGCGCTCTACTCCGAGCTATGTCATGGCAAGCAAGTCCCAGGAGGGCAGAGGAAATGCTTCAAGGACACCCTCAAAGCCGCCTTGAAAAAATGTAACATCTCCACCGACTCTTGGAAATCCTTGGCCCAAGACCACTCAAAGGGGAGGAGGAGCATCTGAGAAGGCGCCGAACACTTCGAGTCTCTTCGCTGGGTGCACGCGGAAGCCAAGTACAAACAGCGGAAGGATTTTACGATAAACCAAACACCCCACCCACCCGTCCCTCCAACCATCACCTGCCCCACCTGTGACAGACTGTAGGTCCCACGTTGGTCTCATTAGTCACATTAGAACTCATATATTAGTGTGGAAGCAAGTCATCCTCGACTCCGGGGGACTGCCCAAGAAGAAGAAAAGAAGACAAAGAGACAGCAGCAGAGCGAGAGAGATTATGGTGTGAGTGAGTACAGCGATAGAGACACCAGGATCATTGCTTTCCCTGTTATATATAAATGACCTGGACTGGGGTACAGGAAGTACAATTTCTAAGTTTGTAGTTGATACAAAACTTGGCAGTGTAGTAAATAGTGAGCAGGATATTGACAAACTTCAGGAGCACATAGACAGATGGGTGAAATGGGAAGGCACATGGCAATTTAACGTGGATAAGTGTGAAGCGATGCACTTTGGAAGAAATAACGTGGAGTGGCAGTATAATCTAAATGGTATTAAAATGAGGTAGGGGGGCGGGGGCAAGAGCAGAAGGACCTGGGGGTGCATGTGCACAAGTATTTGAAGGTGCAGGGCAAGTTGATAAGCCGGTTAAGAAAGTGTATGGGATACTCTACATTGTAAATAAGGGCATTGATTACAGAAACAAGGCCATCATTACAAATCACTCATTAAGCCCCAGCTGGAGTATTGTGTACAATTCTGGGCACCACACTTTAGGAACGATGTCAAGGCCCTCTGGCAAGCGAATCAGTAACTGGAGGTCAGAGACTGAAAATAAAGAAGTAGAGGGAAAATGAGGAGAAATTTCTTCTCACAGAGGATTGTTAAGATCAGGAACGCGCTACCTGAAAGAGTGGTAGAATCAGATTCCATAAGAAATTTTAAAAGGCAATTTGACATGGATTTGAAGAGGACTAAATAGTAGGGTTATGGGGAGAAAGCTGCGATGTGGGATTTAATTGGAGAGCTCTTTCAAAGAGCCGGCACAGGCATGAAGGGCCGAATGACGACCTCCTGTGCTGTAAGATTCTATGATTGTAAAGCTGTGACTGAGCACAGTGAGTGATATAGTGAGATACACCACCAGCGGGCGACAGACAAAGGTGTGACTGAGCATAGTGAGTGACACACAGAGACACCCCCAGAGGGAAACAGAAAAGCTGTGACTACACGGTTCGTAACCCCGCCACAAGATTCATCACAACCATGCCTCGAATGATTGCAGAAATCAAAGGCATTTTGCTCGGGGCAAGAAGAAAGGATGCAAAATCGGTGAAAATAAAGAACAAGCACAATGTAAAATTCAAAGTGCGGTGCAGCAGGTACCTGTACACATTAGTCATCACAGACAAAGAAAAGGCTGAAAACCTCAAAACAGTCCCTGCCTCCAGGTCTGGCTGTGAAAGAGCTGAAGTAAGGAGTTGAAATCTAAAGACGTTGTTTGGATTGTATTGAAATTTAAGAAAAAGTACAGAGTGATATAGCGAGAGACACCACCAGCAGTCGACAGACAAAGGTGTGACTGAGCACAGTGAGTGATATAGCGAGAGACACCACCAGAGGGCGACAGACAAAGGTGTGACTGAGCACAGTGAGTGATCTAGCGAGAGACACCACCAGAGGGCGACAGACAAAGGTGTGACTGAGCACAGTGAGTGACATAGACAGGCACCACCAGAGCGCGACAGACAAACGTGTGACTGAGCACAGTGAGTGATATAGCGAGAGACACCACCAGAGGGCGACAGACAAAGGGTGTGACTGAGCACAGTGAGTGATATAGTGAGAGACACCACCAGAAGGAGACAGACTAAGGTGTGACTGAGCACAGTGAGACACCACCAGAGGGCGACTGACAAAGGTGTGACTGAGCACAGTGAGTGACACAGAGAGGCACCACCACAGGGAGACAGACAACGGTGTGACTGAGCACAGTGAGTGATATAGCGAGAGACACCACCAGAGGGCGACAGACAAAGGGTGTGACTGAGCACAGTGAGTAATATAGCGAGAGACACCACCAGAAGGAGACAGACAAAGGTGTGACTGAGCACAGTAAGTGACACAGTGAGACACCACCAGAGGGCGACAGACAAAGGTGTGACTGAGCACAGTGAGTGACACAGACAGGCACCACCAGAGGGAGACAGACAAATCTGTGACTGAGCACAGTGACTGATATAGTGAGAGACACCCCCAGAGGGAGACAGACAAAGGTGTGACTGAGCACAGTGAGTGACACAGTTCGACACCGCCAAAGGGAGACAGACAAAGGTGTGACTGAGCACAGTGAGTGATACAGAGAGACAGCTGATAGACACGAAATCCACATTAACACGGATTGAAATGGAACAACACTGAGTTGACTGTAGCACAGGTACATGTCGACACAAACTCTAGAATGCGCGGTATCACAAGGAGAATCTCGGTGAACAGGGAAAACAGCGAATGGAAAACCAGGAAAGGAGATTGGAAATTGAAAGATGAAGCAAAGGAGAGATAAACCCAGATGGTAACAGAAAGCATGCAGCAGCTGGAATAAAACAGGGCAATGAAATGTGAGAGCGGAACGGAGGTGAATGAAAAGCTGATCTGAGAAACGTAACTTTGCAGGTAAGTGAGACCAGCCTCGGGGCCTGTCTCAACACAATCAAAGGCTGGCAGGAAGCAGCAGATAGAACTGGTTCACAGTGCGAGGCCCCACCTGGCCCAGGAAGGTACATTGGGGATGCTGCTCTTGGAGAAGGTTGTCCCCAGGTTTCAGGTAGGCCCATCTCGGATTCTTCCACACTCAGGTTTGGGTTTTAAGAAAGAGAAACGAGGTAACGGGTAGGTGCCCTGCTTCTGACTGGCAGGAGGGGCTTCTGACTGGTAGGAGGGCTTCAGACTAGAAGGAGGGGCTTCAGACTGGGAGGAGGGGCTTCAGACTGGGAGGAGGGGCTTCAGACTGGGAGGAGGGGCTTCAGACTGGGAGGAGGGGCTTCAGACTGGAAGGCGGGGCTTATGACTGGGAGGAGGGGCTTATGACTGGAAGGCGGGGCTTATGACTGGTAGGAGGGGTTCTGACTGGTAGGAAGGACATTGGGCTGGGAGGAGGCTTTGGATCTGAGAGGCAGAGTTCAGACAGGGAGTAGGGATTTGGACTGGGAGGTTGTGCTACGGACTGGGAGGAGGGGTTCCAACCGACAAGTCTGGCAGATTAAGGGGAGGCAGACCAACTAGTCTCTCACTTATTCCTAGGATGTGTTACTGCAGTCAGGCTGGTGAGTGCCTGTATATTTGAACTTTAGACACTTTAGGCCCAATTATTACAGGGTGTGAATTGGGTAGCTGGAGTCAGGGCGAGTGATGTCATGGTTCCAAGTTCCCGTGGCTGTAGGCTCCACCTTGCGGTGCCAGGTGTCCACCTTGGATAGATCGGTTGGCTTTCAAGGAGTCACTCATCTTCTGCAGTCTGCTCTCCCACAGATGGGAAAATGCTGGAGTCCATTATTAAGGAAGCAGCAGCAGGAAATTGGAAAATCATAATTCAATCAAGCAGAATCAGCATGGGAAAAATTATGTTTGACAAATTTTCTGGTGTTCTTTGAGGATGCAACGAGTAGGGTGGATAAGGGGGAACCAGTGGATGTGGTGTATTTAGATTTCCAGAAGGCATTCGATAAGGTGCCACATAAAAGGTTACTGCACAAGATAAAAGTTCATGGGGTTGGGGGTAATATATTAGCATGGATAAGGATTGGCTAACTAACAGAAAACAGTCAGGATAAATGCGTTGTAAACAATAACTAATAGGGTGCCGCAGGGATCGGTGCTGGGGCCTCAACTATTTACAATCTATATTACTGACTTGGATGAAGGAACCGAGTGTAATGTAAGTAAGTTTGCTGATGGAACAAAGATGGGTGGGAAAGCAAATTGTAAGGAGGACACAAAAAATCTGCAAAGGGATATATTCAGGCTAAGTGAGTGGGCAAAAATTGGCAGATGGAGTACAATGTGGGAAAATGTGAGGTTATCCACTTTGGCAAAAATAATAGAAAAGCAAATTATAATTTAAATGGAGAAATATTGCAAAGTGCTGCAGTACAGAGGGACCTGGGGGTCCTTGTGCATCAAACACAAAAAGTTAGTATGCAGGTGCAGCAAGTAATCAGGAAGGCAAATGGAATGTTGGCCTTTATTGCAAGGGGGATAGAGTATAAAAGCAGGGAAGTCCTGCTACAACTGTACAGGGTATTGGTGAGGCCACACCTAGAGTACTGTGTACAGTTTTGGTCACCGTATTTAGTTAAGGATATACTTGCATTGGAGGCTGTTCAGATAAGGTTCACTTGATTGATTCCGGAGATGAGGGGGTTGAATTATGAGGATAGGTTGAGTAGGTTGGGCCTATGCACATTGGAGTTCAGAAGAATGAGAGGTGATCTTATTAAAACTTATAAGATAATGAGGGGGTCGACAAGGTGGATGCAGAGAGGATATTTCCACTCATAGGGGAAAGTAAAACTAGGGGACATAGTCTCAGAATAAGGGGCCGCCCATTTAAAACAGAGAAGAGAAGGAATTTCTTCTCTCTGATGGTTATAAATCTATGGAATTCTCTGCCCCAGAGAGCTGTGGAGGCTGGGTCATTGAATATATTTAAGGTGGAGATAGACTGATTTTTGAGTGATATATGGGTTATAGGGAGCAGGCAGGGAAGTGGAGCTGAGTCCATGATCAGATCAGCCATGAACTTATTGAATGGTGGAGCAGGCTCGAGGGGCAAATGGCCTACTCCTGCTCCTATTTCTTATGTCCTTATGTATATCAGTCTATTTGCAATCATCAGCAAAGTGATGGAAGGTGTCATCGACAGTTACTCACCAATAACCTTCTCACCAATGCTCAGTTTGGGTTCTGCCAGAACCACTTGGCTCCAGACCTCATTACAGCCTTGGTCCAAACATGGATAAAAGAGCTGAATTTCAGAGGTGAAGTGAGAGTGACTGCCCTTGATATCAAGGTAGCATTTGTCCGAGTGTGGCACCAAGGAGCCCCAGTAAAACTTAAGTCAATGGGAATCAGGGGGAAAACTCTCCACTGGCTGGAGTCATAACTAGTACAAAAGAAGATGGTTGTGGTTGTTGGATGTCAATCATCACAGCCCTGGACATTGCTGCAGGAGTTCCTCAGGGTAGTGTCCTAGGCCGAACCATCTTCAGCTGCTTCATCAATGAACTTCTGCCTATCATAAGATCAGAAGTGGGGATGTTCGCTGATGACTGCACAGTGTTCAGTGCCATTCGCAACTCCTCAGATAATGGAGCAGTCCATGCCCACATGCAGCAAGACCTGGACGACATTCAGGCTTGGGCAGATAAGTGGCAAGTTACATTCATGCCACAAAAGTGCCAGGCAAGACTATCTCCAACAAGCAAGAGTCTAATCAATGCCCCTTGATATTCAACGGCATTACCATCACCGAATCCCACACCATCAACATCCTGGGGGTCACCATTGACGAGAAACTTAACTGGACCAGCCACATAAATACTGTGGCAACAAGAGCAGATCAGAGGCTGGGTATTCTGCGGCAAGTGTCTCAGCTCCTGACTCCCCAAAGCCTGTCCACCATCTACAGGGCACAAGTCAGGAGTGTGATAGAAACATAGAAAATAGGTGCAGGAGCAGGCTATTCGGCCCTTCAAGCCTGCACCACCATTCAATATGATCATGGCTGATCATGCAACTTCAGTACCCCACTCCTGCTTTCTCGCCATACGCCTGGATCTCTTTAGCCATAAGGGCCATATCTAACTCCCTTTTAAATATATCCAACGAACTGGACTCAACAAAGTTCTGTGGTAGAGAATTCCATAGGTTCACAATTCTCTGGGTGAAAAAGTTTCTCCTCATCTCGGTCCTATATGGCTTTCCCCTTATCCTTAGACTGTGACCCCTGGTTCTGGACTTCCCCAACATCAGGAACATTCTTCCTGCATCTAACCTGTCCAATCCCGTCAGAATTTTATATGCTTCTTTGAGAATACTCGCCACTTGCCTGGATGAGTGCAGCTCCAACAACACTCAAGAAGCTCGACACCATCCAGGACATAGCAGCCCGCTTGATTGGCACCCCATCCACCACTTTAAACATTCACCAACAAATCATGGCTGCAGTGTGTACCATCTTCAAAATGCACTGCAACAACTCACCAAGGCTTCTTCGGCAGCACCTCCCAAATCCATGACCTCTCACCGAGAAGGACAAGGGCAGCAGGTGCCTGGGAACACCACCACCTCCACATTCCCCTACAAGTCACACACCATCTTGACTTGGAAGTATATCACCATTCCTTCATCGTCGCTGGGTGAAAATCCTGGAACTCCCTCTCTAACAGCACTGTGGGAGTACCTTCACCACACGGTCTGCAGCGGTTCAAGAAGGCGGCTGACCACCACCTTCTCAAGGGCAATTAGGGATGGGCAATAAATGCTGGCCTTGTCAGCACCGCCCACATCCCAGGAACATTTTTTTTAAATTCAATTTATTTATTCCCTTCAGCTCTTCTCACACTCGCAGTGTCTAATATATGTTTTTTATTTCTTTGATTTCGTAGAATCATAAACTAGTACAGTACAGTACAGAAGAAGGCCATCAGCCCATCGACTCTGCGTGGATCTTTTGAAAAGCAATCCAGTTAGCCCCACTCCCATACTCTTTCCCCATATCCCTGCAATTTTTTCTCCTTCCAGTATTTATCCAATTCCCTTTTGAGAGCTACTCTTGAATCTGTATCCACCGCCCTCTCAGGCAGTGCCTTCCAAATCCTAACCACACCTTGTGTAAAAAAGCTTTACCGCGTGTCACCTCTGGTTCTTTTGCCAATCAGCTTAAAGCAGCTCGCTGGTTATCGACCCCGCCCTTCCTAGTACCTCCTCTTTATCCTCTATCTCCTCAGTATTCAGCCACCCTCCTCATTTACCATAGCTTGGTAAAATCCTCTTCCTAAGTAATCACCAATGCAAAGTATTCATTTCAATACAGAATTTTCCTTTTGGTCAGCTGGGTACCTGATATACCAGAAACTAAGCACCAGGTTTAAGAGCCATTCGGACTGAGCACTTGTATAACTAGGAGCTGGTCAGTGAGGGCCAACATTGGTTTGTCAAGGGTAAGACAGGTCTGACTAATACAGCTACATTTTTTGAGAAGACTGCTAATGCGATAGAATCATAAAGCACGGAAGAAAGCCATTGGGCCCATTTTCTTTGTTCTGGCTCTTTGAAAGGGGTATCCAATTTATCCAAAGACTGTGAGGATAACCATATCAACAACAGGCCGGTCAGTTTAACCTCAGTAGTGCGGAAGCTTTTAGAAATGATAATCAAGGACAAAATTAACAGTCACTTGGACAAGTATACATTAATTAAGGAAAGCCAGCACGGATTTGTTAAAGGCACATCGTGTTCAACTAACTCCAGTGCATCACTTCACTCTTCACACTTCTCAGCATTAAATTTCACCTGACATGTGTCTGTCTATCCCCTCTCTGTTTACTACATGTCCCAGCTTTGTGTAATCTACAAACTTTGAAATTATGCCCTGTATACCCAAACCCAAGTCATGAATGTATATCAATAAGAGCAGTGATCCAAATACCGAAACCTGGGTAACACCACTATATACTTCCCTCCAGTCTGATAAACACCCATTCAGCACTACTTTCTGCTTTCTGTCCCTGAACAAGTTCCATATCCATGCTGCCACAGCCCTTATAATCCCATGGGATTCTATTTTCTTAACAAGTCTATTATGTCACCATCATCATAGGCAGTCCCTCAGAATCGAGGAAGACTTGCTTCCACTCTTAGCATGAATTCTTAGGTGGCTGTACAGTCCAATACAAGAACCACAGTCTCTGTCATAGGTGGGACAGATAGTCGTTGAGGGAAAGGGTGGGCAGGGAGTCTGGTTTGCCGCACGCTCCTTCCGCTGCCTGCGCTTGATTTCTGCATGCTCTCAGCGACGATACTCGAGGAGCTCAGCGCCCTCCCGAATGCACTTCCTCCACTTAGGGCAGTCTAAGGCCAGGGACTCCCAGGTGTCAGTGGGGATGTCGCACTTTATCAGAGAGGCTTTGAGGGTGTGGTACTTTTATTAAATGCCTTTTGAAAGTCCATATACACAACGACATCCGTACTACCCTCACCATCAAAAGACTCAATCAAATTAGTCAAACAATTTGTCTTTAACAATTCCGTGCTGGCTTTCATTTATTAACCCATACTTTTCCTGTGTCTTTTTCTATTCTTCCTTTTCAGATACTTATTCAATTCCCTTTTAAATAATGTTTGAGTCTCTGCCTCAATAGTCACTTGTACTAAAGCATCCGATGTTTTAATAGCCCTCTGTGTGAAAACATTTCTTCTAACTGTCCCCCTTTGCTTTTGTGGTGATAATGTTGAGTCCATTCACCCTTGTTACCAATTCACCAATCTTTCCTGGTTTATCTTCTCAAAACATTTCATAATTTTGAAGATTTCTATTTGATCCCCCCTTAATCTTCTCTGTTCCAGTGAAAAAACACCAAATTATTCAAAAGCCTATAACTATATTTATTCAAAATAATTATAATGTGCAATTCGACTGAATCTTCATTGTCCCAACACCCTCCCTATAATGGGGTGCCCAGAACTGCACACAGTGCTCCAACTGTAGCTCAGTGAGTAGCACTCTTGCCTCTGAGTTAGAAGGTTGTGGGCTCAAAGCCCACTCCAGGGACTTGAACACAGAACAAAATCTAGGCTGACACTCCCAGTGCAGTGTAGAGGGAGTGCTGCATTGTTGGAGGTGCTGTCTTTCAGATGAGATGTTAAACAGAGCTCTCTCAAGTGGACATAAAAGATCCCATGGCACCATTTTGAAGAAGAGTAGGGGAATTATCCCTGGTGTCCTGGCCAATATCTATCCCTCAATCAACATAATCTAGTCATTATCACATTGCTGTTTGTGAGAGCTTGCTCATGCACAAATTAGCTGCCGCGTTTCCCACAGTGACTACACTCCAAAAGTACTTCATTGGCTGTAAAGCACTTTGAGAAGTCCGGTGGTTTTGAAAGGCGCTATATAAATCCAAGTCTTTCTTTCTTTTCTTTAACTGCAGCCTAATCAATGTCTTGTTCTAATTCAACGTCACTTCCTTGGTTTTGTATTCGAATACCCTGAACCCCATTAGCCTATTTATGGCTTTTTCTACCTGCTCTCCCATATTTGAAGATTGTGTAGCCACAGCCCTAGAACCCTCTTAACCTCCGCTCTGTTAAAAATCTTACCATTTGGGATATTTCCCCTTCCTTTGGTCCTTTTCCCACAGTGAAATGTTTTACCCTTCTCTCCATTGAACTGCATGTGACCCCTATCTGTGAAAGCTGCTAATCAGGCCACACATGCCCTCTTTTGCTTGCTTGTAATATTCCTCACCCTTACCTAGGCCCCTCAATGGATATTGTCAACCAATTTTCACATCATTCCTTTTGTGCCTATGTCCAAATTATTTGTATCAATGAGAGGTACCAGACAGTACAGATTCCTGGGGCACACCCCTAGCCACATCCTGATTTGCCAACCCCCACCCCTGCTGAACTCTGCTCTCTATACCTATCTATTCCTCTATATATGTGCTTGCATTCCCTTTAATATATGTTGATCTTTTTACAAGATACCTTTTTTCAGTCACTGTACCCATTGTATGGTGCGATGGCGCATTGTGGACATTGAACTATAGGTCTGATCCGATCAACCTCCCTGCTGAGCTAGGATCTCTCCAGGCTCTGATATATTCTTCTCTGAGTCCCAGTGAGCTCTTTGTCAGCACCTTGTTGGTACAGTTCCTACACACTGGGGCCTCCCTCACCTGATCTTCTTCCTCTTCCCTCGTTGGCCAGTGTGGAGCTGTATTCTTCACCTCTGTTGTTGCACCAACAGATTCCTCCTTTGTCCTTGTGTGACTGTCATATTCTTTTTACCAACCCTTGTACGTGGTTTTCTTGGGCCTACTACAAGTTCTGGACAATAGGGATAATATGGATAGATTTCACTTGGACACACGTTTTTCAGGCTCAACCATATTGTGTTTTATAAGATTAACAACACTGCTCATAAACACTGCAAAACAGTACAACCCTGGCTTATCCAATAAGTCCTGCCATGCTAAGTTACCACGGCTTAATAAAAGAACCCACCCGTGAAATAAACTAACACAGGACCCCTGCCAGCCACGCCACCCTCCCTCCCCCACCAGCACTGAACCCCTTGGGTTTGGTTGGGACTTACACTCACCCCCTCACACAGCTAAGTGGTCTTGCGGATGTGTAGGTGCAGGCAATATGCTCACCTTGATTGCCTGTTGTCTTGCTTGCAGCTTCTTCCTGTACATCTCGCTCCTGGTTCCATACCGCTGATGCAATATCCAAGTTTCAGTTTGAGTCGAGGTCCGTTGGTAAGGGTTGAAGAGCAGTGCTTAGCTTCTCACGGTGTTTCGTCGAAATGAAGTGTGCTTCGAACTTGAGCTTGGACTTCAGCCTGCCAGAGCTTCCGCTTGAGCTTTTTCCTGAGCTGGAGATTGTTGCAAAACGGCTCCTTATATTCTCAAAACCCATCAACTTTCCTCCCGCCAATACTGACCGATGGATTGACTCAGGTGATCTGTCTGGACCCCCACCCTGCGCCCTCCCCCCACCGCCGGGGCCTGGAGTGGCTCGTAGCCTTTAAAATCTTTCAGAAAAATGCAATTTTGTTTTCTCACTCCCAGGCCTTGCATCTGGAAAGAAAATGGATGTTGATTACTGGATGTATGTCGGTTCCGGAGTTGATGGCCCCCATTAGCAGGTAATGGGTTTCAATCTCAAACTGATCTTGCTTAACTGGCTTATCTCCTGGAAAACAATGGCCTGGCCATTTCCTGTCTTGCACCAGTTTTGGTTCGGACTGAGTCGAGACTGTGCGTTAATAATGCGAAGGCATAGTGTCTCTGAGTTACCTCTCTGGGTATTGTTCCCAATAATCACTTTAGATGGTGATGACATCAATCGGCCTGGGTTCACTTCCACCTAGCCTGCCAGTGTGAAATTACCATTTGCATATAGAAACATAGAAAATAGGTGCAGGAGTAGGCCATTCAGCCCTTCAAACCTGAACAACCATTCAATAAGATCATGGCTGATCATTCACCTCAGTGCCCATAATATGTCCTTACGATACAGTATAAATGCACATGAGGCCCATACTTGAGAGAAGGTCACTCTCTGACCAGTTACCTTTATTAGCCAGCACTGAAGTGCAGAAGATGGGTGGAGCTTCCCCTTTTATACCTGAAAGTCCAGGTTAGGAGTGTCTCCCACAAGTTCACCACCTAGTGGTCAGTGTTGTCATGGTGTACAACTGAGGTCAGTTTATACATGGATTACAATGACAGTAGAATACATGACATCACCTCCCCCTCCAAAGTCTTATTGTGATCACAGGTTAAGTCTCTCTGGTGGTTTATGCTCCCTTGTACAGCGCCTGAGTTGGAGCTCCGGTTGTTGGGCGCTGGCCTGAGTGTCTGCTGTTTGCGGTGCCTCTGGCCTGGCCAGACTGCCCACAATGACTGGGCTCCGGTGTTCGGTCACCTGTGGTGGAGTGAACTCTACATCGTGTTCTTCCTCTGCTTCTTTTGTGGGGTTGCCGAACCTCCTTTTTGTTTGATCCACGTGTTTGCGGCAGATTTGTCCATTGGTAACTTTAACTACCAGAATCCTATTCCCCTCTTTGGCAATCACAGTGCCTGTGAGCCACTTGGGCCCTTCAGTGTAGTTGAGGTCAAAGACAGGGTAATTGACATCAATACATCGCGCCCTCGCATTCCCGTCATGGTAGTCACATTGTGACCGGCGCCTGCTCTCAACAATTTCTTTCAACGTGGGGTGTATAAGGGAAAACCTGGTTTTGAGCGTCCTTTTCATTACCAGCTCTGCGGGTGGAACCCATGTGAGTGAGTGTGGTCAGGATCTATTGGCTAACAGGAGGCATGATAAGCGGCTTTGTAGGGAACCCCCTTGAATTCTATGCATCCCCTGTTTGATTATCTGCACTGCTCATTCCGCCTGGCCGTTTGAGGCTGGCTTGAACGGTGTCGTTCTGACATGGCTGATACCCTTTCCTGCCATGACCTCCTGGAATTCAATGCTTGTAAAGCACGGGCTATTGTCGCTGACTGAGACGTCTGGTAGATCATGGGCGGCGAACATTGCCCGTAGACTTTCTACCATGGCAGAGGATGTGCTTGAATTGAGAATGTCACACTCGATCCATTTGGAGGAGGCGTCTACTACAACCAAAAACATTTTTCCCATGAAAGGACCTGCGTAGTCCACATGGATGCGTGACCATGGCTTGGCGGGCCAGGACCAGGGGCTAAGGGGGGCTTCCCCGGGCGCATTGCCCAGCTGGGCACACGTGTTGCATCTGCGAACACAAAGTTCCAGGTCAGCATGTATCCCTGGCCACCAAACATGTGACCTGGCAATTGCCTTCATCAAGACAATGCCCGGATGTTCATTGTGGAGTTCTCGGATGAACGCCTCTCTGCCCATCTGGGGCATGACTACTCGATTTCCCCAAAGTAGGCAATTGGCCTGAATCAAGAATTCATCCCTGCACCTGTGAAATGGTTTAAATTCCTCAGGGCATACCCTGTACGTGGCTGCCCAGTCCCCATTAAGGACACGTTTCTTGACTAAAGACAGTAGCGGGTCTCTATTTGTCCAGACTTTGATCTGACGGGCTGTCATGGGTGAGCCTTCGCTTTCGAAAGCTTCAACAGCCATGACCATCTCAGCAGCATGCTCAGTTGCCCCCTTGGTGGTGGCTAGTGGGAGCCTGCTGAGTGGATCGGCGCAGTTTTCAATGCCCGGTCTGTGCCGAATTGTATAGTCATAGATGGTTAAAGTGAGTGCCCATCTCTGTATGCGGGCCGATGCATTTGCATTTATGGCCTTGTTGTCGGCCAAAAGGGGTGTTAGGGGTTTGTGATCTGTCTCCAGCTCAAATTTCCTGCCAAACAGGTACTGATCCATTTTTTTTTACTCATATAGACATGCAAGCGCTTCCCTTTCTACCATCCCGTAGCCCCTTTCTGCCTGGGACAGACTTCTGGAGGCATAAGCTACTGACTGTAACTGACCCTTGGCATTAATATGCTGCAACACATACCCGACTCCATAGGACGATGCATCGCACATTAACACAAGTTTCTTACATGATCATATAATGTGAATAGATTGTTGGAGCATAACAAATTGCGTGCTCTGTCAAAAGCCCTTTCCTGGCTGTCCCCCCAGACCCATTCACGACCTTTGCATAGGAGCATGTGTTGCGGCTCTAACAGCATGCTCAATTTGGGAAGAAAGTTGTTCAGGATAGTTCAGGAGCCCCAGGAACGAATGCAGCTCTGTCGTGTTACGGAGTCTGGGTGCTCTCTGGATCGCTTCTCTTTTGGACGCAGTAGGTCTGATCCCGCCGGCTGCTACCCTCATCCCCAGGAATTCTACCTCTGGAGCTTGGAAGATGCACTTCGCCTTTTTCAGTCGCAGACCTACCCGGTCCAGTCTGCGTAGCACCTCCTCCAGGTTGTGGAGGTGTTCTTCAGTATCGCAACCCGTGATGAGGATGTCGTCTTGAAAAACCATCCTTGGAATCGACTTGAGGAGACTTTCCATGTTTCGTTGAAAGATCGCGGTGGCCGAGCGAATCCCAAACAGACATCTGTTGTACTCAAACAACCCCTTGTGTGTTGTGATGGTGGTCAGCTTCTTCGACTCACTCGCCAGCTCCTGGGTCATGTAAGCTGAGGTCAAGTCCAATTTTGAAAAAAGTTTGTCACCGGATAGCGTCGCAAAGAGATCCACCGATCTCGGTTGTGGGTACTGCTCTTGGAGTGACACCCGATTAATGGAGGCCTTTTAATCACCACATATCCTGACCGACCCATCTGCCTTGAGCACCGGCACAATCGGGCTTGCCCAGTCACTGAATTCGACTGGCGAGATGATGCCTTCCCTCAGCAGGCAGTCCAATTCGCCTTCTACCTTTTCCCGCATCACGTACGGCACTGCTCTGGCCTTGTGGTTTACTGGCCTCGTGTCCAGGTTTATATGAATCACTACGTTGGTCCCCATGAAAGTGCCAATGCCGGGTTGAAATAGTGAGTCAAATTTGTCCAGGATCTGTGAGCATGATATTCACTCCACAGAAGAAATTGCATTGACATCGCCCCATTTCCAGTTCATGACAGCAAGCGCCAACTCCTCCCCAGCAGTGCTGGACCGTCCCCCGCAACAATCCAGAGTGGCAACCTGTCCTTCGAATCTTTGTGGGTCATGACTACCGTGGCGCTGCCGAGCACCGGAATGATCTCCTTTGTATATGTCCGTAGCTGTGCGTCAATCGGCAATAATTTTGGCCTCCTGGCCTTGGAAGCCCACAACTTGTTGAACTGTTTGATACTCATCAGGGACTGGCTGGCCCCTGTGTCTAGCTCCATTGATACTGGGATGCCATTGAGGAGCATTTTCATCATTATCGGTGGCGTCCTGGTGTATGAACTGTGTATGTGCTCCACATGAACTCGCTGAACTTCAGCTTCCAGCGAATTCCCCCGGTGTTCATTCGGCCTCATAGGGCTTACATCGGGCTCGTCCTCCTCGTACATCAAACTGGCTGCAGGCTTCCTGCACATATGCGCCAAGTGACTGCTGACATTGCAGTTTCTGCAGGTATATTGCTGATACCTGCAAGCTCTGGCTGTGTGTTTGCCTCCACACCTCCAACATGAGCCGGTGTTGCAAACAAAAGGTCCATTCATTACCAGTTAATCGTCTCTGACTGTCTCTGTAACCGTCCTTAAATGCACCATTGACAGATGTTGATGGCCCCATTACTGGCCGTATTGTCCCTTACGATGGCATGAATCACCGTTCAGCTAGCCATTGTCTCTATTGAATTCCCCCTTTGGGTTTGACTACATGCTCGGGCATGTCCGATTGCCCCTATCTGCCTTGAGAACTATGTGCCACATGAACAATGTTGACTCCCTGTCCATTTGCTGCATTTAGACCAAGATTTTTGTCAAACATCATTCAGGTCTCTTCCTCCCCTGAGATAAATATCTGGGCCATCAAAGCCGCCGTTTCCAGGGTCAAGTCTTTGGTCTCAATCAGTTTCCTGAAAACCCCAGCGTGCCCGATGCCCTCAATAAAAAAGTCTTGCAGCATCTCCACTCTGTATGCATCTAGGAACTTACATAGGCTCGCCAGTCACCGGAGGTCTGCCACGATGTCTGGAACGCTTTGCCCTTCTCACCGCCGGTGCATGTAAAACTGGTGTCTCGCCATTTGCATGCTGCTCACCGGTTAAAGTGTTCCCCGATCAACTTACTGAGCTCTTCAAAAGTCTTATCTGTCGGCTTCTCTGGCGCTAGAAGGCCCTTCATCAGGGAGTACGTCCTGAATCCACAAACCGTCAGGAGATGAGTTTGTCGGCCGAATCCTGTCCCAACCATTCCTTAGTGCTGAAACTTTGTTGTAGTCTCTCAATAAAATCGTCCCAATCATCACCGACACAGTACCTCTCGTCTGTGCTGCTAGTGGCTATGCTCGCATGGTTTAAATCCCAGTTTCTCGTCGCCAATAATATTTCCTTACTATACAGTATAAATGCACACGATACCCATACTTGAGACAAAGTCACTCTGTGACCAGTAACCTTTATTAGCCAGCACTGACGTTCAGAAGATGAGTGGAGCTTCCCCTTTTATACCTGAAAGTCCAGGTTAGGAGTGTCTCCCACAAGTTCACCACCTAATGGCCAGTGTTCTCACGGTGTACAATTTAGTTCAGTTTATACATGGATTGCAATAACAGTAAAATACATGACAACCCCTTTCCTGCTTTTTCTCCATACCCCTTGATCCCTTTAGCCGTAAGTGCCATATCCAACTCCCCTTTGAATCTATCTAACGAATTGGCATCAACAACTCTCTGCGGAAGAGAATTCCACAGGTTAACAACTCTCTCAGTGAAGAAGTTTCTCCTCATCTGGGTCCTAAATGGCTTACCCCTTATCCTTAGACTGTGACCCCTGGTTCTGGACTCCCCCAACATCGGGAACATTCTTCCTGCATCTAACCTGTCCAGTCCCATCAGAACTTTATATGTTTCTATGAAATCCCCTCTCATTCTTCTAAACTCCAGTGAATACAGGCCCAGTCGATCCAGTCTCTCCTCATATGTCAGTCCTGCCATCCCGGGAATCAGTCTGGTGCACTCCCTCAATAGCAAGAATGTCCTTCCTCAGATTAGGAGACCAAAACTGAACACAATATTCAAGGTGAGACTTCACCAAGGCCCTGTACAGCTGCAGCAAGACCTTCCTGCTCTGATACTCAAATCCCCTAGCTATGACAGCCAACATGCCATTTGCCTTCTTCACCGCCTGCTGCACCTGCATGCCAACCTTCAATGACTGATGTACCATGACACCCAGGTCTTGTTGCACCTCCCCTTTTCCTAATCTGCCGCCATTCAGATAATATTCTGTCTTCATGTTTTTGCCATCAAAGTGGATAACCTCACATTTATCCACATTATACTGCATCTGCCATGTATTTGCCCACTCACCTAACCTGTCAAGTCACCCTGCAGCCTCTTAGCATCCTCCTCACAGCTCACACCGCACCTGAATGCACCTTAGTCAGGATCGTCTCGCTTGAACTACTCCCAGTCAATCCTATTCCCTAAGCCATCCCCACAAGGTTGCCGGTCTCTTGGAGGTTTTGCATTTAAGGATTTAAAGTGTTGTTCATAAAAATGGCTAGGAAGCTGGTGCTAAACCCTGTCGGCTC
Source organism: Pristiophorus japonicus (assembly GCF_044704955.1). Lineage (NCBI taxonomy): Eukaryota > Metazoa > Chordata > Chondrichthyes > Pristiophoridae > Pristiophorus > Pristiophorus japonicus. The sequence continues at coordinate 117,995,231 of NC_091982.1, read as the reverse complement.
CCTCAGCAGCTCCAATATAAGGCAATTAAAAAGTACAGAATGAGGGAAAGGCTGAAGGGGACAAAGAAAAAAATATACACACACAACAGTACACACACAGGAATAGAAATAGAATGAACTGTGCTTAGATGGAGAACAGGAAATGATTAAAAGCCAGAAGTAATATTGGCAGGAGACAAAAAGAAGCCCAGTGAGAGAAAGAAGTTGCACAGAGGACTGGGAGAGACAGTTACTGTTAGACAGAACACAGAATTAGGTGGGTTCATATAGAATACAAAGAGGTCTAAGTTAGTTTTGGAGTGCATGTTACCCATATTATTACCTCTGGAGTCCCCCAAGGATCTATCCTTGGTTCCTCCTATTTCTCATCTACATACTGCCTCTTGGCGACATCTTCTGAAAACACAGAGTCAGTTTCCACATGTACACAGGCGACACCCAGCTCTACCTCACCACCAATTCTCTTGACCTCTCCACTTTCTCTAAATTGTCAGACTGCTTCTCTGACATCCAGTACTGGATGAGCAGAAATTTCCTCCAAATAAATATTGGGAAGACTGAAGCCATTGTCTTCGAACCCCGACACAAGCTCCGATACTTAGCCACCAACTCCATTTCTCTCCCTAACATCTGTCTGAGGCTGACCAGACTGTTTGCAACCTTGGTGTCCTATTTGATCCTGAGCTGAGCTTCCAACACCATATCTTCTCCATCGCCAAAACAGCCTTCTTCCACCTCTATAACATTGCTTGCATCCGCCCCTACCTTAGCTCATCTTGAGAGTCACTTGGACAAGTGTGGATTAACATAGACATAGAAAAATAGAAAATAGGTCCAGGAGTAGGCCATTTGGCCCGTCATGCCTGCAGCACCATTCAATATGATCATGGCTGATCATGCATTTCAGTACCCCATTCCTGCTTTCTCTCCATACCCCTTGATCCCTTTAGCCATGAGGGCCATATCTAACTCCCTTTTGAATATATCTAACCAACTGGCCCCAACAACTGTCTGTGATAGAGAAATCCACATGCCCTCAAATCTCTGAGTGAAGAAGTTTCTCCTCATCTCCGTCCTAAATGGCTTATCCTTATCCTCAGACTGTGACCCCTGGTTCTGGACTTCCTCAACATCGGGAACATTCTTCCTGCATCTAACCTGTCTAATCCCGTCAGAATTTTATATGTTTCTATGAGATCCCCTCTCATTCTTCTAAATTCCATTGAATACAAGCCTAGTCGATCTAGTCTTTCTTCATATGTCAGTCCTGTCATCCCGGGATTCAGTCTGGTGAACCTTCGCTGCACTCCCTCAATAGCAAGAATGTCCTTCCTCAGATTAGGAGACCAAAACTGGACACAACATTCAAGGTGTGGCCTTACCAAGGCCCTGTAAAACTGTAGTAAGACCTCCTTGCTCCTATACTCGAATCCTCTCGCTATGAAGGCCTACATGCCATTTGCCTTCATCACCGCCTGCTGCACCTGTATGCCACCCTTTAATGACTGATGTACCATGACACCCATGTCTCGTTGCACCTCCCCCTTTACTAATCTGTCACCATTCAGATAATAATCAGCCCCGCTGTTGTTACCACCAAAGTGGATAACCTCACATTTATCCACATTAGACTGCATCTGCCATGTATTTGCCAACTCATCTAACCTGTCCAAGTCACCCTGCAGCCTCTTAGCATCCTCCTCACAGTTCGCACTGCCACCCAGCTTATTGTCATTAGCAAACTTGGAGATATGACATTCAATTCCTTCATTATCTAAATCATTAATGTTTATTGTAAATAGCTGGGGTCCCAGCACTGAACCTTGCGGTACCCCACTAATCACTGCCTGTCACTGCTTTCCAAATGTGCTGCTATTACATCTTTAATAATTGTTTCCAACATTTTCCCCACCACCGATGTCAGGCTGACCGATCTATAATTTCCTGTTTACTCTCTCCCTCCTTTTTTAAAAAGTGGAGTTACATTAGCTGCCCTCCAGTCCATAGGAACTGATCCAGAGTCTATAGAATGTTGGAAAATGACCACCAATGCATCCACTATTCCTTAAATTCTCTGGGATGCAGACTATCAGGCCCTGGGGATTTATCAGCCTTCAATCCCATCAATTTTACTCCAAACCCAATTTGCTGACTAATATGGATTTCCTTTAGTTCCTCCTTCTCACTAGACCCTCGTCCCCCTCGTATTTCCGGAACGTTATTTGTGTCTTCCTTAGTGAAGACAGAACCAAAGTATTTGTTCAATTGGTCTGCCATTTCTTTGTGCCCCATTATGACTTCACCTGATTCTGACTGTAAGGGACCTACATTTGTCTTCACTAATCTTTTTCTCTTCACGTATCTGTAGAAGCTTTTGCAGTCAGTTTTTATGTTCTCGTATTCTATTTTCCCCCTCCTAATTAAGTAAAGACAGCATGGATATGTTAAAGGCAAATCATGTTTAACCAACTTGATCGAGTTTTTTGATGAGGTAACAGAGAGGGTTAATGAGGTTAATGTGGTGTACATGGATTTCCAAAAGGCGTTGACAAAGTGCCACATAATAGGCTTGACAACAAAGTTGAAATCCATGCAATAAAATGTATAGTGTCAGTATGGATATGAAATTGGGTAAGTGACAGGAAACAGAGAGCAGCGGTGAACGGTTGTTTATCGGACTGGAACAAGGTACACAGAGGTGTTCCCCAGGGGTCGGTACTGGGACCACTGCTTTTCTTGAGATATATTAATGACTTGGACATGGGTATACAGGGCACAATTTCAAAATTTGCAGATGACACAAAACTTGGAAGTATAGTGAACAGTGAGGAGGAGAGTGATAGACTTCAGAAAGATGTACAGAGGCTGGTGTAATGGGCAGACCGGGGCAGATTAAATTTAATGCGGAAAAGTGTGAAGTGATACATTTTGGTCGAAAGGATGTGAAGAGGACATATAAACTAAAGGGTACACTCATAAAGAGGGTGCATGAACAGAGAGACCTGGGGGTATATGGGCACAAATCAGTGAAGGTGGCAGGGCAGGTTGAGAAAATGGTTAAAAAAGCTTACGGGATTCTGGGCTTCATAAATAGAGGCATATGGTACAAAAGTTTGGAAATTATGATGAAACTGTATTAAACACTGGTTTGGGCCCAACTGGAGAAGTATGTCCAATTCTGGGCACCTCACTTTAGGAAGGATGTGAAAGCCTTAGAGAAGGAGAAGAAAAGATTTACAAGAATGGTTCCAGGGATGAGGGACTTCAGTTATGTGGATAGACTGGAGAAGCTGGGGTTGTTCTACATAGAGCCTAGAAGGTTGAGAAGAGGTTTGGTAGAGGTGTTCAAAATCATGAGGGATTTGGACAGAGTAGGTAGAGAGAAACTGTTCCCATTTGCAGAAGGGTCGAGAAACAGAGGACACAGATTTAAGGTGATTGACAAAAGAACCAAAGGCGATCTAACAAAAAAAAATGTTTGTTCTGGAATGCGCAGCCTGAAAGGGGACTGGAGGCAGACTCAATCTTAGCATTCAAAGGGGAGTTGGATAAGTATCTGAAGGAAAGAAATTTGCAGGGCTATGGGGAAAGGGCGGGGTAGTGGGACTAGCTGAGAGTCGACACGAGCTCGACAGGCCAAATGGCCTTCTTCTGTAACCATTAAAAATGCTTCTATGATTCTATCTGGTGCTGAATCCACATCCGTGCTTTTGTTACCTCTAGACTTGCATATTTCCAATGGTCTCCTGACCGGACTCCCATCTCCTGCACTCCATAAACTACAATTCATCCAAAACTCGGCTGCCCGTGTTTTAACTCGCACCAAGTCCCATTCACCCATCAACCCTGTGCGCACATTGGCTCCCGGTCAACCAATGCCTCAAATTTAAAATTCTCATAATTTCCAAATCCCTCCATGGCTTTGCCCTCGCTACTTCTGTCCTGTCACATCCAGGCATGAATGTGGGGGACCATTATGGGAGGAGGAGGAGGCTCCATGAATATCCCCATCCACAATGATGGCGGAGCCCAGCACGCAATGCAAAAGACAAAGCTGAAGCATTTACCACCATCTTCAGCCAGAAATGCCGAGTGGATGATCCATATTGACCTCCTCCTGAGGTCCCCACCATCACATAAGTCAGTCTTCCGCCAATTGGATTCATTCCACGTGATATCAAGAAACGACTGAGCGCACTGGATACAGCAAAGGCTATGGGCCCCGACAACATCTCGACTGTTGTGCTGAAGACTTGTGCTTCAGAACTAGCCACACTTCTAGCTAAGCTACAACACTGGCATCTATCTGACAATGCCCAGGTATGTTCTGTCCTGTCCACAAAATGCAGGACAAATGCAATACGGCCAATTACTGCCCCATTTTTCTGCTCGCAATCATCAGCAAAGTGATAGAAGGTGTCGTCGACAGTGCTGTCAAGCAGCACTTGCTCACAGATACACAGTTTCCTCCAGAACCACTCAGCTCCAGACTTCATTACAGCCGTGGTCCAAACATGGACAAAAGAGCTGAATTCCAGAGGTGAAGTGAGAGTGACTGCTCTAGCCATCAAGGCAGCATTTTGACCAAGTGTGGCATCAAGGAGCCCTAGTAAAACTGAAGTCAATGGGAATCAGGGGGAAAAATCTCCACTGGCTGGAGTCATACCTAGCACAACGGAAGATGGTTGTGGTTGTTGGAGGCCAATCATCCCAGCCCCAGGACATCGCTGTAGGACTTCCTCAGGGCAGTGTCCTAGGACCAACCATCTTCAGCTGCTTGATCAATGACCTTCCCTACATCATAAGATCAGAAGTGGGGATGTTCGCTAATGATTGCAGTGTTCAGTTCCATTTGCAACTCCTCAGATAATGAAGCAGTCCATGCCCAGGTGCAGCACGACCTGGACGACATTCAGGCTTGGGCTGATAAGTGCCAAATAACATTCGCGCCACACAAGTGCCAGGCAATGACTATCTCCAACAAGCGAGAGTCTAACCACCACTCCCTGCCATCAACATTCTGGGTGTCACCATTGACCAGAAACTTAACTAGACCAGCCACATAAATACTGTGGTGACAAGAGCAGGTCAGAGGCTGGGTATTCTGCAGTGAGTGTCTCACCTCCTGACTCCCCAAATCCTTTCCACCATCTACAAGGGACAAGTCAGGAGTGTGATGGAATACTCTCCACTTGCCTGAATGTGTGCAATTCCAAAAACACTCAAGAAGCTCGACACTATCAGAACAAAGCAGCCCGCTTGATTTACACCCATCCACCATCTTAAACATTCACTCCCTCCACCACCAGCGCACTGATGCTGCAGTGTGTACCATCTACATGATGCACTGCAGCAACTTGCCAAAGCTTCTTCAACAGTATTTCCCAAACCCGCGACCACTACCACCTGGAAGGACAAGGGCAGCAGCCACATGGGAACACCACCATCTCCACATTCCCATCCAAGTCACACACCATCCTGACTTGGAAATATATCACCATTCATTCATCGTCGCTGGGTCAAAATCATGGAACTCCCTCCCTAACAGCACTGTGGGAGCACCTTCACCACACGGACTGCAGCGGTTCAAGAAGGCGGCTCACCACTGCCTTCTCAAGGGGCAATTAGGGATGGGCAATAAATGCCGGCCTTGCCAGCGACACTCACATCCCAGGAATAATTTTTTTTTAAATCTGCAGCCCTGTATCCCTCTGAGATCTTTGCACTCCTCCAATTCTGACCTCTTGCCCATCCTTGATTTTCATCGCTCCACAATTGGTGGCTGTGCCTTCAGCTGCCTGGGCCCTAAGCCTTGGAATTCCGTCTCTAAATTTTGCCACCTCTCCAGCTCTTTCTTCCTTTAAGGTGCTCCTTAAAAACTACCTCACTGTCCGAATATCTCCTTATGTGGTTCAACGTCAAATTTTGTTTGAAAGCACTCAAGTGAAGCTCCTTCGGGTATTTTACTACATTAAAGGTTCTATATAAATGCAAGTTGTTGTTGTTGTGGTGAGGTAGAGCTGGATATCGACAATGGAACATGGGGAATCTTACTTTGTGTTTTCAAATGATGTTGCCGAGGGGCAGCGTGCCGATGAGAAATAGGAGGGGACCAATGCGAGATCCTTGCGGGACTCCAGAGGTAACCCTGTGGGAGTGGGAAGAGGAACCATTGCAGGTGGTTCTCTGGCTATGACTGGATCGATAGGAATAGAATCAGGCTCAAAAGAGGAGAAGGCACCAGAGGAATTGGGGTGTCGGACCAAGGTGAGATTTGATGATAAGGCCCATCGCAGCAGTTTGTGTGGTGTGAGGTATAGCCTGGTGGGTAGGCTTCAGTACGGGGGAAGGTGCCGTCACATGTAGCCAGCTTTCAGTCCAGCAATCATCCACAATAAGATCGTGGATGGCAAGGGCCTTGTTCACAAGTGAATGGATATTTTTGAGGGAGATGCGGAGTGAGTCGATCATAAAATTATAGAAGTTTAAGGCACAGAAGGTGGCCATTTGGCCCATCTTATCCATGCTGGCCAAAAATGAGCTATCCAGCCAAATCCCACGTTCCAGTTCTTGGTCCGTAGCCTTGCAGGTTGCAGCACTTCAATGCATATCCAAATATTTTTTTATGTGATTGCGGTTTCTGCCTCTAGCACCCTTTCAGGCAGTGAGTTCCAGACCCCTACCACCCTCTGCTGAAAAAAATTCTCCTCAACTCCTCTTTAATCCTTCTGCCAATTACTTTAAATGTATGTCCGCTGGTTATTGATCTCTCCACTAAGGGAAATAGGTGCTTCCTATCCACTTTATCTAGGCCCCTCATAATTTTATACACCTCAATCAAGTCTTCTGTCAGCCTCCTCTGTTCCAAAGTGAACAATCCCAGCCTATCCAATCTTTCCTCATGGCTAAAATTCTCCAGTCCAGACAACATCCTCGTAAATCTCCTCTCTACCCTGTCTAGTGCAATCACATCTTTCGTGTAATGTGGTGACCAGAACTGTACACAGTACACAGAAGAAACTCAACCTTTCTTAATAAGTCAAACCCCTTATTTCAGGTATCAACTGAGTAAACCTTCTCTGAACTGCCTCCAATGCATGTATATTCCTCCTTAAATAAGGAGACCAAAACTGTGCGCAGTACTCCAGGTGTGTAGCAAGACTTCCCTACTTTTATACTCTAGCCCCCTTGCAATAAAGGCCAACATTCCATTTGCCTTTCTAATTAATTGCTGTACCTACTTGCTAACTTTTTGTGTTTCGTGTACAAGGACCCCCCGCAACACCCCCGATCACTCTGTACCTCAGCATTTTAGTCTCTCTCCATTTAAATAATAAATTGATTTTGTATTCTTCCTACCAAAATGAATAACCGCACATTTTCCCGCATTATACTCCATCTGCCAATTTTTTGCCCAGTACTCACTTAACCTGTCTATATCCCTTTGCAGATTCTTTACAGCCAATGTTTTTGAAGAGTAGTCACTGGTATAATGTAGGAATTGCAGCAGCCAAGTTGTACACAGCATGGATCCACAAACAGCAATAAGATCATGATCGGATCATCTGTTTTAGCAATGTTGGTTGAGGGATAATTATTGGCCAGGACACGAGGGGGAAATTCCCTGATCTGCTTTGAAATAGTGCCGTGGAATCTTCTCAGATAGACCTCAGTTTAATATCTGCAGTACCTGTACCTCCAACAGTGAACACTCCTTCAGCGCTACACTGAAGTATCACCCTGGATTATATGCTTAAATCTCTGGAGTGGGACTTGAACCACAACCTTCTGACTCAGAGGTGAGAGTGCTACCCACCGATTCACGGCTACAAAAACTGGAAGGGTAGAGCGCACACTGCAGTGAATGTCACATCAAATAGATCAGGAACTCCCAAGGCAGGCAACTGTGCAGTTTTCATATTGTTGACTAGAAATGGCAGTTCCTTAAACTCTTTAAAATGTTAACAAAGTTAACTTCAAGAAAGCACTGGTGACATTGAGCTAAATATTATCTACGACCAATTTTAGTTGTTTAGTTGTCTTTATGTGCCTTCAGTGCTTCCCAAGGATTCTTGTATTGAAAATCTGCTTTCGGAGCTGGCATAGACTTAGCGTTAATCAAGGGGAAACCGATGTTGAACATCTTAAACTAGCAATTATCATGAAGCAGGTGTGTGTGTGTGTTTTGGTGAGACATCTGCTTTAACTGGATGATTTTTCAAGTAAACAAGAAGATCCTACTCATAAATCAAAAATTGTGTGGTCACATCAAAAAGAGATGGAAAATCTGGTCTCAAATCACTGCACAGGTCTGCAGGATGGGGCCAAATTGCTCTTGCTCACCCTCCCCCTGTTTTTCTTATTATCAGCAGTAAGTCATTGAAAATCTTTCAAACAGCCACCTCCCAAAACAAGCAGAAAGTGGTTTAATCTGATTCTCGGGCATAAAAATTATTTTATTACAAATATTGTTTACAAACTGATTATTTATATCAAAACCTTTCAACAAGCTCCAGCATACCCTTATTTAAAATCCACACCATTTAACTCCATATGCCCCCTCTATTGTATGTATCTCCGTTCTAAGAACTGTTACCTTGTTATGGAAAACATGCAGTGCTAGGAAAAAGACTACCTCATGTTACATTATTATGAATATATGTTGCCTAAATTATAATGAGAAACCCTTAGGCAAGAATAGTTTCCATTTACTCAAACAATTCTATTTAACTTATAAATTATGAACAGTTGGTAGTCTTGCTAAATTTAAAAATAGAAAGAACTTTATAGAACAATAACTTTTATTTATATAGCGCCTTTAACGTAGTAAAACATCCCAAGCGCGTCACAGCAGTGTTATAAGACAACACAGGTAAATTTGACACCGAGCCACGTAAGAAGACATTATGGCAGATGAACAAAAGCTTGGTTAAACAGGTAGGTTTTAAGGAGCATCTTAAAAGAGGAAAGAGAGGTAGAGAGGCGGAGAAGTTTAGGGAGGGAGTTCCAGAGTTTACGGCCCAGGCAACAGAAGGCACGGCCATCGATGGTTGAGCGATTATAATCAGGGATGCCCAAGAGGGCAAAATTTGAGGAGCACAGATATTTCAGGGGGCTGTGAGACTGAAATAGGTTACAGAGATAGGGAGGGGTGAGGCCATGGAGGAATTTGTCAACAAGGATGAGAATTTTGAAATCAAGCTGTTGTTTAACTGGGAGCCAATGCAGATCTGCGAGCACAGGGGTGATGGGTGATCGTGACTTGGTGCAAGTTAGGACATGGGCTGCCGAATTTTGGATGACCTCAAGTTTACGTAGTGTAGAATGTGGGAGGCCAGCCAGGAGTGCTTTGGAGTAGTCAAGTCTGGAGTTAACAAAGGAATGGAGGAGGGTTTCAGCAGCAGAAGAGCTGAGGCAGCGGCAGAAGCGGGCAATGTTACGGAGGTGGAAATAGGCGGTTTTAGTTATGCCGCGGATATGTGGCCGGAAGCACATTTCAGGGTCAAATATGACGCCTAGGTTGCGAACAATCTGGTTTAGCCTCAGATAGATGCTCGGGAGAGAGGTGGAGTTAGTGGTTAGGAGATGCAGTTTGTGGCGGGGACCAAAGACAATGGCTTCGGTCTTCCCAATATTTAATTGGAGAAAATTTCTGCTCATTCAGTACTGGTTATTGGACAATCAGTCTGATAATATAGAGACCATGGAGGGGTCGAGAGAAGTGGTGGAGAGTTAGAGCTGTGTGTCGTCAGTGTACATGTGGAAACTGACCCCGTGTTTTCGGATGATATCACCAAGGGGCAGCATATAGATGAGAAATAGGAAGGGGCCAAGGATAGATCCTTGTGGGACACCAGAGGTAATGCTGCGGGAGTGCGAAGAGAAACCATTGCAGGAGATTTTCTGGCTACGATTGGATAGATAAGAATGGAACCAGGTGAGTGCAGTCCCACCCAGCTGGACGATGGTGGAGAGGCGTTGGAGGAGGATGGAGTGGTCAGCTGTGTCAAAGGCTACAGATAGGTCCAGGAGGATGAGGAGGGATAGTTTACCTTTGTCACAATCACAAAGGATGTCATTTGTGACTTTTTTGAGAGCCGTTTCGGTACTGTGGCAGGCGCGAAAACCAGATTGAAGTGATTCAAACATTGAGTTCGGGAACATATAGTGTCTTTCACAACCTCAGGTCACCGCAAAGTGATTTACAGCCAATGAAGTTCTTTTTCAAGTGAAGTCTCTGTGGTATGTTAGCTTTTGTTACAAAGGGGTTAGATGATAAGAGTAAAGAAATCTGACTACAATTATACAGGGCATTGGTGAGGCCACTCCCGGAATACTGTGTACGGTTGTGGTCTCCTTACCTAAACAAAGACATATTTGCCTGAGATGGGGTGCAACAAAGGTTCGCTAGACTGATTCCTGGGATGAGGGGATTTCCCTATAAGGAGAAATTGAGTGGACTAGGCCTTTCCCTGGAGTTTAGAAGAATGAGAGGTGATCTAATTGAAACATATAAATTTTTAAGGGGCTTGACAGGGTTAATGCTGAGAAAATGTTTCCCCTGGCTGGGGAATCTAGAACACAAAGTCACAGTTTCAGAATAAGGGATCGGCCATTTAAGACTGAGAAAAGGAGAAACTTCTTCACTCAAAGGATTGTGATTCTATAGATTTCTCTACCCCAAAGAGCTGTGGATGCTCAGTCATTAAGTATATTCAAGACAGAGGTCAATAAATTTTGGAGAACGAAGGGAATTAAGGGATATGGGGATAGTGCGACAAGGTGGAGTTGAGGTGGAAGATCAGCCATGATCTTGTTAAATGGTGGAGTAGGTTCGAAGGGCCAATTGGTCTACTCCAGCTCCTATTTCTTTCTTATGTTCTTATGTCGGAGATTCAGCAATCAATTTGTGCACAGCAAGATCCCACAAACAGCAGTAAAGTAAATGACTATATCATCTATTTTTTGGTGCTTTTCAGGCGATCAATGTTGGCCAGGACTTTGGGAAAACTCCCCAGATCTTTGAATATAAAAGCAGGGAAGTACTGCTGCAAATGTGCAGTGTATTGTTGAGACCACACCTAGAGTACTGCGTACAGTTATGGTGTCCTTAGTTAAGGAGGGATATACTTGCATTGGAGGCAGTTCAGAGAAGGTTCATTAGGTTGATTCCTGAGATGAAGGGGTCGACTTATAAAGCAAAGTTGAGTAGGTTGGGCCTATACTCATTGGAGTTTAGAAGAATGTTCTTATAAAAACATGTAAGTTACTGAGGGGCTCGACAAGGTAGATGCAGAGACGCTGTTTCCGCTCATGGGGAAATCTAGAAATAGGGGGCATAGTTTAAGAATAAGGGGCCACCCATTTAGAACTAGATGAGGAGGAATTTCTTCTCTTAGAGAGTTGTAAATCAGTGGAATTCTCAGCCCCAGAGAATTGTGAAGGCTGGGTCATTGAATATATTTCAGGTGGAGAGAGACGGATTTTTGAATGATAAGGGAGGCAAGGGTTATGGGGAGCGTGCAGGGAAGTGGAGCTGAGTCCATGATCAAATCAGCCATGATCTTATAGAATGGTGGTGGAGGCTCGAGGGGTCGAATGGGCTACTCCTCCTCCTATTTCCTATCTTCCTATGTTCCACTGATATCTTCCTGCAGTCTACAGCTTTCTTCCTCATTATCAACCACCAGGCCAATTTTTTTATCATCTGCAAACTTCTTAATCATGCCTCTATATTGTAGTCTAAATCATTGATATATACCACATGACGCATGGGGCCCAGTACTGAGGCCTGTGGAACCCCACTGGAAACAGCCTTCCAGTCACAAATACACCTGTCGACCATTACCCTTTGCTTTCTGACACTGAGGCAATTTTGAATCCAAATTGGCACTTTCCTTTGGATCCCATGGGCTTTTACTTTTCAGACTGATCTGCCATGTGGGACCTTATCAAAAGCCTCGCTAATATCCATGTAGACTGCATCATTGTACTTAAGGACATAGGAACATAAGAAATAGGAGCAGGAGTCGCCCATTTTGTCCCTTGAGCCTGCTCCGCCATTCAGTAAGATCAGGGCTGATCTGATCATGGACTCAGCTCCACTTCCCTGCCGGCTCCCCAGAACCCTTTACTCCCTTAGCACTCTAAAATCTGTCTATCTCCACCTTAAATATATTCAATGACCCAGCCTCCACAGTTCTCCAGGGCAGAGAATTCCACAGATTTACAACCCTCTGAGAGAAAAAATGTTTCCTCATATCAGTTTTAAATGAGTGGTCCCTTATTCTAAGACTATGTCCCCTCGTTTTAGTTTCACCTATGAGTGGAAATATGCTCTGCATCCTCCTTGTCAAGTCCCCTCATTATCTTATAAGTTTCAATAAGATCACCTCTCATTCTTCTGAACTCCAATGTGTATCAGCCCAACCGACTCAACCTATCCTCAAAAGACAACCCCCTCATCTCCGGACTCAACCGAATGAACCTTCTCTGAACAGCCTCCAATGCAAGTATATCCTTCCTTAATGATTGTAGATGTGCTGGTAAAGTCCACAGAGTCATCGGTGGGAGGCCTCAGTAAAGAGCAATGTGTCATCGCCTGTGAGCCAAGTTTATGTCAAGGCCGTGATGTCATAATAAACACTGGTCCACTCGTAATTTCATGTTGTAATTTGGAGTTTAGCTTTAATACTCGGCAGTATGCAGGCGAATGTAACCTATTTCACAACAGGGGTTCGAGTGAAAAGTGGTGTTTTAATAATGTGTTTGTTCAGAGGTCTGTTAATAATGCCAATGATCATGCAGCCTAATAATCCCACGGGAGGTGTCTCTCCAGTATAAATAGAAACTGCTTTTGGATCCAGAGCCTGCCCGCACCAGGCAAGGGATTGTATGGAGCCTCAAGCAACGTCATCACTTCAGAGAGAAAATGGTGTTTAATTCATTTTATGATACAGAACGAATTTTCTTCTCTATTCTTGCCGCCATCGGTGTTCCTGGTGAGTGAATGTAACCAGTGACTGCCGTGTGATTCTACGCACTGCCATTGTGTGTCTAACCCACTGTTACCTGTCTGATACCTGTTAGTGCTACGCTTGTTGTGTTGCTGATCTGTGCTGCACAGACTCTTGGTCAATGAGAGCCCAGTCAGTGATGTGTCCAAACATTCTGCTGCTTGATTCATGTGTTATCACCATTCAAATTGTAACCTGTTCTGAATCTCCCCAACAGGGAACGTTCACAGATAGTTCCTTTTATTGGCCGCCTTCCCGTTCCGTATCCAGTCCAGGACCGGCTTTGGTTCAGAGGATCAAGAGATGTTAATAGGATTATGTGATTTTTATTTTAAAAACCAATCTGATGAACTCAGTGATATATGACTGAAACACAGCATTATTTTGTCTCGGTGACAGACACCAAACATAAAACTGTCTGGTGATGGCCATTAAGTCAGTGGGAAGACATTTGTTGATGTTATGACAATATGAGAAACATAATTTTGCCCAGTTCTGACAAAAGGCCATGGACCTGAAACATTAACTGTTTCTCTCCACACATGCTGCCTGGCCTGCTGAGTATTTCCAGCATTTACAGTTTTTATTTCTGATTATCTCACCTTTGCTTCCCTAGTCCCTGCCGATTGTGTAATTAATATTAATCGGGATTGTTAAAACGGGCAGAGTGGAACGGACGCGTCCTGACACACTTCTCCGCCAATGTGCTGGGAAATGTTTGATAAGGGACACCAATTGTTGCACTGATTCTGTGTGGCGAGGACAGGGTATTCCTGGAGCTTATCCTTGGCGGATCCCACGAGCAGAATAACATGTAGTCAGATGCTCCGTGTAAATGCATTTATTGTCAATAATTTGTTTGACCGAATATGTATAATGTTCGTATTTACTGCAGCTCCAAGAATCTCTCTCCTCGTGTGACTAACCGCCTGGTTTTAAAGGAAAAGCTGTATTTATGTAGTGTTGTTCACTGCCAATGAAGTACTTTTGAAATGTAGTCACTCTTCATCTAATCTCCCGCAGTTTGGAAGCGTGAATAATGAAAGCTGGCATGTGCTGTACAGTAAATAACAATGAGCTGTTGTGACCTGATATTACAATGTAAGGTGAGCACAGTTTACAGTAACAATGCTGTGGCGGTGCTCTTTACATCTTCTCTGCAATTGGACCTCAATGAATTGTTAGTCCTGCAATCAAACATTAAAGTTAATGCATGTTGCTTGTAAAGTGCATCACAACGTGCTGAGTGTGAAATAACCTGCAGCTGCAGTGGAACTCTATAAATAACCTCAAGTTTCTCAGCAATAACGTAATAAGCTTCAGAATATGCAAGGGAATGGTATGTAGCCACTGAATGTTTTGTTTCCAGATCTTTAAGTTCCCATGTAACAGGATTCTTAGGCACTGGTTATTTTTCAATGGTCAGTCTTCAAGTAAAGCCCAACACCTCCTGACCCTTGACATGCTCCTCTTCCAATGAGCTCTTCCACTCACCTTCCCACCTTCAGTTCTCTGGTGATCAGGCTGAGAGTTTTACAGGTTCCTTTGCTAATCAGCTTTACTATCAAGGCACACAGTGAATGACTTGATTCCCAATTCAACAATCTTATTGATGTGAGGAATCCAAAACATTCACGCACAAAAAAGCTCAATCTTACAAGGTGGTTGGGCCCAGGGTGGGTGCCGTGCGGTGACCAACACCCGACACGGCCCTCTCATCCTCTGACACTCCAGCTGCTGCATCCCAGCTTCATTCTGCCATTGCTTTTCCGGGGCAGCTCCTGAGACCCTGCTTGTTCTCTGTCTCCTTCTCTTCCTGTCAAACTCCCTGCCTGGCCCTATTTCACTGAGCTGCTCCAGCCCTGTGTACCACTTCAAACCATCTTCGCCATCCCTTGGAGTGCTCCCGAAAATTGGCAACTATTGGCTCTGGTGCCCAGATCCAACCAACCTGTCCAAACCCCTTGCAGATGTACGGTGGCCACTCCCTTGTTCACACTTTAATCCATGGGCATTGGTTTCGTAACTGCCCAGTTCCTGTTGTATCTTTACCCAGTATTTGCACTGTAATCCTTGTCTGTTCCCTTTCTGTGTTGCTCAATTTCCCTCTATTCCCTGTGCACCCGCTCTGTGAATCAGGGAGCACTGAAGCGATGGATACTGGTCACTGTACGTATTATCAATGCCTGTACTCTCGCAGCAAGCGCTGCCCAAGCCTCGCTTCTGCTGACAGTCTGCTAATCAATCTCTGTCTTCTTGTCTCACAGCTAACTTGGTGTCGATTGTAATCCTGTCCCGAGGCAAGTGCGGTCTCTCCAAAGTCATCACTCGCTATCTGTTGGCCATGGCGGTGTCCGATCTCGTGGTCATCATCATTGAGGTGATACTGAGGCGGATTGTCCCACTATATTTCAAAAATAACTGTTATATAATGATGTGTGTATCGTCCTAGTACCTTAAATGTAATGTAAGCACTATGCCACACCACAGAGGGCGCTGTGGTGGGAAACCCTGGTAGTACCTGCAACAAGGACTATATAAGGCTGACCACCACACCTGGGAGGCACTCTGGAGCTGAACAATAAAGGACGAAGGTCACAGCAGTTAGATTTACACCAGACCGTGTGGAGTCAGTGATTTGTGTGCTACATACACCACATTGGCAATGAGGAAGCGGACGAACTCCACGCAACCATGGGTACTCTGGGCTCGCTAAAGGATTTTACCGTGGGCAATGATTGGGGGGCCTTTACGGAAAGGCTCGAGTAATACTTCATAGCAAACGACCTGACGGAGGACACATACGCAATGAGAGAGAAGCGTAAGGCTATATTGCTCTCCAGTTGTGGAGATGAGATTTACTGTCTCGTCAGGGATTTGCTGGCACCTGGGAGCGCCAGGGACAAGTCAAACGAGGAGCTGACTGAACTCATTCGTGACCAGTTGAAACCGAAGGAGAGCATCCTCACGGCCAGATACAAATTTTACCATCACTGCAGACCTGAGGGCCAGAATGTCACCAAATATGCTGCGGACCTCAGGAGACTCGCGGCGCCGTGTGATTTTGGGGCACACCTTGACGAGGCTTTGCGGGACGTTTTCTTTATGGGGATTAGCCACGAGGGCCTCCTTCACATGCTGCTGGCCACGGCATCCACAGTCACTCTGACAAAGGCCATCGCCATCAGCCGGGCATATATGACCTCGACTTGCAGCACCAAGCAAATGATCCACACAGTCTCGAACCCGGCAGGCACTGTCCACAGGATAGCGCCCACCACGGACAAAACTGCAGAACGTGGCTCTGCCCGGGGCAGAGAGCACGGACCTCTGGATCCTGGAGCTCAGAGTCCGCTGAGGCAGGCTATTCCAGCAGCACCATGCTGGCGTTGTGGAGGAAGCCATGGGGCTCACCGGTGCAGGTTTGCGGAGTACACGTGTATTACCTGCCACGTTAAAGGCCACCTTCAGCGTATGTGTAAAAGAAATCGGACTCACCGTGTGGCTGAGGAGATGGGGGATGATCCACTATTCAGCGAGGAGCAGGTAGAAAAAGATGAGGTGCTTGGACTGTATACGTGCACCGACGATTCGCCCCCAGTGATAAGGGAAGTAAAAATCAACGGAGTCCCTGTGAGTATGGAAGTGGACACGGGCTCGGGTCTGTCGTTGATGAGTCGGAGAACTTTTGATAAACTGTGGATTAACCCAGCTGCACGACCCAAGCTGGTCCCGGTCACGGCGAAGCTGCGTACCTACACCAGGGAACTAACACCTGTTCTTGGCAGAGGGATGGTGCAGGTATCCCATGGGGACGAGACGCATGCTTTACCTTTGTGGGTCGTTGCAGGCGATGGGCCGACACTCCTCGGCCGGAGGTGGATGGGGACGGTCCGTGGGAGCTGGGAAGACTTCCTCACCCCACAGGCTGCTGCTGCCCGGGGTGCTGCCGTGCCCCGGGTCCCCAGAGAGCAGCGCCGACCGAGCTGGAGCTGCAGCCTCAATCCACCCACAGGCAAGTCCCAGCCCCGGGCCTCACACAGAGATCCTGCAGCCTCAGCCCCCACAGGCAAGCAGCCCTGCACAGAGGGGCCTAATGCGGGGGGGGGGGGTGAGCCGGCGGGGCGCTGCGGGCGGGGTGCCGAGTGATTCAGGATGGCCGGTGGTTCGGAAGAGCCCCGCAGAGGAAGGTGCCATTGGGTGGGCCCCGCAGAGGAAGGTGCCGTCGGGTGGGCCCCGCAGAGGAAGGTGCCGTTGGGCAGGCCCCGCCGAGGAGCTGGTAGCGTCGGGCGGCGGCAGCAGCTGGAGGTCGGCGGCCATGGTGGCCGCGGGGGACACAGCAAGTGCAGCTGCTGGAGAAGCCACGACGGCCGCAGGAGAGGCAGCAAGTCAGGTGGCAGCGGAGGGGAGCGGAGGCTGCGATGGCGGAGGGCATCCGGAGCGGCGGAGAAGAAGATGGCGGCGGCATCGTGTCGGAGCTGCAGAGCATCAAAGATGGCGGTGCTCAAGGAGAAGCCTCGTGGAATCCTCCTGCATCAAAGATGGCGCCTTAAAAAGGAAATGCACCCGGGAGTCTTAAAAGGGCCTTACAAAGGGGTGGTCCCCACAAAGGACTTCTGTTAGGCAGAGCGAGTCTAAAATGAGCAATGTTAACGTGAGATAGTAAATTTATAATAAGAATTACTTTTTTAATGCTGAATGGCCACTGTATTTGTGTAAAATAATGGATGAAGTACAATTAATGATGACGGCTAACAAGGAAATCAAGGATTCGCTACAAGTCAATAGCCAGTTAATGTACTAGATAATATGTACCATACTAACGCACTGTCTATGCCCACCTGCCTTCCGTTGGACAAGTGTGATGTTATGTAATGATGTGTGTATCGTTGTCCTGCGTCCAGGTGGCGGGGGGGGGGGAAGGTGATGTTATGAAATGATGTGTGTATCGTCCCAGTACCTTAAATGTAATGTAAGTACTATGCCACACCACAGAGGGCACTGTGGTGGGAAACCCTGGTAGTACCTGCAACAAGGACTATATAAGGCTGACCACCACACCTGGGAGGCACTCTGGAGCTGAACAATAAAGGACGAAGGTCACAGCAGTTATATTAACACCAGACCGTGTGGAGTCAGTGATTTGTGTGCTACATACACCACAATAACTTTCTGCTGTTTTCTCCCTCGTGTAATCTGCAAACAGTCCTGCATTATGCGTCCAAGTGCAGTTCAGTCTGGTTCACTGTCTGTTTCACCTTCGATTGTTTTCTGGCAATTTGTCACCAGAAACTCAGTCCCAAATATTGCACTGAGCAAATGGCCACTGTGGTTATTGCAAATGTCAGTGGCTTGAGCTGTTTCATCAGTCTTCCCTGGTACTTCATCTATGAGCTCCACATAGGGACATCCTGCATCTACTCTCAAGGCTACATCTCATCACCTCTATGGGCAGCTTTTGAGATTTTTCACTATATTTTCACCCCACTGCTTCCCATCTTTCTGAATTTTCTACTCAACGCCCTGACCATAAGATATATCCTTGTGGCCAGCAGAGTCCGCAGGAGACTCAGGGCCCACCGCAGCGGGGAAACTGACCGTGACCCAGAGATGGATAACCGAAGAAAATCCATCACATTACTCTTCGCCAAAAAGGTCAGTAGTATACTTTTGTGGCTGACGTATTTTGTGAATTATACACTCCTGCGGATTGCATTCATGACACGTTTCAGGATCTTTATTTACTCACCCGTTGCTCAGGAAGTTGCGATTATGCTTCAGCTCCTGAGTTGCAGCACCAACACGTGTATTTATGCAGTGACCCAGAGGAAGTTCAGAGAGGAGTTGAAGAATGGGGTGAAATATCCAGTCAAATTCATTGTTAAATTGGTCAAATAATAAAAATGACTCAAAAATCACCGGCATTAGAATTCAATTCTGTCCAACACTCCACTCTATTCACTCTATATTTTAACATAATATTTACAGCACAGAAACAGGCCACTCGGGCCAACTGGTCTATACCGGTGTTTATGCTCCACACCAGCCTCCTACCACCTTACTCCATCTCACAACATCAACCCAATCAATTTTATTTATTGCCAGCGCAATGCTACATAACAATTTCACAATGGTTATAGCCATTCGCTGCTATTACACAAGGTGTGGAATTTGTTGTAATTATTGACAGTTTTGCCAAGAACAAGATTCGAAGAGCTTTCGTTGTATTTTGCCAAAATGCTAGAGCAGTGTCTTCCCTTTTCCCAGAACTTCAATCCACCGTCACAAATCGACCTCACAGTTTGTCCTGAACCATCTCCATGAAGGAAACTCTTCTGTTACATGCCCAGAGGTTCCAAACCATGAAGGAGAACTCTTTGGATGGGCATCCTATGTTTGGCAGCATTTGGGACTTTAGTTGGTCAAACTCCAGTGGTGCCTTTGGAGACACTTAGAAACATAGAAACATAGGAAATAGGTGCAGGAGTAGGCCATTCGGCCCTTCAGGCCTGCACCGCCATTCAATGAGTTCATGGCTGAACATGCAACCTCAGTACCCCATTCCTGCTTTCTCGCCATACCCCTTGATCCGCCTAGTAGTAAGCAGTATATCTAACTCCTTTTTGAATATATTTAGTGAATTGGCCTCAACAACTTTCTGTGGCAGAGAATTCCACAGGTTCATCACTCTCTGGGTGAAGAAGTTTCTCCTCATCTCAGTACTAAATGGCTTACCCCTTATCCTTAGACTGTGACCCCTGGTTCTGGACTTCCCCAACATTGGGAACATTCTTCCTGCATCTAACCTGTCTAAACCCGTCAGAATTTTAAACGTTTCTATGAGATCCCCTCTCATTCTTCTGAACTCCAGTGAATACAAGCCCAGTTGATCCAGTCTTTCTTGATATGTCAGTCCTGCCATCCCGGGAATCAGTCTGGTGAACCTTCGCTGCACTCCCTCAATAGCAAGAATGTCCTTCCTCAAGTAAGAGACCAAAACTGTACACAATACTCCAGGTGTGGCCTCACCAAGGCCCTGTACAACTGTAGCCATACCTCCCTGCCCCTGTACTCAAATCCCCTCGTTATGAAGGCCAACATGCCATTTGCTTTCTTAACCGCCTGCTGTACCTGCATGCCAACCTTCAATGACTGATATACCATGACACCCAGGTCTCGTTGCACCTCCCCTTTTCCGAATCTGTCACCATTCAGATAATAGTCTGTCTCTCTGTTTTTACCACCAAAGTGGATAACCTCACATTTATCCACATTATACTTCATCTGCCATGCATTTGCCCACTCACCTAACCTATCCAAGTCACTCTGCAGCCTCATAGCATCCTCCTCACAGCTCACACTGCCACCCAACTTAGTGTCATCCACAAATGTAGAGATACTACATTTTATCCCCTCGTACAAATCATTAATGTACAACGTAAACAGCTGGGGCCCCAGCACAGAACCTTGCGGTACCCCACTTGTCACTGCCTGCCATTCTGAAAAGTACCCGTTTACTCCTACTCTTTGCTTCCTGTCTGACAACCAGTTCTCAATCCATGTCTGCACACTACCCCCAATCCCATGTGTTTTAACTTTGCACATTAATCTCTTGTGTGGCACCTTGTCGAAAGCTTTCTGAAAGTCCAAATATACCACATCAACTGGTTCTGCCTTGTCCACTCTACTGGAAACATCCTCAAAAAATTCCAGAAGGTTTGTCAAGCATGATTTCCCTTTCACAAATCTATGCTGACTTGGACCTATCATGTCACCTCTTTCCAAATGTGCTGCTATGACATCCTTAATAATTGATTACATCATTTTACCCACTACTGATGTCAGGCTGACCGGTCTATAATTCCCTGTTTTCTCTCTCCCTCCTTTTTTAAAAAGTGGGGTAACATTGTCTACCCTCCACTCCATAGGAACTGATCCAGAGTCTATGGAATGTTGGAAAATGACTGTCAATGCATCTGCTATTTCCAAGGCCACCTCCTTAAGTACTCTGGGTTGCAGTCCATCAGGCCCTGGGGATTTATCGGTCTTCAATCCCATCAATTTCCCCAACACAATTTCCCGACTAGTAAGGATTTCCCTCAGTTCCTCCTCCTTACTAGACCCTCTGACCCCTTTTAGATCCAGAAGGTTGTTTGTGTCCTCCTTAGTGAATACCGAACCAAAGTACTTGTTCAATTGGTCTGCCATTTCTTTGTTCTCCATTATGACTTTCCCTGATTCTGACTGCAGGGGACCTACGTTTGTCTTTACTAACCTTTTGCTCTTTACATATCTATAGAAACTTTTGCAGTCCGTCTTAATGTTCCCTGCAAGCTTCCTCTTGTACTCTGTTTTCCCTGCCCTCATCAAACCCTTTGTCCTCCTCTGCTAAGCTCTAAATTTCTCCCAGTCCCCAGGTTCACTGCTATTTCTAGCCAATTTATATGCCATTTCCTTGGCTTTAATACAACCAATACTATTGGTTGGATGTTCCTCCTAATGACTACCCATTTCGGAGTGGACTTTGATAAGATGTACCAAATGCGTTAACCAAATGGAAAAGAGCTTGTTAAGTGAGGAAACTGTGAACTAAAGTTATTGATCAGGAGCAAGTTGAATTCTCCTTATATGGAGTTGTATTGTAACATTTGTATAATGATGTCATGCAGAATTGTGTGGATTCTCACTTCGAGGAAGTGAGAGAAATGTATTAAAAGTAGCAATTTTACTGATATCTTGGATTCAAAATACGTCTGATCAACTTGTACTGTAACGTTTTCGAGTCCTCCATCTATCCAAGCCCTGGTGCAGTTATAAGTGCATGTTAAATAATGTTGAATGTACAGTGTGCTTCATAAACTATGGACACTGGCCTCAGTGTCTCAGAATCTTACGGATTTGACGAGTAGAGAGAACATCGAATCATAACTAAATCCTTCCTCTAACAGTTGTCACCTCAGAGTGCGGCATTACATCCTAGAATAGAGACTTAAGGGTCGCAACTTGATTTTTCCACCAGGTTGGTGCAGTGCTTCCAGCCATCAAGCTACTTTCAGTACTGGAGTATGATTTCAACTATGTCCACGGCAGAGTTGAAATCTAACCTTGATAACAGTTTCGAGGAATTTATCCTTGTACAGAATTTATCCTGGTGTCATGTCAAGGATGTCACTGAGCAGCTGCAGGGCATTCTGGGGGGAGAGGGTGAACAGCCAAAGGTCGTGGTCCACATCAGTACCAATGATATAGGTAGGGAAAGGGATGTGGTCCTGCAGGCACTGTTTAGGGAGCTAGGAGAGAGATTAAAAAGCAGGAACTCAAAGGTAGTAATCTCCGAATTACTCCCAGTGCCACGAGCTAGTGAGTACAGAAATAGGAGGATAGAACAGATGAATACGTGGCTGGAGAGATGGTGCAAGCGGGAGGGCTTTAGTTTCCTGAGGGATTGGGACTGCTTCTGGGGGAGGTGGGACCTGTACAAGCCGGACGATTTGCATCTCAACAGAGCCGGGACCAATATCCTCACGGTTGGTGGTGGGGTGCGGGGGAGGGGGGTGGGGGTGGTTGCTCGTGCTGTTGGGGAGGGTTGAAACTAGCTTGGAAGGGTGATGGGAACTGAAAATAGATTCAGTAGGGAGGGGAGTAAAGATGGAATTGTAAAGCAAAAATAAAGAAAGTGAGTTTGAAGGAGAGAGGAAACATGCAGGAAAAAAGTGTAAAAAATCAAATTTAAAGGCACCTTGTGCAAATGCACGTAGCATTTGTAACAAAATAGATGAGTTGATGGCACAATTTGAGACAAATGGGTCTGATCTGACAGCCATTACAGAGACGTGGTTGCATGTGACCAGGACTGGGAATGAAATAGTCAGAGATATTTGACAATCCGGAAGGACAGACAGAAAGGAAAATGAGGTGGGGAAGTTCTATTCATAAAGGATGGAATCACTGCAATAGTAAGAAACGATATTGGCTCAAATGATCAGGATTTTTAAACAGTTTGGGTGGAGATAAGGAACAATAAGAGAAAAAGTCACTGGTGGGCGTAGTTTATAGGCTCCCTAACAGTAGCAACTCTGTTGTTCATGGGTGATTTTAACCTCCATATTGATTAGACAAATCAAATTGGTCAGGGTAGTCTTGAGGAAGAGTTCATAGAGTGAATAAGGGATGAGTTCCTTGAGCAGTGTGTAATGGGACCAACCAGGGGGCAGGCTATCTTGGATCTGGTCCGATGTAATGAGACACGATTAATAAACAATCTGCTAGTAAAGGATCCCCTTGGAATGAGTAACCATAGCATGATTGAATTTCAAATTCAGATGGAGGGTGAGAAAGTTGGATCTCTAACCAATGTACTAAGCTTAAATAAAGGAGACTATGAAGGTATGAGGGCAGAGTTGGCTAAAGTGGACTGGGAAAATAGATTAAAGGTAAGGCGGTTGATGAAGAGTGGTGTACGTTTAAGGAGATATTTCACAACTCTCAAGAAAGATATATCCAGTGAGGAGGAAAGGGTGTAAGAGAAAAGATAACCATCCACGGCTAACGAAAGAAAAAAAGAACGGTATCCAATTAAAAACAAGGGTAGACAAAAGGGCCAAAACTAATGTGAGGACAGAAGATTGGGACGCTTTTAAAAGCCAGCAAAGAATGACTAAAAAAATGATTAAGAAAGGGAAGATAGACTACGAAAGTAAATGAGCACGAAATATAAAAACAGATAGAAAGAGTTTCGATTGGAATATAAAAAGGAAAAGAGTGGCTAAAGTAGATGTTGGTCCCTTAGAGGATGATACCAGGGAATTAGTGATGGGGAACATGGAAATGGCAGAAACTCTGAGCAAATATTTTGTATCAGTCTTTACGGTAGAGGACACTAACAATATTCCAACAGTGGATAGTCATGGGGTTATAGCAGGGGGAGGAACTTAACACAATCACAATCACTAAGGAGGTGGTACTCAGTAAGATAATGGGACTAAAGGCAGATAAATCCCCTGGACCTGATGGCTTGCATCCTAGGGTCTTTAGAGAAGTAGTGGCAGGGATTGTGGATGCCTTGGTTGCAATTTACCAAAATTCCCTGGATTCTGGGGAGGTCCCAGCAGATTGGAAAACTGCAAATGTAATGCCCCTATTTAAAAAAGGAGGCAGACAAAAAGCAGGCAACTATAGACCAGTTAGTCTAACATCTGTGGTTGGGAAAATGTTGGAGTCCATTATTAAAGAAGCAGTAGCAGGACATTTGGAAAAGCAAAATTCGGTCAGGCAGTGTCAATATGGATTTATGAAGGGAAAATCAGGTTTGACAAATTGGCTGGAATTCTTTGAGGATGTAACGAATAGGCTGAATAAAGGGGAACCAGTGGCTGTGGTGTATTTGGACTTGCAGAAGGCATTTGACAAGGTGCCACATAAAAGGTTACTGCATAAGATAACAGTTCACGGGGTTGGGATAATATAATAGCATGGATAGAGGATTGACTAACTAACAGAAAACAGAGAGTCGGGAATAATGGTTCATTCTCTGGTTGGCAATCAGTAACTCGTGGGGTACCGCAGGGATCAGTGCTGGAAACCCAACTATTTAAAATCTATATTAACGACTTGAAAGAAGGGACCAAGTGTAATGTAGCCACGTTTGCTGATGATACAAAGATGAGAGGAAAAGCAATGTGTGAAGAGGACAAAAAAATCTGCAACAGGACATAGACAGGCTAAGTGAGTGAGCAAAAATTTGGCAGATGGAGTATAATGTTGGAAAGTGTGAGGTCATGCACTTTGGCAGAAAAAATCAAAGAGCAATTTATTATTTAAATGGAGAAAGATTGCAAAGTGGTGCAGTACAGCGGGACCTGGGGGTACTTGTGCATGAAACACAGAAGGATAGTTTTGAGTATGTCGGCACCTTTGGTAATGACTCCACGAGGCAGGGTATGGTACTTAAACTGTGTAGACTGTAGTCCTTTATTTGCAGCTCCTCGACTGAGGACACCAAGCTGTGAGCTTCCTTTTATACTGGGTTATCTGCAGTGTGCAGGTAACGCTTAGGTCTCCAGCAGCAGCACCCTCTGGTGTACAGGTAAGGTGTGTACAGTGTAAATGTACATTCAGTGTTAAAGACATCATACAACAATGCAAGCATGCATAAATAACAACACCCCGCCACCCCCCCCTAAGCATTTTTCAAGTCCTTATTGTCATGACCTGGGAGGTGATCAGCAGTGGGCTATGGGAGGTTGTGGTGAGGGTGATTTAGATGAGGGGATTAATGTAGTATCTCCAAATTTGCAGATGACACTAAGTTGGGTGGCAGGGTGAGCTGTGAGGAGGATGCAATGAGGCTGCAGAGTGACTTGGATAGGTTAGGTGAGTGGGCAAATGCATGGCAGATGAAGTATAATGTGGATAAATGTGAGGTTATCCACTTTGGTGGTAAAAACAGAGAGACAGACTATTATCTGAATGGTGACAGATTCGGAAAAGGGGAGGTGCAACAAGACCTGGGTGTCATGGTACATCAGTCATTGAAGGTTGGCATGCAGATACAGCAGGCAGTTAAGAAAGCAAATGGCATGTTGGCCTTCATAGCGAGGGGATTTGAGTACAGGGGTAGGGAGGTGTTACTACAGTTGTACAGGACGTTGGTGAGGCCACACCTGGAGTATTGTGTACAGTTTTGGTCTCCTAACTTGAGGAAGGACATTCCTGTTATTGATGGAGTGCAGCGATGGATGCCGTGATGGCGGGACTGACATATCAAGAAAGACTGGATCAACTGGGCTTGTATTCACTGGAGTTCAGAAGAATGAGAGGGGATCTCATAGAAACGTTTAAAATTCTGATGGGTTTTGACAGGTTAGATGCAGGAAGAATGTTCCCAATGTTGGGGAAGTCCAGAACCAGGGATCACAGTCTAAGGATAAGGGGTAAGCCATTTAGGACCGAGATGAGGAGAAACTTCTTCACCCAGAGAGTGGTGAACCTGTGGAATTCTCTACCCCAGGAAGTTGTTGAGGCCAATTCACTAAATATATTCAAAAAGGGGTTAAATGTAGTCCTGACTACTAAAGGGATCAAGGGGTATGGCGAGAAAGCAGGAATGGGGTACTGAAGTTGCATGTTCAGCCATGAACTCATTGAATGGCGGTGCAGGCTCGAAGGTCCGAATAGCCTACTCCTGCACCTATTTTCTATGTTTCTATGTTTCTATGTGCCAGGTGTGATCCCTGTACTTGAGGCTGGCCTCATACATTTCCCCGCCCCCCCCACCTCACGCAGATCATGTGGGTGTCACTGTTGTGGGATCCCTTAGAGGGTTAGCCGTTGAAGCAACTGGGTCGGGTGCATACTCTGTGATGTGAGTAATTGTGTGGTGGTGGGCAGGTCCACAGGACTGGATGGGCTCCTTGTCCTCCAATTGGGATGAGAGTCTGTTCATCCCAGGATTTGCCAGGAAAGCTGGAGGGTCTTGGCCTCTGGCTCCTGGTGTTGGTCCTGGTGGCCAGGGGGTGTAGGTCTGGTCTGGGGCAAGTTGTCAGTGGTGGTGTCTGTGTTGCCCATTGACCACTGTCTCTGCAGTGGGTCTGCTCCCACTGGGTGTGTGTGAGCCCTTCCTGGGGCATCTCATTTGTTCCAAAGGTCCAGGCTACATGGTCTGGTAGCTAGCTGGACCTAGGGGGGTCTCCCACAGGGGGATTCCTCTAGCATGTGCATGGTCACTGTAAAACCCAGTGTCCTTTAGCAGTGTCCTACCTGTATACATGACACCTTGGCTCTGATCACACATAGTCTAGCCTACATTATTGACTGCCTTTACATTATAAATTAAAGCATTTGCATCACTTTTTGGTGTCATGGTCTCAGCAGACATGGTTACATTAGGCATTTCAAACTCTCTGTCATAATCATCAAACATAACATGTTTGTTCTTAACCTTACTTACACAAGCATTCATTTAATTTGTCATGTTAGTTTCACGAGCATCACAATTCATGTTTACATTATCATATTTGCACCCTTTTACTGGATTTTTAGCTTTAAAGTCCCTGTCAGCATTAAGCTGAAACTGTCCCTTTACATTTTTTAGGTTACCGGTCTCTTTTAAGGGAGCCTTCCAATCCGATTGACCGCTCGGTACCACGTGTCGCTTCTCCAACGCTGCCCTCATGGTCTGACTGCGGCCATTTTGATTGCAGGTTCTTCTCCTCGTGGTGCAGCCGCTGTCTTCTGACTCTCCTCCAGGTAGATTATGGTGGTCTTTTCTTCCTCAGGTTCGGCCATGGACGTCGGGAATCCACTTCTTTCGACGATGTTCACCTCTTGGAGTCCTGCCCCGGCCCGGAAGGTGGAGTTTGGATTTTCGGTCCTGGAGATTTCACCGTGATGTTGTGGAGTCATCGCCGTACAGTCGAGCTGGACAGTGGGATCTCCAGATGCAGCGATGGATCCATGTTTAATGTCGATTGCTGGATGTTTGCTGTCAATTGCTGTAGCCCCGAGGCTGTCACCATTTCGACCGACTTGGACCGGGTTCATCCAATTCCTTCGCAGCAGTGTGGGACCAACGCCGGCTACCATCCAAAAGGGAGATTGTTCAACATGCCGCCCTGGGAGACATGGATGTCCACGCTGCCAACGACCAGGATTTTACCTTTGGTGTAGGTGAGCAGCTTCGCTTGGACAGGATGCAGTTTTAGTCGATTGGCGGGATTTATCCAAATTTTTTCAAAGGTCGTTTGGCTCATTGTGGACTGGCTCGCCCCTGTGTCGATCTCCATAGAAACTGGGACCCCATTGATGTCTACTTCCATCATCCACAGAGAACTTTCGGTGGAGCTGGTATAAATTCCGTACTCTTCTTCCAGGGGTTGAGCAGCTTCATGTTCATCTGTGTCAGAGCCTCGGTGATCAGCCAACTCTTCAGAGATGCCGTGAATAAAGCTTTTTCTGCACATTCTTTGAAGGTGCCCTTTCTCTTTGCAGCCTTTGCATGTATAGTCTTTGTAGCTGCATGGGTGGGCCCGGTGGTTTCCTCCACAGCACCAGCACGGGGTTAGCCGGTTTGCCCCATGTGACAGACTCAGTGTTGTGGGACTCGGGCAGCATTTCTGCCTTTAGAAGTAGCCATGTGGTGCATTGCGTTCGCCGGTTTAGAGTCCTGGGTCAGTATTCGCCTGAAGTCGCCGGCCGAAACCATGTAGGCCTGGCTCATTTGAATTGCTTTCTGCACGGTGACTGTGATGTCTGCAGAGAGCAATTTGTGTAGGAGGCCTTCTTGGCCGATTCTGATGAAAATATGTCCCTTCGTGCTTCATTTAGGTGGCCGCCAAAGTCACACGGTTCAGCCAGTCTCCTTAAATGTGCAGCATACTTCGCAATTTCTTGGCCTTCGGGTTGCCGGTAAGTGTAGAATTGGTGCCTGGCTGTGAGGATGCTTTCTTTTGGTTTTAGTTGCTCCTGTTTTAGTGTTACAAATTCCTCATAGCTCTTGGTTGTTGTCTTCTCTGGGGCTAGCAAGTCCCTGACAAGACAATGGATAGTGGGCCCACAAGTGCTGAGCAAGATGACCCTGCGCTTTTTCGGTCGTGTAGCCGGTGTGTCCCCATCTAGGTCATTGACTCTGAAGAAATGTTCCAATCTTTCTACAAAAGCATCCCAATCTTCCCCATTGGTGAATTGCTGAAAGTTGCTGAGGTTCGACATGCTGAGCGTGTATATCGTGACCTCGTTGCCAGTTATTGAATATGTAGGCACCTTTGGTAATGACTCCACGAGGCAGGGTATGGTACTTAAACTGTGTAGATTGTAGTTCTTTATTTGCAGCTCATCGAGTGAGGGCACCAAGCTGTGAGCTTCCTTTTATACTGGGTTACCTGCAGTGTGCAAGTAACCCTTAGGTCTCCAGCAGCAGCACCCTCTGGTGTACAGGTAAGGTGTGTACAGTGTAAATGTACATTCAGTGTTACAGACATCATACAACAATACAAGCATGCATACATAACAGATAGTATGCAGGTGCAGCAAGTGATCAGGAAGGCCAATGGAATCTTGGCCTTTATTGCAAAGGGGATGGAGTATAAAAGCAAGGAAGTCTTGCTCCAGTTATACAGGGTATTGGTGAGGCCACACCTGGAATACTGCATGCAGTTTTGGTTTCCATATTTACACAAGGATATATAGTTTCGGAGGCAGTTCAGAGAAGGTTCACTAGGTTGATTCCGGAGATGAGGGGGTTGACTTAAGATGAAAAGTTGAGAGCGATGG
Organism: Pristiophorus japonicus; assembly: GCF_044704955.1. Lineage (NCBI taxonomy): Eukaryota > Metazoa > Chordata > Chondrichthyes > Pristiophoridae > Pristiophorus > Pristiophorus japonicus. Next base: position 117,965,946 of record NC_091982.1, on the reverse strand, counting down.
GCCTCTACTCATTGGAACTCAGAAGAATGAGAGGTGATCTTATTGAAACATAAAAGATTATGAGGGGGCTTGACAAGGTAGATGCAGAGAGGATGTTTCCACTGATGGGGGAGACCAGAAGTAGAGAGCATAATCTTAGAATAAGGGGCCGCCCATTTAAAACTGAGATGAGGAGAAATTTCTTCTCTCAGTGGGTTTAAATCTGTGGAATTCACTGCCTCAGAGAGCTGTGGATGCTGGGACATTGAATAAATTTAAGACAGAAATAGACCGTTTCTTAAACGATAAGGTAATAAGGGGTTATGGGGAGCGGGCTGGAAAGTGAACCTGAGTCCATGATCGGATCAGCCATGATCACGTTGAATGGCGGAGCAGGTTCGAGGGAACGTATGGCCTACTCCTGCTCCAATTTCTTATGTTGTTATGTACATCAAGGAAGAGAATTCATGTTGAACATGGGCGGACACAAAGACTGATGTGAATGGCTGATGACCCTCTTTTTGAAATTCGTTCATGGAATGTAGGCGTCGCTGGCAAGGCCAGCATTTATTGCCTATCCCTAATTGCCCTTGAGAAGGTGGTGGTCAGCTGCCTTCTTGGACCGCCGCAGTCCATGCTTTGTTGTAACGGTTTGGTACAACTGAGTGGCTTGCTTGTCCATTTCAGAGAGCAGTTCAGGGTTCACCACATTGCAGAGTGTCTGGAGTCATATATAGGTCAGACCAGATAAGGACAGCAGATTTCAGTCCCTGAAGGGCATCAGTGAACCCGACATGCTTTTACGACAATCCGGTCGTTTCACGGTCACCATTACTGATACTATCTTTTTATTCTAGATTGATTCAAGGAACTGAATTTAAATTAAATTAAATTAACAGCTGCCATGGTGGGATTGAACCCATGACTCTGAATCAATTTGTCCACATCTTTGGATTGCTAGTCCAGTAACATAACCACTATGCTAACATTTGGATGAGGATTGTAACAGTAAAAGGGCCTGATGTTCCAAGAGTTATATATTAACTGACAAGTTTTGATCAGGCCGTTGGAAGAGAACCAAATAAAGCAGTTTGACACCAAGGTTGCAGACCACCCTGGCAGTACATTGTCCCAAGCACTAACCTGCTCACTTCTTCTATCCCAGAAATACCGGCATATCCTTCCTACATTACCAGCACTGTCTGCCAGGCAGAAAATCGGAGCTGTAGTTAAGGTCCAAAGTTGTTAAATTCAATATTAAGGACCAAGGGCTGCAAAATGTGTGGCACGAAGATGAGTTGCTTTTCCTTGAGGTTGGGCTGATCGTCATTGGAACAGTGTAGAAGGCAAAAGGCAGAGAGATGAGAGTGAGAGTGGAAGCAGAGAATTGAAGAGGCAAGGAACTGGGAGCTCAGAGTCACACTTCCAGTTGTTCGGCAAGTTAATCACCTCATCTGTGTTGGGTCTCTCCAATGTAGAGGAGACCTGCAATCGACAAAGTCTACTCTGGACTGTTGTCTTTATATCCTTGTTGGCTGTACACCATGAAAAACACTTTTGAAATACTGTGGCGCAAGATGGCTGGTCTGGATTAGGAAGAAACCTGTTGCTTGGCGAAACACGTGGGGGGCGGATCTCTCCCACAGAAACTGGTGAGAGAAACTAGGGCTGTTCAAATGAACACTTTCCTGCCAGCGGTCAGTGATACCAGAGCTGGGTGCTCTTAGGAAGGCCAATGGACTATTTTGTGTGTAGAGCCAGGCTGTCTAGGGAAGGGAGTAAGGTGCTAGGACAAGACTGACACCTGCATTGTCTCCACAACGGTCCAGCAATCAGTACTGATCGACCATTTAACACTCACTCGGGAAGCCTGCAGAGATCGATCGGCTGGCTTTGTTCAGACCCCAGCACATCTCAGATAGCGCGACATGAGACCTGAAGAAACCAGAAAGGTTCCCTGGAGGCAACAGAACCGTCCAAACCCAGCCAGAATTGTGGATTGCAGCATTATAACTAGTGCGTTTTGGAAGCTCAATGTTCGCTTGATCATATCCTACGTGAAGGCACATTTGCCCAACCCTCGAGGATAAGGATCGAGAGCGAAGCCTCGCTTCTCCAACCCGACGGACATCAACTTCAACCTGGATCTCGCATGTTTAAACCAAGCACGGGGCCGTGGAGTCGAACCACTGAGGAATGTCCAGCGCGCAAGGAAGGGCGCATTGGGTGAGAACTCAATAGTTGCACACTCACCAACCGATTCTTGAATGTGCATGAGGGGATGTCTGTGTTCCCTAACCAAACCAGTGGGGTGTTTGGAGTTAGGTGTGTCCCGGGCGGGTTTCGCCCGTGGGAAGGGTTGGTTTATTGTATGGTGAATAAGGGAAGTGCACTGTTTTACTGGGTATTACTGCACTGTGTGGTTCCACTTCACAAGCATCTGGCGAGTGGAGTGGAGGTGTTGATCTGTTGTAATAAACCTTGTGTGATTTTGAACTCGAAACGTTGGTCCGTGTCTCACTCTAAGACAATCCGTTGTAACTTTTTTCGCTCTTTCATAAGGACAGGCTTAATGTACTTGCTATAAATCAGATTGGCTAACTGTGAGAGACCTATTGGCACCGGTCTCTGTGGAAAACCAACCCGTAGCACAGCAAGCAAGGCAGGGCCGATTTGGCACCGGTCACTGACTTGTTTGGACCCTACGGCGAGTCCGCGAACACCTCGGGAAATAACCGGAGACGGACCACTTACAGATCTGGAGACCACGAAGGGCCCGGAAAGGTTACGGATATCTCTGCGAATGACCAGCGTGGAAAGTAAAAGATGCGGTATTAAGGATAGGATAGCCTCATACGTTTTTACAAAGATTAATGTGGCCCAGCAATGACTGCTGGACATGGTTCATTCTGACAACCCTCAGGATAGGGCTGCAGAGTGGGCAGGGAATGTAAAGCACAAGCAGTCAAAGGAAAAGGCATTTTGGCTCTTTGCCGACAAAGGCAAGTCCGACTGCTCCGGCATGAGGTCGAATGCCTCAAAGTGGGGCTGAGAGAATCAGAAGAGCAGTCTGACGCTCGAGAGATAGTGGGGAAAGGGTTCGCGGAGGACTTTCATGAGGAAAGACAAGCATTGGAGTAATCTTCCCGTGATGCTGGGGAGTACCTCCGATGCCAGGTCACGGAAGCCAAATGCAACGAGCAGGCGTTAGCGAAGAAAACGCCAGGTGAGCAGTGAAAGCTGAAGAGCTAGGAAGCCAGTTACGGGACATTAAGGCCGCATACAGGGTAGCTAGGAGTAGGAGCTACGAGGATTGTTACCACGGTCCCTGCGAGGGAATAATTAAGAACTTGACCCAAGCTTTTTCAGGAGCCCGAGACATGGTCTGCCTTTTGGTGCCAGGCAAAGCGCGGGTTGAATGGGAAGTCAGGAACCTCCTCCGGTACATGAGGAGGAAGCTCAGGTTAGGATAGTCCCAACGACGCCAGAGGTGCAACCGAGACCGAAGTGTCCTCAGCGGCAGCAGAGGTACAGCCCACCTGCACCAAACTGCGACCAGGGACCGTTACAGAATGATTATATGGTCCCATTCTCCTCCCCTCAGTTACAGGCCACGGTAGCTGGGCTACCAAAGTTAAAACAGGATGGGGATCCCTCGGTTTACTCCACGGAAGTCGAGCAAGTAGGGGGGAATTAATGGGTGTAACGATGATGAGACACACAGGCTGATACTATTGTCCTTGGATGGGAAATGGTATCAGAACTTGTCCGCAGACATGAAAGCAGGGCAAGGCACCACAGAGGGGTTAAAGGAGGAAATCCTGAGAGCGTTGGGGCATACCCAGGGTAGTCCGTTCTCACAGGTAGAGCGGACCCTACAGTTGGCCGGCGGGGCACCAGTTGCCTTTGAGGACAGGCTACGGCCAGTGTACGCGACGGCAATTGGAGGGGCACCAAACTGTGTGTCACCTATCGGGGCCCCCAGAAATCACTGGCTCAGGACCCTAATCGCGAACAGCTTGCCACGTGTTAAAGCCAAAGCTGAAGCATGGTTTAACACCGAGGACCCCGCAAACACCGAGGCAGACGTTGATAGAGAATTCAAACAAGCAGTCTGTGAGAAAACACACATCCCAGACAGAGTTGCTACGTGAATGGGAGCACGTTGCATTAAGTCATCAATCAACTTGACATTTCAGGACCTTTGGCAGCGAGCCAATTAGGGGTTAACACATATCAATTGAGCCAATAATGTCAAAGAAGGCGAGTTCTTTTCTGTAAATTGAGCCAGGTATAAAAACAGTCATGTTTTGCCATGTGTCTCAGAAGGACAAAGGCCTGGCTTAAAGCCAAGAGCCTGTTGCAGCTGCCAGAATTAAAGTTATGTTAAACCAACAACCGGAGTTCGCATTTCATTGAAAATTAAGAGATCTAACAGGCGTGATCCATAAGTTAGGGCTGGCCTTTAAGACCAGTTGTGGGGAAGAGGTCAATAGATCCATGCGATCAAGGCCAGTAAAGGGGATAGGTGGGAATGGCATCAGGATGGGCCCCACACTGACGAGTCGAAGACTTGTTTTAGGTGTGGAGAAATGGGGCACTTGAGACGGGACTGCCCACTCCAGAAAATGGGACCCGGCCAAGGAGGGCCTCCCAGGAGGAAACACCAGCCCACCAAAGTGAAAAGGATGACCGAGGAACCTTTCGGGGTCCCGGTTGCAGCCCTCTGCATGGTGCTGGGGAAGGACAGAGGGAGGCTAGATGCTGTCGTGAGCAGCGTTGTGGAGACTGAGCCCATATGCCCTCCCTCATCCTGACTAGAACGCGCCCAACCTCAGTATCTGTGTCCACTCCTCTATGAGGAGTGGGGCAGGCCCTGTGTGAAGATTGGGGTCGAGGCGGTACAGGGGAAGTATTTGGTGGACACCGGAGCTTCAAGCACGGTGGTCCACTGAAAGGACCCAACCAACTCGCCCTGGTCTAACAAGGTCCCATTTGTTTAATGGAATTCACAGGGAGCGAGCAGGCGGGAGCAATGTCCTAACCCATGAAGATACAGTTACCATGTGGGAGTGTGTGTTAATGAAATGGAAGCAACCCGGGTGGGGAGTCATCGGGTCCGATTTTATATTAGCACACAGGATCATTGTAGACATGAGGAATCACAGCCTATGGGGGGCAGTAGGATCAGACAAGGTGGAAGAGGTGGTAGTTATTCTAGGGGACAAGGGGGGCAGGGATAGTGTCTGCACCATGAACACCAAGGGGAGTTACGACCTGGAACAGTTGATCAGTATCACCCCAGCCCAGTACCCGGCGGATGTGAGGCATAACCTCGCAGCATTCACCACCCACAAACATGATTGTGGACGGGTGACTGAAGTAGAAGTTTGAGTGGATGGGGACCCACTGTCAGGGCCTCAGAAACAGTACAGTTTTCCCCGGGAAGCGGAGGTAGACTTGTAAATGGCACTGGGATCCCTAGTACAAAAAGGAGTGCTGAGAATGATTGCCATGCATGTGAACACCCCACTCTGGCCAGTCAAGAAACCTGATCAGTCGTGGAGGGCCACTGTGGACCATTGGGTCCTCAACAGCAAAATCCCAGCTTGTGCACCCACAGTTGCAGCTGTCGCCGACCTGATCGAAAATATCCCAGTGACCATGACCACGTTCACGGTGCTGGATATTTCCAATGGGTTCTGGTCAACCCCTTCACTGGGAAGACCAGTATAAGTTTGCCTTTACATTTAAAGGGCAACAGTATACTTGTACTTGTCTTCCCCAGGGTTTTTGCAACAGCCCCTCCATTTTCCACCAGAGCATGGCCAATGCTCTGAAACAATTTAGCCAGCCCCAGCAGCTGATTCAGTATGTGGACGATGTTCTCCTTTTCTCTTCGGATAGAGAGGAGCACAGGCCAGTGCTGGACGAGCTGCTAAAAGTATTAAGGTTTAATATCTGTAAGATTGTAATGTTTGTAGCTCCACACTGTGGATGTGGACGTATTGTGTACTGCAACTACAGAGTTAATAATTAAACAGGCCAGGCTGTTCCAGAGGCTTCCGAGGGCTGCCTGCCATGTTAGAAAGCTGTGTGTGCTGTGCTCTGTGAATATATCACATTTGGCGGCGAGATGGGATTTTTCAGATGATTTAAAGCTGAAACTTTGTTGGTGAAGGATTCAGCCAGCCGACAGAGAGACTTTGGGAGCTTCTCTGTCTTTGGAAAAAGCTACAAAATCCGAAGTAAAATACAGCACATTGTGTGAACAGTTAGAAATTAAAATGGCAGCACCCGCAGGTGTAATGGGACATTTGGGTGAATATTGACATGACCGGGAATGTTTTAAAGTGTATGTGGATCAGCTGGAAATATATTTCACTGCAAATAACATAATAGATGTTCCAGAGAATGCAATCCAGAATCAGGCAATATTGGAACGTAAGAGAGCAATTTTCTTATCGGAGGCAGGTCCGGCATTGTATGAAATGCTGATAAATCTGCTTGTGCCTGACGAGCCAAAGGACACAACACTTAAAGAGATTTTAATGAAGCTGGAGCAGCACTATAAACCAAAACTGTTAAAAATTGCTGAAAGTTATCATTTCGGGATACGGAATCAAAAGTCTGATAATTGTATCAGTGATTACATTGAGGCATTAAAAAGCTACCGATTCAGTGTAATTTTGAAAACTTTCAAAACCGAGCATTACGGGATCGTTTTGTTTGTGGGGTGAAAAATGATGCGCTCAGAAGAAAGTTACTGACGACGGATGACTTGACTTTTGAGATTGCTTGTCAGCTAGCAAGGTCGATGGGCATGGCCGATCAATATTCCTGAGAATTGCAGAATAATTACGGGCGTCAATCAACCAAGGTGAATCGCCTGCAGATTTAAAGTAAAAGGTGGCGGGGGCCCAAAGTCTCAGAAACTGGAAATTCTAACAGAGTGTCAAAGTCGTGCTATAGGTGCCTGGGACAACACATTGCTCAAAGTTGTCCATACGTGAAGGCAGAGTGTTTCTTCTGTAGAAAGACTGGGCATCTTGCGAAGGCACGCCGATTTTGAAGGGTAAACCAGCTTTTAAAGCTATGAGTCCAGCGTTCAAAGCTATGAGTAGAAATCCCAAGAGACTACATAGCATGGAAGAACAACAACAGGACGAGGAGATATTAGAGTTGCACGTCATCAGGAGCAGGAGGTTAATGGAGAGCGATTCAGAAAGTATCAATATCCACATAGATGTAGTGGGATTCAAGATAACAATGGAAATTGAGAAGGGTGCATCTGTGAGTTTAGTACAGGAGTCGCTATACCTCGATAAATTGCGTGATTTTCCATTGGAGAAATCCAAGGTAGAGCTGCAAGGCTACTCGGGAGAGAAACTTCCTGTGGTAGGCCGTATCACCGTACCGGTGAAATACAAGGGTCAATTTCAGAACTTGCCTCTAATAGTAGTGAAAGGAGACAAGCCTGCCTTACTATGAAGAAATTGGTTGAGATCACTGAAGCTGGATTGGAATGAAATTTTCCATGTGGAAGCGAGATTTGCATCAACAGATGATGTTATTAAGAAGTATCTGAAGATGTTCTGTGAAACGGGCAGGCCCATCCAAGGCTTCAAGGCGAGTGTCAGGATACGGAAGGATGGTAGATCGGTTTACTACAAGCCACATTCCATACCATATGCATTCAAGGAGAAAGTTGAGCAAGAACTCAAAAGACTAGAGACAGAGAACATTATTTGTAAGATAGATCGATGTAATTGGGCTACACCCATTGTAGTTGTACCTAAGTCTGATGGTAAGGTAAAATTGTGTGGTGATTATAAAGTAACCGTAAACCAGATTCTAGAGGGTAAAGTCCCCAATACATTGCCGAATATTAAAGATTTGTTCACAACACTGATAGGTGGTCAAATCTTCTCAAAACTGGATCTTACGGATGCCTACTTACAGCTTGAACTAGATGAGGAATCCAAGTCACGTTTGACTATAAATACTCATCTAGACCTGTATAAAGTTAATAGGCTACTATTTGGAGTGTCTTCCGCCCCTGCCATATTCCAAGGGGTGATGAACCAGATTTTGCAAGGTATTGAAGGGTTAGCATGTTATTTGGATGACATACTAATTTCAGCACCAGATAGGCAAATTCATAATAACATATTGAATGAAGTCCTCAAAAGGCTAGAGAAGCACAGAGTATGAGCAGCTGCTCGCAAGTGTGAGTTATTTAAAAACTCTGGAGTTCTTAGGGTAGAGAGTAGACACAGATGGTTTATATCCAAACATGGGAAAGCTGGATGCAATGAGAAATGCACCCACTCCCAGGAATGTCACTGAACTTCGTTCATTCTTGGATCTTTTGAACTATTATGGGATGTTCCTACCAAATTTGGTTACAGTATTACATCCACTGAATGAACTATTAAAAAAACAGGTCCATTGGAAGTGGTCAAAAGAATGCGATACAGGATTCAAGGAGTGGAAAAGCAGATTGGTAGAGAGTTCAATGTTAGTTCACGATGACATATCTAAAGAGACTAAGCTAGCATGTGATGCCTCTCCGTATGGAGTTGGGGCAATGATCTCTCATGTATCACATAATGGGGAGGAGAGACCAATTGCTTTTGCTTCACGCACTCTCAGTGTCAGTGAGAGTAATTATGCGCAAATTGAAAGGGAAGCTTTGCCAATTATTTTTGGGGTCAAGAAGTTCGACAAATGCTTGCATGGTCTTAAGTTTACCGTCGTTACAGAGCATAAGCCCCTAACAGCAATCCTCATTCCAAGGTCCCCAGTTCCAACATTAGCTGCAGCCTGAATGCAGAGATGGGCTTTGATTTTTTCAGTATATACAGATGATATTGAATACAGACGATCAGCTGATCACAGTAATGTTGATGCAATGTCTAGATTGCCTTCCCCATCACAAGTTGCACCCGATAGGGAAGAGGTCTTCTATTTTTCATACATTGATGAACTGCCAGTCACAGCTGAAGAGATTGATAGAGCAACCAAACGTGACCCAGTGGTGTCAAAGGTGTATGATTATATTCTAAATGGATGGCCAAACCAGGTAACAGATAAAGATATTCATCCATTCTTCATTCGAAGGAATGAATTATCAGTCGATAAAGATTGTATAATGTGGGGTGCAAGAGTGCTTATACCAAATAAATTCAAATCCAAATTATTAGGAGACCTCCATGACCAGCATCTGGGAATGTGCTTGACCAAGAGTTTTGCACGCAGTTATTTATGGTGGCCAGGTCTAGATAAAGACATAGAGTACATCGTGAGTCACTGTACGACATGTTAATCGGTATGCAAGTAACCACCATCAGTACCATTGCAGCCATGGAAATAGCCTCCCAGGGTGTGGCAAAGGCTACATATTGATTTTGCTGAGCTAGAAGGAGAACAATTGTTTATTGTGATTGATAGCCATTCAAAGTGGGTTGTGGTGTTTCCAATGTGGAAAATAACAACAAGTAAAACATTCGACATTTTTCGAAGATTATTTTGTTTATTTGGCCTCCCAGAAGAAATTGTTTCGGATAATGGACCACAATTTCGTTCAGAAGAATTTGCACAGTTCACAAGCAAAAATGGTGTGAAACATACACTGTACCACCCTGCCTCGAATGGTACAGCAGAGCGCACTGTACAAATTGTAAAATGTGCCCTCACAAAACAAATGTTGGATCCAAATCCAAAGAAATGACAGTTGTCATTGAATCACAAATTGGCTAATTTTTTGATTACATATTGTAATACTCCTCATACAACAACTGGTAGAACACCAGCAGAGTTGTTTCTCAAAAGACAGCCACGAACCAGATTCTCGTTGTTAAAGCCAAATTTGGCACAGTCTTTGGAAGAGACACAATTAAGACAGAAAGAGAATCATGATAGAGGTAGAGTAAAAGAGAGAAGTGTGAAATTAAACCAGAAGGTGAGAGTGAAGAACCATCACCATAAATGGGTAAAGTTTTTACCAGGAAGAGTGGTGAAGATATGTGGTCCTCGCACATATTTGGTCAAGATGTTTGATAATGGACAGGTTAGGTTTGTTCATCTTGATCATATTTTACCTGCAGACATGGATGGAGTTGAAGGTGGGAATGATTCAATTATTTCTGATAGTTTTGATATACCAGTAGCAAACCCTACATCGAGTGTACTGGAAACAAATCCAAGGGAAAATCAGAATGTAAGTTTGAGTCTGAGTCAGGAAAACAAACAGCCTAAAGTTATAATGAATTCAAATGAAAATCAACAAAATTCTGTGGAGGAAAACATTCCTCAGGATGAGCCTCGAATGAGTGTAAATTCGACACTATGTTTGGAAGGTTCTGTTCGAGAGCGAAGGTATCCTCTTTGAAACAGAAAACAAGTGGATAAGTTAAATTTGTAAATATGGAAAAAAATATGTCTATATCCTGTGTTATGTATAAACATGCAAGTTATGTATGATGTTATTATAACAACTTCTTCAATAAGGAGGGAGAAGTGTAATGTCTGTAAGCTTGTAATGTTTGTAGCTCCACACTGTGGATGTGGACGTATTGTTACTGCAACTACAGAGTTAATAATTAAACAGACCAGGCTGTTCCGGAGGCTTCCAAGGGCTGCCTGCCATGTTAGAAAGATGCGTATGCTGTGCTCTGTGAATATATCACATAAGGGTGGTGGTTTTTAAAGTTAACCCGAAGAAAGCACAGGTTGGCAGAAGGAGGTGAAATTCCTCAGACTGACTGTCAGAGTGGGTGAGAGGGCCATTGATGAAGCCAGGCGTAAGGCAGTACAAGAGCTCCCAGCCCCCAAAAGCATATCAGGGGTTCAGGTCCTTCATGGGACACATTGGTTACTGTAGGGACTTCATTGAAGGCCAAGCAGCCACGGTAGCCCTTCTACTTCGGCTCCTCCGCAAGGGAGTCAAATGGGAGCGGGACATCAATTGCCAGGAGTCTTTCACTCACCTGAAAAAGGATTTGCAGACAGCACCTGCATTGCGTGCCATTAATCAGGGGGAAGAGTTCTCCCTGGAGGTATCGGCCAGCGGGGACAGCTTAAGCACGGTGTTGCTCCAGGAGCGACACGGCAGGCTGAGACCTGTGGTCTACTCCTCCAGGATTCTCACAGATGTCGAATGGGGATATTCCAACTGCGAGAGGCATTTGCTAGCCACGCATTGGGCCGTAAAGCGCTCCCATCTCTACGGGTTTATTCCCGCTGACACTCCGAACCCATCACACACCCACGCAGATGCTGCTGGATGGCAGGATTAAGGATGGGACAGTGAGCAGTGCCCGCATTGCTCACTGGACCCAGCTGCTCTTGCAGACAAATCTGAGAGTGCAGGGGTTGACCGAACCCAAGTTAGCAGCTATTATGATCTACCCAGGAACAGCCCATATGTGCACAGTGGAAGGGGTATGGGATGTGGAGGAGGGACTCAGGGCCGGGATACACTCGACGGGCTGGATCATCTATGTGGATGGGTCCAGCACTGTGTCTGACGGGGAGCGTCTCACCGGGTGATGAATCTATGACCCAACCGCTAAGGCTCAGAAAGCCATAAATCTCCCCAACACCATGAGCGCTCAGCACGCCGACCTGGCAGCATTGGCCTATATGGTGACCCATCCCGACGAGTTCCCTACGTTATACATCATTTGCTCAGATTCGATGTTCACGTGCAACTCCTGCACGGAATATTTGGCAATCTGGGCAAGACGAGGTTTTAAGTCTGCTGATGGGAGACCCCTAGAAACAGCATGGCTGCTGCACAAGATTTTAGAGGCCACTGGCACACGAGGGGATTACTATATCCACAAGGTGAAAGCTCACTCCAAAACGGAGTCGAGAGGGGAAGGAACCAAAAGGCCGACGAGCTAGCCAAAAGGGGAGCTAGGGAGGGCATTTTATGGGATCCAGGTGGAGCAGGTCCAATAGCGGCGATCCGGGACAGGGGAGGCATGCAGGGGGTAGCTCGAGTCCTGGATCTCAAACAGGCACAGGCCCAGGACCCCATTCTTAAAGCCGTCCTACTAGCCAGGGAGAAAGGGGAAAACGTAGAGGGTCCCTTCGGTGCTGCAAACATTTGCGTCCTGGACGGAATGCTGTTCAAGGGGTCCGGTGGGTGGTCCCAGCACAGCACCGAGAGGAATTCCTCCAGTTGGCCCACGGGGGTCCAGGGAAGGGACTCCCGGGGCCAGAAACGACTTGGCAAAGAGTCGAGGAGGCAGGGTGATGGCCACAGCTGAGGGAGGACGTTCGGGACTTCTGTGCATATTGTCTGGTGTGTGCAGCAAACAATCCCTACCGCCAGTGCAGGAAGGCTCCCCTGGGACCCACCAGGAGGGTGGAGGGGCCGTGGCGATCATTGCAAATCAATTTCCTCGGGCCCCTACCACCACTAACTCAGGTAATAAATACTGTTTAGTCCTGGTGGATGTCTTCTCAAAGTGTGTTGAAGTTTTCCCTTGCCAGCGGCCACAGCCCTGACCACTGCTTGGATCCTGGTAAAGGAGGTATTCTCCAGGTGGGGGCTGCCCCAGGTAGTGGAGTCTTACCAGGGAAGCCACTTTACCGGCCAAGTGATGCAAACCACCCTGAAACTCCTGGGGATAGAGGGGAAATGGCATGTGACTTACAACCCCCAGTCATCGGTGATTGTGGAACACATGAACCAGACACTGAAGGAAGGAAGTGGGCCAGTTCCCAAAAACCTGGGACAAGGTTTTGCCTCTGATTCTCATTGGGGTCCAGGCCAGCCCCTCCAGGAGCACAGGGTACTTAGAAACATCAAAACATAGAAAATAGGTGCAGGAGTAGGCCATTCGGCCCTTCTAGCCTGCACCGCCATTCAATGAGTTCATGGCTGAACATGCAACTTCAGTACCCCATTCCTGCTTTCTCACCATATCCCTTGATCCCCTTAGTAGTAAGGACTACATCTAACTCTTTTTTGAATATATTTAGTGAATTGGCCTCAACAACTTTCTGTGGTAGATAATTCCACAGGTTCACCACTCTCGAGGTGAAGAAGTTCCTCCTCATCTCGGTCCTAAATGGCTTACCGCTTATCCTTAGACTGTGACCCCTGGTTCTGGACTATCCCCAACATTGGGAACATTCTTCCTGCATCTAACCTGTCTAAACCCATTTTAAACGTTTCTATGATGTCCCCTCTCATTCTTCTGAACTCCAGTGAATACAAGCCCAGTTGATCCAGTCTTTCTTGATATGTCAGTCCTGCCATCCCGGGAATCAGTCTGGTGAACCTTCGTTGCACTCCCTCAATAGCAAGAATGTCCTTCCTCAAGTAAGGAGACCAAAACTGTACACAATACTCCAGGTGTGGCCTCACCAGTGCCCTGTACAACTGTAGCAACACCTCCCTGTCCCTGCACTCAAATCCCCTCGCTATGAAGGCCAACATGCCATTTGCTTTCTTAACCGCCTGCTGTACCTGCATGCCAACCTTCAATGACTGATGTACCATGACACCCAGGTCTCGTTGCACCTTCCCTTTTCCTAATCTGTCACCATTCAGATAATAGTCTGTCTCTCTGTTTTTACCACCAAAGTGGATAACCTCATATTTATCCACATTATACTTAATCTGCCATGCATTTGCCCACTCACCCAACCTATCCAAGTCGCTCTGCAGCCTCATAGCATCCTCCTCGCAGCTCACACTGCCACCCAACTTAGTGTCATCCGCAAATTTGGAGATACTACATTTAATCCCCTCGTCTAAATCATTAATATACAGTGTAAACAGCTGGGGCCCCAGCACAGAACCTTGCGGTACCCCACTCGTCACCGCCTGCCATTCTGAAAAGTACCCATTTACTCCTACTCTTTGTTTCCTGTCTGACAACCAGTTCTCAATCCATGTCAGCACACTACCCCCAATCCCATGTGCTTTAACTTTGCACATTAATCTTTTGTGTGGGACCTTGTTGAAAGCCTTCTGAAAGTCCAAATATACCACATCAACTGGTTCTCCCTTGTCCACTCTACTGGAAACATCCTCAAAAAATTCTAGAAGATTTGTCAAGCATGATTTCCCTTTCACAAATCCATCTTGACTTGGACCTATCATGTCACCTCTTTCAAAATGCGCTGCTATGACATCCTTAATAATTGATTCCATCATCTTACCCACTACCGATGTCAGGCTTACCGGTCTATAATTCCCTGTTTTCTCTCTCCCTCCTTTTTTAAAAAGTGGGGTTACATTGGCTACCCTCCACTTCATAGGAACTGATCCAGAGTGTTGGAAAATGACTGTCAATGCATCCGCTATTTCCAAGGCCACCTCCTTAAGTACTCTGGGATGCAGTCCATCAGGCCCTGGGGCCTTATCGGCCTTCAATCCCATCAATTTCCCCAACACAATTTCCCGACTAATAAGGATTTCCCTCAGTTCCTCCTCCTTACTAGACCCTCTGACCCCTCTTATATCCGGAAGGTTGTTTGTGTCCTCCTTAGTGAATACCGAACCAAAGTACTTGTTCAATTGGTCCGCCATTTCTTTGTTCCCCGTTATGACTTCCCCTGATTCTGACTGCAGGGGACCTACGTTTATCTTTACTAACCTTTTTCTCTTTACATATCTATAGAAACTTTTGCAATCCGTCTTAATGTTCCCTGCAAGCTTCTTCTCGTACTCCATTTTCCCTGCCCTAATCAAACCCTTTGTCCTCCTCTGCTGAGTTCTAAATTTCTCCCAGTCTCCGGGTTCACTGCTATTTCTGGCCAATTTGTATGCCACTTCCTTGGCTTTAATACTATCCCTGATTTCCCTTGATAGCCACGGTTGATCCACCTTCCCTTTTTTATTTTTACGACAGACAGGAATGTACAATTGTTATAGTTCATCCATGCGGTCTCTAAATGTCTGCCATTGCCCATCCACAGTCAACCCCTTAAGTATCATTCGCCAATCTATCCTAGCTAATTCACGCCTCATACCTTCAAAGTTACCCTTCTTTAAGTTCTGGACCATGATTTCTGAATTAACTTTTTCATTCTCCATCCTAATGCAGAATTCCACCATATTATGGGCACTCTTCCCCAAGGGGCCTCGCACAACGATATTGCTAATTAATCCTCTCTCATTACACAACACCCAGTCTAAGATTGCCTCCCCCCTAGTTGGTTCCTCGACATATTGGTCTAGAAAACCATCCCTTATGCACTCCAGGAAATCCTCCTCCACCTTATTGCTTCCAGTTTGGTTAGCCCAATCTATGTGCATATTAAAGTCACCCATTATAACTGCTGCACCGTTATTGCATGCACCCCTAATTTCCTGTTTGATGCCCTCCCCAACATTACTACTACTGTTTGGAGGTCTGTACACAACTCCCACTAACGTTTTTTGCCCTTTGGTGTTCTGCAGCTCTACCCATATAGATTCCACATCATCCAAGCTAATGTTCTTCCTAACTATTGCATTAATCTCCTCCTTAACCAGCAATGCTACCCCACCTCCTTTTCCTTTTGTTCTATCCT
The DNA here is from genome assembly GCF_044704955.1 of Pristiophorus japonicus. Taxonomy (NCBI): domain Eukaryota; kingdom Metazoa; phylum Chordata; class Chondrichthyes; family Pristiophoridae; genus Pristiophorus; species Pristiophorus japonicus. The sequence goes on along the minus strand of NC_091982.1, from coordinate 117,950,427 downwards.
TCCTGAATGTTGAATACCCCTGGATGTTGAGTTCCCAGCCCTGATCATCCTGGAGCTACATCTTCGTAATCCCAATCACATCATATTTGTTAACATCTATTTGCACAGTTAATTCATCCACCTTATTACGGATACTCCTTGCATTGAGACACAAAGCCTTCAGGCTTGTTTTTTTAAAACCCTTTTTCCTTTTAGAATTTTGCTGTACAGTGGCCCTTTTTGTTTTTTGTCTTGGGTTTCTCTGCCCTCCACTTTTCCTCATCTCCTTTCTGTCTTTTGCTTTTGTCTCCTTTTTGTTTCCCTCTGTCTCCCTGCATTAATTCCCATCCCCCTGCCATATTAGTTTAACTCCTCCCCAACAGCACTAGCAAACACTCCCCCTCGGACATTAGTTCCGGTCCTGCCCAGGTGCAGACCTAGTGTTTACGCGCTAATGACCGGAAGGACCTTCCGCACTCCAACTCATGTGTTGGTGTCGGTCCTCACTGAGACTCAGCTCTGGGAGGTAGAACAGGATAAGTTTGTACAGCAGCTGTACAGTACTTTAAAGCAAGTCCACATGCAGGCAGCCAGCAGCCTGGGGAGGCAGCACCAACACAATCGGCTGTTGCTAGAGCCTGAGAGCACGCATGGATGGGAGGTGGGAGATCAGGTAATGGTCTGTAATTACGCCCGAGTAGGGGTGTTTGAGCCACTGTACATGGGGCCGTACAACATCGTTGACATGGTGAGCCCATGGTTTATGCACTGAAGCTCCCCATATGCATGAAATAGTTCCACATCAGCCAGTGCGAGCTGCTCAAGCCGATGATGGAAGAACCAGGGCTAAAAGGCACCAGGGCACCATCATGAGCCTGGTGGAGGTGGATCTCCCTCCCCTGATATGGGACAATGACTGTGGTGTAAGAAATGATACAATGAACTCTGTACTGTGAGCCAGTGACCAGGTGTAACCTGATCAGTCTTTAATGGCTTCCAGAAGTGAAGATACAAATAGAAGTTATATACCGAGCCCAGCACGCGTGTAGCTATGACCCTAGGACCTCCGCTGTTAGTGCACCTGGTGGTGGGTATACATTACATCATACCCCCCCCCAATTTTTGGCACAAGTCCATATTACAAGGTCAGATGGTCCAGAGCTCTTCGCTCCCTGGTTGACCGTCTCAGTACAATCCCAGTGCTTTTCGAGTCTCTCACGACTTGGGGCTGGGTGTTGACCACAGTTGGATCTTTTGATGGGCTGAACATGAGTTGATTGCTCGACTAAGCTCGCGGTGTCTTCTTCCAACTGTTCCGGTTCGTCAGTGTGTCTTAGTTTGATTTGATCAATGTGTTTCCTGCACATCTGCCCATTTTTGAGCTTAACCTTATACACCCAGTTACCCTCCTTATCCGTAACATTGCCCGGGAGCCACTTGGTCCGTTGACCATGGTTAAGTACATACACTAGGTCATTTACAGATATGTCGAGTGATACTGTGTTGCGGTCGTGATATCACTGCTGGCATTGACATCGGGTTTCGACATGATCATTAAGGTCATGATGGCCTAGAGAGAGCCTGGTTTTGAGGCCTCTCTTCATCAATAGTTCCGCAGGCGGGACCCCGGTGAGCGTGTGTGGCCTTGTCCTGTAACTGAGCAGTGTGCGTGACAGGCGTGTCTACAAGGAACCGGGAATTACGCATTTCAGGCTCTGCTTGATGGTTTGAACTGCCCGCCCCGCTTGACCATTGGACGTGGGTTTGAACGGGGCTGACCTTACATGTTTTATGCCGTTACGTTTCGTGAACTCTTGAAACTCCAGGCTCGTAAAACACGGTCCGTTGTCGCTGACAACAATGTCTGGCAGACCATGTGTGGCAAACATGGCTCTCAGGTTCTCAATGGTGGCAGTGGAAGTGCTGGATGACATGATCACACATTCTATCCATTTGGAGTAGGCATCCACCACCATAAAAAGCATTTTACCAAGAAAGGGGCCTGCACAGTCGATGTGGATTCTAGACCACGGTTTTGATGGCCATGACCACAGACTGAATGGAACTTCCTTTGCGGCATTGCTTAACTGCATGCAAGTACTGCACTGATGCATGCATGAATCTAAGTCCGAGTCAATGCCAGGCCACCAAACATGGGACATGGTGATAGCCTTCATCATGAAAGTACCGGGATGCGTACTATGTAACTCCCGTACAAATCTCGCCCTGCCTTTCTTGGGCATTACAACATGATTACCCCACAGTAAGCAGTCGGACTGGATGGAAAGCTCAGCTTTGCGGCGATTGTACGGTTTTGTTACATCACCCATTTCCTTGGGGATAGTCAACCAGTCCCCGTTTAGAACACAGTGTTTTACAACCAATAAGGTCGGATCCTGGTTGGTCCAGGTCTGAACTTATTGAGCAGTGACAGGCGACCCTTCACTCTCAAAGGCATCCATGACCATGAGTAACTCTGCGGTCATTGGAGTTTCCACCTCCGGTGTGGGCTATGGTAACCTGCTCAATGCATCAGCACAGTTGTCAGTGCTTGGTCTATGGCGAATGACATAATCATAGGCAGATAATGTTAGCGCCCATCTCTGGATGTGGGACGTCGCTTTGGTATTGATCCCTTTATGTTCCGAGATCAAAAATATAAGCGGCTTGTGGTCGGTTTCCAGCTCAAAGCGAAGCACAAACAGGTACTGGTGCATTTTTTTAACCCCATAAACACGTGCTAAAGCCTCTTTCTCTACCATACCGTAGGTTCTTTCTGCCTTGGACAGGCTTCGAGATGCGTGTGCAACTGGTTGTAGTTTGCCTGACTCATTGGGTTGCTGAAGTTCGCAGCTGACCCCATAGGACGATGCATCACAGGTCAAAACTAGACGCTTACAGTACCAGTAGCTTGTGGGAACACAACAGATTTCTAGCCTTCTCAAAGGCTCTGTCTTGAAGTTCACCCCACACCCAGTTGTCTCCTTTCCTGAGCAGCTTGGGTAAAGGCTCTAATACTGTGCTCAATTTGGGAAAGAAGTTACCGAAATAGTTGAAAAGACCCAGGAACGAACTCAGCTCCGTCACATTCTGGGGCCTGGGCGCATTTTGATGGCCTTTGTTTTCACTTCCTTAGGCCTGATTCCGTCTGCAGCAATCTTTCGTCCAAAGAATTCGACCTCTGGTGCCATGAAAACGCACTTCGAACGTTTCAGACTGAGTCCCACTTTGTCCAGACGACGCAGAACCTCTTCCAGATTGTACAGGTGCTCAGCGGTGTCACAACCTGTGACTAGGATGTCGTCTTGGAATATCACAGTCCTGGGGACAGATTTCAATCGGCTCTCCATGTTTCTCTGAAATATGGCTGCCACTGAACAAATGCCAAAAGGGCTCCTGTTGTAAATAAACAGTCCTTTGTGCGTGTTGATGCACGTAAGTTTCTTTGATGATTCAACCAGTTCCTGTGTCATGTAGGCCGACATTAGATCCAATTTGATGAACGATTTTCCCCCAAATAGCATTGCAAAGACATCATCAGTTTTCGCTCGCGGGTACTGATCTTGTTTCAAAACTCGGTTGATCGTGACCTTGTAGTCTCCACAAATCCTGACCGTGTCGTCGCACTTTTCCACCAGAATAATTGGACTGCCCCATTCATTAAATTCAATCGGTGAGATGACCCCCTCGCGTTGTAGCCTGTCCAATTCGAGCTCGACCTTTTCTCTCATCATGTGCGAGACCGCCCTGGATTTGTGATGGATGGGCCTTGTGTCTGGGCCTAGGTGAATCTGCAACATAGCTCCCTTGAAGCTGCCAATTCCCGGTTCAAACAGTGAGGGAAATTTGCTCAGCACTTTGAGCACACAAATCATCATCCGCTGATGACGAAGCTTTGATATCGTACCATTTCCATTTTATTTTCTTGAGCCAACTCCTGTCGAATAACTATGGGCCGTTGCCCAGGATGATCCATAATGGTAGATCTTGAACCGTTCTCTCATATGACACTCTTACTGCTGCACTACCGATCACTGGTATGAGCTCTTTGTTGTAGGTACGCAACTTCGCACTTATCAGACTCAGCTTGGGTCTCTCTGTGTTGGTCTCCCACAGCTTTTCGAAAGTCTTCTGGCTCATTATCGATTGACTCGCACCCGTGTCTAATTCCATGGATACCGCTACGCTGTTTTATTTTACCTCCATCATTATTGGTTGGCTCTTTGTTAGGAATTCTCGTACGCTACACACTTCCTCCTCGGAGCTCTCAAATGCCTCAGGCTGCATCACCAGATCCACGATGAATTGATCATCATCCACGTGGTGTGTCGCAGCTCGCTTGCTCCGTTGTGGACACGTCTGCTGAAGATGCCCCGTCTTCGCACATCCTCTGCATACATACTGCCTGAAGTGGCACTGATGGGGTCGGTGATTGCCCCCGCAACGCCAACATGTTGAGCTCGGATTTGCGGCCGATGGCAGGCATTGAGCGGCTCCCGTTCTTGCATACGCAGTCGAGTAGGCCCTGCCATATGCAACTCTGCCGGCCATCGATACAATTTTGTACACATTACTTGCCATGGAGTTCCTGTTTTGTCGCGATATCTTTTCTGCATGGACATGCAAGCCTGGGCGGTGGTGATGACCTTGCTGAGGTCCGGCGTCTCCGCAGCCAGCAGCTTACTTAAGATCGCCTCGTGGTTGACCCCAATCACGAAAAAGTCACACAGCATTTCTTCCAGTGCAGGCCCAATTTTGCAAGGCCCTGCAAGATGTCTTAGGTCGTCAACAAATGCTGCTAAATCCTGGCCTTCTGGACGAACGTGTGAATAGAAACAATATCTGGATATGAGGATTCTTTCCATGGGTTTATGTTTTCCCTAATTAGAGCACACATTTATTTGTAATCCTTTTCAGTAGGAAGAGTGGGTTAGAGCTGATTTTTGATGAGTGCATGGACTGTGGGGTCACAGATGGTGAGAAGAACTGCCCTGTGCTTCTCATCATCCTCGTCTTATTTTAGGTCGTTGGCCACGAAATACTGATCAAGACGATTCATGAAATCTTCCCAATCCTCTCCCTCATTGAATCTCTTGAGAATTCCAACAGTACTCGATCGTGCTGTGCTCGCCATACTTTTGCGTGGGTTTGTATTTTCCTCATCGCCAGTCGTGGTGTAAGAAATGATACAATGAACTCCGTACTGTGAGCCAGTGACCAGGTGTAATCTGGTCAGTCTTTAATGACTTCCAGAAGTGAAGATACAAAAGTGAAATTCAAGCTATATACCGGGCCCAGCACGAGTGTACCTATGACCCAAGGACCTCCAACGGTAGTGTCCCCTGGTGGTGGGCAGACATTAAATACATACATTACAATGACGACCCGGTGGACGGGGCGGTAAGGAGGAGCAGTCGGATCCCACAGCCCTCGGTGCCGTGATCACCTCCCTATGTGCCCACCGCGAGCCGCAAGAGGTTCCGCGTGTCGAGTCATGGGGCTCTCGAACCCTGCGGTCATCGGGCCCACAGTGTGTATAGTATGTTTTACATTTCATTTTGATGTCGGTCTGTGCCTGTGCTGCTGCTTGTGTACAACCCGATGGAACTGTGGAGGAGAAAACCCTCTCACAGGACGGATTTTTGCTTGTGTTTTATGCTATAGGAAAGTAAGGAAGTCCAAAAACACTAAGAGAATGCCAAGAACATTCACTGTGGTCCTGTTCCTGAGCTGGTTTGGGATCTTCAGCTTGGGGAGGGGAGACACCAAGGAGTCCATCCTCTACGGCTGCACCGGGGGGAAAGTACCCACCGTGGTACAGTGGGGGTAGGACTGGGGACACCGACGGTGCGGCAGCCTACTTCCATGAGGGAAGATGGCCGGGGTGGCTGGGGTCCAATTCCACTCGTTACTCCAGCAGCAAGGGTTTCACGTATGGCAAAGCTTCCATACCGTGCCCTGAGCTGCAAGTCACGGCCACACGGGTTTGGGTGACCGAGGGGAGGTGCGTATGCTTGCGGTGCAAGGGACATATACCCCTGGGACAGTGGTGGTGATGGCTCAGGAAATTGAGCCAAGATAAGGGCAATCGATCCGCGGACTGGGAACGGCTGGGGAACAATGTGTACCGTCAGATTACGGGGATGAAGGGGAGCGTTGGTGTGCTGGCACAAATGGTGGAAAGAAGAGGAAGGAATTTACATGTGTATGTGGGGGTCTGAACGGGTCTGCCCAATGTGCCTGTCGGCTGTGTTTTCGTGACAGTGGCAAGACTCCGGGAATGGGATCGGTTGGGGACGGAGAATGGACTCCTGTGTGATCCCAGACCTACCAGATACCGTAACTTCCACGGCGTTGATAGCACGCGAGGTACAGCCCCTTCCCACAGCCCACCGGTGCAGGAGACGGAGGTTAAATGTCCCACCACCATCCCGGGGCCAAGGAATGGGTTGATGTTAGTCCCCACCGGTAAGCTCTTACACCACGATGTGCATTACTTGGTCGCTCGGTTATCTTAAACCTGACCCAGGTTCACATGCCACGGTGGTGTCCTGCAGAGACCGAAAGGCTTTACGAGGCTCTGCTTGAAGAAATGTTCAGGAAGTTCTATGAGTTAAGGTACGGTGGCGTGGATCGGGACAATTTGTATGATCTGACCTCAGGTCAGCGTGGGGTTCAGAAAGTTACAAACGCAGCCACAGCATTTAGCACTGGCACATCCATTGTTAATTGTATGGATGATGCTCAGTTGCAAATGCAGGTAAATATCTTAAGGGATCGTTTGTGCAAGTTACTGCAAGAAGGTAACGCGATAGAAGGGTCGGAGTTGCGGGAGGATCAGGCTATGACCATCCATTTGAAGGCGATCATAGCCAAGCTGGAGGCACACACTCAAACGAATAACAGTTTGATCCGAGAAGATCGGAATGCCTCAGCTCAGGTGGCAAGGAATGAAGCGTGTGTATTGTGCGGTGCTTGGCAGCTGAATGAAGGACGCAATAATTGGGAGGACCTTCATGGATCAGCAACCGACACCTCACTGCGCTCAGCCCGGAGAAAGGTTCCATGAGCCCATGCCAACTCTGACTCGCCTCAGAGGCTTACCCAGTCCTGGTAGATTGTGGCCGGTCCAATGCTACGGTAATGTGGGTTGTAATTTGGATGCTGGTGATGAGCGGGTCACCACGACCGGCACCGGTATACCGAGTTCAGAACATCGGCGTTCTGAAGGACGGGGTACACGTGAGACATCATGGGGTCGCACCGTTTGTTGTAAAGTGGGGACCCACCATGACTGGCACAGACCATAACAGGTGCCAGAGCAGGGGAGCACATGTGGTACTATGTCCTCAGCGTTTGTATGCTTTTGATCAAACGGTGTGTGGGTTTAAATCAGAGGGTGCGGTTCCCATGGAGGTGATGGCCCAGGGCCATGTTCCACGCGAGGTAGCTTACAATGGTGGAGGGACATACTGTATCACAAGGATGAGAATTTTGAAATCGAGGTGTTGTTTAACCGGGAGCCAATGTAGATCTGCGAGCACAGGGGTGATGGGTGATCGTGACTTGGTGCGAGTTAGGACACGGGCTGCAGAATTTTGGATGACCTCAACTTTACGTCGTATAGAATGTGGGAGGCCAGCCACGAGTGCTTTGAAGTAGTCAAGTCTAGAGGTAACAAAGGAATGGAGGAGGGTTTCAGTAGCAGAAGAGCTGAGGCAACGGTGGATGTGGGCAATGTTATAAAGGTGGAAATAGACGGTTTTAGTTCTGCCGCTGATGTGTGGCTGGAAGCACGTCAGCGTCAAATATGACGCCTAGGTTGCGAACAGTCTGGTTTAGCCTCAGATAGATGCTCGGGAGAGGGGTGGAGTTAGTGGTTAGGAGATGCAGTTTGTGGCGGGGACCAAAGACAATGGCTTCGGTCTTCCCAATATTTAATTGGAGAAAATTTCTGCTCATTCAGTTCTGGTTGACGCACAATCAGTCTGACAATATAGAGACCATGGAGGGGTCGAGAGAAGTGGTGGAGAGTTAGAGATGTGTGTCGTCAGTGTACATGTGGAAACTGACCCCGTGTTTTCGGATGATATCACCAAGGGGCAGCATATAGATGAGAAATAGGAGGGGGCCAAGGATAGATTCTTGGGGGACACCAGAGGTAATGATGCGGGAGTAGGAAGAGAAGCCATTGCAGGAGATTTTCTGTCTACGATTGGATAGATAAGAATTGAACCAGGCGAATGCAGTCCCACCCAGCTGGACGATGGTAGAGAGGCGTTGAAGGAGGATGAAGTGGTCAACTGTGTCAAAGGCTACAGACAGGTCCAGGAGGATGAGGAGGGATAGTTTACCTTTGTCACAGTCACAAAGGATGGCATTTGAGACTTTGATGAGAGCCATTTCGGTACTGTGACACGGGCAAAAATGAGATTGAAGTGATTCAAACATTGAGTTCCGGGAAACATATAGTGTCTTTCGCAACCTCAGGTCATCGCAAAGTACTTTACAGCCAATGAAGTTCTTTAACAAGTGAAGCCTCTGTGGTATGTTAGCTTTTGTTACAAAGGGATTAGATTATAAGAGTAAAGAAGTCTTGCTACAATTATACAGGGCCTTGGTGAGGCCACTCCCAGAGCACTGTGTACAGTTGTGGTCTCCTTACCTAAGGAAAGATATACTTGCCTGAGAGGGAGTGGAACAAAGGTTCGCTAGACTGGTTCCTGGGATGAGGGGATTTCCCTATAAGGAGAAATTGAGTGGACTCGGCCTTTCCCTGGAATTTAGAAGAATGAGAGGTGGTCTAATTGAAACATATACATTCTGAAGGGGCTTGACAGGGTTAATGCTGAGAAAATGTTTCCCCTGGCTGGGGAATCTAGAACACAAAGTCACAGTTTCAGAATAAGGGATCGGCCATTTAGGACTGAGATGAGGAGAAACTTCTTCACTCAAAGGGTTGTGATTCTATAGATTTCTCTACCCCAGAGAGCTGTGGATGTTCAGTCATTATGTATTTTCAAGACAGAGGTCAATAACCTTTGGGGGACGAAGGGAATTAAGGGATATGGGGATAGTGCGACAAGGTGGAGTTGGGGTGGATTATCAGCCATGATCTTATTAAATGGTGCAGCAGGTTCGAAGGGCCAATTGGCCTACTCCAGCTCCTTTTTCTTTCTTATATTCTGATGTAGGAGATTCAACAATCAATTTGTGCACAGCAAGATCCCACAAACAGCAGTAAAGTAAATGAGCATATCATCTATTTTTTGGTGTTTTTTAAGTGATCAATGTTGGCCAGGACTTTGGGAAAACTCCCCAGATCTTTGAATATAAAAGCAGGGAAGTACTGCTGCAACTGTACAGGGTATTGGTGAGACCACACCTAGAGTACTGCGTACAATTATAGTCTCGCTAATTAAGGAGGGATATACTTATGTTGAAGGCAGTTCAGAGAAGGTTCATTAGGTTGATTCCTTCGATGAAGGGGTCGACTTATAAAGCAAGGTTGAGTAGGTTGGGCGTATACTCATTGGATTTTAGAAGAATGCTTTTATAAAAACATGTAAGTTACTGAGGGGCTCGACAAGTTAGATGCAGAGATGATGTTTCCACTTGTGGGAGAATCTAGAACTAGGGGGCAGAGTTTAAGAATAAGGGGTTGCTCATTTAAAACTGAGATGAGGAGAAATTTCTTCTCTCAGAGGGTTGTAAATCTGTGGAATTTTCTGCCACAAGGAATTGTGAAGGCTGGGTCATTGAATATATTTAAGGTGGAGCTAGATGGATTTTTGAACAATAAGGGAGTCAAGGGTTATGGGGAGCGTGCAGGGAAGTGGAGCTGAGTCCATATCAGATCAGCCATGATCTTATAGAATGGTGGTGCAGGCTCGAGGGGTCGAATGGCCTCATCCTCCTATTTCCTATCTTCCTCTGTTCCACATCTTCCTGCAGTCTGCAGCTTTCTTCCTCGTTATCAACCACCAGGACAATTTTTTTAATGATCTGAAAACTGCTTAACCATGCCCTCTATATTGTAGTCTAAAACATTGATATATACCACATAAAGCAAGGGGCCAAGTACTGAGGTCTGTGGAACCCCACTGGAAACAGCCTTCCATTCACAAATACACCTGTTGACCATTACGCTTTGCTTTTTACCACTGAGGCAATTTTGGATCCAACTTGGCCCTTTCCCTTGGATCCCATGGGCTTTTACTTTTCTGACTGATCTGCCATGTGGGACATTGTCAAAAACCTTGCTAATATCCATGTATACTGCATCTTTGTATATAGGAACATAAGAACATAAGAAATAGGAGCAGGAGTCGCCCATTTTGTCCCTTGAATCTGCTCCGCCATTCAGTAAGATCATGGCTGATCTGATCATGGATCAGCTCCACTTCCCTGCCCGTTCCCCAGAACCCTTTACTCCCATATCGCTCAAAAATCTGTCTATCTCCGCCTTAAATATATTCAATGACCCAGCCTCCACAGCTCACTCGGGCAGAGAATTCCACAGATTTACAACCGTCTGAGAGAAGAAATTTCCCCTCCTCTTAGCTTTAAATGGGCAGCCCCTTAGTCTAAGACTATGTCCCCTAGTTTTAGTATCCCCTATGAGTGGATAGATCCTCTCTGCAGCCACCTTGTCGAGTCCCCTCATTATCTTATATGTTTCAAGAAGATCGCCTCTCATTCTTCTGAACTCCAATGTGTATAGGTCCAACCTACTCAACCTATCCTCATAAGTCAACCCCCTCATCTCCGGACTTAACCTAGTCAACTTTCTCTGAACAGCCTCCAATGCAAGTATATCTTTCCATAATGATTGTAGATGTGCTGGCAAAGTCCACAGGGTCATCGGTGGGAGGCCCCAGTAAAGAGCAATGTGTCATCGCCTGTGAGCCAAGTTTATGGCAAGACCGTGATGTCACAATAAACACTGGTCCACTAGTAATTTCATGTTGTAATTTGGAGTTTAGCTTTAATACTCGGCAGTATGCAGGCGAATGTAACCTATTTCACAACAGGGGTTCGAGTGGCAAGTGTTGTTTTAATAATGTGTTTGTTCAGAGGACTGTTAATAATGGCAATGATCACGCAGCCTAATAATCCCACTGGAGGTGTCTCTCCAGTATAAATAGAAACTGCTTTTGGATCCAGAGCCTGCCCGCACCAAGCAAGGGATTGTATGGAGCCTCAAGCAACGTCATCACTTCAGAGAGAAAATGGTGTTTTATTCATTTTATGATACAGAACGAATTTTCTTCCCTATTCTTGCCGCCATCGGTGTTCCTGGTGAGTGAATGTAACCAGTGACTGTCGTGTGATTCTATGCACTGCCATTGTGTGTCTCACTCACTGTTGCCTGTCGATACATGTTGGTGCTATGCCTGCTGTGTTGCTGATCTGTGCTGCACAGACTCTTGGTCAATGAGAACCCAGCCAGTGATGTGTCCAAACATTCTGCTGCTTGATTCATGTGTTATCACCATTCAAATTGTAACCTGTTCTGAATCTCCCTCACAGTTAACGTTCACAGATAGTTCCTTTTATTGGCCGCCTTCCCGTTCCGTATCCAGTCCAGGAGCTGGCTTTGGTTCAGAGGATCAAGATATGTTAATAGGATTATGTGATTTTTATTTTAAAAACCAATCTGATGAACTCAGTGATATATGACTGAAACACAGCATTATTTTGTCTAGCTGACAGACACCAAACATAAAACTGTCTGGCGATGGCCATTAAGTCGGTGGGAAGGCATTTGTTGATGTTATAGAGATATGAGAAACATATTTTTGCCCAGTTCTGACAAAAGTCCATGGACCTGAACCATTAACTGTTTCTCTCCACACATGCTGCCTGGCCTGCTGAGTATTTCCAGCATTTACAGTTTTTATTTCTGATTATCTCACCTTTGCTTCCCTAGTCCCTGCCGATTGTGTAATTAATATTAATCGGGATTGTTAAAACGGGCAGAGTGGAACGGACGCGTCCTGACACACTACTCCGCCAATGTGCTGGGAAATGGTTGATAAGGGACGCCAATTGTTGCGCTGATTCTGTGTGGCGAGGACATGATATTCCTGGAGCTTATCCTCGGCGGATCCCACGAGCCGAATAATGAGCAGTCAGATGCTCCGTGTAAATGCATTCATTGTCAATAATTTGTTTGACCGAATGTCTATAATGTTCGTATTTACTGCAGTTCCAAGAATCTCTCTCCGAGCGTGACTACCCGCCTGGTTTTAAAGGAAAAGCTGTATTTATGTTGCACTGTTCACAAGCCCAGGGTCTCACAAAGCGATCACTGCCATTGAAGTACTTTTGAAATGTAGTCACTCTTCATCTAATCTCCCGCAATTTGGAAGCGTGAATAATCGAAGCTGGCGTGTGCTGTACAGTAAATGACAATGAGCTGTGTGACCTGATGTTACAATGTAAGGTGAGCACAGTTTACAGTAACAATGCTGTGGCGGTGCTCTTTACATCTTCTCTGCAATTGGACCTCAATGAATTGTTAGTCCTGCAATCAAACATGTTGCTTGTAAAGTGCATCACAACGTGCTGAGTGTGAAATAAGCTGCAGCTGCAGTGGTCTAAACTTCGAGAACTCTATAAACAACCTCACGTTTCTCAGCAATAAGGTAATAAGCTTCAGAATATGCAAGGGAATGGTATGTAGCGACTGAATGTTTTGTTTCCAGATCTTTATGTTCCCATATAACAGGATTCGTAGGCACTGGTTATTTTTCAATGGTCAGTCTTCAAGTAAAGCCCAATACCTCCTGACCCTTGACATGCTCCTCTTCCAATGAGCTCTTCCACTGACCTTCCCACTTTCAGTTCTCTGGTGATCAGGCTGAGAGTTTTACAGGTTCCTTTGCTAATCAGCTTTACTATCAAGGCATACACAGTGAGTGACTTGATTCCCAGTTCAACAATCTTATTGTTGTGAGGAATCCAAAACATTCACGCACAAAAAAGCTCAATCTTACAAGGTGGTTGGGCCCAGGGTGGGTGCCGTGCGGTGACCAACACCCGACATGGCCCTCTCATCCTCTGACACTCCAGCTGCTGCATCCCAGCTTCATTATGCCATTGCTTTTCCGAGGCAGCTACTGAGACCCTGCTTGTTCTCTGTCTGCTTCTCTTCCTGTCAAACTCCCTGCTTGGCCCTATTTCACTGAGCTGCTCCAGCCCTGTGTACCACTTCAAACCATCTTCGCCTTCCCTTGGAGTGCTCCAGAAAATTGGCAACTGTTGGCTCTGGTGCCCAGTTCCAACCAACCTGTCCAATCCACTTGCAGATGCACGGTGGCCGCTCCCTTGTTCACACTTTAATCCATGGGCATTGGTTTCATAACTGCCCAGTTCCTGTTGTTTCTTTACCCAGTATTTGCACTGTAATCCTTGCCTGTTCACTTTCTTTGTTGCCCAATTTCTCTCTATGTCCCTGAACACCCGCTCTGTGAATCAGGGAGCACTGAAGCGACGGATACTGGTCACTGTACGTATTATCAATGCTTGTACGCTCGCAGCAAGTGCTGCCCAAGCCTCGCTTCTGCTGACAGTCTGCCAATCAATCTCTGTCTTCTTGTCTCACAGCTAACTTGGTGTCGATTGTAATCCTGTCCCGAGGCAAGTGCGGTCTCTCCAAAGTCATCACTCGCTACCTGGTGGCCATGGCGGTGTCCGATCTCGTGGTCATCATCATTGAGGTGATACTGAGGCGGATTGTCCCACTTTATTTCAGATATAATTTTCTGCTGTTTTCTCCCATGTGTAATCTGCAAACAGTCCTGCGTTATGCATCCCAGGACAGTTCAGTCTGGCTCACTGTCTGTTTCACCTTCGATCGTTTCCTGGCAATTTGTCACCAGAAACTCAGTCCCAAATATTGCACTGAGCGAACGGCCACTGTGGTTATTGCAACTGTCAGCGGCCTGAGCTGCTCCATCAGCCTTCCCTGGTACTTCATCTATGAGCTCGACATAGGGACATCCTGCGTCTACTCTCAAGGCTACATCTCATCACCTCTATGGGCAGCTTTTGAGATTTTTCACTATATTTTCACCCCACTGCTTCCCATCTTTCTGAATTTGCTGCTCAACGCCCTGACCATAAGATATATCCTTGTGGCCAGCAGAGTCCGCAGGAGACTCCGAGCCCACCGCAGCGGGGAGACTGACTGTGACCCAGAGATGGAGAACAGAAGAAAATCCATCACATTACTCTTCGCCATATCGGTCAGTTTTATACTTTTGTGGCTGACGTATTTTGTGAATTATACACTCGTGCGGATTGCATTCATGACACGTTTCAGGATCTTTATTTTCTCACCCGTTGCTCAGGAAGTTGGGATTATGCTTCAGCTCCTGAGTTGCAGCACCAACACGTGTATTTATGCAGTGACCCAGAGGAAGTTCAGAGAGGAGTTGAAGAATGGGGTGAAATATACATTCAAATTCATTGTTAAATTGGTCAAATAATAAAAATGACTCAAAAATCACCGGCATTAGAATTCAATTCTGCCCAATACTCCACTCTATTCACTCTATATTTTTACATAATATTTACAGCACAGAAACAGGCCATTCGGGCCAACTGGTCTATACCGGTGTTTATGCTCCACACCAGCCTCCTACCACCTTACTCCATCTCACCCCATCAACCCAATCAATTTTATTTATTGCCAGCACAATGCTACATAACAATTTCACAACGGTTATAGCCATTTGCTGCTATTACACAAGGTGTGGAATTTGTTGTAATTATTGACAGTTTTGCCAAGAACAAGATTCGAAGAGCTTTCGTTGTATTTTGCCAAAATGCTAGAGCAGTGTCTTCCCTTTTCCCAGAACTTCAATCCACCGTCACAAATCGACCTCACAGCTGGTCCTGAACCATCTCCATGAAGGAAACTCTTCTGCTACCTGTCCAGAGGTTCCAAACTATGAAGGAGAACTCTTTGGATGGGCATCCTATGTTTGGTGCGTTTGGGACTTTAGTTGATCAAACTCCAGTGTTGCCTTTGGAGACACTTGGTTGGATGTTCCTCCTAATGTCTCCCCATTTCAGAGTGGACTTTGATAAGATGTACCAATCGCATTAACCTAATGGAAAAGAGCTTGTTAAGTTAAGAAACTGTGAACTAAAGTTATTGATCAGGATCAAGTTGAATTCTCCTGAAATGGAGTTGTATTGCAACATTTGTATAATGATGTCTTGCAGAATTGTGTGGATTCTCACATAGAGGAAGTGAAAGAAATGTATTAAAAGTAGCAAGTTGTACTGATATCTTGGATTCAAAATACGTCTAATCAACCTGTACTGTAACGTGTTCGAGTCCTCCATCTATCCAAGCCCTGGTGCGGTTATAGTGTATGTTAAATAATGTTGAATGTACAGTGTGCTTAATAAACTATGGACACTGGCCTCAGTGTCTCAGAATCTTACGGATTTGACGCATAGAGAGAACATCTAATCATAACTAAATCCTTCCTCTAACAGTTGTCACCTCAGAGTGCGGCATTACATCCTAGAATAGAGACTTAAGGGTCGCAACTTGATTTTTCCACCAGGTTGGTGCAGTGCTTCCAGCCATCAAGCTACTTTCAGTACTGGAGTAGGATTTCAACTATGTCCACTGCAGAGTTGAAATCTAACCTTGATAACAGTTTAGAGGAATTTATCCTTGTACAGAATTTATCCTGGTGCCAGTGTCAAGGATGTCACTGAGCAGCTGCAGGGCATTCTGGGGGGAGAGGGTGAACAGCTAGAGGTCGTGGTCCACATCGGTACCAATGATATAGGTAGGGAAAGGGATGTGGTCCTGCAGGTAGAATTTAGGGAGCTAGGAGAGAGATTAAAATTCAGGACCTCAAAGGTAGTAATCTCCGAATTACTCCCAGTGCCACGAGCTAGTGAGTACAGAAATAGGAGGATAGAACAGATGAATATGTGGCTGGAGAGATGGTGCAAGGGGGAGGGCTTTAGTTCCTGAGGCATTGGGACCGTTTCTGGGGGAGGTGGGACCTGTACAAGCCGGACGATTTGCACCTCAACAGAGCCGGGACCAATATCCTCACGTTTGTTGGGGGTGGGGAGGGGCGGGGGTGGTTGCTCGTGCTGTTGGGGAGGGTTGAAACTAGCTTGGAAGGGTGATGGGAACTGAAAAGAGATTAGTAGGGAGGGGAGTAAAGCTGGAATTGGAAAGCAAAAATAAAGAAAGTGAGTTTGAAGGAGAGAGGAAACATGCAGGAAAAAAGTGTAAAAAATCAAATTTAAAGGCACCTTGTGCAAATGCACGTAGCATTTGTAACAAAATAGATGAGTTGACGGCACAAATTGAGACCAATGGGTATGATCTGATAGCCATTACAGAGATATGGTTGCATGTGACCAGGACTGGGAATTAAATATTCAGGGGTATTTGACAATCCGGAAAGACAGACAGAAAGAAAAATAAGGTGGGGTAGCTCTATTGATAAAGGATGGAATCAATGCAATAGTAAGAAACGATATTGGGTCAAATGATCAGGATGTTTAAACAGTTTGGGTGGAGATAAGAAACAATAAAGAGAAAAAGTCACTGGTGGGCGTAGTTTATAGGCTCCCTAACAGTAGCAACTCTGTTGATCATGGGTGATTTTAACCTCCATATTGATTGGACAAATCAAATTGGTCAGAGTAGCCTTGAGGACGAGTTCATAGAGTGCATAAGGGATGATTTCCTTGAGCAGTGTGTAATGGGACCAACCAGGGGGCAGGCTATCTTGGATCTGGTCCGATGTAATGAGACACGATTAATAAACAATCTGCTAGTAAAGGATCCCCTTGGAATGAGTAACCATAGCATGATTGAATTTCAAATTCAGATGGAGGGTGAGAAAGTTGGATCTCTAACCAATGTACTAAGCCTAAATAAAGGAGACGATGAAAGTATGAGGGCAGAGTTGGCTAAAGTGGACTGGGAAAATAGATTAAAGGTAAGGCGGTTGATGAACAGTGGTGTACGTTTAAGGAGATATTTCACAATTCTCAAGAAAAGTATATTCCAATAAGGAGGAAAGGGTGTAAGAGAAAAGATAGCGATCCACAGCTAACTAAAAAAAAAGAACGGTATCCAATTAAAAACAAGGGTAGACAAAGGAGCCAAAACTAGTGTGAGGACAGAAGATTGGGAAGCTTTTAAAAGCCAGCAAAGAATGACTAAAAAAATAATTAAGAAAGGGAAGAGAGACTACGAAAGTAAATGAGCACGAAATATAAAAACAGATAGAAAGAGTTTCGATTGGAATATAAAAAGGAAAAGAGTGGCTAAAGTAGATGTTGGTCCCTTAGAGGACGAGACTGGGGAATTAGTAATGGGGAACATGGAGATGGCAGAAACTCTGAGCAAACATTTTGTATCAGTCTTTACGGTAGAGGACACTAACAATATTCCAACAGTGGATAGTCATGGGGCTATAGCAGGGGGTACAATCACACTCACTAAGGAGGTGGTACTCAGTAAGATAATGGGATTAAAGGCAGATAAATCCCCTGGACCTGATGGCTTGCATCGTAGGGTCTTAAGAGAAGTAATGGCAGGGATTGTGGATGCCTTGGTTGCAATTTACCAAAATTCCCTGGATTCTGGGGAGGTCCCAGCAGATTGGAAAACTGCAAATGTAACGCCCCTATTTAAAAAAGGAGGTAGACAAAAAGCAGGCAATTATAGACCAGTTAGTCTAACATCTGTGGTTGGGAAAAAGTTGGAGTCCATTATTAAAGAAGCAGTAGCAGGACATTTGGAAAAGCAAAATTCGGCCAGGCAGTGTCAATATGGATTTATGAAGGGAAAATCACGTTTGACAAATTGGCTGGAATTCTTTGAGGATGTAACGAATAGGCTGGATAAAGGGGAACCAGTGGCTGTGGTGTATTTGGACTTGCAGAAGGCATTTGACAAGGTGCCACATAAAAGGTTACTGCACTAGATAACAGTTCACGGGGTTGGGATAATATAATAGCAAGGATAGAGGATTGGCGAACTAACAGAAAACAGAGAGTCGGGAATAATGTTTCATTCTCTGGTTGGAAATCAGTAACTAGTGGGGTGCTGCAGGGATCAGTGCTGGGAACCCAACTATTTAAAATCTATATTAATAACCTGGAAGAGGGGACCGAGTGTAATGTAGTCAAGTTTGCTGACGATACAAAGATGGGAGGAATAGCAATATGTGAGGAGGACATAAAAAATCTGCAACAGGACATAGACAGGCTAAGTGAGTGGCCAACAATTTGGCAGATGGAGTATAATGTTGGAAAGTGTGAGGTCATGCACTTTGGCAGAAAAAATCAAAGAGCAATTTATTATTTAAATGGAGAAAGATTGCAAAGTGCTGCAGTACAGCGGGACCTGGGGGTAC
Organism: Pristiophorus japonicus; assembly: GCF_044704955.1. NCBI lineage: Eukaryota > Metazoa > Chordata > Chondrichthyes > Pristiophoridae > Pristiophorus > Pristiophorus japonicus. The sequence goes on along the minus strand of NC_091982.1, from coordinate 117,932,029 downwards.
TTGTGCATGCACACAAAAGGATAGTTTTGAGTATGTAGGCACCTTTGGTAATGACTCCACGAGGCAGGGTATAGTACTTAAACTGTGTAGACTGTCGTCCTTTATTTGTAGTTCCTCGAATGAGGACACCAAGCTGTGAGCTTCCTTTTATACTGGGTTATCTGCAGTGTGCAGGTAACCCTTAGGTCTCCAGCAGCAGCACCCTCTGGTGTACAGGTAAGGCGTGTACAGTGTAAATGTACATTCAGTGTTAAAGACATCATACAACAATACAAACATGCATAAATAACAACACCCCGCCACCCCACCTAAGCATTTTTCAAGTTGTTATTGTCATGACCTGGGTAGGTGATCAGCAGTGGGCTATGGGAGGTTGTGGTAAAGGTTGTGTGGGTGCCAGGTGTGATCCCTGTACTTGAGGCTGGCCTCATACATTCCCCCCCCTCCACCCACCTCACACAGACCATGTGGGTGTCACTCTTGTGGGATCCCTCAGGAAGTTAGCCATTGAAGTAACTGGATAGGGTGCATACTCTGTGATGTGGGTAATTGTGTGGTGCTGGGCAGGACCACAGGACTGTGTAGGCTCCTTGTCTTCCAATTGGAATAAGGGTTTGCCAGGAAAGCTGGAGGGTCTTGGCCTCTCGCTCTTGGTGTTGGTCCTGGTGGCCAGGCGGTGTAGGTTTGGTCTGGGGCAGATTGTCAGTGGTGGTGTCTGTGTTGCCCATTGACCACTGTCTCTGTAGTGGGTCTGCTCCCACTGGGTGTGTGTGAGCCCTTCCTGGGGCATCACATTTGTTCCAAAGGTCCAGGCTACATAGTCTGGTAGCCAGCTGGACCTGGGGGTCTCCCACAGGGGGATTCCTCCAGCATGTGCATGGTCCCTGTAAAACCCAGTGTCCTTTAGCAGTGTCCTACCTGTATACATGACACCTTGGCTCTGATCACACATAGTCTAGCCTACATTATTGACTGCCTTTACATTATATATGAAAGCATTTGCATCACTTTTTGGTGTCATGGTCCCAGCAGACATGGTTACATTAGGCCTTTCAAACTCTCTGTCATAATCATCAAACATAACAAGTTTGTTCTTAACCTTACTTACACAAGCATTCATTGCATTTGTCACGTTAGCTACACCAGCATCACAATTCATGTTTACATTATCATATTTGCACTCTTTTACTGGATTTTTAGCTTTAAAGTCCCTGTCATCTTCAAGCTGAAACTGTCCCTTTACATTTTTTTGGTTACCAATATCTTTTAAAGGAGCCTTCCAATCCGATTGACCGCTCAGTGTCACGTGTCGCTTCTCCAACGCTGCCCTCATGGTCTGACCGTGGCCATTTTGATTGCAGGTTCTTCTCCTCGTGGTGCAGCCGCTGTCTTCTGACTCTCCTCCAGGTCGGCTATGGTGGTCTTTTCTTCCTCAGGTTCGGCCATGGACATCGGGAATCCACTTCTTTCAACAATGTTCACCTCTTGGAGTCCTGCCCCAGCCCGGAAAGTGGAGTTTGGATTTTCGGTCCTGGAGATTTCGCCGCGATGTTGTGGAATCATCGCCGTACAGTCGAGCTGGACAGTGGGATCTCCAGATGCAGTGATGGATCCATGTTTAATGTCGATTGCTGGAGCCTGGAAGCCGTCGCCATTTCGACCGACTTGGACCGGGTTCATCCAATTCCTTCCCAGCAATGTGGGACCATCGCCGGCTACGATCTAAAAGGGAGATTGTTCAACATGCCGCCCTGGGAGACATGGATGTCCACGCTGCCAATGACCAGGATTTTACCTTTGGTGTAGGTGAGCAGCTTCGCTTGGACAGGATGCAATTTTAATCGATTGGCGGGATTTATCCAAATTTTTTCAAAGGTCGTTTGGCTCATTAGGGACTGGCTCGCCCCTGTGTCGATCTCCATAGGAACTGGGACCCCATTGATGTCTACTTCCATCATCCACAGAGAACTTTCGGTGGAGCTGGTATAAATTCCGTACTCTTCTACCAGGGGTTGAGCAGCTTCATGTTCATCTGTGTCAGAGCCTCGGTGATCAGCCAAATCTTCAAGATGTGGTGAGTAAAGCTTTTTCTGCATATTCTTTGAAGGTGCCCTTTCTCTTTGCAGCCTTTGAATGTATAGTCTTTGTCGCGGCATGGGTGGGCCCGGTGGTTTCCTCCACAGCACCAGCACGGGGCTAGCCGGTTTGCCCCATGTGATGGACTCAGGGTTGTGGGACTCGGGCAGCATTTCTGCCTTTAGAAGTAGCCATGTGGTGCATTGCGTTCGCCGGTTTAGAGTCCTGGGTCAGTATTCGCCTGAAGTCGCCGGCCGAAACCATGTAGGCCTGGCTCAGTTGAATTGCTTTCTGCACGGTGACTGTGATGTCTGCAGAGAGCAATTTGTGCAGTAGACCTTCTTGGCTGATTCCGATGACAAATATGTCCCTTCATGCTTCATTTAGGTGGTCGCCAAAGTCACATGGTGCAGCCAGTCTCCTTAAATGTGCAGCATACTTAGCAATTTCTTGGCCTTCGGATCGCTGGTAAGTGTCGAACCGGTGCCTGGCTGTGAGGATGCTTCCTTTTGGTTTTAGTTGCTCCTGTATCAGTGTTATAAATTCCTCATAGCTCTTGGTGGTTGTCTTCTCCGGGGCTAGCAAGTCCCTGACAAAACAATGGATAGTGGGCCCACAACTTGTGAGCAGAATGTCCCTGCGTTTTTTGGTCATGTAGCCGGTGTGTCCCCATCTAGGTCATTGACTATGAAGAAATGTTCCACTCTTTCTACAGAAGCATCCCAATCTTCCCCATCGGTGAATTGCTGACAGTTGCTGAAATTCGACATGCTGAGCGTGTAGTTCGTGACCTCGTTGCCAGTTATTGAGTAATGACTCCACGAGGCAGGGTATGATACTTTAACTGTGTAGATTGTAGTTCTTTATTTGCAGCTCCTCGAGTGTGGGCACCAAGCTGTGAGCTTCCTTTTATACTGGGTTACCTGCAGTGTGCAGGTAACCCTTAGGTCTCCAGCAGCAGCACCCTCTGGTGTACAGGTATGGTGTGTACAGTGTAAAGGTACATTCAGTGTTACAGACATCACACAACAATACAAACATGTCTACATAACAGATTGTATGCAGATACAGCAAGTAATTAGGAAAGCCAATGAAATCTTGGCATTTATTGCAAAGGGGATGGAGTATAAAAGCAGAGAAGTCTTGCTCCAGTTATACAGGGTATTGGTGAGGCCACACCTGGAATACTGCATGCAGTTTTGGTTTCCATATTTACAAAAGGATATATAGCTTCGGAGGCAGTTCAGAGAAGGTTCACTAGGTTGATTCCGGAGATGAGGGGGTTGACTTATGAGGAAAGGTTGAGTAGGTTGGGCCTCTACTCATTGGAATTCAGCAGAATGAGAGGTGAATTTATCGAAATGTAAACGATTATGAGCGGGCTTGACAAGGTGGATGCAGAGAGGATGTTTCCACTGATGGGGGAGACCAGAACTAGAGGGCATAATCTTAGAATAAGGGGCAGCCCATTTCAAACAGAAATGAGGAGAAATATCTTCTATCAGAGGGTTGTAAATCTGTGGAATTTGCTGCCTCAGAGAGCTGTGGAAGCTGGGACATTGAATAAATTTAAGACAGAAATAGACCGTTTCTAAAACGATAAGGGGATAAGGAATTATGGGGAGTGGGCAGGGAAGTGGACCTGGGTCCAGGATTGGATCAGCCATGATCGTATTGAATGGCAGAGCAGGCTCGAGGGGCCGTATGGCCTACTCTTGCTCCAATATCTTATGTTCTTTTGTACATCAAGGAGCAGAATTCATGTTGAACATGGGCGGACAAAAAGACTGATGTGAATGGGTGATGACCCTCTTTTTTAAATTCATTCATGGAATGTTGGCGTCGCTGGCAAGGCCAGCATTTATTGCCCATCCCTAATTGCCATTGAGAAGGTGGTGCTCAGCCGCCTTCTTGGACCGCTGCAGTCTATGCTTCGTTGTAGCGGTTTGGTATAACTGAGTGGCTTGCTTGTCCATTTCAGAGATCACCACATTGCAGTGTGTCTGGAGTCATATATAGGTCAGACCAGGTAAGGACAGCAGATTTCAGTCCCGAAGGGGCATTAGTGAACCCGACGGGCTTTGACGACAATCCGGTCGTTTCACGGTCACCATTACTGATACTATCTTTTTATTCCAGATTTATTCAACTAACTGAATTTAAATTAAACTAAATTAATAGCTGTTATGGTGGGATTGAACCTATGACTCTGGATTAATTAGTCCAGGTCTTTGGATTGCTAGTCCAGTAACATAACCACAATGCTAACATTGGGATGAGGATTGCAACAGTAAAAGGGCCTGATGTTGCAAGAGTTATATATTACCTGACAAGTTTTGATCAAACTGTTGGAAGAGAACCAAAAAAAACAGTTTGACACTGAGGTTGCAGACCACTCTGGCAGTACATTGTCCCAAGCACTACCCTGCTCCCTTCTTCTATCCCAGAAATACAGGCATATCCTTCCTACATTTCCAGCACTGTCTGCCAGGCAGAAAATAGGAGCTGTAGTTAAGGTCCAAAGTTGTTAAAGCCAATATTAAGGACCAAGGGTTGCAAAGTGTGTGGTAGGAAGATGAGTTGCTGTTCCACGAGGTTGGGCTGATCTTCATTGGAACAGTGTAGAAGGCAAAAGGCAGAGAGATGAGAGTGAGAGTGGAAGCAGAGAATTGAAGAGGCAAGGAACTGGGAGCTCAGGGTCACACTTCCAGCTGTTTGGGAAGTAAATCACCTCATCTGTGTTGGGTCTCCCCAATGTAGAGGAGACCTGTAATCGATAAAGTCAACTCTGGAGTGTTGTGTTTATACCCCTGTTTGCTGGACACCCTGAAAAGCACTTTTGAAATACTGTGGCATAAGATGGCTGGTCTGGATTAGGAAGAAACCTGTTGCTTGGCGAAACACGTGGGGGGCGGATCTCTCCCACAGAAACTGGCGAGAGAAACTAGGGCTGTTCAAATGAACACTTGCCTGCCAGCGGTCAGTGACACCAGAGCTGGGTGCTCTTAGGAAGGCCAAGGGACTCATTTGTGTGTGGAGCCAAGCTGTCTAGGGAAGGAAGTAAGGTGCTAGGACAAGACTGACACCTGCATTGTCTCCACAACGGTCCAGCGATCAGTACTGATCGCCCATTTAACACTCACTCGGGAAGGCCTGCAGAGATCGGTCGGCTGGCTTTGTTCAGACCCCAGAGGCGAGCATTGGAAAAATCTTCCCGTAATGCTGGGGAGTACCTCCGATGCCAGGTCACGGAAGCCAAATGCAATGAGCAGGCATTAAGCGAAGAAAATGGCAGGTGAGCACTGAAAGCTGAAGGGCTAGGAAGCCAGTTGCAGGACATTAATGCCGCAGACAGGGTAGCTAGGAGTAGGAGCTACGAGGATTGTTACCACGGTCCCTGCGAGGGAAGAATTAAGAACTTGATCCAAGCTTTTTCAGGAGCCTGAGGCATGGTCTGCCTTATGGTGCTGGGCAAACCGCGGGTTGAATGGGAAGTCAGGAACCTCCTCCGGTACATGAGGAGGAAGCTCAGGTTAGGATAGTCCCAACAGCGCCAGAGGTGCAACCGAGACCGAAGTGTCCTCAGCGGCAGCAGAGGTACAGCCCACCTGCACCAAACTGCGACCAGGGACCGAGACAGAGTGATTATATGGTCCCATTCTCCTCCCCTCAGTTACAGGCCATGGTAGCTGGGCTACCAAAGTTAAAACAGGATGGGGATCCCTCGGTTCACTTCACGGAAGTAGGGGGGATTAATGGGTGTAACGATGATGAGACCCACAGGCTGATAATATTTTCCCTGGATGGGAAATTGTATCAGAACTTGTCCGCAGACATGAAAGTGAGGCAAGGCACCATAGAGGGGTTAAAGGAGGGAATCCTGAGAGCAATGGGCCATACCCAGGGTAGTCCGTTCTCACAGGTAGAGCGGACCCTACAATTGGCCGGCGGGGCACCAATTGCCTTTCAGGACAGGCTACAGCCAGTGTACGCGAGGACAATTGGAGGGGCACCAAACCATGTGTCACCTATCGGGGCCCCCAGAAATCACTGGCTCAGGACCCTAATCGCGAACAGCTTGCCATGCGTAAAGGCAAAGCTGAAGCATGGTTCAACACCGAGGACCCCGCAAACACTGAGGCAGGCGCGATCCATAAGTTAGGGCTGGCCTTTAAGACCAGTTGTGGGGAAGAGGCCAATAGTAAGGGCAGGATCCACGCGATCAAGGCCAGTCAAGGGGATAGGTGGGAATGGCATCAGGATGGGCCCCACACTGACGAGTCTAAGACTTGTTTTAGGTGTGGAGAAATGGGGCACTAGAGACGGGACTGCCGCTCCAGAAAACTGGACCCGGCCAAGGATGGGCCTCCCGGGAGGAAACCCCAGCCCACCAAAGTGAAAAGGACGAACGAGGAACCCTTTAGGGTCCTGGTTGCAGCCCTCTGCATGGTGCTGGGGAAGGACAGAGGCTAGACGCTGTCGTGAGCAGTGTTGTGGACACTGAGCCCATATGACCTCCCTCATCCTGACTAGAACGCGCCCAACCTCAGTATCTGTGTCCACTACTCTATGAGAAGTGGGGCAGGCCCTGTGTGAAGATGGGGGTCGGGACGGTGCAGGAGAGGTATTTGGTGGACACCGGAGCTACAAGCACGGTGGTGGTCCACTCAAAAGACCCAACCAACTCGGCCTGGTCTAACAAGGTCCCATTTGTTTAATTGGATTCAGCAGGCGGGAACGATGCCCAAAACCCTGAAGATACAGTTACCATGTGGGAGTGTGTGTTAATGAAATGGGAGCAACCCGGGTGTGGAGTCATTGGGTCCGATTTTATATTAGCACACAGGATCATTGTAGACATGAGGAATCACAGCTTATGGGGGGCAGTAGGATCAGACAAGGTGAAAGAGGTGATAGTTATTCCGGAGGACAAGTGGGGCAGTGATAGTGTCTGCACCATGAACCCCGAGGGGAGTTACGACCTGGAACAGTTGGTCAGTAACACCCCAGCCCAGTACCTGGCAGATGTGATGCATAACATCACAGCATTCACCACCCACAAACATGATTGTGGTAGGGTGACTGAAGTAGAGGTTTGAGTGGATGGGGACCCACTGTCACGGCCTCAGAAACAGTACAGTTTTCCCCGGAAAGCGGAGGCAGACTTGGAAACGGTGCTGGGATCCCTAGTACAACAAGGAGTGCTGAGAACGATTGCCACGCATGTGAACTCCCCACTCTGGCCAGTCAAGAAACCCGACCAGTCGTGGAGGGCCACTGTGGACCATCGGGTCCTCAACAGCAACATCCCAGCTTGTGCGCCCACAGACGCAGTTGTTGCCGACCTGATCGGAAATATCCCAGTGACCATGACCACGTTCACAGTGCTGGATATTTCCAATGGGTTCTGGTCAACCCCTTCGCCAGGAAGACCAGTATAAGTTTGTCTTTACGTTTAAAGGGCAACAGTATACTTGGACATGTCTTCCCCAGGGTTTTCACAACAGCCCCTCCATTTTCCACCAGAGCATGGCCAATGCTCTGAAACAATTTAGCCAGCCCCAGCAGCTGATTCAGTATGTGGACGACGTTCTCCTTTTCTCTTCGGATAGAGAGGAGCACAGGCCAGTGCTGGACGAGCTGTTAAAAGTATTAAGGTTTAACGTCTGTAAGATTGTAATGTTTGTAGCTCCACATTGTGGATGAGGACGTATTGTGTAATGCAACTACAGAGTTAATAATTAAACAGACCAGGCTGTTCCAGAGGCTTCCGAGGGCTGCCTGCCATGTTAGAAAGCTGTGTGTGCTGTGCTCTGTGAATATATCACATTTGGCGGTGAGATGGGATTTTTCGGATGATTTAAAGCTGAAATTTTGTTGGTGAAGGATTCAGCCAGCCGACAGAGAGACTTTGGGAGCTTCTCTGTCTTTGGAAAAAGCTACAAAATCCGAAGTAAAATACAGCACACTGTGTGAACAGTTAGAAATTAAAATGGCAGCACCCGCAGGTGTAATGGGACATTTGGGTGAATATTGACATGACCGGGAATGTTTTAAAGCATATGTGGATCGGCTAGAAATGTATTTCACTGCAAATAACATAATCGAAGTTCCAGAGAATGCAATCCAGAATCAGGCGCTATTTTAAACTTAAGAGAGCAATTTTCTTACTGGAGGCAGGTCCGACATTGTATGAAACGCTGATAAATCTGCTTGTGCCTGATGGGACAAAGGATACAACACTTAAACAGATTTTGACGAAGCTGGAGCAGCACTATAAACCCAAACCGTTAGAAATTGCTGAAAGCTATCATTTCGGGATACGGAATCAAAAGTCTGATGGGAGTATCAGTGATTTCACTGTAGCATTAAAAAAGCTACCGATTCAGTGTAATTTCGAAAACTTTCAAAACCGAGCATTACGGGATTGTTTTGTTTGTGGGGTGAAAAATGATGCGCTCAGAAGAAAGTTATTGACGATGGATGACTTGACTTTTGAGATTGCTTGTCAGCTAGCGAGGTTGATCTGCATGGCCGATCAATATTCCCGAGAATTCCAGAATAATTACGGTCGTCAATCAATCGAGGTGAATCGCCTGCAGATTCAAAGTAAAAGGCGGCGGGGGCCCAAAGTCTCAGAAACTGGAAATTCTAACAGAGTGTCGAAGTCATTCTATAGGTGCCTGGGACAACACATTGCTCAAAGTTGTCCATATGTGAAAGCAGAGTGTTTCTTCTGCAGAAAGACTGGGCATCTTGCGAAGGCATGCCGATTGAAGTGTAAACTTTAAAGCTATGAGTCCAGCGTTCAAAGCTATGAGTAGAAATCCTCAGAGACTACATAGCATGGAAGAACAACAACAGGACAAGGAGATATTAGAGTTGCACGTCATCCGGAGCAGGAGGTTAATGGACAGCGATTCGGAAAGTATAAAAATCCACATAGATGTTGCGGGATTCAAGATACCAATGGAAATTAACACGGGTGCATCCGTGAGTTTAGTACCGGAGTCGCGAGACCTCGACAAATTGCGTGATTTCCCATTGGAGAAATCCAAGATAGAGCTGCGAGGCTATTTGGGAGAGAAAATTCCTGTGGTAGGTCGTATCACCGTACCGGTGAAATATAAAGATCAATTTCAGAACTTGCCTCTAATAGTAGTGAAAGGAGACAAGCCTGCCTTCCTCGGAAGAAATTGGTTTAGATCACTGAAGCTGGATTGGAGTGAGATTTTCCGTGTGGAAGCGAGATTTGCATCAACAGATGATGTTATTAAGAAGTATCCGAAGGTGTTCTGCGAAACGGGCAGTCCCATCTAAGGCTTCAAGGCGAGTGTCAGGGTACGGAAGGATGGTAGATCGGTTTACTACAAACCACGTTCTGTACCATATGCACTCAAGGAAAAAGCTAAGCAAGAACTCAAAAGACTAGAGACAGAGAACATTATTTGTAAGATAGATCGATGTAATTGGGCTACACCCATTGTTGTTGTACCTAAGTCCGATGGTAAGGTAAGATTGTGTGGTGATTATAAAGTAACCGTAAACCAGATTCTAGAGGGTAATGTCCCCAACACATTGCCGAATATTGAAGATTTGTTCACAACACTGACAAGTGGTCAGATCTTCTCAAACCTGGATCTTCTGAATGCCTACTTACAGCTTGAACTAGATGAGGAGTCCAAGTCATCTCGGCCTGTATCAAATTAATAGGCTACTATTTGGAGTGTCTTCTGCCCCTGCCTTATTCCAAGGGGTAATGAATCAGATTTTGCAAGGTATTGAAGGGGTAGTATGTTATTTGGATGACATACTAATTTCAGCACCAAATAGGCAAATTCATAATATATTGAATGAAGTCCTCAAATGGCTAGAGAAGCACAGAGTACGAGCCGCTGCTCACAAGTGTGAGTTATTTAAAAACTCAGTGGAGTTCTCAGGGTACAGAGTAGACAAAGATGGTTTACATCCAAACATGGGAAAGCTGGATGCAATCAGAAATGCACCCAATCCCAGGAATGTCACTGAACTTCGTTCATTCTTGGATCTTTTGAACTATTATGGGAAGTTCCTACCAAGTTTGGTTACAGTATTACATCCACTGAATGAACTATTGAAAAAACAGGTCCATTAGAAGTGGGCAAAAGAATGCTGTACAGCATTCAAGGAGTGGAAAAGCCAATTGGTAGAGAGTACTATGTTAATTCACTATGACATATCTAAAGAGATTAAGCTAGCATGTGATGCCTCTCCATATGGAGTTGGGGCAGTGATCTCTCATGTATCACGTAGTGGGGAGGAGAGACCAATTGCTTTTGCTTCACGCATTCTCAGTGCCAGTGAGAGTAATTATGCGCAAATTGAAAGGGAAGTTTTGGTATTAATTTTTGGGGTCAAGAAGTTCGACAAATGCTTGCATGGTCTTAAGTTTACCATCGTTACAGAGCATAATCCCCTAACAGCAATCCTCCATCCAAAGTCCCCAGTTCCAACATTAGTTGCAGCCCGAATGCAGAGATGGGCTTTGATTTTTTCAGCATATACATATGATATTGAATACAGACGATCAGCTAGTCATAGTAATGTTGATGCAATGTCTAGATTGCCTTCCCCATCACAAGTTACACCCGATAGGGAAGAGGTGTTCTATTTTTCATACATTGATGAACTGCCAGTCACAGCTGAAGAGATTGATAGAGCAACCAAACGTGACCCAGTGATGTCAAAGGTGTATGATTATATTGTAAATGGATGGCCAAACCAGGTAACAGACAAAGATATCCATCCATTCTTCATTCAAAGGAATGAATTATCAGTTGATAAAGATTGTATAATGTGGGGTGCAAGAGTGCTTATACCAAATAAATTCAAATCCAAATTATTAGGAGACCTCCATGACCAGCACCTGGGAATGTGCTTGACCAAGAGTTTTGCATGCAGTTATTTATGGTGGCCAGGTCTGGATAGAGATATAGAGTACAATGTGAGTCACTGTACGACATGTCAAGCGGTAAGCAAGCAACCACCATCAGTACAATTACAGCCATGGAAATGGCCTCTCAGTGTGTGGCAAAGGCTAAATATTGATTTTGCTGAGCTAGAAGGAGAACAATTGTTCATTGTGATTGATAGCCATTCAAAGTGGGTTGTGGTGTTTCAAGTGTGGAAAATAACAACAAGTAAAACATTCAACATTTTTCGAAGGTTATTTTGTTTATTTGGCCTCCCAGAAGAAATTGTTTCTGATAATAGACCACAATTTCGTTCAGAAGAATTTGCACAGTTCACAAGCAAAAATGGTGTGAAACATACCAAGGTTCCACTCTACCACCCTGCCTCGAATGGTGCAGCAGAGCGCACTGTACAAATTGTAAAACGTGCCCTCATAAAACAAATGTTGGTTCCAAATCCAAAGAAATGACAGTTGTCATTGAATCACAAATTGGCTAATTTTTTGATTACATATTGTAATACTCCTCATACAACAACTGGTAGAACACCAGCAGAGTTGTTTCTCAAAAGACAGCCACAAACCAGATTCTCGTTGTTAAAGCCAAATTTGGCACAGTCCGTAGAAGAGACACAATTAAGACAGAAAGAGAATCATGATAGAAGTAGAGTAAAAGAGAGAAGTGTGAAATTAAACCAGAAGGTGAAAGTGAAGAACCATCACCATAAATGGGTAAAGTGGTTACCAGGAAGAGTGGTGAAGATATGTGGTCCTCGAACATATTTGGTCAAGATGTTTGATAATGGACAGGTTAGATTTGTTCATATTGATCATATTTTACCTGCTGACATGGATGGAGTTGAAGGTGGGAATGATTCAATTATTTCTGAAAATTTTGATATACCAGTAACAAACCCTACATCTAGTGTACTGGAAATAAATCTAAGAGAAAATCAGAATGTAAGTTTGAGTCTGAGTCAGGAAAACAAACAGCCTGAAGTTATAATGAGTTCAAATGAAAATCAACAAAATTCTGTGGAGGAAAACGTTCCTCAGGATGAGCCTCGAATGAGTGTAAATTCAACACTATGTTTGGAAGGTTCTGTTCGAGAGCTAAGGTATCCTCTTCGAAACAGAAAACAAGTGGATAAGTTACATTTGTAAATATGGAAAAAAATATGTCTATATCCTGTGTTATGTATAAACATGCAAGTTATGTATGATGTTGTTTTAATAACTTCTTCATTAAGGAGGGAGAAGTGTAATGTCTGTAAGCTTGTAACGTTTGTAGCTCCATACTGTGGATGTGGACGTATTGTGTACTGCAACTACAGAGTTAATAATTAAACAGTCCAGGCTGTTCCAGAGGCTTCCAAGGGCTGCCTGCCATGTTCGAAAGCTGCATGCGCTGTGCTCTGTGAATATATCACATAATGGAGGTGGGTTTTAAAGTTAACGCGAAGAAAGCACAGGTTGGTCAGAAGGAGGTGAAATTACTCGGGCTGACCGTCAGAGTGGGTGAGAGGGCCATTGATGAAGCCAGGCATAAGGCAGTACAAGAGCTCCCAGCCCCGAAAAATGTATCAGGGGGTCAGGTCCTTCATGGGACTCATTGGTTACTGCAGGGACTTCATTGAAGGCTATGCAGCCACGGCAGCCCCTCTACTTCGGCTCCTCTGCAAGGGAGTCGAATGGGAACAGGACCTCAATTGCCAGGAGGCTTTCACTCGCCTGAAAAGGGATTTGCATCCAGCCTCTGCATTGGGTGTGATTAATCAGGGGGAAGAGTTCTCCCTGGAGGTATCGGCTAGCGGGGACAGCTTGAGCGCAGTGTTGCTCCAGGAGCGACACGGCAGGCTGAAACCCGTGGTCTACTCCTCCAAGATTCTCACGGATGTTGAACAGGGATATTCCAACTGCGAGAGGCATTTGCTAGCCATGCATTGGGCCGTAAAGCGCTCCCATCTCTTTATGGGTTCATTCCCGCTGACACTCCTAATCCATCACATGTCCACGCAGATGCTGCTGGACGGCAGGATTAAGGACGGGACAGTGAGCAGTGCCCGCATTGCTCGCTGGACCCAGCTGCTCTCACAGACAATTCTCAGAGTGCAGGGGTTGACCGAACCCAAGTTAGCAGCTACTATGATCTACCCAGGAACAGCCAATATGTGCATGGTGAAAGGGGTATGGGATGTGGAGGAGGGGCTCAGGACTGGGGTACACACGATGGGCCGGGACATCTATGTGGATGGATCCAGCACTGTGTCCGATGGGGAGTGTCTCACCGGGTGTGAGATCTATGACCCAACCGCTAAGGCTTAGAAGGCCATAAATCTCCCCAACACCATGAGCGCTCAGCATGTCAAACTGGCAGCAGTGGCCTATGTGCTGACCTATCCCGACGACTGCCCAACTCCATACACCATTTGCTCAGATTCGATGTTCAAGTGCAACTCCTGTACGGAATATTTGGCAATCTGGGCAAGGCGAGGATTTAAGTCTGCCGATCGGAGACCCCCTAGCCACAGCGTGGCTGCTGCACAAGATTTTAGAGGCCACTGGCACATGAGGGGATTACTATATCCACAAGGTGAAAGCTCACTCCAAAACGGAGCCGAGAGGGGAAGGAACCAAAAGGCCGGTGAGCTCGCCAAAAGGGGAGCTAGGGAGGGCATTTTATGGGATCCAGGTAGAGCAGGTCCAATAGCGGCGATCTGGGACAGGGGAGGCATGCAGGGGGTAGCTCTAGACCTGGGTCTCAAACATGCACAAGCCCAGGACCCCGTTCTTAAAGCCGTCCTACTAGGCAGGGAGAAAGGGGAAAACGTAGAGCGTCCCTTCGGTGCTGCAGACATTTGCGTCCTGGACGGAATGCTGTTCAAGGGGGACTGGTGGGTGGTCCCAGCACAGCACCGAGAGGAATTCCTCCAGTTGGCCCACGGGGGTCCAGGGGTGGGACTCCCGGGGCCAGAAATGACTTGACAGAGAGTAGAGGAGGCAAGGTGATGGCCACTGCTGAGGGAGGATGTTCGGGACTTCTGTGCATATTGTCTGGTGTGTGCAGCAAACAATCCCTACCCCCAGTGCAGGAAGGCTCCCCTGGGAGGGTGGAGGGGCCATGGTGATCGTTGCAGATCAATTTCATCGGGCCCCTACCCACCACTAAATCAGGTAATAAATACGGTTTAGTCCTGGTGGATGTCTTCTCAAAGTGTGTTGAAGTTTTCCCTTGCCGGGCAGCCACAGCCCTGACCACTGCTCGGATCCTGGTAAAGGAGGTATTCTCCAGGTGGGGGCTGCCAAGGAAGCCACTTTATGGGCCAAGTGATGCAAACCACCCTGAAACTCCTGGGGATAGAGGAGAAATGGCATGTGGCTCACAACCCCCAGTCAGCGGGGATTGTGGAGCACATGAACCACACCCTGAAGGAATGGTTGAGGAAGGAGGTGGGCCAGTTCCCAAAAACCTGGGATGAGGTTTTGCCTCTGATTCTCATGGGGGTCCGGGCCAGCCCTTCCAGGAGCACAGGGTACTCCCCTTACGCGCTGATGACCGGGAGGACCATGTGCAATCCAACCCATGTGTTGGTGCCGGTCCTCACCGAGACTCAGCTCTAGGAGGTAGAATGGGATAAGTTTGTACAGCAGCTGTACAGTACTTTAAAGCAAGTCCACATGCAGACAGCTAGCAGCCTGGGGAGGCAGCACCAACACAATCGGCTGTTGCTAGAGCCTCAGCGCACGCATGGATGGGAGGTGGGGGACCAGGTAATGGTCTGTAATTATGCGCGAGTGGGGGTGTTTGAGCCACTGTACATGGGGCTGTACAACATCGTTGACAAGGTGAGCCCCATGGTTTACGCAGTAAGTTCCCCATACGCACGAAATGGTTCAACATCAGCCAGTGCGAGCTGCTCAAGCCGATGATGGAAGGACCAGGGCTAAAAGGCACCAGGGCACCATCATGAGCCTGGTGGAGGTGAGTCTCCCTCCCCTGCTATGGGACAATGACTGTGGTTTAAGAAATGATACAATGAACTCTGTACTGTGAGCCAGTGACCAAGTGTAACCTGGTCAGTCTTTAATGGCTTCCAGAGGTGAAGATACAAAGGTGAAGTTCAGGTTATATACCGGGCCCAGCACGAGTGTACTTATGACCCTAGGACCTCCGCTGGTAGTGCACCTGGTGGTGGGTATACATTTCATCATACCCCCACAATTCTTGGCACAAGTCCATATTACAAGGTCAGACAGTCCGGAGCTCTTCGCTCCCTGGTTGACCGTCTCAGTACAATCCCAGTGCTTTCCGAGTCTCTCACGACTTGGGGCTGGGCATTGACCACAGTGGGTTCTTCTGATGGCTGAACGTGAGTTGGTTGGTCGTCTAATCTCGCGGTGTCTTCTTCCAAGTGTTCCAGTTCGTCAGTGTGTCTTAGCTTGATTTGATCAAGGTGCACACCTGCCCAATCCTGAGCTTAACCATATACACCAGGTTACCCTCCCTATCCGTAACATTGCCCGGGAGCCACTTGGGCCCTTGACCTTGGTTAAGTACATACACTGGGTCAGTTACAGATATGTCGAGTGACACTGTGGTGCGGTCGTGATACCACTGCTGGTGTTGAAGTCAGGTTTCAACATGATCGTTAAGATCAGGATGGACTAGAGAGAGCCTGGTTTTGAGGCCTCTCTTCATCAATAGTTCCGCAGGCGGGACCCCGGTGAGCGTGTGTGGCCTTGTCCTGTAACTGAGCAGTGTGCGTGACGGGCGTGTCTACAAGGAATTGGGAGTTACGCGTTTCAGGCTCTGCTTGATGATTTGAACTGCCCACTCCGCTTGACCATTGGAGGCGGGTTTGAACGGGGCTGACCTCATGTGTGGCAAACATGGCGCTCAGGTTCTCAATGGTGGCAGTGGAAGTGCTGGATGACATGATCACACATTCTATCCTTTTGGTGTATGCAGCCATACCACAAAAACACTTTACTGAGGAAGGGATCTGCACAGTCGATGTGGATTCTAGACCACGGTTTGGATGGCCATAACCACAGACTGAGCAGAGCTTCCTGTGGGGCATTGCTTAACTGCATGCAAGTGCTGCACAGATGCACGCATGATTCTAAGTCCGAGTCAATGCCAGGCCACCAAACATGGGACATGGTGATGGCCTTCATCATGACAATACCGGGATGCATACTTTGTAACTCCCGTACAAATCTCGCCCTGCCTTTCTTGGACATTACAACACGATTACTCCAGAGTAAACAATCGGAAATCTCATCTTTGCGACGGCCATATCACCCATTTCCTTTGGGATGGTCAACCAGTCCCCGTTAAGAACACAATGTTTTACAACCGATAACGTCGGATCCTGGTTGATCCAGGTCTTAACTTGTTGAGCAGTAACAGGCAAATCTTCACTCTAAAAGACATCCGTGACCATGAGTAGCTCTGCGGGCTTTGGCGTTTCCACCTCCGGTGTGCGCAATGGTAACTGGCTCAATGCATCAGCACAGTTATCGGTGCTTGGTCTATGGTGAATGACATAATCATAGGCAGATAATGTCAGCACCCATCTCTGGATGTGGAATGCCGCATTGGTATTGATACCTTTATGTTCCGAGAACAACAATATAAGCGGCTTGTGATCGGCTTCCAGCTCGAAGCGAAGCTGAAACAGGTACTGGTGCATTTTTTTTTACCCCATAAACACTTGCTAAAGCTTCTTTCTCTACCATACCGTCAGCTCTTTACGCCTTGGACAGGCTTCAGGATGCGTATGCAACTGCTTGGAGTTTGCCTGACTCATTGGCTTGCTGAAGTATGCAGCCGACCCCATAGGACGACGCATCATAGGTCAAAACTAGACGCTTGCATAAGTCATACAGTACCAGTAGCTTGTGGGAACACAACAGATTTCTAGCCTTCTCAAAGGCTCTGTCTTGAAGTTCACCCCACACACAGTCGTCTCCTTTCCTGAGCAGCTTGGGCAAAGGCTCTAAAACTGTGTTCAATTTGGGTAAGAAGTTACCGAAGTAGTTGAGAAGACCCAGGAACGAACGCAGCTCCGTCATATTCTGGGGGCTGGGCGCATTTTTGATGGCCTCTGTTTTTGCTTCTGTAGGCCTGATTCCGTCTGCAGCAATCTTTCGTCCAAGGAATTCAACCTCTGGTGCCATGAAAATGCATTTTGAATGTTTCAGCCTGAGTACCAGTTTGTCCAGATGACGCAGAACCTCTTCCAGATTGTACAGGTGCTCGGCGGTGTCATGATCTGTGCCTAGGATGTCGTCTTGAAATACTACGGTCCTGGGGACGGATTTCAATAGGCTCTCCATGTTTCTCTGAAATATGGCTGCCACCGAACGAATGACAAAAGGGCACCTGTTGTAAATAAACAGTCCTTTGTGCGTGTTGATGCACGTAAGTTTCTTTGATGATTCAACCAGTTTCTGTGTCATGTAGGCCGACGTTAGATCCAATTTGGTGAACGATTTTTCCCCGGCTAGCATTGCAAACAGGTCATCAGCTTTCGGTAGTGGCTACTGTACTTGTTTCAAAACTCGGTTGATGGTGACCTTGTAGTCTCCACAAATCCTGACTGTGCCGTTACTCTTTAACACCGGAACAATGGGGCTGGCCCATTCATTAAATTCAACTGGTGAGATGACCCCCATACATTGTAGCTTGTCCAATTCAAGCTTGACCTTTTCTCTCATCATGTGCGGGACCGCCCTGCCTTTGTGATGTATGGGCCTTGCGCCTGGGCCTCGGTGAATCTGCAACATGGCTCCCTTGAAGCTGCCAATTCCCGGTTCAAACAGTGAGGGAAATTTGCTCAGCACTTGAGCACACAAATCATCACCCGCTGATGACAAAGCTTTGATATCGTACTGTTTCCATTTTATTTTCTTGAGCCAACTCCTGTCGAATAATGATGGGCCATTGCCCGGGAAGATCCATAATGGTAGATCATGAACCGCTCCCTTGTACTGCTTACTGCTGCACTACCGATCACTGGTGTGAACTCTTCGGTGTAGGTACGCAACTTCGTATTTATCGGACTCAGCTTGGTTCTCTTTGTCTTGGTCTCACACAGATTTTCGAAAGTCCTCTGGCTCATTATCGATTGAGTCACACCAGTGTCTAATTCCATGGATACAGGCACGCCATTTAATTTTACCTCCATCATTATCGGTTGTCTCTTTGTTTGGACGCATGTACGCTAAACACTTCCACCTCGGAGCTCTGAAATGCCTCGAACTGCATCACCAGATCCATGCTGAATTGATAATTTTCCATGTGGTGTGTCGCAGCTTGCTTGCTCTGCTGCGGAGACGTCCGCTGAAGATGCCGCGTCTTTGCACACCTTCTGCATACATAGTGCCTGAAGTGGCACTGATGGGATCGGTGATTGCCCCCGCAACGCCAACACATTGAGCTCAGATTTGCACCCGATGGCGGGCTTTGAGCGGCTCCCGTTCTCACATACGCAGTCAAGTAGTCCTTCGATGGTGAATGTTGAGTGGCTCCCAGTCTTGCAGACGCAGTCGAGTAGGCCCTGCCATATGCAGCTCTGCCGGCCATTGATCCAGTTTTGAACACAGCACTTGCCATGGAGTTCCTGCTTTGTCGCGATATCTGCTTCGTGCTTTTCTGCGTGGACATGCAAGGCTGGGCGATGGTGATGACTTTGCTGAGGTCCGGTGTCTCCGCAGCCAGCAGCTTACTTAAGATCGCCTCATGGTTGACCCCGATCATAAAAAAGTCGTGCAGCATTTCTTCCAATGCAGGCCCAAATTTGCAAGGCCCTGCAAGACGTCTCACGTCGGCAAAAAATGCCGCTACGTCCTGGCCTTCTGGAAGAACATGTGAATAGAAGCAATATCTGGATATGAGGATTCTTTCCATGGGTTTATGTGTTCCCGAACGAGAGCACACCGTTCTTTGAAATCCTTTTCTGTAGGAAGAGTGGGTGAGAGCTGATGCTTGATGAGTGCATAGATCATGGGGCCACAGACAGTGAGAAGAACTGCACTGCACTTCTCATCATCCTGGTCTTTGTTTTGGTCTTTGGCCACGAAATACTGGTCAAGACGATTCGTGAAATCTTCCCAATCCTCTCCCTCATTGAATTTCTGGAGAATTCCAACAATACTCGATTGTGCTGTGCTCGCCATACTTTTGCGTGGGTTTGTATTCTCCTCGTCGCCAGTTGTGGTGTAAAAAATGATACAATGAACTTCGTACTGTGAGCCAGTGACCTGGTGTAACTTGGTCAGTCTTTAATGACTTCCAGAAATGAAGATACAAAGGTGAAGTTCAGGTTATATACCAGGCCCAGCACGAGTGTAGCTGTGACCCTAGGTCGTGTCCCCTGATAGTGGGCAGATATTACATACATACATTACAATGACGACCCAGTGGATGGGGTGGTAAGGAGGTGCAGTCAGATCCCACGGCCGAGGGTGCCGTGGTCACCTCCCTACGCGCCCACCACAAGCTGCAAGAGGTCCCGAGTGTAGAGTCATGGAGCTCTCGAGCCCTGCGTCCACAGGGCCCACAGTATGTATGGGATGTTTTACATTTCGTTTCGATGTCAGTCTGTGTCTGTCCTGCTGCTTGTGTAGAACCCAATGGAACTGTGAAGGAGAAAACCCTCTCACAGAACGGATTTTTGCTTGTATTTTATGTTATAGGAATGTAAGGAAGTCTAAAAACACCAAGAGAGTGCCAGGAACGTTTGCTGTGGTCCTGTTCCTGAGCTGGTTTGGGATCTTCAGCTTGGGGAGGGGAGACACCAAGGAGTCCGTCCTCTACGACTGCACAGGGGGGAAAGTACCCACCGTGGTACAGCGGGGTAGGACTGAGGACACCGACGGTGTGACAGCCTACTTCCATGAGGGAAGATGGCCGGGGTGGCTGGGGTCCAATTCCACTCGGTACTCCAGCAGCAAGGGTTTCACGTATGGCGAAGCTTCCATACCATGCCACGAGCTGCAAGTCACGGCCACACGGGTTTGGGTGACCGAGGGGAGGTGCGTATGTTTGCGGTGCGAAGGACACATAGCCCTGGGACAGTGGTGGTGGTGGCTCAGGAAATTGATCCAAGATAAGGGCAATCGATCCGTGGACTGGGAACGGCTGGGGAGACGACGTGCACCATCAGGTTACGGGGGCGAAGGGGAGCGTTGGTGTGCTGGCACAAATGATGGAAAGAAGAGGAAGGAATTTATGTGTGTGTGTGGGGGTCTGAACCGGTCTGCCCGACGGGCCTGTCAGTTGCGTTTTCACGACAGTGGCAAGACTCCTTGACCGGTATCAGTTGGGGACAGAGAATGGACTACTGTGTGATCCCAGACCCTCCAGATACCGTAATTTCCATGGCGTTGCTAGCACGCGAGGTACAGCCCCTTCCCACAGCCCACCGATACAGGAGACGGAGGTTAGGTGTCCCACTGCCACCCCGGGGCCAAGGAATGGGTTGATGTTTGTCCCCACCGGTAAGCTCTTACACCACGATGTGCATTACTCGGTTATCTTAAACCTGACCCAGGTTCACATGCCACGGTGGTGTCCTGTAGAGACCGAAAGGCTTTAAGTGACTCTGCTTGAAGAAATGTTTAGGAAGTTCTATGAATTAAGGTACGGTGACGTGGATCGGGACAATGTGTATGATCTAACCTCAGGTCAGCTCGGGGGTTCGGAAAGGTACAAGCGGGGGCTGTTTAACACGCAGCCACCGCATTTAGCACTGGCACATCCATTGTTAATTGTATGGATGATGCTCATATGCAAATGCAGGTAAATAACTTAAGGGATCGTTGGCGCAAGTTACAACGAGAAGGTAACACGATAGAGGGGTCGGAGTTGCGGGAGGATTAGGCTATGACCATCCATTTGAAGGCGATCATAGCCGAGCTGTAGGCACATGCTCAAACGATTGGGGTTGTAATTTGGATGCTGGTGATGAGCAGGCACTGGTATACCGAGTTCAGAACATCGGCGTTCAAAGGGACGGGGTACGCGTGCGACATCATGGGGTCCCTCCGTTTGTTGTAAAGTGGGGACCCACCATGACTGGAACAGACCTTAATGGGTGCCAGAGCAAGGGAGCACATGTGGTACTATGTCCTCAGAGTTTGTATGCTTTTGATCAACCGGTATGTGGGTTTAAATCAGAGGGTGCGGATCCCATGGAGCTGATGGCCCAGGGCAACGTTCCACGTAAGGTAGCTTATAATGGTGGAGGGACATACTGTATCACAAGGATGAGAATTTTGAAATCGAGGTGTTGTTTAACCTGGAGCCAATGTAGGTATGTAAGCACAGGGGTGATGGGTGATCGTGACTTGGTGCGAGTTAGGACAGGGGCTGCCGAATTTTGGATGACCTCAACTTTACGTCGTGTAAAATGTGGGAGGCCAGCCAGGAGTGCTTTGGAGTAGTCAAGCTAGAGGTAACAAAGGAATGGAGGAAGGTTTCAGCAGCAGAAGAGCTGAGGCAACGGCGGAGGCGGGCAATGTTACGGATGTGGAAATAGACGGTTTTAGTTATGCCGCGGATATGTGGCCGGAAGCACATTTCAGGGTCAAATATGACGCCTAGGTTGCGAACAGTCTGATTTAGCCTCAGATAGATGCTCGGGAGAGGGGTGGAGTTAGTGGTTATGAGATGCAGTTTGTGGCGGGGACCAAGGACAATGGCTTCGGTCATCCCAATATTTAATTGGAGAAAATTTCTGCTCATTCAGTACTGGTTGTCGGACAATCAGTCTGACAATATAGAGACCGTGGAGGGGTTGAGAGAAGTGGTGGAGAGTTAGAGCTGTGTGTCATCAGTGTACATGTGGAAACTGACTCTGTGTTTTCGGATGATATCACCAACGGGCAGCATATAGATGAGAAATAGGAGGGGGCCAAGGATAGATTCTTGGGGGATACCAGAGGTAATGATGCAGGAGTGGGAAGAGAAGCCATTGCAGGTTGATTTTCTGGCTACGATTGGATAGATAAGAATGGAACCAGTCGAGTGCAGTCCCACCCAGCTGGACGATGGTGGAGAGGCGATGGAGGAGGATGGAGTGGTCAACTGTGTCAAAGGCTACAGACAGGTCCAGGAGGATGAGGAGGGATAGTTTACCTTCGTCACAGTCACAAAGGATGGCATTTGAGACTTTGATGAGAGCCGTTTCGGTACTGTGACACGGGCGAAAATGAGATTGAAGTGATTCAAACATTGAGTTCCGGGAAACATATAGTGTCTTTCACAACCTCAGGTCATCGCAAAGTGCTTTACAGCCAATGAAGTTCTTTGTCAAGTGAAGTCTGTGGTATGTTAGCTTTTGTTACATAGGGATTAGATTATAAGAGTAAAGAAATCTGACTACAATTATACAGGGCATTGGTTAGGCCACTCCCGGAGCACTGTGTATAGTTGTGGTCTCCTTACCGTAGGAAAGATATACTTACCTGAGAGGGAGTGCAACAAAGGTTCGCTAGACTGGTTCCTGGGATGAGGGGATTTTCCAAAAAGGAGAAATTGAGTGGATTAGGCCCTTCCCTGGAGTTTAGAAAAATGAGCGGTGATCTAATTGAAACAGATAAATTCTGAAGGGGCTTGACAGGGTTAATGCTGAGAAAATGTTTCCCCTGGCTGGGGAATCGAGAACACAAAGTCACAGTTTCAGAATAAGATCGGCCATTTAGGACTGAGATGAGGAGAAACTTCTTCACTCAAAGGGTTGTGATTCTATAGATTTCTCTACCCCAGAGAGCTGTGGATGCTCAGTCATTAAGTATATTCAAGACAGAGGTCAATAAATTTTGGGGAACGAAGGGAATTAAGGGATATGGGGATAGTGCGACAAGGTGGAGTTGGGGTGGAAGATCAGCCATGATCTTGTGAAATGGTGGAGCAGGTTCGAAGGGCCAATTGGCCGACTCAAGCACCTATTTCTTCCTTATGTTCTTCTGTCGGAGATTCAGCAATCAATTTATCCACAGCAAGGTCCCACAAACAGCAGCAAAGTAAATGACGAGATCATCTATTTTTTTGGTGTTTTTTAAGTGATCAATGTTGGCCAGGACTTTGGGAAAACTCCCCAGATCTTTGAATATAAAAGCAGGGAAGTACTGCTGCAACTGTACAGGGTATTGGTGAGACCACACCTAGAGTACTGCGTACAGTTTTGTTCTCCTTATTTAAGGAGGAATATACATGCATTGGAGGCAGTTCAGAGAAGTTTCATTAGGTTGATTCCTGAGATGAAGGGGTCGACTTATAAAGCAAGGTTGAGTAGGTTGGGCGTATACTCATTGGAGTTTAGAAGAATGCTCTTATAAAAACATGTAATTTACTGAGGGGCTCGACAAGTTAGATGCAGAGACGATGTTTCCACTTGTGGGAGAATCTAGAACTAGGGGGCAGAGATTAAGAATAAGAGGTCACCCATTAGAACTGAGATGAGCTGAAATTTCTTCTCTCAGAGGGTTGTAAATCTGTGGAATTTTCTGCCACAAAGAATTGTGAAGGCTGGGTCATTGAATATATTTAAGGTTGAGATAGATGGATTTTTGAATGATAAGGGAGTCAAAGGTTATGGGGAGCGTGCAGGGAGTTGGAGCTGAGTCCATGATCAGATCAGCCATGATCTTATAGAATGGTGGTGCAGGCTCGAGGGCTCGAATGGCCTACTCCTCCTCCTATTTCCTATATTCCTTTGTTGCACTGATATCTTCCTGCAGTCTACAGCTTTCT
The DNA here is from genome assembly GCF_044704955.1 of Pristiophorus japonicus. NCBI lineage: Eukaryota > Metazoa > Chordata > Chondrichthyes > Pristiophoridae > Pristiophorus > Pristiophorus japonicus. Next base: position 117,908,240 of record NC_091982.1, on the reverse strand, counting down.
TCCTCATTATCAATGATAGAGTATTCAAACAGGCTCATTTAGACAGACTATGAAAATTCACAGACCCCCAAGTCTAAGCTACTACATGCTGCTCAGCATGTTGCATTAACTCATCAATCAACTTGACATTTTCGGACCTTGGGTAGCGAGCCAATAAAACGTTAAAAGACTTTCAATTGAGCCAATAAGGTCAAAGAAGGTGAGTTCTTTTCTGTAAATTGATCCAGGTATAAAGTACAGTCATTTTGACCATGTGTCTCAGTAAGACAAAGAAACTGGCAATCAGCCAGCAGTTTATTACTCTCTGCCAGTATTAAAAAGTTAAAAATGCCATCGGAGTTCGTATTTCATTGGAAATTAAGACATGTAACAATTTTGGCGCTGCGAACAGGATCGCTGGGGAAAGAAACTGAATTTTGGACATCGGACCTATATCTAGAGGTGAGGACTCCTCTTTTTTAAAAAAGTCCTCGGTCAAAAGTCTAAATTTGCCTCACCTTCTACGCGATTCCGAAAGCCTCCGGTTTGTGAACCCTCCGGCTGGTAGTCGGCTCGAGGTCCCATGGACGTCTAAACTTCGGCGGTGTGTTAGTTAATTAATCATCGACCTATTGATCGGCTAGCAGGCCTACGACTCGAGACCCCAGTAAAGAACCCTCGTAAAGAAATGGCAGCAGGAGACAAGAACAAAGAATTGCCTACAACTGTTAAAGGTGGGCAGGCACCACCTCAAGTTTCGCTAGATTTAATTCTCGAACAGTTGAAAGAATACATAGAGCAACAATTCAACTTATCTAAAACCTGTATTAAGATCGAACAAAAGTACGGAACCTCCAAAGGACAATGGTCCTTGGACGAGATTAAAAGGGTCTGGGGAAAAACGACCCGTATGAAAAATAAAGAGCGAACTAGATGGCCCCTAGCGGTTATGGGCCAGATCCGAAACTGGAATGAAATTATAATGCGTTCCCAACATGATCGAGAACTGACCAGTACAAAGGATCAATTGCAAGCAGTTTGTGCACAGCTGCGACAGAAAAAGCTTGAACTTGAAAAGCTGGAAGCGGAAGTTAAAGATCCTAAAGGTGAAATTAAAGAATGGAAAAAATCGTGTATTGATCAATTCCCAGGGTACCCATGTTTGGATAAATTAAAAGCGCAAACCCAAAGACACGACCAAGGAATAGATACGGTTTCTGAATCCTCCGACAATACAGTGTCGGAGGATGATGAAGAATTAGGGGTGCGCTTTGCCCCGTTTAAAAAAAGACGAGTTGTAGTCAAATCAGAAGAGACTGCGGATGAGGGCGGAACCAAAAAAACAAAGAGAAGAGTGTATGGAGAATACTTAGTTCATGATCCGGCAGACCCAGAGAAAATTGATAAATGGTCCAAGGAATTGCCCAATCCAAAGAAAGGGGGAGTAAAAACGTGGGACCAATTGGACCGCTTAAGAAATATATATCAACTTCATCCCTGGGACGGAGTGCAAATTTTGACCATAATGGTGCCAAAAACACAGGGAAGAAAATTGCACGACAAGGTAGAAGAAGCTTTGGGGCAGAATGAGCAAGAATTAGATGCAGGATGGGAAGCAATTAAACACTGGCTGCAAGCCTTCAGTCCAGCTAAGACAGACTGGGGAAAAATTGCAGCCTGCCAACAGAAAGGAACAGAGGAGGTCCTGGAGTATGACGAGCGGTTTAGATGTATGTGGCTAGAACATTCGGGTATGAATAATACAGATGAGGAAATGGATGAACAAGTGTTTGGACCCCTGAAAGCAGCTTTCGTGGTCTAAAGCCAGAACTATCCAAAATGCTTAAGGTAGTGTTACCGGACTGGGAAGGTAGAGGAATTACCTTTGCAGCATTGGTGGATCAATGTAACCAATTAGATCGGGATATGGGAGCTAAAGTCTGAGCTGTACAGGCTATGGGATGGAAATCCCAGGATTCCGATAAACAGTCATTCGGAAAATTACCCGGAAAATGTCATTATTGTGGGAAAGAAGGTCACTGGGCCAAGACGTGCAGGGCAAAACAGAAAGGTCATGGCTGGGGAAGAGGACGCAGCCAGGGATACAATTCAGCCAACAAGCCAGGCTTGTCACAAGATAACAACCTCATAGAAGCATTTAAGCGACTGACAATACAACAACAGAAGGAGTTACTTGGGATAGCAAAAAACGATTAGAGCCCATCCTGGCCCCCCTCCTCGCACTAATACAACAAAGGGGAGATAGGCTATATATAACTGTGAGGGTGGGTGATAAGGATGTGGACTGTCTTTTAGACACAGGGGCGGAATTAACATGCTTACCCCTACGATATGGAGACTTTTTGCCGTTGGATGGTAGGGCACGTACAGCCTATGGAGTTGGGGGCCATAAAATGGAAATTAAAAGGACAACACCGGTACTTATAGGGCTGAGTCCACATGAACTAATCACGCCGGTCTGGATAGGCCCAGTAGATCAACCCCTTTTGGGAATGGGCATTCTAATCAAAATAGATTCATTGTTGCATTTTGAGGATGGTCGGGTGACATGGTCAATTAGAACTTTGAAGAAAGAAGAATTGAAGGAACACCCGATATGGGCTAAAGATAAGAACGATTGTGACCTACTCCAGATGGAGCCTGCGTCATTTACTGGGACCAAGCCTCCATGCACTAAACAGTATCCCTTCAGTCCAACTGCCATTGCGGGAATCTTACCGGTTATTCATCAATTGGAGAAACAAGGGGTGCTTATTAAAACGCATAGCTCCTCCAATAGCCCCGTGTGGCCGGTACAGAAATCTAATGAGACTTGGCATTTGACTGTCGATTATAGGAAAGCTAACCAGTGTATTGATCAAAAAGCTCCTTTGGTCGCAGATCCCTCCACCATTTTTAATGCCCTCAAACCGGAACATAAATATTTCTCGGTTATAGATATGGCCAACGGATTTTGGTCGGTGCCTCTGGCACCGGAGGTTCGACAGTAGTTTGCTTTCACTGTCCAAGGACAACAGTATACTTGGACCCGGTTACTGCAGGGTTTCCACAACAGCCCTACGGTATTCCACATGGCTTTACAAAGCCATTTGCGAGAATTACCTCCCCTGTCATCCAATATGTAGACGATATCCTGCTAGCTTCAAACACGGAAGAACAGCATGAACAAGATTTACGAGCTTTGCTGGATCACCTTCGGCTGAAAGGACATAAAGCCAGCATCGACAAAGCACAAATAACCCAAGAAGAGGTTGTATACCTGGGACAAAAGATTTCACAAGGAAAGAGAGAACTTACCCAGGATAGAACTGCAGCCATTCAGGCTGCTAAAAAACCCACCACTATTCAGGAACTATGGTCTTTTTTGGGATTGTGTAACTTTAACAGAAATTGGATTGACTCCTTCACACAGCTTGCTCAGCCACTGAATGATATTTTAAAGGGGAAACATGCCTCTAAAGAAGCCATCACCCTCACTAAAGAACAGCAAGAGGTCTTCCTGAGTTTGAAAAAGGCTTTGTATTCGGCACCGGCTCTGGGAATCCCCGACAGTGGTAAGCCATTTACCCTGTTTGTCCATGAGAAAGAAGGATATATGACAGCTATACTGACACAAGAACATGGGGATCGGCAAAGACCTATTGGCTATTATTCGGCAAAACTGGATGCAGTAGCCCTCGGATGGGGAAATTGCCTCAGGGCCATGGAAGCTACATGTCGAGCGGTAATGACCACTGCGGGTCTAGTCCTCGACCAAAAGCTGATTATCAAGTGTCCCCACACCGTACATGCTTTTCTGTCTACGAATAGAATGTCTCAGGTGACAGCAGCAAGATGGACCCGCTGGACAGCAGTTTTGAAAGCTCCTAATCTCCATATCGTCCGGGCCAGCCCGGTTAATCCCGCAACTATGCTCCCAATGTCAGAATCGAGGGAGCAAGATGGGGGAGAATGTGAAGAGCATGACTGCGTGGAAATTTTAAAAGAAACAGAAGAAGCAGCCTTAGCAGCAGAGGAGCCTCTGCACAACCCAGACCTCATCCTGTTTACAGATGGTTCCTCCTTTGTTGACAATGGTACCAGAAAAGCAGGATGGGCAGTTACAACCTTATATGAGGTAGTGGCAAAAGGATGTTTACCCTCAGGAACGTCAGCACAACAGGCCGAGTTACGGGCCCTGTCAGAAGCATGTCGAATAGCAGAAGGACAGACAGCTAATGTCTACACAGATTCGCGTTATGCTTTTGGAGTCGCTCACGACTTTGGTATGTTATGGCGGAAAAGAGGATTCCTCACTGCTGCTGGTACACCTATCCGAAATGGAAAAGAAGTCCGAGACTTACTGGAGGCCATACAATTACCTCAGGAAGTGTCCATCCTGAAGTGTAAGGCCCATACCAAGGAAAATACCACAGAAGCACAGGGAAATGCCCTAGCCGACCAGGCAGCTAAAGATGCCGCCTCACAGGGCGATCCTCCAGAAGAACCAACACAGATGTGCAGATTGAAAGCACTCAGGACTCTGACACGAGACCTTCAAACAATGCAAGGTGAGTGCTCCCGAGAGGAAAAATGGACATGAATTGAGGCAGGAATTAAGCTATGCGAAGATGGTGTCTGGAGACAAAGAGTTACCGACAAGCCAGTCGCGCCACAAGCGCTTATGCCTTTTTTAGCCCAACAGATCCACTTGTGGGAACACTTGGCCTCACAACAGATGACGGCATGGTTCCAGAAAAGCTGGTGGGGTCGGGGATTTAAAAAACATGCCCAGCTGGTAACAGACCGCTGTGTGGTCTGCCAGAAAAATAATTCTGGACCCATCACGGTAATGCCCCAACTGAGGCCCCCTGCCCCTGTCGGACCATTCCAGCATCTGCAGGTTGATTATATATCTCTTCCTTCATGCCAAGGATACACTAACATTCTTGTCATGGTCGACAGATTCTCTAGATGGGTAGAAGCTGTCCCAACTAAAAGAGCCACAGCCAATCACACTGTAAAGGTCTTGTGTAAGGATTACATTCCCCGATGGGGAGTCCCGAGTAGCATTGACTCAGGTGCTGTCTGCCAAGAAGTCTGTAGGTTACTGAACATTACGTGGGATTTACACTGTCCTTATCATCCACAATCATCAGGACAAGTAGAGCGAATGAATCGAACTCTGAAACAACGGCTTGCCAAATATCACCAAGAAGGAACACCATGGCCCCAGGCACTACCAATAGTGCTATGTAGCATTAGGGCAACCCCGAACAGAACTACAGGTCTAAGCCCATTTGAAATTATAACAGGAAGACCCATGTCGCTGCCAGGAACTATCGAATTACGGAAAGCTGATGTTCGCTTAATGAGTGACACTTTGTTATCATACTGTCAGAACTTAACCAATGCTATTAGTTCTGTTTCCCGACAGGTATCGGCAGCTTGGGGTAATCCACCCGAAGGAGGACACGACATCATCCCGGGAATCTGGGTCTATGTGAAAAAGTTGCATAAAGAACCTTTGGGTGCCAAGTGGGAGGGACCTTATCAAGTGTTATTGACCACCCAGGCAGCTGTTAAAGTCCAAGGAAAGAAAGCCTGGATCCACGCTTCACACGTTAAACGAGCACCTGTAACTGAAGCTGAAATCTAATAAGGACAATTACATTTTGCGAAAATGTATAAATTTACTGTAGTATTGATTGTAGATATTCTAGGCATAGGCCTACTTCTTACTAGCCGACCCTCTGCACCAAAGGGAAATAGTAGGGTAGCAAGGGAATTACATGTAAATACCTTTTACTTTTATATTGCTTGTTTATGTTATGCTTAAGGAAAGGTGGCTTACTGGTTGAATTAAGATATTGATTTGGATTAAATTGGAATAAGGTTAATTAACCTACTAAAACCAGACTTCCATTGTGGCCACGATGGAACTCGGGTTGGTGTAAATTTGTGTGGAAGCTACTAGTCCGGACATGTGGCGAAACACATCAACAAATTTTAGAAGGAAACTCTATTAACATGTATGAAATTATTTTGTAGAATGTTTAACCAGTGATACCTGAAGTTTTATGATTCAGTTTGTGAAAGAATCAAAGGGGGGATTGATAGAGTATTCAAACAGGCTCATTTAGACAGACTATGAAAATTCACAGACCCCCAAGTCAAAGCTACTACGTGCTGCTCAGCATGTTGCATTAACTCATCAATCAACTTGACATTTTCGGACCTTGGGTAGCGAGCCAATAAAACGTTAAAAGACTTTCATTGAGCCAATAAGGTCAAAGAAGGCGAGTTCTTTTCTGTAAATTGATCCAGGTATAAAGTACAGCCATTTTGACCATGTGTCTCAGTAAGACAAAGAAACTAGCAATCAGCCAGCAGTTTGTTAATCTCTGCCAGTATTAAAAAGTTAAAACTACCATCGGAGTTCGTATTTCATTGGAAATTAAGAGATCTAACAATCAACCACCAAGCCAATTTTTTTAATCATCTGAAAACTGCTTAACCATGCCCTCTATATTGTAGTCTAAATCATTGATATATACCACATAAAGCACGGGGCCGAGTACTGAGGCCGGTGGAACCCCACTGGAAACAGCCTTCCATTCACAAATACACCTGTTGACCATTACCCTTTGCTTTTTACCACTGAGGCAATTTTGGATCCAACTTGGCCCTTTCCCTTGGATCCCATGGGCTTTTACTTTTCTGACCAGTCTACCATGTGGGACCTTGTCAAAAACCTCGCTAATATCCATGTATACTGCATCATTGTACATAGGAACATAAGAACATAAGAAATAGGAGCAGGAGTCGCCCATTTGTCCTTTGAGTCTGCTCTGCCATTCAGTAAGATCATGGCTGATCTGATCATGGATCAGCTCCACTACCCTGCCCACTCCCCAGAACTCTTTACTCCCATATCGCTCAAAAATCTGTCTATCTCCACCTTAAATATATTCAATGACCCAGCCTCCACAGCTCACTGGGGCAGAGAATTACACAGATTTACAACCTTCTGAGAGAAGAAATTTCTCCTCCTCTTAGTTTTAAATGGGCGGTCCCTTATTCTAAGATTATGTCCCCTAGTTTTAGTTTCCCCTATGAGTGGATAGATCCTCTCTGCATCCACCTTATCGAGTCCCCTCATTATCTTATAAGTTTCAATACGATCACCTCTCATTCTTCTGAACTCCAATGTGTATAGGCCCAACCTACTCAACCTATCCTCATAAGTCAACCCCCTCATCTCCGGACTTAACCTAGTGAACCTTCTCTGAACAGCCTCCAATGCAAGTATATCTTTCCTTAATGATTGTAGATGTGCTGGGAAAGTCCACAGGGTCATCGGTGGGAGGCCTCAGTAAAGAGCAATGTGTCATCGCCTGTGAGCCAAGTTTATGTCAAGGCCGTGATGTCACAATAAACACTGGTCCACTCGTAATTTCATGTTGTAATTTGGAGTTTAGCTTTAATACTCGGCAGTATGCAGGCGAATGTAACCTATTCGAGTGACAAGTGTAGTTTTAATAATGTTTTTGTTCAGAGGACTGTTAATAATGCCAATGATCACGCAGCCCAATAATCTCACTGGAGGTGTCTCTCCAGTATAAATAGAAACTGCTTTTGGATCCAGAGCCTGCCCGCACCAGGCAAGGGATTATATGGAGCCTCAAGCAACGTCATCACTTCAGAGAGAAAATGGTATTTTATTCATTTTATGATACAGAACGAATTTTCTTCCCTATTCTTGCCGCCATCGGTTTTCCTGGTGAGTGAATCTAACCAGTGACTGCCGTGTGATTCTATGCATCGCCATTGTGTGTCTAACCCACTGTTACCTGTCTGATACCTGTTGGTGCTATGCCTGCTGTGTTGCTGATCTGTGCTGCACAGACTCTTGGTCAATGAGAGCCCAGTCAGTGATGTGTCCTAACATTCTGCTGCTTGATTCATGTGTTATCACCATTCAAATTGTAACCTGTTCTGAATCTCCCCCACAGGTAACGTTCACAGATAGTTCCTTTTATTGGCCGCCTTCCCGTTCCGTATCCAGTCCAGGAGCAGGCTTTGGTTCAGAGGATCAAGAGATGTTAATCGGATTATGTGATTTTTATTTTAAAAACCAATCTGATGAACTCAGTGATATATGACTGAAACACAGCATTATTTTGTCTCGGTGGCAGACACCAAACATAAAACTGTCTGGCGATGGCCATTAAGTCGGTGGGGAGGCATTTGTTGTTGTTATGGCAATATGAGAAACATATTTTTGCCCAGTTCTGACAAAAGGCCATGGACCTGAAACATTAACTCTGTTTCTCTCCACAGATGCTGCCTGACCTGCTGAGTATTTCCAGCATTTACAGTTTTTATTTCTGATTATCTCGCCTTTGCTTCCCTCGTCCCTGCCGATTGTGTAATTAATATTAATCGGGATTGTTAAAACGGGCACAGTGGAACGGACGGGTCCTGATACACTTCTCCGCCAATGTGCTGGGAAATGTTTGATAAGGGACACCAATTGTTGCACTGATTCTGTGTGGCGAGGACAGGATATTCCTGGAGCTTATCCTCGGCGGATCCCATGAGCCGAATAACGTGCAATCAGATGCTCCGTGTAAATGCATTTATTGCCAATAATTTGTTTGACCGAATATGTATAATGTTCGTATTTACTGCAGCTCCAAGAATCTCTCTCCTCGCGTGGCTACTTGTCTGGTTTTAAAGGAAAAGCTGTATTTATGTTGCGCTGTTCACGACCCCAGGGTCTCACAAAACGATCACTGCCAATGAAGTACTTTTGAAATGTAGTCACTCTTCATCTAATCTCCCGCAGTTTGGAAGCGTGAATAATCGAAGCTGGCGTGTGCTGTACAGTAAATGACAATGAGCTCTTGTGACCTGATATTACAATGTAAGGTGAACACAGTTTACAGTAACAATGCTGTGGTGGTGCTCTTCGCATCTTCTCTGCAATTGGATCTCAGTGAATTGTTAGTCCTGCAATCAAACATTAATGTTAATGCATGTTGCTTGTAAAGTGCATCGCAACGAGCTGAGTGTGAAATAACCTGCAGCTGCAGTGGTCTAAACTTCGGAAACTCTATAAACGACCTCAAGTTTCTCAGCAATAACGTAATAAGTTTCAGACTATGCAAGGAAATGGTATGTAGCGACTGAATGTTTTGTTTCCAGATCTTTATGTTCACATGTAACAGGATTCTTAGGCACTGGTTATTTTTCAATGGTCAGTCTTCAAGTAAAGCCCAACACCTCCTGACCCTTGACATGCTCCTCTTCCAATGAGCTCTTCCACTGACCTTCCCATCTTCAGTTCTCTGGTGATCAGGCTGAGTTTTACAGGTTCCTTTGCTAATCAGCTTTACTATCAAGGCACACACAGTGAATGACTTGATACCCAGTTCAACAATCTTATTGATGTGAGGAATCCAAAACATTCACGCACAAAAAAGCTCAATCTTACAAGGTGGTTGGGCCAAGGGTGTGTGCGGTGACCAACACCCGACACGGCCCTCTCATCCTCTGACATTGCAGCTGCTGCATCCCGGCTTCATTCTGCCATTGCTTTTCCGGGGCAGCTCCTGAGTCCCTGCTTGTTCTCTGTCTCCTCTTCTTGTCAAACTCCCCGCCTGGCCCTGAGCTGCTCCAGCCCTGTTCACCACTTCAAACCATCTTCGCCATCCCTTGGTGCTCCAGAAAATTGGCGACTGTTGGCTCTGGAGCCCAGATCCAACCAACCTGTCCAAACCCCTTGCAGATGCACGGTGGCCGCTCCCTTGTTCACACTTTGATCCTCGGGCATTGGTTTCATAACTGCCCAGTTCCTGTTGTATCTTTACCCAATATTTGCACTGTAATCCTTGCCTGTTCCCTTTCTGTGTTGCCCAATTTCTCTCTATTCCCTGTACACCCGCTCTGTGAATCAGGGAGCACTGAAGCGACGGATACTGGTCACTGTACGTATTATCAATGCCTGTACTCTCGCAGCAAGTGCTGCCCAAGCCTCGCTTCTGCTGACAGTCTGCCAATCAATCTCTGTCTTCTTGTCTCACAGCTAACTTGGTGTCGATTGTAATCCTGTCCCGAGGCAAGTGCGGTCTCTCCAAAGTCATCACTCGCTACCTGGTGGCCATGGCGGTGTCCGATCTCATGGTCATCATCATTGAGGTGATACTGAGGCGGATTATCCCACTTTATTTCAGATATAATTTTCTGCTGTATTCTTCCACGTGTAATCTGCAAACAGTCCTGCGTTACGTGTCCCAGGACAGTTCAGTCTGGCTCACTGTCTGTTTCACCTTCGATCGTTTCCTGCCAATTTGTCACCAGAAACTCAGTCCCAAATATTGCACTGAGCGAACGGCCACTGTGGTTATTGCGACTGTCAGCGGCCTGAGCTGCTTCATCAGCCTTCCCTGGTACTTCACCTATGAGCACTACATAGGGACATCCTGCATCTACTCTCAAGGCTACATCTCATCACCTCTATGGGCAGCTTTTGAGATTTTTCACTATATTTTCACCCCACTGTTTCCCATCTTTCAGAATTTGCTGCTCAACGCCCTGACCATAAGATATATCCTTGTGGCCAACAGAGTCCACAGGAGACTCCGAGCCAACCGCAGCGGGGAGATTGACCGTGACCCAGAGATGGGGAACCGAAGAAAATCCATCACATTACTCTTCGCCATATCGATCACTTTTGTGGCTGACGTATTTTGTGAATTATACACTCCAGCGGATTGCATTCATGACACGTTTCAGGACCTTTATTTACTCACCCGTTGCTCAGGAAGTTGGGGTCATGCTTCAGCTCCTGAGTTGCAGCAGTAACACGTGTATTTATGCAGTGACCCAGAGGAAGTTCAGAGAGGAGTTGAAGAATGGGGTGAAATATCCATTCAAATTCATTGTTAAATTGGTCAAATAATAAAAATGACTCAAAAATCACCGGCATTAGAATTCAATTCTGCCCAATACTCCACTCTATTCACTCTATATTTTTACATAATATTTACAGCACAGAAACAGGCCATTCGGGTCAACTGGTCTATACCGGTGTTTATGCTCCACACCAGCCTCCTACCACCTTACTCCATCTCACCCCATCAACCCAGTCAATTTTATTTATTGGCAGCACAATGCTACATGACAATTTCACACTGGTTATAGCCATTCACTGCTATTACACAAGGTGTGGAATTTGTTGTAATTATTGACAGTTTTGCCAAGAACAAGATTCGAAGAGCTTCTGTTGTATTTTGCCAAAATGGTAGAGCAGTGTCTTCCCTTTTCCCAGAACTTCAATCCACTGACACAAATCGACCTCACAGTTGGTCCTGAAACACCTCCATGAAGGAAATTCTTCTGTTACATGCCCAGAGGTTCCAAACCATGAAGGATAACTCTTTGGATGGGCATCCTATGTTTGGCAGCATTTGGGACTTTAGTTGGTCAAACTCCAGTGGTGCCTTTGGAGACACTTGGTTGGATGTTCTTGCTAATGACTACCCATTTCTGAGTGGACTTTGATAAGATGTACCAATCGCGTTAACCTAATGGAAAAGAGCTTGTTAAGTGAGGAAACTGTGAACTAAAGTTATTGATCAGGATCAAGTTGAAGTCTCCTTATATGGAGTTGTTTGTAACATTTGTATCATGATGTCATGCAGAATTTCGTGGATTCTCACATGGAGGAAGTGAGATAAATGTATTAAAAGGAGCAATTTGTACTGATATCTTGGATTCAAAATACGTCTGATCAACTTGTACTGCAACGTGTTTGAGTCCCCAATCTATCCAAGCCCTGGTGCAGTTATAGTGTATGTTAAATACTGTTGAATGTACACTAGCCTTAATGTCTAAGCATCTTACTGATTTAATGAGTAGAGAGAACATCTAATCATAAATACAGCCTTCCTTGAACAGTTGTCATCTCAGAGTGCAGCATTACATCCTAGAATAGAGACTTAAGGGTCACAACCAGATTGTTGTAGTGCTTCCAGCCTTCAAGCTATTTTCAATACTGGAGTATTGTGCTGAATTAATATATGTCCATGGCAGAGTTGAAATCTAAAATTGATAAGAGTTTAGAGGAATTTATCCATGTACATCAAGGAACAGAATTCATGTTGAACATGGGCGGACACAAAGACTCATGTGAATGGGTGATGATCCTCTTTTTAAAATTCAATAATGGGATGTGGACGTCGCTGGCAAGGCCAGCATTTATTGCCAATCCCTAATTGCCCTTGAGAAGGTGGTGGTCAGCTGCCTTCTTGAACCGCTGCAGTCCATGCTTCGTTGTAGCGATTTGGCTTGCTTGTCCATTTCAGAGGGCAGTTCAGAGTTCACCACACTGGAGTCATATATAGGTCAGACCAGGTAAGGACAGCAGATTTCCGTCCCGAAAGGGCATTCGTGAACCCGATGGGCATTTACAGCAATCCGGTAGTTTCACGGTCACCATTACTGATACTATCTTTTTATTCCAGATTTATTCAAATAACCGAATTTAAATTAAATTAACAGCTGCCATGGTGGGATTGAACCCATGACTTTGGATCACTTAGTCCAGGCCTTTGGATTGTTAGTCTTGTAACATAACCACTATGCTAACATTTGGATGAGAATTATAACAGTAAAGGGCCTGATGTTTCAAGAGTTATATATTACCTGACAAGTTTTGATCAAGCCGTTGGAAGAGAACAAAAAAAGCAGTTTGACACCGAGGTTGCAGACCACCCTGCCAGTATAATGTCCCAAGCACTACATTGCTCCCTTCTTCTATCCCAGAAATACCGGCATATCCTTCCTACATTGCCAGCACTGTCTGCCAGGCAGAAAATAGGAGCTGTAGTTAAGGTCCAAAGATGTTAAAGTCAATATTAAGGACCAAGGGCTGCAAAGTGTGTGGTCGGAAGATAAAGTGCTGTTCCTCGAGGTAGGGCTGATCTTCATTGGAACAGTATAGAAGGCAAAAGGCAGAGAGATGAGAGTGAGAATGGAAGCAGAGAATTGAAGAGGCAAGGAACTGGGAGCTCAGGGTCACACTTCCAGCTGTTTGGCAAATTAATCACCTCATCTGTGTTGGGTCTCCCCAATGTCGAGGAGACCGCATCGTGAGCAGCAAATACCGTGCACTGTGTTGCAGGAAGTACAAGTAAATCGCTGCCTCACCCAGAAGGAGTGATTTGTACCCTGAACAGTAGTGTGGGAGGAGGTGAAAGGGCAAGCTTTTCAGCTGCTGCACACATAGGAAGGTGCAAGTGGACGGAGCCCGCTTGGTAGGGTTAATAGACCAGTGAACCAATGTGACATGGAGAGAATGGACCCTTCAGAATGCTGAAAGGGAAGGGGAGGGGAAGATGTGCTTGATGGTGGCATCATGCTGGAGGTGGCAGAAATGGCAGAGGATGATCCGTTGAATGCAGAGACTAGTGGGGTGCAAGGTGAAGACAAGGGGGACCCTATCATGGTTCTAGGCAGGAGGGAGAAGGGGTGAGAGCATTAATGTGGGAAATGGGATTGATTCAGTGGAGACCCCTGTTGACCATGATGGAGGGAAGCCTCGGGTGATGAAACAGTGGAACATTTTGGAAGCACTGGTCATGGAAGGTGGCATTGTCAGATGAGTTGTGATGGAGACGGAGAAACTGGGATAAGGGAATAGAGTCCTCACAGGAAGTGAGTTGGTTAGAAGCATAATCCCGATAATTTGAAGAGTCAGGTAACAGATGTCAATGGACAGCTGGAAATGGAGAAACCCAGGAAGGGAAGAGAAAAGTTAGAGATGGACCATGTAAATGTAACTTGATGTTACAACATAAGAAATAGGAACAGGAGTAGGCCATACGGCCCATTGAGCCTGCTCCGCCATTCAATAAGATCATGGCTGATCATAGACTCAGCTCCACTTCCCCATCTGTTCCCCATAACCCCTTATCCCCCGATCTTTTAAGAAACTATCTATTTCTGTCTTAAATGTATTCAATGTTCCAGCTTCCACAGCTCTCTGAGGCAGCGAATTCCACAGATTTACAACGCTCTGATAGAAAAAATTCCACCTCATCTATGTTTTAAATGGGCGGCCCCTTATCCTCAGGTCATACTCTCTAATTCTGGTCTCTCCCATCAGTGGAAACATCATCTCTGCATCCACCTTGTCAAGCCCCCTCATAATCTTAGACATTTCGATAAGATCACTTCTCATTCTTCTGAATTTCAATGAAAAGAGGCCCAACCTACTCAAACGTTCCTCATAAGTCAATCCCCTCATCCCGAAATCAACCTAGTGAACCTTCTCTGAACTGCCTCCAAAGCAAGTTTATCCTTTCGTAAATATGGAAATCAAAACTGCATGCAGTATTCCAGGAGTGGCCTCACCAATACCTTGTATAGCTGTAACAAGACTTCCATGCTTTTATACTCCATCCCCAGTTTCTGAGTGGATCTGAGTAGTAACCAATCAGTGTCGCAGCACATTTACAGACCAGATCCAGATCGTGATCCACTCCACGATTGGAATACCCTCATCTTGCTCTCTGAGAACCATGGTTCACGTGAACAAAATCAAACCACTGCGTAAATATGGAAATCTGAAACAGAAACAGAAAATGCTGGAAATACTCAGCAGGTCAGGCAGCATCTGTGGAGAGAAAAATGGAATTAACATTTCAGGTCGATGACCTTTTGTCAGAACTGGAAAAAGTAACAGGTTTTAAGCATGTGCAGAGGTAGGGAAAGGTGGGAGGAGAGGAAAGAACAAAAGGGAAGGTCTGTGATAGAGTGGAAGGCAGGAGAGATTGACTGACAGAAGGGATGATAGCTGTACAGAGTGTACCTCTCCAGTCCGCGACTCTCTGATCTGGAACCACCCGTGGTTTGGGATCAGTCCTGTGCCTGCAGCGTGAGCGGCGGCGGACAGCGGTGTGGGTCCGGGTGTAGCGGGGGGGGGGGGTGTGGTGGGTGTGGTGGGGATGGTGAGACTGGATGCAGTGGCAGCGGAGAGGGGGTTGGGGGTGGCGGTGCGGCCGGGGGCGGGGGTGGGGGGCGGCGGGAGTGGGGAGACACGAGCTTTAAAAAAAGAGCAGCAAACCAGCATGGAGAGAGAGAGTGAGGCCCCAGTTTCGCATCTGGAGTGTGGTGGAGGCGTTCAGGAGCCCGAGCACTGTCATCAGGACCCGATAAGTCTCGGCTCAGCATGACCTCCTGTGGTTTGGCAAATTCTCTGTTCCAGCACCGTCCAGGTCCCGGGGATGCCAGACCAGAGAGGTCCAACCTGTATATAATGACCATTCCCTCTGAGTCAGCCTGATCCACTCCCCAATTACCCCCAACATCCCTTCCCCTTCTCACAACACCTTCCCCTGCAAGTGAAGGAGATGTTACACCTTCCCTTTTACATCTGCCCTTCCCACTACCCAGTGGCGAAAAACACTCCTTCGAGGTGAAACAGCGATTTACTTGTACTTACAAACATAGAACCATAGAAAGTAGGTGCAGGAGTAGGCCATTCGGCCCTTCGAGCCTACACCACCATTCAATATGGACATGGCTGATCATGCAACTTCAGTACCCCATTCCTGCTTTCTCTCCATACCCCGTGATCCCTTTAGCCTTAAGGGACACATCTCACTCCCTTTTGAATATATCTAACAAACTGGCCTCAACAACTTTCTGTGGTAGAGAATTCCACAGGTTCACAATTCTCTGAGTGAATACGTTTCTCCTCATCTCGGCCCTAAATGGCTTACCCCTTATCCTTAGATTGTGACCCCAGGTTCTGGACTTCCCCAACATCAGGAACATTCCTCCTGCATCTAACATGTCCAATCCCGTCAAAATTTTCTATGTTTCTATGAGATCCCCTCTCATTCTTCTAAATTCCAATGAATATAATCCTAGTCGATCCATGTGTCATTCCTGCCATCCCGGGAATCTGTCTGGTGAACCTTCGCTGCACTCCCTCAAAAGCAAGAATGTCCTTCCTCAGATTAGGAGACCAAAACTGCACACAATACTCAAAGTGCTGTAAGACCTCCTGGCTCCTATACTGAAATCCCCTCGCTGTGCAGGCCAGCATGCCATTTGCTTACATTACTGCCTGCTGTACCTGCATGCCTACCTTCAATGACTGATGTACCATGACACCCAGGTCTCGTTGCACCTTCCCTTTTACTAATCTGCCACCATTCAGATAATAATCTGCCTTCCTATTTTAGCCACCAAAGTGAATCACCTCACATTATCCACATTAAACTGCATCTGCCATGCATTTACCCATTCACCTAACCTGTCTAAGTCCCCCTGCAGCCTCCGAGCATCTTCCTCGCAGATCGCACTGCCACCCAGCTTAGTGTCATCTGCAAACTTGGAGATATTACATTCAATTCCTTTGTCTAAATCATTAATGTATATTGTAAATAGCTGCGGTCCCAGTACTGAACCCTGCGGCACCCCACTAGTCATGCCTGCCATTCTGAAAAGGACCCATTTATTCCCACTCTTTGCTTCCTGTCTGCCAACCAGTTCTCTATCCTTGTCAATACATTACCCCCAATAACATGTGCCTTAATTTTGCATACTAATCTCTTATGTGGGACTTTGTCAAAAGCCTTTTGAAAGTCCAAATACACCACATCCACTGGTTCTCCCTTATCCACTCTCCTCGTTACATCCTCACAAAATTAGAAGATTTGTCAAGCATGATTTCCCTTTCATAAATCCATGCTGACTTGGACCGATCCTGTCACTGCTTACCAAATGTGCTGCTATGACATCTTTAATAATTGATTCCAGCATTTTCCCCACCACCGATGTCAGGCTAACCGGTCTATAATTACCGGTTTTCACTCTCCCTCCTTTTTTAAAAAGTGGGGCTACATTAGCTACCCTCCAATCCATAGCAACTGAACCAGAGTCCATGGAATGTTGGAAAATGACCACCAATGCATCTACTATTTCTAGGGTCACTTCCTTCCTCAAGTACTCTGGGATACAGACTATCGGCCTTCAGTCCCTTCAATTTCCCGAACACCATTTCCGACTAATAAGGATTTCCCTCAGTTCCCCTTCTCACTAGACCCTCGGTCCCCTAGTATTTTCGCGAGGTTATTCTTGTCTTTCTTAGTGAAGACAGAACCAAAGTATTTGTTCAATTGGTCTGCCATTTCCTTGTTTCCCATTATGAATTCCCCTGATTCTGACTGCATGGGAACTTCATTAGTCTTCAATAATCTTTTTCTCTTCACATATCTATAGAAGCTTTTGCAGTCAGTTTTTATGTTCCCTGCAAACTTATTCTCATAATCTATTTTACACCTCCTAATTAAACCCTTAGTCCTCCTCTGCTGAATTCTACCTTTCTCCCAGTCCTTAGGTTTGCTGCTTTTTCTGGTTAATTTATATACCTCTTCCTTGGAGTTAACACTTTTCCAAATTTCCCTTGTTGGCCACAGATGAGCCATCTTCCCTTTTTTATTCTTACGCCAGAGAGGGATGTACAATTGCTTTAGTTCATCCATGTGATCTTTAAATGTCTGCCATTGCCTATCCATTAACGCTTTAAGTATCATTCTCCAGTCTATCCTAGTCAATTCACATCTCATACCATCGAAGTTTCCTTTCTTTAAATTCAGAACCCTAGTCTGTGAATTAACTGTATCACTCTCCATCTTAATGAAGAATTCTACCATATTATGGTCACTCTTCCCCAAGGGCCCCGCATGACCAGAGTGCTAATTAATCCTCTCTCGTTACACAAGACCCAGTCTAGGATGGCCTGCTCTCTAATTGGTTCCTCAACATATTGGTCTAGAAAACCAATCCTTATATACTCCAGGAAATCCTCCTCCACAGTATTGCTACCAGGTTGGTTAGCCCAATCAATATGCAGATTAAAGTCACTCATGTTAACTGCTGTACCCTTATTGCAGGTGTCCCTAATTTCCTGTTTGATGCTATCCCCAACCTCGTTACTACTGTTAGGGGAGTTGTGTACAGACCACCAAACGTTTTCTGCCCTTTGGTGTTTCGCAGCTCTACCCATACAGATTCCACATCATCCACGTGAATGTCATTCCTTACTATTGCGTTAATCTCCTCTTTAATCAGTAACACTACCCCACCTCCTTTCCCTTCCTGTCTGTCCTTCCTGAATATTGAATAATCCTGGATGTTGGATTCCCAGCCTTGGTTACCTTGGAGCCGTATCTCCATAATCCAAATTACATCATATCCGTTAATAGTTATCTGCGCAGTCAATTCATCCACCTTATTACGAATGCTCCTTGCATTAAGACTCAGAGCCTTCAGGCTTGTTTTTTTTAAGACTCTTTGTCCTTTCAGAATTATGTTGTAATGTGGCCCTTTTTGATTTCTGCCCTTGATTTCTCTGCCCTCCATTCTTGCTTTTCTTCTTCCTACCTTTTGCTTCTGCCCTGTTTTTATTTCCCTCTGGCTCCCTGTATAGATTCCCATCCCGCCGCCTTTTTAGTTTAAACCCTCCCTGTATTGGTCCCACCTCCCCCAGAACCGGTTCCAATGTCCCAGGAATTTGAATCACTCCCCCTTACACCATTCCTCAAGCCATGTATTCAGCAGAACTATCCAGCAATTGCTACTCTGATGAGCACGTGGCACTGGTAGCAATCCTGAGATTACTAGCTTTGAGGTCTTACTTTTTAATTTAACTTCTAGCTCCCTAAATTCAGCTTGGAGGACCTCATCCCATTTTTTACCTATATCGTTGGTACCTATATGTACTACGACAGCTGGTTGTTCACCCTCCCCCTCCAGAATGTGCGGTAGCCACTCCGAGACATCCTTGACCCTTGCACCAGGAAGGCAACACACTATCCTGGAGTCTCGCTTGCGGTCGCAGAAACGCCGATCTGTTCCCCTTACGATAGAATCCCCTATCACTATAGTATTCCACCCTTTTTTCCTGCCCTCATATGCAGCAGAGCCACCCCTGGTATCATGGACTTGGCTGCTGCTGCCTTCCCTGAGGTGCCACCTCCCCGAACAGTACCCAAGGTGGTGTATCTGTTTTAGATGGAGATGACAGCAGGGGATCCCCTCCACTACTTTCCGACTCCTGCTCTGCCTGATGGTCAACCATTCCCCATCTGGCTGTGTAACCTTTGCTTGCGGTGTGACTGTTGTGTATCTGTAAAGCATGCACTCCCATGTTCCGCCACCAGGGAGCTCATCCCCTGAAGTCCCAAGGGATCCCAGCATTCCTTGGGAGCACTGTATATAAGCCGGCCCCTAAGGCCTGTTCCTCACTCTGGAGTGTCTTATTAAAAACTGAGGCCACTGTTACTTTAACCTCCTTGTGTGCAGCCTCATCTGTGTTAGGAACACAATAACTGGTGACGAGAATATGAATCCAACGCAAAGATGCAGCAAACTGTGGGCATTCTGGAGAAGTTCTCGGAGGGTGAGGACTGGGAAGCCTATGTTGAAGGCTAGACCAGTACTTTGTAGCCAACGAGCTGGGCGGAGAAGGAAGCACTGCAAAAAGGAGAGCGGTCCTCACAGTTTGCAGGGCATCGACCTACAACCTCATAAAGAATCTTCTAGCTCCAGTGAAACCCACAGATAAGTCGTATGAGGAGCTGTGTACACTGGCTCGGGAGCATCTTAACCCAAGGGAGAGCATGCTGATGGCGAGGTATCGGTTCTACATGCGCCAGCGATCTGAAGGTCAGGAAATGGCAAGCTACGTCGCCGAGCTAAGGCGACTTGCAGGACAATGTGAGTTTGATGGCTACCTGGAGCAAATGCTCAGAGACTTTTTTGTACTGGGCTTTGGCCATGAGACCATCCCACGAAAACTTTTGACTGTAGAGACACCGACCCTCAGTACGGCCATTGTGATAGCACAGACGTTTATGTCCACCTGTGATAACACCAAACAAATCTCTCAGCACACAAGTGCTAGCAATGTTCACAAATTAACTGGAACTGTGTTTGCGAGCAGATATGTACAGGGCAGAACCCACGAGTCTGCAACTACCAGCAAGCCTCAGGTGACCCAGATGACTCAGAGTTCCCAACAAAGGATGAATGCAAGGCAATTCACACTTTGTTGGCGTTGTGGAGGCTTCCAATCAGCCTATTTATGCCGCTTCAAAGGGTATGTTTGCAAGAGCTGTGGAACAATGGGGCACCTCCAGCGAGCTTGCAAATGAGCTGCAAGCTCTGCAAAACCTGCTAACCACCACGTGGCAGAGGAAGGTCGGTCGATGGTGGATCAAAGCAATTTTGAGTCTCAGAGAGAGGAGGCAGATGCTGAAGTACACAGGGTGTACACATTTTCGACAAAATGGCCACCTATAATGCTAAACGTAAAATTGAATGGCTTAACCATAGCCATGGAACTGGACACTGGCGCTAGCCAATCCATCATGAGTTAAAAAGATGTTTGAGAGACTATGGTGCAACAAGGTATTCAGACCAGGCCTGAGCCCCATCCACACAAAACTGAGAACGTACACCAAAGAGCTTATCACTGTCCTGGGCAGTGCCATGGTCACCTACGAGGCCACAGTGCACGAACTGCCACTCTGGATTGTCCCGGGCAATGGCCCCACACTGCTTGGGAGGAACTGGCTGGGCAAAATCAGCTGGAACTGGGATGACATCCGAGCGCTATCACGTCGATGAGGCCTCATGTACCCAGGTTCTTAACTAATTTCCTTCCATTTTTGAGCTAGGCATTGGAAACTTTTCCGGGCGAATGTGCGGATCCATTTGGTCCCAGAGGCACGACCCATTCACCAAAAGGTGCGAGCGGTACCTCACATGATTAGCGAGAGAGTGGAAATCGAGCTGGACAGGCTGCAACACGAGGGCATCATCTCCCCATTGGAATTCAGCGACAGGGCCAGCCGATTGTTCCAGTATGCAAACATGATGGCACGGTCAGGATTTGCGGCGATTATAAAGTAACTATTAATCGTTTCTCGCCACAGGACCAATACCCGCTACCTAAGGCAGACGACCTATTTACGATGCTGGCAGGAGGCAAGACTTTCACCAAGCTCGACCTGACTTCGGCCTACGTGACGCAGGAGCTGGAGGAGTCTTCGAAGGGCCTCACTTGCATCAACACGCATAAGGGACTGTTCATCGACAACAGATGCCCGTTTGGAATTCGGTCAGCTGCAAGGGTCTTCCAGAGAAACATGGAGTGCCTACTCAAGTCGGTACCACACATGGTGGTCTTTCAGGATGACATATTAGTCACAGGTTGGGACACCGCCGAGCACCTACAAAACCTGGAGGAGGTCCTCCAGCGACTGGATCAGGTAGGGCTACGGCTGAAGAGGTCAAAATGCGTCTTCATGGCAACAGAAGTGGAGTTTTTGGGGAGAAAGATCACGGCGGATGGCATTCGGCCCACAGACGCCAAGACAGAGGCTATCAGGAACGCGCCCAGGCCACAGAACGTCACGGAGCTGCGGTCGTTCGTGGGACTCATAAACTATTTTGGTAATTGCATACCGGGGTTAAGCACCCTTTTAGAGCCCCTACTTGTGTTATTGCACAAAGGTGAGAACTGGGTATGGGGAAAAAAATGAGTAATTGCTTTTGAGAAAGCCAGAAACATTTTATGCTCCAACAAGATGCTTGTATTGTATAACCCGTGTAAAAGACTTGTGCTAGCATGTGACGTGTCGTCGTATGGAGTCAGGGTGTATTACAACAAGCTAATGTTGCGGGGAAGTTGCAACCTGTCGCCTATGCTTCCAGGAGCTTGTCTCAGGCCGAGAGGGCCGACAGCATGTTTGAGAAAGAGGCATTAGCGTGTGTGTTCGGGGAAAAGAAAATGCATCAGTACCTATTTGGCCTCAAACTTGAGCTGAAAACCGATCACAAGCCCCTCACATCCCTGTTCGCTGAAAACAAGGGGATAAATACTAATGCCTCAGAACGCATATAAAGGTGGGCACTTGCGCTATCAGCGTATAACTATACCATCCGCCACAGGCCAGGCACCGAGAACTGTGTGGATGCTCTCAGTCGGCTACCATTGCCCACCACGAGGGTAGAAATGGCGCAGCCTGCAAACTTGTTGATGGTGGCGCAGCCCGCAGACTTGTTGATGGTCATGGCAGCGTTTGAAAATGATAAATCACTGTCATGGCCTGCCAGATTAGGACTTGGACCAGCCAAGATCCTCTGCTGTCCCTAGTAAAAAACTGTGTACTGCATGGGAGCTGAGCCAGCATCCCCGTTGAAATGCAAGAGCCAAGCAAGCCGTTCCAGCGGCGTAAGGACGAGCTGTCCATTCAGGCAGACTGCCTGTTGTGGGGTAACTGCGTAGTGCTACCAAAAAAAGGCAGCGAGACGTTCATCTCGGATCTCCACAGTACACACCCAGGTATAGTAATGATGAAAGCGATAGCCAGATCCCACGTATGGTGGCCCAGTATCGACTCTGACTTAGAGTCCTGTGTACGGTAATGCAGCGTATGAGCTCAGTTGAGCAATGCGCCCAGAGAGGCACCACTAAGTTTGTGGTCCAGGCCCTCCAGACCATGTCGACTATGCGGGCCGGTTTCTCGGTCAAATGTTCCTGGTGGTGGTGGATGCTTTTTCAAAATGGATTGGACGTGAAATAATGTTGGGAAGCACCGCCACCACCACCATTGAAAGACTGAGGGCCATATTTGCCACTCATGGCCTGCCTGACATACGAGCCATGTTTCACCAGTGCCGAATTTAAAGAATTCATGACCCGCAATGGGATCAAACATGTCACCTCGACCCCGTTTAAACCAGCCTCCAATCGGCAGGCAGAGCGGGCAGTACAAACTATCAAACAGAGCCTTAAACGAATCACAGAAGGCTCACTCCAAAACCGCCTGTCCCGAGTACTGCTCAGCTACCGCACAAGACCCCACTCGCTCACAGGGGTGCCCCCGGCTGAGCTAGTCATGAAAAAGACACTTAAAACCAGACTCTTGCTGGTTCACCCCAACCTGCATGATCAGGTCGAGAGCAGGCGGCAGCAACAAAATGTAAACGATGGTCGCGCCACTGTGTCACGGGAAATTGATCTGAATGACCCCATGTATGTGCTAAACTATGGACATGGTCCCCAGTGGATCGCGGCACGGTGATAGCTAAAGAAGGGAATAGGGTGTTTGGAGTCAAACTCGACAATGGACAAATTTGCAGAAAGCACCTGGACCAAATGAGGCTGCGGGTCATAGACTGCCCAGGGCAGACACCACCTTTTTCGAGCCCACAACACTCACCCATAGGATCAACGACACCACGCCGGACCAGGAAATCGAACCCATCAAGCCCAACAGCCCAGCAAGGCCAGGCTCACCTAGCTTCCCTGCAGGGTCAACAACACGCCAGCCCAGCGAGGGCACAGTCAACACACCAGAACAGACATTTGTACCGAGGCGGTCCACCAGGGAAAGAAAGGCTCCCGACCGCCTCACCTTGCAAGTAGTTTTCACTTTGACTTTGAGGGGTGAGTGATGTTGTGTATATGTAAAGCATGCACTCCCATGTTCCGCCACCAGGGAGCTCATTCCCTGAAGTCCCAAGGCATCCCAGCATCCCTTGGGAGCACTGTATATAAGCCGGCACCTAAGGCCTGTTCCTCTCTCTGGAGTGTCTTATTAAATACTGAGGTCACTGTTACTTTAACCTTCCTGTGTGCAGCCTCATCTGTGTTAAGAACACAATCATGACCAACTCACTAAACGTGCTATTCACGATATCCTCAGCATCACGGATGCTCCAGAATGAATCCATGTGCAGCTCCAGTTCCGCAATGCGTTCAGGAGCTGCAGCTGGATACACTTCCTGCACATTTATTTGTCAGGGACATTGGAAGCGTCCCTGACTTCCTACATAGCACAGGAGGAGCATGACACCGGTCTGGGCTCTCCTGCCATGGCTTAACCCTTAAATTAACCTAATTGATAACCATGCCAAATGTTTCTTACTGATCAGAAAAGAAAAAGAAAAAGAAAAAGATTAAATACTCACCAATCCACCTGCCAATCACGTACCCTTGTGGCTGTGACGTCACACTTTGATTTCTTTTTACTTCTTTGTTTACCTTCTGCCCTTGCAGCTGCACCAGCTGGCCTCCTCCAACTGCTGGACCCCCTTTTATGGGCATCGCTGCTCCCGACCTGCTCCGCTCCTCCGACTCTCCAGCTCCCACTCTTTTTAAACTGCCCACTCCTCCGACTCCAATCCTCGTCAGAAGTGAATTCCTCGTCTACCTCCGGCACCTCCTGCTCCTCGGACTCCTGGCCTCCCGAACTCACGGACTTCCGCTCTCGGAGTCTCCCGAACTTGGACTCTCCCGAACTCACCTGACCTTCGTTCAATTTAGTGTACTGTATTCACTGCTCACGATGCAGCCACCTCTACATTGGGGAGACCAAATGCAGATCGGGTGCCCGCTTTGCAGAACATCTTTGTTCAGTCCGTAAGTGTGACCCCGAGCTTCCAGTCACCTGTCACTTGAATTCTCCATTGCACTTCCACTCTGACCTCTCCATCCTCGGCCTCCTACACTGTTCTAATGAAGCACAACGTAAGCTCGAGGGGCAGCACCTCATCTTTCGATTCAACACTTTACAGCCTTCTGCATTCAACATGGAGTTCAGCAAATTCAGTCTATAACCTCGGCCCTTTGTTTCACATGGCAGCTGTTGATGATTCTGCCATCTCCATTTACACTAATTTAGACCCATATTTTGTTTCTGTACTTGTCCCATTACCATCTCCTTTTGCTTTTTACTATCATCCCTTTTGCCATTCAATCTCTCCTGCCTTGCACTGTATCACGGACCTTCCCTTCTGTTCGTCCCTTCCCTCCCCCCTTTCCCTACCCTGCACTTCCTTAAAACCTGTTACATCTCGAATCTTTTCCAGTTCTGACGCAGGGTCATCCACCTGAAACATTAACTCTGTTTCTCTCTCCACAGATGCTGCCTGACCTGCTGAGTATTTCCAGTATTTTCTGATCTATTTTTAGTTGATTTAAATCTGGTTCAAATCCTTTACCTGTTGTTAGATTGATCTTATAAATATATTTTAAGTGGCACAGCAACTTAGGAACAGGGGTCGGATATTCAGCCCCTCGAAACTTGAACACATACAACCAGACTGAAGGTTGGGTGATTGGAAAATCTTCGGGTGATGGGGAGGGAGAGATTCCGTGACGTTGGGGGAATTCCTCCTGATTCGATATTTCTTTTCTATGACATCACGAAGTGCCAAGGTTACCGCCCCCTCCCGGGCATCTCGTTGATTGGCTGGAGGGCCCATCATTCAGATATAGCTTGGGGTTGTGATTGGTCGGATCGGGCTTTGGGGGCGGGTAATGAGACGGATAAAAGGACAAGTCCCGCGGAGAAAGTGAGAGAGAAGCGGAGCTGAGTCTGTCACCATGAGTTCATCGGAGACAGGCAACTCCGGTAAGTGACTGAGTCTGAGAGAGATTGAGAGCGACAGGCTGAAACTGGCCAACATTGGCCGGGATTGGCTGAAACTGTCTAACATTGGCCGGGACTGGGGGCTGACTGAGACTGCGGGAGGAGACTGACTGAGACGGGACGGACTGAAACTGGGGGCTGACTGAGAGAGGCTAAAGGGGAGTGGGACTGGGGACTGGGGAGTGAAAGTGGGAGTGGGAGTGGGAGTGGGGAAGTGAGACTGGGATGTGGGGAGTGGGACACTGTAGACCAGACTGGGTAGGGGTGGCACTCCCCATCAGCCTGTCTCAGTCAGCCCCCAGTCTCAGTCCCTGAAACCAGGTGGTTCTTATGGTCATTTTTTTCTGGTGCCAGCTCACAAAAGACCAGATTTATTGTATTCAACTTGTAATTGGTGGGATTGAAATGCACGAGCATGATCACTGGGCCCTGGTATTCGGGTTGTGAAACCCATGCAACTGCACGAGACAGGCAGGAGCCTGCAGCGGATCCAGTGATAGAAAGAAGGGATCATTTCGGGGCACCCAACCTGTGCACAGGGTCCCTGTCCTCTTAGTATTACTGAGATCGACACCATCTAGGACAAAGCAGCCCACTTGATCGGCACCCCACCCACCACCTCCCTCCACCACCGGCGCACTCTGAGCTGTGGCTAGCACCCTAAATTAGGAAATGACTATAAATCTACAAAGTACAGTTCAATTGTTTGATATTAGATGGCAAAGGGACTGTTTTTAAATGTCAGTATGTGCATGTTATGACTATTACATTTTAGCAAAATAACAACCAAATGTGACTTTAAAAAAAAACCCTTTCAGTGTGGAATGAGGATGAATTTGCTGCTGTCCTGAATGAATTCAATGTGGTCGTTGAAGACCTCTCCTGCTCTGCAGACACTGGTATTCAGTATGAGGAGCACTTGAACCAAATGAAGAGGCAGGGTGCTGGCAGCGCTGGTGACAGTGGAATTGATGACTCGGACAGTGAGTAATGCTGAGTTTGTGGATTTATTAACTGTTTGTTAGCCCCATTTGAATGGGAGGGGCGGAGTAACCATTGCATTGTACTGTTTTAGTTCAGAGGTTTGGTTTTAAATTTGGAACTGGCCAAATGGCATAGGTTTGATATTTAGTACGTGCAGATCTTGGGATTTGCTGGTAGCGTGGTGGAGTCATTGTTGACTAAACATCAACATGCAGGCAGTCTTTAACTTGCAATGTTAAGCAGAAGTTCATAGTTAGCTGGGAATACTTTTTTCAGAGGATGCGGTATCATGAGGAGACTGATGTGGTCATAGAACTGTTACCGTTTTGGATTGGAATGTTGTTGCTGATGTCTATACAAAGGTGACTGAGGCTCATGGAGGGAGAAAGGAATAGAAGGATATGCTAATCGGGTTGGATGAAGTAGGGTGGGAGGAGGCTGGCGTGGAGCATAATCACCAACATCGACGTGTTGGGCCGAATGGCCTGTTTCTGGGTTGTACATTGTATGTAATTCTGTGTTAATGGTTTTGAAGGCTGAAGTCATTTAAAAAAAAATTAAATCTTGTGATGTGGGCATTGCTGACCAGGCTGCCATTTGTTGCCGAACCCTAGTTGTCCTGAAAATGTGGTGGTGGGCCTTCTTGAGTGGTTCTATACAACTGTGGGGCTTGCTAGGTCATTGCAAAAGGCTGTGAAGGATCAACCACATGGCTGTGAGCCCAGAGTCACATAAAGCCAGACTGGGTGAGGATGATCGGTTCCTAAAGAACACGTGAACCAGGTGGATTTTTACAGCAATCTGGCAGATTCAAGCTCACTTTTACTGATAACAGATTTCTATTCCCAGATTTAAAATAAACTGAATTCCATTTCTCAAACTGGCACGATGGGACTTGAACTCACATTTAAATGTTTAGCCCAGGCTCTTTGATCAGTTGTGCAGTAATATAACAACCAGATGACTGTACCCACAGTACATATTGAGTATGGTGGCCTGTCAACACACCACTTCAAGTTGCGCTGGCTGTGAATGTTAAAGATCCTAGGCACTATTCGAAGATCAGGGGAGTCCTGGCCAATATTTATCCCCCAAGCAACATCACCAAAGCAGATTATCTGGTCATTATCACATTACTGTTTGTGGGGCCTTGCTATGTGCAAGTTGGATGCCGTGTTTCCTACATTACAACAGTGACTACAGCTCAAAATAATCCCTTGGCTGCAAAGCGCTTTGGGATGCCCTGATGTTATAAAGGCACTGTAGAAATGCAAGTCTTGTTTTTCTTGAGATTAATTTTGACAGCGATGGCATGATTTAGAGATGACCAGTAACACATCCCACATCATGGTTGAGAGAAGCCCAGATGCTTTCCCTCCAATGGGTGGAAGTGTTTTCCGATAAGTCTCCAATCAACCTTGTTGGAGGGGGGGATAAACGTATTCCCTGATCCTACTGTGCTGACACTGCAGGCAGGGCAATTCTAACCTAACCCATTCATGGGGAAACTGACTGGTTTGGGTGTAACACCGGTTTTACAGCCCCCCTGATTTTACTCTCCATTGAAGTCACTGGGCGAGGTATAAAACCAGTGGGTTTCCTGCCCAGCGAGTTGGGTATAAAACCAGTGGGTTTCCTGCCCAGCGAGTTGGGTATAAAACCAGTGGGTTTCCTGCTCAGCGAGTTTGGTATAAAACCAGTGGATTTCCTGCCCTGCGAGTTAGGTGTAAAACCAGTGGGTTTCCTGCCCAGTGAGTTAGATTTAAAGTACCCCACCATGTGGAAGATTCTGTTTGTGATTCTATCCAATTGTATCACTCCTTCTTATTTACCATGTTGTTTTTGGTCTCCTTTTGATTCTGCTTGTGATGTTTAATAATGCTTTGTTGAATCTGCTTCAAGTGTAGCATTACAATGAAAATTTGCCAACTTGGTCTGAAATTGGGTTTGTAAAATGCACATCAATTGGTGTCCGGGATCAATGACAGATTATCAGTTCCAGCTACCTTAAACTAAATCATGACAATCAAAATGGATCCTGAGCATGTTCACTTGTTTCTGTTCCTCCTCCAGGGAAGGGGAAAAACATGTCTAATTTTGGGCTGCTTGAAGTGCTGTATCACTTCATGCATATGGTCACCACGTATTAGGCAACGATGAGTCATAATAACTTTCAATTCTCACAGAAAGAACTTGCATTCATATCGTGCCTTTTATGATCTCGTGATTTTTCATCACTTTCACAGCCAATGAAGTACGGTCAGTGTTGTAATTCAGGGAAACACCATAGCTAATTTGCACACAAACAGCAATGAGATAAATGACTGGTTGAACCAATGTTTAAGCTGTTTGTGATGTAGGATGGGGAAACAAACATCTTGGTGAGGATTGAACACTTTAAAAATAAATCATTTCAATAGTATTGTCATTCTGGGGATTGGAAATTGCCCTCCGCCCTGTTTGGGGCGGATTTTTCAAATGATCACCACCCGGAGGGAAGTGACGTGAAAATTCAGCTCTTTAACTATGTCATCGCCTCCCAGTGCTGTTTGAGGGGAGGGACTCTGCGAGACCTCCTTGGCTCCCACTGGGCCACCAGGGAGGGGTTTGGCTGGGCCAGCGGCCTGGCACCCAAGAGGCCGTCATTGTCGGGCGGACTGCAGAGTCGGCTGACAATTGCAACAAAATGGCGGACATGGCGGTGTGCCTTCCCCTTTTTAATGGCGGCTGCACCACCCAGGCACTGGCAGCTTCCCACCTCGCGAAGTTGTCAGGGGGCACCGACCGGGGGGTGCTCTTGCTCCTGCGGGGCAACTTCCCCCGCGGGGCTGGAAAGTCGGGGCGCGGCTGAAACCCGTTTCCACCGGCCCGAGGCAATTGTGGATAGGTCACACCCTCCGCCAGCCCCCAGGCGGTAAGGTCTCTTGGAGGCGATAACAAGCCTCAGAAAAGGGCCATTTAGGCCCCTGGATCTTCTATTGAACAAACTCCACCCTTGCTGATGTCTGATCCCTGAAGTGGGTGCTGACCTCTGATTTATATTTCATTTGAAATGTGTATAATTCTGGGTGTACAGCAGAAGAAGGCACCACTCTCAGACGTATGACTTTTATTACCAACAGGTACGGGCTCATCTGGTGCAAGCAGCTTAAACTGTAGTGTTGAGAAGCTGAACTCTGTGGACACAGCAACACCCAAAGGTAGGATCTAAATAACTGACATTATTAAAGCCTCCTTTCTGTACTCTTGGCACCCTTTGGGTGGTGCCAGTGGTGTCTCGGGGCCTGTGACCAGCCAGCAACTATAAGCACAGGGCCAGCTTTCATCTCCCCTCGGTGAAGTGACGTCCAATCCTTACTGGAATAGTGCATTGTGGGTGTGGATGTGTTTCAGTCACTTCGATGTTACTTATTGTTCTAGAATCCTCAATTATTTCAGTGATGTCCAGGAAACTCTGAAGTGGGTTACTTCCACTGAATCCCCAGCCCCAGGAGTTGCTTAATACTAGTAGTAGAACAGAATTGTTCTGGGGGGAGATGGGCTATACACTAATGTGAGACCACCAAGTCCAAATTGCTTCTGTCCCTTCCAGTAACATTGGGGCCCAAGATCCACACCCCACCAAGGGTTTCTCTCCCTTCCTTTCCCATTCAGCAGTGTGTGCTTGTGTCTTTCTCTCTCAGCTTTCCCCCATTCCTGACCTCAACTGGCCTTTTGATCTTCCCCCACACTCCTCCCAACACAGTCTCAGGGCTGAATCTTCCCAAACAAGGGCGGGTTGGCGTGGCTCAGAGGTTAAAATTCAAAAAATCTGAAACAGGAACCCAACCCGCCTTGAACCATCCCACTTCCGGTTGATAGAGGTGCGATGACGGGTGGGTGACCAATTGGCTCGCAGGAGGTGTATTGGTGATTTAAATATTACAATGAGGCTGCCTGCCTTAATTTTAACAGTAATTGTATTTTTAACACATGTTGGCGGGGTTTCCCAGGCCTCGGGAAGCCCGGCAGGTGAAAGGAGGTGAGAAGGGCTGAATCCATGAGGTAAGTGTATTTTTTTAAAGGACTGCTTATGGGCCAGGAGGAGCAGCACTGTTTCCTCCAGGCCCAACAAGTAAACCCCCCAGACCACCTCCCCCACAATCTGTCTGCTACCCACTCCGCCCCCCATTGTAGCCTCCCCCCCCCGCCCCCCGAACTACATTGGACCATCATCTGCTCCCCCTTGACCCACCTGCTCTCCTCAAGCTGTGGCCTTGTGCTGCAGGCTTCCTTGCCCAACAAGGCTCAAACCAGTTAAACGTGTTGCCTGTGGGCAGGAAACCAACAGGAATTGTTTGTTAAAGGAGCTCTACAGTTAACAACTGCACGAAATACAGGAAACCCATTCTTCCCAACCTCAAAACAGTCCCCCTGCACAGAACTTGCTTTGGAGCTAAAATCCAGGCCTGTTTCTCTCCTCCAGAAAGGTTCCCTCTCTTTCCACATGTCCCCATTTCACATCCCTAAAACCTCTCCCTTTCCCCAGAAGGCCGTCTCTTGCTTTCCCTGTCACGAGGCACGATCTCACTCAATCTTTCTCTCTCCGAAGGATTTCTTTCCTTTTTCATTTCCTTTCACCTTCTTGGTGTCGCAGCATTGCTGAAATACATACAGTCAGAGGTTCATTCCAGGGTGCTGGGTCCCTGACCATCTGCATATCCACCCATTCCTGGTGATCAGGTAAATGTGTTCATGTGTCGATTGGTTGGCTGAATGGTCTCTCCTATCAGTGCAGGTCATTTATATAAAGTGCTTGCACATATTGTACCTTTACACTGGGCCTCACAATAAAGTAGTGGGCTGGAGTGGGTTACATGTCCAGGAGGGCTAGTTCATTATGGGAGAGAGATGTAACTTGAGTTCAGAGCATTTGGAAGTCTGCATGGGTGTGTTTTGCTGGAGGGAAAAGATGGGGGGATAAATTGGAGCCGAGTTAATGGTTAAATTTCCAATTACTTTTCTGGATTATCAAATTGATGAGTCCATTATGTTATGAATGTAATGTCTGGTGCAGTGATTAGTTTAGAAATGTCCACCCGGAAATCAGCCTTAGATCTGTGTGGTACCTGGCTGTGTGGTTCTGAGATTTAATTGGTTCTGATTGGCTAAAGGGATAGCAATCTCTGGGATCCGATTGGTTAAAGTCCTACACTGTGATTGGTTAAGGGACTCTCTGGTTCTCCAATCAACCCCTTTTGAAAGGGCTCCAGGATTTTGCAATATTATTTTCACACATCTACACAGACATAAATATTTTGAATAGTTACCGAATCAATAAACTCCTGCCAACCATGTTCCAATTTCTTCTGTTTCCCCATCTCTCCCGAGGGGGCCGGTTCCTGCTGGCAGGTGGTTGCAAGCAGTTTCCAATAACTCATTGGAGCCTGAGCCCAGACAGTGAGTTAGGCTTTTGGCTATGGGACATCACAGCAGAGCCCGGTCTTGTCCATGAATTTTGTTCAGTAGGGGTGTAGCTATCCGAGCCGAATCATAGAATTCTGACAGCACAGAAAGACGCCCGTCAAGCCCATGCCAGCTCTCTGCAAGAGCACTTCAGCTAGTCCCACTCCCCTGCCCTTTCCTTGTAATAATGTGGGTTTTTTTCCCTTCAGGTACTTATCAATTCTCTTTTGAAAGGGTTGATTGAATCTGCCTCCACCTCTCTTTCAGGCCGTGCATTCCAGATTCTAACCACTCACTGTGCAGAAAAGTTTCCCCTCATCTTCTTCTGCCAAATCCCCTTAAATCTGTGTCCTCTGGTTTTTGAACCTTCCGCAATGGGAATCGTTTCTCTCTATCTACCCTGTCTAGACCCCTCATGCTTTTGAACACCTCTATCAGATGGATCGGCTAGGCTTGTATTCACTGGAATTTAGAAGAATGAGAGGGGATCTCGTAGAAATATATAAAATTCTGACAGGATTGGACAGGTTGGATGCAGGAAGAATGGTCCCGATGTTGGGGAAGTCCAGAACCAAGGGTCACAGTCTAAGGATAAGGGGTAAGCCATTTAGGACCGAGATGAGGAGAAACCTCTTCACTCAGAGAATTGTGAACCTGTGGAATTCTCTACCACAGAACGTTGTTGAGGCCAGTTCGTTAGATATATTCAAAAGGGAGTTAGATGTGACCCTTACGGCTAAAGGGATCAAGGGGTATGGAGAGAAAGCAAGAATGGGGTACTGAAGTTGCATGATCATATTGAATGGTGGTGCAGGCTCGAAGGGCCGAATGGCCTGCTCCTGCACCTATTTTCTGTTTCTATGTTTTCCTCTCCTCCTTCTCTAAGGAGGAGAACCCCAGCTTCTCCAGTCTATCCACGTAAAAGAAGTCCCTCATCCCTGGAATCTTTCATGTAAATTCTTACTGTATCCTCTGAGGTCTTCACACCCTTCCTATAGTGCAGTGCCCAGAATCGCACATAATACTCCAGTTGAGGCCGAACCAGTGATCTGTACAGGTTCATAATAATTTCCACACTTGTACTCTCTGCCTCTGTTCATGAAGCCCAGGATCCCGTACGCTTTTTTAACTGCTTTCTCAACCTGCCCTGCCACCTTCAAAGATTTGTGCACATATACCCCCAGGTCTCTCTGTTCCTGCACCCCCTTTTAGAATTAGACATTCTGCCTTTCCTCACTCTCCAACTATTGTAAACCTCTTGCCGCAGCCCTGAGTGAGAATGGTACCTCGGGAGTGATGCTGGGGTCATCCTGATCTGCATGGCTCAGCACATGCCGATCTGTTTACGTTCACTCCATAAAATGACTATCAAGAGTTCGTGTGCAGAAATGACCTCGATACTAAAGGGAACTGTAACCTCCTGAGGGGAAGCAGCAGAGACCGAGGATATAGAAAAAGGATTTAGATCAATTGGGCACAAAAATGGCAAATAAAATTTAACACCGAGGAACATGAAGTACTGCACATAAGCAATACCAAATGTGCGTTTTATAAGTGTACATTTAATTGAACTGGCACAGGGAGACTTGGAAAGGGATCTGGCAATAACTACTTTCAATGTCTAGACAATGTGACAATGCAATTAGTAAGTGATAGAATATATAAAAGAAAGAAAGACTTGCATTTATATAGCGACTTTCACAACCACCAGACGTGCTTTACTACCAATGAAGTACTTTTGGAGTGTAGTCACTGTTGTTATGTAGGAAATACTGCAGCAAATTTGCCCACAGCAAACTTCCACAAACAGCAATGTGATAGTGACCAGATAATCTGTTTTTTTTGTTATTTTGCTTGAGGGATAAATATTGGCCAGGACACCGGGGATAACTCCCCTGCTCTTCTTCGAAATAGTGCCATGGGATCTTTTACGTCCACTGGAGAGAGCAGGCGGGCCTCGGTTTAATGTCTCATCCAAAAGATAGCACCTCCCTCAGCACTGCACTGGAGTGTCGGCCAAATTTATGTACTTAAGTCCCTGGAGTGGGACTTGAACCCACAACCTTCTGACTCGGAGGCAAGTGTGCTACCCACTGAGCCACAGCTGACACTCTCAGTAGGGTACAGAGCTGATGGTAAGCCTTTAGCATTCACTGTACACACCATGCTTCAATAACTGCATTCATTCTGCTCGCGAACATACACATCCCTTGGAAAGTCCCCATGACTGATCCCAAGGACTGTATTTCTTGGAACAGAGATTATGGGGTGATTCAATAGAGATGTTAAAATTATGAAGGGATTGGGCAGAGTAGATAGAAACAGACTATTACCAGGTGGTTAAGGAATGTGGAACAGGGGGACGAGGATGAACGATTAATTGTAAGAGATTTAGGACGAGTGGAAAATACACTTTTGCACAGAGTGGCGTGGGTTAAGTAGGGAAAAGTTGGCCAGTGTTATTACTGCCAATCACAAAGTGCTCCCTGCCAAAAGTATAGGATGAGGATGGAATCAAACTTGGCTGTGATACTTCTGTTGTCGAATAGCCTACCGACACTTACTGTCTTTGCTCACCCACAATTAACATCCATTTGCATAAGGCAGGATATGCTCCCAGAGACACTGGTTCCAAATGATTCGAGGATGACCCATATTGGGGACGGTGATTTAACTTTATCATCACAAGCAAGACTTACAACATTACAGTATTCGAGCAGCAGTTCACCGGGTATAATTGAGACTTGTAATACAACAACAACTTGTGTTTATACAGTGCCTTTTAAAGTAGTAAAACATTCCAAGGCGCTTAAGACAAAACCAATAAATTTGATGCTGAGCCACATCAGAAAAAATGATGGCAGATGACCAAAAGCTTGAGGAGTGTTTTAAAGGAGGGTAGAGAGGCGGAGAGGTTTAGGGAGGGAATTCCAGAGCTTAGTGCCTAGGCAGCTGAAGGCATGGCCACCAATGGTTGAACGATTATAATCAGGGATGCTCAGGAGGACAGAATTTGAAGAGTGCAGAAATGCCGGGGGGTGGGGGGGGCGGGATTGTGAGGCTGAAGGAGATTAGAGATAGGAAGAAGGAGGGCTATGCAGGGATTTGTAAACAAGGATGAGAATTTTGAAATTGAGATGTTGCTCAACCGGGAGCCAATGTAGGTCAGCGAGCAGAGGGGTGATGGGTGAGCACGACTTAGTGAAAGTTAGGATACAGGCAGCTGAGTTTTGAATGACCAAGTTTATGTAGGATTGAATATGGGAGGCCAGCCAGGAGTGCATTTGAATAGTTAAGTCTAAAGATAACAAAGGCATGGATGAGAGTTTCAGCAGCAGATGAGCTGAGGTAGGGGCAGAGACGGACGATGTTATGGAAGTGGAAATAGGCGGTCTTAGTCATAGAAACATAGAAACATAGAAAATAGGTGCAGGAGCAGGCCATTCAGCCTTTCGAGCCTGCACCACCATTCAATATGATCATGGCTGATCATGCAACTTCAGTATCCCATTCCTGCTTTCTCTCCATACCCCTTGATCCCTTTAGCCATAACAGCCACTTCTAACTCCCTTTTGAATATATCTAATGAACTGGCCTCAACAACTTTCTATGGTAGAGAATTCCACAGGTTCACAATTCTGAGTGAAGAAGTTTTTCCTCATCTCGGTCCTAAATGGCTCACCCCTTATCCTTCGACGGTGACCCCTGGTTCTGGACTTCTCCAATATCAGGAACATTCTTCCTGCATCTAACCTGTCCAATCCTGTCAGAATTTTATGTTTCTATGAGATTTCCTCATTCTTTTAAATTCCAGTGAATATAAGCCTAGTCGATCCAGTCTTTCTTCATATGTCATTCCTGCCACCCCGGGAATCAGTCTGGTGAACCTTCACTGCACTCCCTCAATAGCAAGAATGTCCTTCCTCAGATTAGGAGACCAAAACTGTACACAATATTCAAGGTGTGGCCTCACCAAGGCCCTGTACAATGGCAGTAAGATCTCTTAGCATCCTCCTCACAGCTCACACTGCCACCCAGCTTAGTGTCATCTGCAAACTTGGAGATGTTGCATTCAATTCCTTCGTCTAAATAATTAATAGTTGTAAATAGCTGCGGTCCAGGCACTGAACCTTGCGGTGCCCCACTCGTCACTCCCTGCCATTCTGAAAAGGATCCGTTTATTCCTACTCTTTGCTTCCTGTCTGCCAACCAGTTCTTTATCCACAATTATCCCCAATACCATGTGCTTTAATTTTGCACACTAATCTCTTGGGTGGGACCTTGTCAAAAGCCTTTTGAAAGTCCAAAAACACCACATCTACTGGTTCTCCCTTGACTAGAATTTTTTGAGGATGTACCTAGTAGAGTATAAGATTTGTCCAGCATGATTTCTCTTTCATAAATCCATGCTGACTTGGACCGATTCTTTCACTACTTTCCAAATATGCTGCTATTACATCTTTAATAATTGATTCCAACTTTTTCCCCACTACCGAAATCAGGCTAACTGGTCTATAACTCCCTGTTTTCTCTCCCTCCTTTAAAAAGTGATGTTACATTAGCTACCCTCCAATCCATAGGAACTGATCCAGAGTTGATAGAATATTGGAAAATGACCACCAATGCATCCACTATTTCTAGGGCCACTTTCTTAAGTACTCTGGGATGCCGACTATCAGGCACTGGGGATTTATCAGTCTTCAATCCTATCAATTTCCCTAACACAATTTCCTGACTAATAAGGATTTCCTTCAGTTCCTCCTTCTCGCTAGACCTCGGCCCCCTAGTATTTCCAGAATGTTATTTGTGTCTTCCTTAGTGAAGACATATCCAAAATATTTGTTCAATTTGTCTGCCATTTCTTTGTTCCCCATTATAAATTCATCTGATTCTGACTGCAAGGGACCTACATTTGTCTTCACTAATCTTTTTCTCTTCACATATCTATAGAAGCTTTTACAGTCAGTTTTTATGTTCCCTGCAAGCTTACACTCATACTCTATTTTCCCCCTCCTAATTAAACCCTTTTGTCCTCCTCTGCTGAATTCTAAATTTCTCCCAGTCCTCAGGTTTGCTGCTTTTTCTGGCCAATTTATATGCCTCTTCCTTGGATTTAACACGATCCCTAATTTCCCTTGTTAGCCACGGTTGAGCCACCTTCCACGTTTTATTTTTATGTCAGACAGGGATATGTGGCCGGAAGCACATTTCAGGGTCAAATACGATGCCTAGGTTGCGAACAGTCTTGTTCAGCCTCAAATTAATGCTAGGCAGAGGGATGGAGTCAGTGGCTCGGGAGCGCAGTTTGTGGCGCAGACCAAAAACAATGACTCGGTCTTCCCAACATTTAATTGGAGAACATTTCTGCTTGCCTAGAACTGGATGTCTGACAATTTAGATACCAAGCAGGGGTCGAGAAAAGTGGAGAGGTCGAGCTGAGTGTTGTCAGCATACATGCGGAAACTGCGCAGTATTTCCGGATGATGTCGCCAAGGTGCAGCATATAGATGAGAGAAAGAGGGGGGGCCAAGGATAGATCCTTGGGGGACACCAGAGGTAACAATGCAGGGATGGGAAGAGAAGCCGTTGCAGGTGATTCTCTGGCTACGATTAGATAGATAAGAATGGAACTGGGTGAGTGCAGTCCCACCCAGCTGGACGATGGTGGAGTGATGTTGAAGGATAGAGTGGTCAACCGTGTCAAATGCTGCAGACAGGTCGAGAAGGATGAGGAGGGATAGTTTACCTCTGTCACAGTCACAAAGGATGTCATTAGTGATGAGAGCCATTTTGGTACTGTGGCAGTGGCGGGAATCTGATTGAAAGGATTCAAACATGGAGTTGCGGAGAAGATGGATACGGATTTGGGAGGTGACAACACGTTCAAGGACTTTCTAGAGGAAAGGGAGGTTGGAGATGGGAGGTAGTTTGCAAGGACGGAGGGGTCAAGGGTTGTTTTTTTGAGGAGATGGATGATAACGACAGATTTGAAGGAGTGGGGGACCGTACCTGAGGAGAGAGAACCGTTAACAATGTCAGCTAACATGGGAACCAGGAAAGGAAGTTGGGTGGTCAGCAGTTTGCTGCGAATAGGGTCAAGGGATCAGGAAGTGGGTCTCGTGGACAAGGTGCGTGTGGAGAGGACAAGAGGAGAGATCAGAGAGCAACTAGAGAGAGATGTGAGGTCAGGGCTGGGCAGGGGGGAACCTCCAAGGAAGTTTGGCCCAGTGGGCTGGGGGACGTTGATAGATGTAGTTGTAGGAGAGTTTGGAGAAAGAAGCTGCAACCTGTGTCTCTTCCGTCTCAGCTCCCGGGTGTCTCTTTGATTCTAACTGAAATCTTCCACCCCTAAAATCTTCTACAATTTGTTAAGACCCCCTTAATATCCTTACACATTCAAATCCTTTGGTTCAGGAAGACGCCAATCACTTGCTTTTGGGCATCAGCCAATCATTAAAGATGCCATGTTCATAACACCCTGATGTATGTAGGGTGCTAGTCTTATGACACTCTTGCATCATCTGTTTTTGACCAACAAGACTCCTAGGGTGGCGATGGCAACACAAAAGGAATATGTCTCCATAGGTTGAGGTATGGCCCTTGCAGTTGGCCTTAGTTTTTATTCACTGTGGAATTTATAATATTCCAGCACAATGGTAACTGCACCTAAGCTTGGTTCCCAGGCTAACTGTCCATCCTTACTGTTGGCTAATATCCAGCCTTCACCCAAAGCCTCATTATTCAACTATAGTAATCCTCTTTCTCACCCCGGGTTGTCTCATTACAGATTACTCACAGACTTTATCTATAAGCAAATGGGTTAATTGCCTTACACAATTCAGGCTATCATTGCATACAGTTGATGATTACAGACTCTTGTATTTAATTCTTACACACAATTATAAATCCACTACTGATGATTATAAGATAGTGAAGCAAGTATTCTAAAAACCAGCTAATCCATGATAATACAGTAGCCAGTGTCCATGGAAACCTTCTCCAGTGAGAAATTAAGGTGTTCCAGGCATGTTCTGGGGGTTTGGCCCTGCAATTTACTGGTTTGTTGCAGTAACTTAGAATGAAGGATGGTGGAAACTCCTTTACGCACTGTTTAGATTGATACACAGGTCAATGAGCCCTGTGCCTAGGGCCCCTGGGTAATGTATTCGCTTCATGGGTTCTTTGCTTAAGAAATCATAACAGCAATGTGTTGCTAAGAACTAGTTGATTTATTAGCAAAGGTTTAACAATCGCATTACCAGTTCATCCACCAGGCTCACAACCACCTGCCTCATCGTGGATCCCCCAAACCCAACTGGCTGGGGTTTTATTGAGTCTCATGAACATCAGGTGACTGGCTAAGCCACTCTCAACTCAACAGCTCTACAACTATTTTTAATAGAACATTAATACAATTGCCCCCTTATTAAAGTGGCACTAAACCAATAAATAAATTAAAATTGACGTTGTGGTTCAAATTAAAAATTTGGGGGTGATGATGCACTCCAGTCCCTCCGGTGCCCACCTCTCGCCAGCTCCACAAAGCTGTGAGCATACTCACAGGTGTATACATTACACCCAGTAAAAATCATCACACCTGGGGTCTCCAGGAAGCTCGCTAGGCACCGCAGTGAGGAACCAGGGAGGATGTAGGGAAGCAGAGTTTGCGTGTCACATCTGTGGACTTTGTTCACCTGCTCGCAGTGGCCTTCCAGTTCTCGCAACCTCTCACGCAAGGCCAAACCCGAGAGGTCAGCAGCATAGAAACAGTTGGCAGGCAGTGTGAGGTCAGGGGGTAGCAATGGGCTGGCCTTTGTTTGTATACAGGTCCAAATTATGTTACTTAAAATGGCAGGATTCTAGCGTATATATTAATCTGAAGCAGTCATGGTAATTGCAGGACTTTCTGTCTGTTGATGGATTCCAGGTTAACGTTGAATAAATGCTCTAAATTTATTTCCTCCCAATCCTTCCTCCAAAAAAGAAGTTTCAATATTGAAGAAAGGAGTTGGAATCCGTATCTGATAGCTGGCAAAACTCAATGACTTTGAGTAGATGATGCATGGAGCAGCTATATCTTGGATTGTTCTTACTGAGAATGTATTGCAATTAATATATTCACTGGTTTAGTCCTTTTGGATGCTTAATTTTAATTAGATGCTGATAGCAGATAATTGCTGCGTTATAATAGAGCCTGGGGATTAAAGTCACAGAATGTAGTTTGTTTTTTGTGCGTGATAAAATGAAGCAATTCAAGTATAGTGCATTGTGACTTTGGTTTATTCCGAATGTCGTTTGTTAAACTCTGCAGGCCAATTTCTTCATGTATCTTGCTACATGGTTATGTTTTAATGGATCAGAGGGTCCCCAAATTTCTTGTTGCTCTGGGCCCCAAGACCTCTTAAGCGGGCTCTGGGTGGAACGGGAGCAGATCTAAGGAACTCCCCAGCCCTGGTATCAGAAAGTACATCATTATTCAGCGTGTTTGGAACAACCTGTCGGGCAGTGTAGTGGAGGTAAACCCAATGGAATGATTTAACATACCCTCCGTTACTCCCCCGTCCCTATCTCTCTAACCTTCTACAAGTACAACCTTCCAAGAATGCTGCGCTCCTCCAACTCTGCCCTCTTGTGCATCCCCCACTTCCTTCGCCCCACCATTGGCGACCATGCCTTCAGCTGTCCTGGCCCTGAGCCCTGGAAATCCCTCCATAAACCAATCCTTCTCCCTGCCTCTCTCCTTCTTTAAAGCACTCCTTAAAACCTACCTCTTTGACCAAGCATGTGTTCACCTGAGACGATGAAGGAATGATGTATTAATTGGAGGGGAACTTGGAGGTGCTAGTGTTCCCATGCGCCTGCTACCCTTGCCCTTGTAGGTGGAGAGTCGTGGGTTTGGGAGGTGCTGTCGAAGAAGCCTTGGCGAGTTGCTGCATCTTTTGTCTGATTATGCTCTTGTGAAGCACCTTGGAATGTTTCAGTATGTTAAAGGTGCTATGTAAATTCAAGTTGTTGTTGGGATTGAAGGGTTAGGACGGTCCCTGCAGGTGGGCCGAATAGCCTTCTTTTATGCTTGCTATCCTTGGGTTATTCTCAATCTGTACATTAAATACTTTGTTTTTTTCCCTTAAGCTAAACTTGGAGACACAAGGGATCTGGAGGATTTTATTGCAAACCTGGACCAGACGATAGCAGGTACATAATCCTTTAAATAAGTATTTGGCTAACTCAAAGGCTGTATTTACAATCTGCATTACCTCTTGCTTAGCCCTCTCCCCATGGAAGCATCGTTCTCGTAAGCACGAGGTGACGATGACTGGAGTGAGTTGCTGCCGCCTCCCATTAGTTTTTCCGTTGCCATATAGAATCTTCACCGACACTCCCCTCCAGTATGGATCTGCTATCTTGTTGCCGCACACATATGATGGATTTAAAGATACTTCCTATAGTCCCAGATACAGGGCTGGTATAAAGTTACTTCCGATAGTCCCAGATACACTGGTAACTAGTGGGGTGCCGCAGGGATCAGTGCTGGCACCCAACTATTTACACTCAGTCCCTTCTTCCAAGTCGTTAATATAAATTGTAACGTAGCCAAGTTTGCTGATGATACAAAGATGGGAGGAAAAGCAATGGGTGAGGGGGACACAAAAAATCTGCAAAAGGACATAGACAGGTTAAGTGAGTGGGCAAAAATTTGGCAGATGGAGGATAATGTCAGTGTGAGGTCATGCACTTTTGGCAGAAAAAGTCAAAGAGCCAGTTATTATTTAAATGGAGAAAGATTGCAAAGTGCTGCAGTACAGCGGGACCTGGGGATACTTGTGCATGAAACACAAAAGGATAGTATGCAGTTACAGCAAGTGATCAGGAAAGCCAATGGTATCTTGGCCTTTATTGCAAAAGGGATGGAGTATAAAAGCAGGGAAGTCTTGCTACAGCTATATAAGGTTTTGGTGAGGCCACACCTGGAATACTGCGTGCAGTTTTGGTTTCCATATTTACGAAAGGATATACTTTTTGGAGGCAGTTCAGAGAAGGTTCACTAGGTTGATTCTGGGGTTGATGGAGTTAACTTATGAGGAAAGGTTGAGTAGGTTGGGCATCTACTCATTGGAATTCAGGTGATCTTATCAAAACGTATAAGATTATGAGGGGGCTTGACAAGGTGGATGCAGAGGATGTTTCCACTGACTGGGGAGACTAGAACTAGAGAGCATGACCTTAATATAAGGGGCCGCCCATTTAAAACATAGATAAGGAGGAATTTCTTCTCCCAGAGGGTTGTAAATCTGTGGAATTTGCTGTCGGAGAGCTGTGGAAGCTGGGACATTGAATAACATAGACAGTTTCTTAAATGATAATGGGTTATGGGGAGCAGGCAGGGAAGTGGAGCTGAGTCCAAGATCAGATCAGCCATGATCTGACTGACTGGTGGAGCAGGTTCAAGGGGACGTATGGCCTACTCCTGTTCCTAGTTCTTATGTTCTTATACAGGTCTGGTCTAAAGATGCATCATATAGTCCCAGATACAGGGCTGGTTTAAAGATACGTCCTATAGTCCCAGATACAGGCCCGGTGTAAAGGTACGTCCTATAGTCCCAGATACAGGGCTGATTTATGACATTAAATAACCTGCTCGCCAACCGTTCTGTTCAAGTTCTGCCAGAACCAATTGACTCCAGTGGTCGTCTCCTTGATTCAGACCTGGGTTCCAGGAGCTGAATGTCAAACGAAAGGAGACTACCTGATTTTCAGGTGAAATAATGAACACGTTTAGTTGTACTTTGATATTGAGTTACAATATAGCTCCCTCCTTCCCCTCCCCCATATCCTCCCAACAATCTGGCTTCTAATCTGAAGCATTAGACTTGTAGCTAACGCATCCCTGAAGAATATCTCTGTATGCTAGAATGCTTTCACTAATTTGCGATTTAAAAAGAGTAATCTGAGGGGATCGTCATCATTGCCATTTGGATATTGCTTAGCAGGATCCCTAACACTGAACAGTGACTCATTATCTCCCACAGCCTCACCATACAGAGGCACCAAAGGATTGGGTGGGGCCGAGACAGTTTGACTCCTGATTTAAAGCGATATGATGAAACCCTGCCCTGGAAAAATACTTCATTCCTTCATTCCTGGCAAGGTCAACTAAACATTTTTAGGCAAGAGTTGTAAAGTCCTTACACAATACCACAAATCCACACGAGGCACATTCTATGAACAAGGTCACTGCATGACCTGAACATTTATTCACAGGACCAAGAAACGATGACCCTGCGTGGGACCTCCCTTTTATATATCGATGACCAGGTGAGGAGTGTCTCCCACAAGTTCACCCCCTGTGGTCAAGGTGTACATTTGTTACGTATATACAGTATTGCAGTGTTGTTACATAAAGGTTACATACATGACATTACCTCCCCCTCAACATCTTATTGGGATCATAGGTTAAGTCTCTCAGGTGGTCTGCACTCTCTCGTGGAGTGCCACAGTTGGGGCTATGATTGTTGAGCCTTGGTATACATCTCTGTCACCTGTGGTGATTCCGGCCTGTCCGGGCTGAGTGCAGGGACTGTGCATGCTGCTGAATGTTCTTGTTGCTCATTCACTGGTGGTGGTGTAAATACCATCTCATGATCTTCCTCGGGATCCTCAGTTTCCATGCTGAACCTTTTTTTTTTTACTTGGTCCAGATGCTTGCGGCATATCTGCCCATTGTTGAGTTTAACCACTATGACCCTATTCCCCTCTTTGTCTATTACGGTACCCTCAAGCCATTTGGGCCCCAAAGCGTGATTGAGAACAAATACAGGGTCATCAATTTCTATATATCTCCTCCTTGAATTTCGGTCATGGTACTCGTTTTGGGATTGGCGCTTGCCCTCAACAATGTCGGACAGGACTGGATGAATGAGGGACAGCCGAGTTTTGAGTGTTCATTTCATGAGTAGCTCCATGGGCGGGACCCCCGTGAGCGAGTGCGGTCAGGACCTATAGGCCAGCAGGAGGCGCGATAGGCGGCATTGAAGGAAGGGTCCTTGAATCTGGAGCATGCCTTGTTTTATGATTTGGACCGCACGTTCCGCCTGGCCATTGGAGGCCGGCTGGAACGGTGCTGTCCTGAAATGGTTAATGCCATCACCCGACATGAACTCCCGGAATTCGTAGCTTGTGAAACATGGGCCATTATCGCTAACAAGGATGTCCGGCAAGCCGTGAGTCGCAAAGACAGCACACAGACTATCCTCGGTGGTGGATGTCGTGCATGAATTCAAAATGATGCACTCGATCCATTTCGAGTACGCATCAACCACAATGAGAAGCATTTTTCCCATAAACGGGCCC
Source organism: Pristiophorus japonicus (assembly GCF_044704955.1). Lineage (NCBI taxonomy): Eukaryota > Metazoa > Chordata > Chondrichthyes > Pristiophoridae > Pristiophorus > Pristiophorus japonicus. The sequence continues at coordinate 117,863,958 of NC_091982.1, read as the reverse complement.
GCGTAGTCTGTGAATATGTGACCATGGCCTGGTAGGCCAGGGCCACGGGCTGAGCGGGTCCTCCCTGCGGGTATTACCAAGCTGGGCAACTGCGAACACAGTATTCCCGTGTTCCAGGTCTGAATCAATTCCCGGCCACCACACATGTGACCGGGCAATGGCCTTCATCAGCACGATGCCTGGGTACTTGTTGTGGAGTTCCCTGATGAATGCTTCCCTGCCCCTCTGGGGCATGACTACCCGGCTGCCCCAAAGTAGGCAGTTGGCTTGGATGGAGAGCTCATCCATCCGTCTGTGAAACGGTCTGACCTCCTCAGGGCATACTCTGTGTGCGGGCGCCCAATCCCCAGTCAGGACACATTTCTTAATCATGGATAGGAGGGGATCTCTGTTGGTCCAGATTTTGATCTGGCAGGCTGTGATGGGGGAGCCTGCGCTGACAAAGGATCGGCAGCCATGACCATCTCAGCGCTTTGCTCCGCTGCCCCCTCAGTGGTGGCCAGTGGAAGCCTGCTGAGCGCGTCAGCGCAATTTTCAGTGCGGGATGGGTAGTCATACGCAGCGAGCGTGAGAGCCTATCGCTGTATGCGAGCTGACACATTGGCATTGACAGCCTTGCTGTCTGACAGCAGGGATGTTAATGGCTTGTGGTCCGTTTCTAATTCGAACCTCCTGCCAAAAAGGTACTGATGCATCTTTTTCACCCCATAGACACATGCGAGTGCTTCCTTCTCAACCATCTCATATCCCCATTCAGCTTTAGAGAGCGACCTGGAGGCAAAAGCCACAGGTTGTAGTTGGCCCTCAGCATTACACTGCTGCAACACTCACCCAACCCCATAGGATGATGCATCACATGTCAGAACCAATTTCTTACAGGGCTTCTAGAGAGTCAACAACTTGTTTGAACAAAGTAGGTTCCGCGCCTGATTGAAAGCCCGATCCTGACAGTCCCCCCAAAACCAATCGCAACCCTTACGCAGGAGCACTTGTAGCGGCTCCAACAATGTGCTGAAGTTCGGCAGAAAGTTCCAGAAATAGTTCAAGAATCCCAGGAATGAACGCAACTCCGATGTGTTGCAGGGCCTGGGCGCTCGTCGAATCACCTCCGTTTTGGATTCGGTAGGCCGAATCCCATCTGCAGCAACTCTCCTGCCCAGAAACTCGACCTCGGGAGCCAAAAACACACACTTAGACTTCTTGAGTCGCAGGCTTACCCGGTCCAGTAGCACCTCCTCCAGGTTGTGGAGGTGTTCCTCGGTGTCACGACCGGTGATGAGGATGTCGTCCTGAAATACAATTGTTTCAGGAATGGATTTGAAACATAGAAACATAGAAAATAAGTGCAGGAGTAGGCCATTCGGCCCTTCGAGCCTGCACTGCCTTTCAATAAGAGCATGGCTGATCATTCCTTCAGTACCCCTTTCCTGCTTTCTCTCCATACCCCTTGATCCCCTGAACCGTAAGGGCCATATCGAACTCCCTCTTGAATATATCCAGTGAATTGGCATCAACAACTCTTGAGCAGGCTTTCCATTTTTCTTTGAAAAATCACAGCAGCTGGTCGAATGCCAAACAGACACCTGTTTTAAACAAACAGTCCCGTGTGTGATGATGGTGGTCAGTAATTTAGATTCGTCAGCCAGTTCTTGGGTCATGTAGGCTGAAGTGAGGTCCAACTTGATGAACAGCTTGCTGCCTGCCAGCATAGCAAAAAGGTCCTCCGCATTCTGGAAGCGGGTATTGGTCTTGTAGGGACACCCGGTTAATAGTGGCCTTGTAGTCCCACAGATCCTGACCGAGCCATCCGCTTTTAGGATGAGAACGATGGGGCTCACCCAGTCGCTGAATTCAACGGGCGAGATGATGCCCTTTCTCAGCAACCGGTCTAACTCGCTCTTAATTTTCTCCCGCATCACATACGGCACAGCTCTGGCTTTGTGGTGCACTGCTCTGACGTCTGGGGTGATGAGTATCACTATTTCTGGTACCTTTCAACATCCCGATGCCAGGTTGAAATAGTGACTGACTTAAATTGCTATAGGACCTGTGAGCATGAACTTCGCTTCACAGATGACATGACGTGCACATCCCCCCCCCCCCCCCCCCCCCGCCCATTTCCAGTTCATCTCAGCTAACCAGCTCCTCCCCAACAGTGCGGGACCATTGCTCGGGACAATCCAGAGCAGCAGCCGGTTCACCGATCCATTGTGTGTTACCGCCAACATTGTACTGCCTAGCACTGGAATGATTCTTTGGTGTATGTCTGAAATTGTGTCTCAATGCGTTCTAGTTTGGGTCTGCCGGCTTTGAATGGCCACAGCTTTTTGAATTGTTGAACACTCATGAGTGACTGACTGACTGGCCCCCGTGTCCAGCTCCATGTGTACAGGGATGCAGTTTATTAGGACTTTCATCATCATAGGTGGCGTTTTAGTATATGAGCTGTGAATGTTTGCTACATGAACCCGCTGAACTTCAGCGTCCATTGATTTGCCCCAAGCGTCATCCTGCCTCGCAGACCCCTCATCTGATTCATCCACCTCGTATATTAGCCTGGTTACAGGTTTTCTGCACATTCTGGCTAAATGGCCACTGAGATTACAATTTCTGCAGACGAACTGTTGAAACCTGCAAGTCCTGGCAGCATGTCTGCCCCCACACCTCCAGCATGAACTGAGATTCCCATTGTTGTGAACAAAAGAGCGGTTGCAAGGCATTCCTCGCTGATTGTTTCTTGACTGCTCTTGAGCACCCTGTTAGTGGGCGTAAATGGCCCATCCTGGGCCGCATTGTCCACTGGGGTGGCGTAAATGTCCGTTCAGCCTGCCATTGTCTCTGTTGGAGACTTCTTCTTGGGTCTATTGCTGGGGTGTGTCGAACTGCCCTTGCCTGCCTGCAGGGCTCTGTCGCGTTAATGATATTGACTCCCTGATCCATGGCGGTTGGAGGCAGAATTGCACGCGTATATTATCTTGGTTTCCTCCTCCCCGCCATAAAAGTCTGAGCCATCAACGCCGCCGCTTCCAAGGTCAAGTCCTTGGTCTCAATTAGCTTTCTGAAAATCCCAGCATGACCGATGCCCTCAATAAAGAAATCCCTTAGCATCTCCCCTCTGCAGGCATCTGTGAACTTAGAGGCTGGCCAACCGCCGGAGGTCCGCAACGAAATCCGGTATGCTCGGTCCTTCCCGACGTCTGTGGGTATAGAATCTGTCGGGCCATGAGTACGCTGCTCGCCAGTTTGAGGTGCTCACCGATTAGTTTGCCGAGCTCTTCAAAGGTTTTGTCCGCCAGCTTCTCTGATGCTAGCAGGTCTTTCATGAGCGCGTAAGTCTTAGGTCCACAGCTCGTCAGCAGATGAACCCTTCGCTTGTCGGTCGCTGCGTCTCCTAGCCAATCCTTCATGACAAAACTCTGCTGGAGCCTCTCAATGAAATCGTCCCAGTCCTCACCGACATAGTACCATTCATCTGTGCTGCCGGTAGCCATTCCCGTGGGTGGTTGATTCCCGTTTCTTGTCGCCAATGTCAAGTCCTTACACAATACCACAAATCCACACTGGGCACATTCTATGGACAAGGTCGCTCCATGATCTGAACCTGGATCAAGAAGTGGGACCCTGCATGGGACCTCCCTTTAGATACCTGGGTGACCAGATGAGGAATGTCTCCCATAAGTTCACCCTCTGTGGTCAAGGTGTGCATTTCTTATGTATATACAGTATTGCAGTGTTGTTACATAAAGGTTACATACATGACCAGAGTTATGTAGCTTTGCAGAATTTCTTTTCATCTCAAACCCATCACTTTTTAAGTGATCGTTTACACTGTATTGAACAAACACAGGCTGTAATGAACTGCCCCCCCTCCCCCACTCCTAATTGTGTATCGAGTGCAATGAACCTTTTTTCCTTGTTACAGAGATGAGGTAACTCGAGATGACACGCCCTGTTCCTGTTACACGAGGAAATGCAGTGGCTGAAAAGGTCTCGCTGACCGGATGCAGCCTCGGACAAGCTTGGTCCCGCATGCTCCAAAACTTGCTTGCGAAGTTGAGACAAAGTGCGCTGATGAAACTATTTAAGGGATGTTGCTGCCTTGTGCCAGCAACCGAGCTACACAGGAAGCAAGCTTGTTTTAAAAGCAGTTTCATTGCAAATTGATTCTTGTGGTTGCAAACTTCCTGTATGTCAAGTGGAAAACAATGTCAAGTTCACACTGCCTTTAGCTCACTGGAGACAACCCGCACTCTTAACACAAACTAATACCGCTTTCAAAACTGCAGATCCATATAGTGCTTGTACATTTTGTAAAGTAAATATTTATCAATTTGAAACCAATAAACTACTAGAACTATCTATATTTTGCCTTTTGAATTAATTTGAGGGTAGCACACTCACCTCTGAGTCAGGTTGTGGATTCAAGTCCCACTCCAGGAACTTGAGCACATAAATCCAGGCTGACACTCCAGTGCAGTGCTGAGGGAGTGCTGCATTGTCAGAGGTGTCATCTTTCGGATGTGACATGAAACCGAGGCCCCGTCTGCCCTCTCTGGTGGACATAAAAGATCCCATGGCACTATTTAGAAGAACGGCAGGGGAGTTATTCCCGCTATCTTGGCCAATATTTATCCCTCAATCAACATATTGATTGTCTGGTCATTATCACATTTCTGTTTGTTGATGCTTGCTGTGTGCAAGTTGGCTGCCGTGTATCCCACAGTACAGCAGTGAGTACACTCCAAAAGTACTTCATTGGCTGTAAAGCACTTTGAGACATTCGGTGGTCGTGAAAGGTATTATATAAATCCGAGCCTTTCTATTTATTTTAAACCTGGTGGGGTGGAAAAATACCTTGTGCAGTATCGCAAAGCAGGTGATCGATAATCGGCCACTCGTTTCACTGTCGCTCGCTTTGATCCACTGCCCGAGATGAATCTCTGAACCAGGATATTCAGCTAGGGTCAGGGTGATGGTTCTTCCTGGAGTCAGGCCCCACGTCAGCACTTGAGCACATAATCCAGGTTGACCCTCCAGTGCTGCACTGAGGGATTGCTGCACTGTCGATGGCAGCGTTTATCAGATGGGACATCAAACCGAGGCCCCGTCTGCTCTCTCAGGTGGATGTAAAAGATCCAAGGTGCCATATGAAGAGCAGGAATGTTTTCTCGGTGTCCTGACCAGCAGTTATCCCTCAGCCAACACTATCAAAGACACATTAATTGGTCATTCAGATATGTTGATGGGGTTGGATGAATTAGGGTGGGAGGAGGCTTGATTGGAGCATAAATTCCGGTATAGACCAGTTGGGCCAATGGGCCTGTATCTGTACTGTACATTCAGTGTAATTTATCTTATTGCTGTTTGTGGGAGTTTGCTGTCACAATTTGCGTGCCAATTTTGCTAAAAAAACATTGAACATACTTCATAAGTGATTGGCTGGGGAAGAGCAAAACTACAGGCCACCAATATAAGATTGTCATGAAGAAATCAAATAGGGAATTCAGAAAAAACTTCTTTACCCAGAGAGTGGTGAGAATGTGGAATTAGTTACCACAGGGAATGGTTGGAGCGAGTAGTATCGATGTATTTAAGGGAATGCTAGAAAAGCATATGAAGGAGAAAGGAATAGAAAGTTATGTTGATTGAGTTAGATAAGGAAGGATGGGAGGAGTCTCGATGGAGCATAAACATCGACATAGACTGGTTGGGCCGAATGGCCTGTTTCGGTGCTGTATATTCTATGTAACTATTCAAAGAGAAACAAGGGACTTCTCCCTGCAGCCTGGGACAACACTTATCCCTCGTCCAACATCACTAAAAGATTATCTGGTCATTATCACAATGCTGTATGTGGGAGCTTGCTGTGTTGTTGTGTTTTGGTGCCAGTTTTGCGAACAAAACATTGAATATACTTCAAAAGTAATTGGCTGCTGAGTGCTCTGGGATCTCCTGAGGATATGGAATGGTGCTGAGGGGAATGGGGAGGGGGAAACCCTGCAGTGGTGCTGAGGAGCAGAGTGTTCAACTGGAAGGGTGAGAAATGCTGAGTTCCAGGGTAATTTGCACAGGGCAAATAGTGCCAGGGTAGACTGGGGGAGAGAGAGAGGAGAGTTCCAGCTTAAAGCAGAGAAGGGGTGGGGAGTGGCTGCATGGACTGGGGGGAAATGAGACTGAGTCAGCCTTGGCTCACTCTTGTCTCTGAGTTACAAGGTTGTAGGTTCAGGCCCCACGCCAAAGACTTGAGACTCGAGGTTGGCACTGAGTTCTCTGCACTCGCCCAATTCTGGTCTCTTGTGCATCTCTGATTTAAATCACTCCACCATTGGTGACCGTGCCTTCAGTTGCGTGGGCCCTGAGCTCTGGAATTCCCTCTTTAAACTTCTCTGCTTCTCTACCCCTGTCTCTTTTAATACTCTCCTTGAAACCTACTTCCTTGATCAGGCTGTTGGTCATCTTTCTTAACATCTCCATCAGTGGCTCGGTGTCAAATTTTGTTTCAAAACACTCCTGTGAAGTGCCTGGAACATTTAACCACGTTACTAAATGTAAGTTATTGTTGCTGTTGCAGTGCAGTGCTGAGGGAGTGCTGCACTGTCAGAGGGGCCATCTTTCAGATGAGATATTAAACCGAGGCCCTGTCTGTGCTCTGAGGTGAATGTAAAAGATCCCATGGGACTATTCAAAGAGGAGCATGGGAGTTCTCCCAGTGACCGGCCAATATTCATCTCTCAACTAACATCAGAACAAAGCAGATTAACTGACCGTTTATCTCATTCTTGTGTGTGGGATCTTGATCAACACAAATTGGAGGCTTCATTTTTCTATGGAAGCTAATCTCTGACAAAGGGCCTGTCTTGTTGGGCTTGATAATTTTCAGCTCTCTAAAACAAAAAAGTTATTTTATTTTCTATTCAAGTCCCTCTGTAACATGAGTGGGGAATCAGGATAGGTATTAATGCAACTGAGCTGCAAGGGTGAATAATTGTTCAAGTGCAACTCAGCATAGTATTAGGCAGTCCTCCGTATCGAGGATGACTTGCTTCCACACCAACAAGGGATGAGTTCACAGGTGTTTCAATGAGAGACCTGACAATCTAGGTCCTGAACTATATACTAAAGGGTGGAAGATGCCTATGCATGGATTCTTTTAATGTGGGGTGGCCGTTGCACACCAGCCACCACACGGGCTTGACAGAGCTTGATCCAGTGGCAAGGGTTAACCAAGACAACTGGAGACCAAACTCTGCTGCACGGATCTAGTGCGCACACATGCTCCTACTATCCATAGATCATAGTGTGGGCTGGCCCGTGCTGCCCCTGGGCCCTTGCCTCTCCTGGGTCCCGAACCCTCGTCTCTCCTGGGCCCCAATCACGACATTCCTGGGCCCCGATCTCTCACTGCTCCTCCGCCCCGAACAAAATTGGAGCAGTCAGAAACAGGACATCAAGTAGTCTCCTCTTATCTTGGAGACATCAAATATCAACACTGTTATTTGAAATATCAAAATATTAAACTCCAGCCTAGTTGAAGGGTTAACATCAGCAGAAACAAACGCCAACTAACAGAATGAACACATTTCATTAGGATGTGAATAACAGCGGCAATAACGGCAGAATCCAAACCCTGCAGTCACTTGTGAACTCGCTGGTGTCTCAGCAGGCGGGAAGAGTGAGTGAATCCCTTCCACACTCAGAGCAGGTGAACGGCCTCTCGCTGGTGTGAACTCGCTGGTGTTTCAGCAGGTTGGATGAACAAGTGACTCCCTCCCCACACTTTGAGCAGGTGAACGGCCTGCTGTTGCCTCCCAGACTATTGCACCACGACATTCCTGACTAGAATACAAATTAAGATTTGTTTTGTAATTCGCTTTGACTTTGCCAAGTCTGTGTTAAAGACAGTTAAGGGGACATTATGCTGCTATTCACTTCTCTCGTTCTGAACATTACTTCATACTTAATGAAAGCTCCTTCAGTACTGCACTGGAATGTCCGGATGAATTTTTATCTTTATTTTTGAGGACATTTTCACATCAAGCCATGAGTAATATACTTGATGAATGAACTGGAATGTGCCAGGAATCTGCTGGTGTGAGGCAGCTGGATTAGCGTATTAGCGATTTACTTGTACTTCTAGCAATTTAGTATACTGTATTCACTGCTCACGATGCAGCCTCCTCGACATTGGGGAGACCAAACCCAGATTGGGTGACTGCTTTGCAGAACACCTCCATTCAGTTTGTGAGCGTGACCCCGAGCTTCCGGTCGCCTGTTACTTTAATTCTCCGCTCCACTCCCACTCCGATCTCTCCATCCTCGGCCTCCTACACTGTTCCAATGAAGCTCAACGTAAACTCAAACAACAGCACCTCATCGTTCAATTAGGCACTTTACAGCCTTCTGGACTCAACATCGAGTTCAACAATTTCAAACTATAACCTCTGCCCATATTTTTTTCTCTCTTCGTTTTTTTCTTGTTTTTTTCTCTCCCACGGCAGCTGATGATGATTCTGCCGTTTCCATTTACATCCTATCTAGACTCATCTTTGATTTCTTAACTTGTCCCATTACCATCTCCTGGTGCCTTGTACAATCTCATGGGATTGGGAGAAATATACCAGCATGGATTGAGGATTGGTTAATGGACAGAAAACAGAGAGTAGGAATAAGCTTCTGTATTAGTGTTTAATTCACTGACTCTTGTCTTCTTGAACACCCACCTTGAAGAAGTTCTGCTCTTCACTCAGACGAGATTTCCATTTTTCTCTTTTACCTGGTTCATCTTCTTTGCTTTCTGTTTCTCTTCTTGTGTTTGACCCAGTATCTGCCAAAACTCGCTTTCACAGCCACACCTCTTTCCTCAGCAACTGTCTCGGAATCTGAGTTAATCCACGTGGATTCTAACTGAAATTGCACCCTTCATGTATTGTATCTACCCAGGATTACAGATATCTCCGAGATATTCAGCGTTCCTCCAACCACTGCTCTCGCCACATCCTGGGATCCACACTCAACGCTATGAACCACCACATGCACACTCTCACCCTCTCTCTTCAGCAGCACCGACTCACTCTATCTCAGAGCTGTCCTGGTCCACAGTTCCATTTCATCCTTCCCTCATCCGACGCTTTAACCACAAATTTATTCATTATTTCAGCTGTCATGGATCGTAAACTTCAACAACTCTTGAACACCAACGCCCCTCCAGAACCTTCTTCCCCCGCACTTCTCTCTGATTCCATCCCTTCTTCCAATCCCACCCCCTGCCTTGTTTTCACTTTCCCCTCTGACCTTCCCCTCTCTGACCCTGAATGATCAGTCCTCAGCAAAGGCCTGAGCTCCATCTCCTTACACCCCCACCTCAATGAATTTTCAGCTCGGCACGATGCTGAGCTCTTTTTCCGCCACCTTCGCCTCCGTGCCCAATTCTTCGGCCAGGAGTCTTACCCCCGGCACAGCTGACCCTTTCTCACACTTTCAGAATTCTCGCTGTACCTGGAGACCTCCCTCTGGCCTCTTCCTCTCTCTAGACCTCTTCATTGCAAACTGCTGACAGGACATCAGCCGTCTCAATTTCTCTGCTCCCCTCACTCACTCCAACCTACCTCCCTCGGAACTTGCAGCACTCCGCTCGCTCAGATCCAACCCCAACCTTGTCATCAAACCTGCTGACAAGGGTGGCACTGTTGTTGTTTGGTGAACTGACCTCTACCTTGCAGAGGCTGATCGCCAACTCTCTGACACCTCCTCCTACCTTCCCCTGGACCATGGCCCCACCACTGAACATCAAACCATCATTTCCCAGACCGTCACTGACCTCACCTCCTCTGGAGATCTTCCCTCCAAAGCCACCAACCGCATAGTTCCCCAACCCTTCACAGCCCGCTTCTACCTCCTTCCCACGATCCACAAACAGGACTGCCCCAGAAGACCCATCGTTTCAGCCTGTTCTTGCCCCACGGAACTGATTTCTTCCCTGTTCCACTCTCCTCCCACTGACATCCGTGACTCCTCCGACGCCCTCCGTCACTTTAACAGTTTCCAGTTTCCTGGCCCCAACCGTCTCCTTTTCACCATGGACATCCAATCCCTCTACACTTCCATCCCTCACCAGGATGGCCTGAGGGCACTCCGCTTCTTCCTCGAGCAGAGGCCCAACCAGTCCCCATCCACCACACTCTCCTCCGCCTGGCTGAACTTGTTCTCACATTGAACAACTTCTCCTTTAACTACTCACTTCCTCCAAATTAAAGGTTTTTCTGTGGGGACCTGCATGGGTCCGAGCTATGCCTGCCTTTTCGTTGGATATCTGGACTATTCTTTGTTCCAGTCCGACTCGGTTCCCCTCCCTCACCTTTTTTTCTGGTACATTGATGACTGTATCGGGGCTGTTTCCTGCTCTCGCCCTGAACTAGAAATTTCATTCATTTTGCTTCCAATTTCCACCCTTCCCTCACCTTCACATGGTCCATCTCTGACTCTCCATTTCTTTCCTCGAATTCTCTTCTCCATTTCAGGGGATGGCTATTGATAAACATTCATTATAAGCCCACTAACTCCCACAGCTACCTAGACTACACTTCCTCCCACCCCGCATCCTGTAAGGACTCCATTCCATTCTCCCAGTTTCTCTGCCTCCATCGCATCTGTTCCGACAACTAGAGTTTCCGATATGTCTTTTTCTTCAACCGAGTATTCCCCTCCGCCGTGGTTAACATGGCCCTCGTCTATGTCCGTTCTATTTCCCGCACTTCTGCTCTCACCCCTTCGCCCCCATCCCTCCCAGAACCACGATCGGGTTCCCCTTGTCCTCACCTTTCACCCCACCAGCCTCCACGTTCAACGGATCATTTTCTGCCATTTCCGCTAGCTCCAGCACCAAACACATCTTCCCCTCCCCTCCCAGCACTCCGAAAGGACCACTCCTGGTGCACTCCTCATTCACCCGCAGCACCCACTCCCCTTTCCACGGCACCTTCCTGTGCAAGCACACAAGATTCAACACCTGCCCTTTTACCCCCTCCTTTCCACTGTCCAGGGCCCCAAACACTCCTTCCAGGTGAAACAGCGATTTACTTGTACTTCTTTCAATTTAGTATACTGTATTCACTGCTCACGATGTGGCCTGCTCTACATTGGGGAGACCAAACGCAGATTGGTGACCGCTTTACAGAACACCTTCAGTCTATAAGTGTGACCCCGAGCTTCCAGTCACCTGTCACTTTAATTCTCCGCTCCACTCCCACTCTGATCTCTCGGTCCTCGGCCTCTAACACTGTTCCAATGAAGCTCAACGCAAGCGCGAGGAACAGCAACTCATCTTTCAATTTGGGTATTTACACTCTATCTAGACTCATCTTTTGTTTCTTAACTTGTCCCATTACTATCTCCTTTTGCCTTGCACCATCATCCCTTGTGTCTCTCAATCTCTCCTGCCTTCCATCCTATCACAGACCTTCCCTTTTGTTCTTTCCTCCCCTCGCCCCTTTCCCTGCCCCTGCACTTGCTTAAAAACCTGTTACACTAAAAAACCTTTCCCCAGTTCTGACGAAGGGTCAACGACCTGAAACGTTAACTCTGTTTCTCTCTCCACAAGTGCTTCCTGACCTGCTAAGTATTTCCTGCAATTTCTGTTTTTATTTCAGATTTCCAGCATCCGCAGTATTTTGCTTTTGTGCTGCTGCAGCTGAATGAACATGTCTGACAAGATTCATGAATATGTCCCTTACCATGTCCAGCTCCACTGCTTTCAAGCCACAAGACTTGCTACAGCGGCGAAATTGGCCTCTGCCCCAAACGGGGCGGGTAATTCGAATGAACTGATTATTTTCCGTCCGAATCCATGGGGTGGAAATTAGAGGGAAAGCGCCCAGTTTTTCCGGTTTAAATCGTTGCGGCGGTGTTTGGGGGCGGAAGTGCTTTTAGAGCTTATGAGGTCACGCTGACACGTCACAATGTCCCTCTGCTTCACTTAAAGGGGAGGGCCGCTGCAAGTTCTGCAGCCCACTGGGCCATCAGGGAGGGCTTCGGCCAGCCAAGAGGAGGTGCCGGGCTGCCTGTTGCTGGCCAGACTGAACCTGTGGCTGTCACTGTCGGGCGACTTCAGAGTTGGCCAACAATTAAAATAAAATGGCGGCCGCAGCGGTCAGCCCTCCCTTTTAAGGGCGGATGCGGCACCCAGCCAATCGCAGCTTCCAGCTGGGAAATGCTGCGGGGGGCACCGAGCAGTGCCGGCTCTGCTCCCACGGGGCAACTCCCCTCGCGGGGCGGAAAGGGGTTTCTGTCAGTCCCTGAGGGGTCGGCTCATCCCCCTATCCCCGGTCAGAAAGGCCTGACCACCCCAGTACCGTCTCTTAGAAGCAATAATGGACCTTAAAGAGGGGGACAATTTTGGCAATTTGGAGCTTGTGACCAGTAACTCCATTCAGCATCGCTCCACTTTGGCACAGATGGGGTGTGGAGCTCAAGAAAACGATGGAGGTGACTGCACTCTCTAACTGGCCTCTGTAGCCCCAATGCTCCCTGCCGCCCAGTGAAGAGTAAGTGTTGATCTCAGGTTATAAGGAGCTGGCCTAATATCAGCTGTGGTCGCACTCTTGCCTCTGAGTCAGAAGGTTGTGGGTTCATAATGCAAGTTGACCCTCCCAGTGCAGTACTGATGGAGTGCTGCACTGTCGGAGTGTGCTTTCTTTCAGATGAGATGTTAAACCGAGGTCCCATCTGCCCTCTCAGGATAAAGTAAAGGATGTAATAGGTCCCACGGCACCAGGAATGTGATGTTATACCTATCAGGAGAGGAGGAACAGGCTGGGTCGTGTTCCCCTTGAAAAGAGAAAGCCGAGGGGTGACCTAATAGAGGTCTTCAACACCATGAAATGTTCTGATACAGTAGACACAGAGAGATTATTTCCACTTGTGGGGAAGAGAAAAAGTACAGGCCATCAATATAAGATAGTCACGAAGAAATCAAATAGGGAATTCAGAAGAAACTTCTTCACCCAGTGAGTGGCATGAATGTGGAATTAGCTGTATGTGGGAGCTTGCTGTGTTGCTGTGTTTTGGTGCCAGTTTTGCGAACAAAACATTGAACATACTTCAAAAGTAATTGGCTGCTAAGTGCTCTGGGAACTCCTGAGGACATGGAATGGTGCTGAGGGGAATGGGGAGGGGGAAACCCTGCAGTGGTGCTGAAGGAGCAGAGTGTTCAACTGGAAGGGTGAGAAATGCTGAGATCCAGGGTAATTTGCACAGGCAAATAGTGCCAGGGTAGACTGGGGGAGAGAGAGAGGAGAGTTCCAGCTTAAAGCAGAGCAGGGGTGGGGAGTGGCTGCATGGACTGGGGGGAAATGAGACTGAGTCAGCCTTGGCTCACTCTTGCCTCTGAGTTACAAGGTTGTAGGTTCAGGCCCCACTCCAAAGACTTGAGACTCGAGGTTGGCACTGAGTTCTCTGCGCTCGCCCAATTCTGGTCTCTTGTGCATCTCTGATTTACATCACTCCACCATTGGTGACTGTGCCTTCAGCTGCCTGGGCCCTGAGCTCTGGAATTCCCTCTCTAAACCTCTCTGCTTCTCTACCCCTGTCTCTTTCATTACACTCCTTGAAACCGACTTCCTTGATCAGGCTGCTGGTCATCTTTCTTAACATCTCCATCAGTGGCTCGGTGTCAAATTTTGTTTCAAATGCCTTGGGGCATTTTACTGTGCTACTAAATACAAGTTATTGGTGCTGTTGCAGTGCAGTGCTGAGGGAGTGCTGCACTGTCAGAGGGGCCATCTTTCAGATGAGACATTAAACCGAGGCCCTGTCTGCCCTCTGAGGTGGATGTAAAAGATCCCATGGGACTATTCAAAGAGGAGCATGGGAGTTCTCCCAGTGAGCGGTCAATATTTATCTTTCAACCAACATCAGAAAAAAACAGATTAATTGACCGTTTATCTCATTCTTGTGTGTGGGATCTTGATCAACACAAATTGGAGGCCGCACTTTTCTACGGAAGCTAATCTCTGACAAAGGGCCTCTCTTATTGGGCCTGATAATTTTCAGCTCTCTGAAACAAGAAGGTTATTTTATTTTCCATTCAAGTCCCCCTGTAACATGAGCGGGGATTCGCGTAGGTATTAATACAACTGAGCTGTAAGGGTGAGTAATTGTTCAAGTGCAACTCAGCACAATATTGCTGTTGCCTCCCAGATGATTACACCATGACATTCCTGGCTGGAATACAAATTAAGATTTGTTTTGTAATTCGCTTTAAGTTTGCCAAGTCTGTGTTGAAGACAGTTAAGGGTACATTATGCTACTATTCACGTCTCTCGTTCTGAACATTACTTCATACTTAATGAAAGCTCCTTCAGTACTGCACTGGAGTGTCCGGATGAATTTTTATCTTTATTTTTGTGGATATTTTCACATCAAGCCATGAGTAATATACTTAATGAATGAACTGGAATGTGCCAGGAATCTGCTGGTGTAGGCAGCTGGATTAACATATTCGCGATTTCCTTGTACTTCTTGCAATTTAGTATACTGTATTCACTGCTCACGATGTGGTCTTCTCTACATTGGGGAGACCAAACCCAGATTGAGTGACTGCTTTGCAGTACACCTCCATTCAGTCTGTGAGTGTGACCCCGAGCTTCCGGTCGCCTGTCACTTTAATTCTCCGCTCCACTCCCACTCCGATCTCTCCGTCCTCGTCCTCTAACACTGTTCCTCGGCACTTTGCGGCCTTCTAGACTCAACATCGAGCTCAACAATTTCAAACGATATCCTCTGTCCCAATTTTTTTTTCTCTTCCATTTTTTCTTCTGTTTTTTTCTCTCCCACGGCAGCTGCTGATGATTCTGCCGTTTCCATTTACACCCTATCTAGACGTGTCTTTTGTTTCTTAACTTGTCCCATTACCATCTCCTACTGCCTTGCACAATCTCAAGGGATTGGGGGTAATATACTAGCATGGATTGAGGATTGGTTAACGGACAGAAAACAGAGAGTAGGAGTAAATGGGTCATTTTCGGGTTGGCAGGCTGTAACTAGTGGGGTGCCGCAAGGATCAGTGTTTGGGCCTCAGATATTCACAATCTATATCAATAATTTGGTTGAGGGGACCAAATATATTAGAGCCAAGTTTGCTGAGGCTACAAAGCAAGGTGAGGATGGATGCGAAGAAACTTCAAGGGGATGTAGACAGGCTAATTGGGTGGGCAAGAAAATGACAAATAGAATTTAATGTGAAGAAATGTGACGTTATCCACTTTGCTAGGAAAAAAAGAAAAGCAAAGTATTCTTTAAATGGTGAGAGATTGGTAAATGTTGGTGTTCAGAGGGACCTGGGTGTCCTTGTAGATGAATCACTGAAAGTTGACAAGGGCACGGTAGTATAGTGGTAATGCCACTCGACTCGTAATCCAGAGCCTAATGATCCAGAGACATGAGTCCCACCAACGCAGTTCATTAAATAAATCTGGGATATAAAGCTGGTGTCTGTAACGATGACCATGGAACAACTGGGTTGTTGTTAAAAACCCATCTGGTTCACTAACGTCTTTTAGAGAAGCAAGTTTGCCGCCCTTACCCGGTCTGGCCTATATATGACTCCTGACCCACAGCAACGTGGTTAACTCTTATCTGCCCTCTGAAATGGCCTAGAAAGTCACTCAGTTGTACACAACCACTACGAGAAACAATAATAAGAATAAAACCAGACGGACGACCCGGCATCGACCTCGCCACTGACTACGGCAACGACAATCGCACACCCAGCCCAGTCGATCCTGCAAAGTCCTTCTCACCAACAGCTGGGGACTTGTGCCAAAATTGGGAGAGCTGTCCCACAGACTAGTCAAGCCTGACATAGTCATACTCACAGAATCATACCTTTCAGCCAATGTCCCAGACTCCTCCATCACCATCCCTGGGTATGCCCTGTCCCACCGGCAAGACTGATCCACCCGAGGTGGCGACAGTGGTATACAGTCAGTGGGTGTGGTCCTGGGAGTCATTGGGTCCGGACCACATGAAGTCTCATGGCATCAGGTCAAGCATGGGCAAGGAAACCTCCTGCTGATTACCACCTACCGCCCTTCCTCAGCTGGTGAATCAGTCCTCCTCCATATTGAATACCGCTTGGAAGAAACACTGAGAGTAGCAAAGGAACAGAATGTACTCTGGGTGGGGGACCTCAATGTCCATCACCAAGAGTGGATCATTAGCACCACTACTGACCGAGCTGGCCGAGTCCTGAAGGACATAGCTGCCATACTCTGCCTGAGGCAGATGGTGAGAGATCCAACACGAGGGAAAAACCTACTTGACCTCGTCCTTGCCGATCTACCTGTCACAGATGCATCTGTCCATGACAGCATTGGTAGCAGTGACCACCGCACAGTCCTTGTGGAGACGAAGTCCCGTCTTCACACTGAGGAAACCCTCCATCGTGTTGTGTGACACTACCACCGTGCTAAATGGGACAGATTCAGAACAGATCTAGCAGCTCAAAACTGGGCATTCATGAGGTGCTGTGGGCTATCAGCAGCAGAATTGTATTCTACCACAATCTGTAACCTCAGGGCCTGGCACATCCCTCACTCTACCATTACCATCAAGCTAGGGGACCAACCCTGGTTCAATGAGAAGTGCAGAAGAGCATGCCAGGATCAGCACCAGGTGTACCTAAAAATAAGGTACCAACCTGGGGAAGCTGCAACACAAAAATACATGTATGCTAAACAGCAGAAGCAGCATGCTACAGACAGAGCTTAGAGATCCCACAATCAATGGATCAGATTGAAGCTCTGTGGTCCTGCCACATTCAGTCGTGAATGATGCTGGACCATTAAACAACTAACAGGAGGAGGAGGCTCCATGAATATCCCCGTCCTCAATGATGGCGGAGCCCAGCCCACGAGTGCAAAAGACAAGGCTGAAGTGTTTACAACCATCTTCAGCCAGAAGCACCAAGTGGATGATCCATTTCAGCCTCCTCCTGAGGCCCCCACTGTTGATTTCTGGATTCTTTTACCTCAATCTGGTTCAGCAAAATTACTGAAACGAATACCGTTTGTGCTTTAAACAAAGCAAGCTTTTATTTAAAAAGCAAATCCCGATCGGGGATCTTATCAGACAGAAGGAATGCAACTCTGATAGAACGCACCCACTTCCTACGGACAAAGTGACGTTACATTGTAAAGGCACGACGGTTATACATTTTCGGCAAAAGATAACAAGATAGGGTTAGAGTGACATCCTAGTCCAGCCTATCCCTTTTGATCCCTCTTTCCCTTTGTCCACTCATAAGCCGACCTAAGTATGGTCTGATTTTAAACAAAGACCTTCTGTTAATGTTTCAGGTTAATAACATGATTTAATAAGACCTTGAGGTTTTTCTGCAAGCTGTGGGTTTTGTTTCAATATGTGTTAGTGTTGTAACATTTTGCAGTCTCAAGTCTGAGATGTCATTGCTATTCCTCCATGAATTCTTTGTTAGCTTATACTGTCCCTATACAATTCCCACGTTCTCAACTTCAATGTCTCTATACATTTTTAAACATTCACATTCCCCCCTTTTATCATTCCATGATAACACTTAGGATCATTCTAGGAGTATCGCATTCATCCGTTCACACTCTATTTCCTGAATCATATTGTTGTTAGTGTCGAGTAGTTCTTTAGTTCGTTGGATCATAACTCGGGAGCCCTTGACCACAAGAGGGTTTGCTAACCTTGCCATCATTACTTTACAACAAAGGTTAAGGCAACCAACAATTAGATAGGATCTCCAAGATCCATCTGATAGCCAATCAAACCAGCTAGATCCTTCTGCTGGTGTGGATAACTTCTTCACCTCCCTTCTTATGTGATCAGCGAGATTGGTTATGTTTTCTGAACTATCAGGAATGTAAGTGCAACATTCAGACCCTATCAGGGCACACGTTCCCCCTTTCTCAGCTAACAGGTAATCGAGGGCCATTCGGTTTTGTAATGCTACGGTCCTTATTGCTATCATTTCAGCTGTGATGCCTTCCAGAGCTTCAGCAGTATTGTTAGCTATCTGTTCCAATATCGTCTCTAGGTTCTGTACTTCATCCATGAGACGTCCTATCCTGATTGGGAACATCATGACCCCAAAGAACTTGTCGGCGGGGGTGATGGCTCGCTTGTATCGGCTGGAGGCATGTGCTTCCGCCAGGGTACGTACTTGCCACACAAATGGCACCACATATCCCAGATAACAGGACCCTGTCCATCGCCTAGGCAACCAAGGATATGCCTTATGACCGCACACGAAATACGTGCCGTTAAAAGCTGCTTTCTGATATATTGCTTCCGGGTCCCAGGACTGGGCCCACAAACCTCCACCTGTTTTATTTGGAAGGTGAGAGAGGATGGTGACTCGTGCACCTGTGGTGATGTTGAGATTGTTTGGGCATTTGCTGTACCCTATGATATGTCCCTTGTTACTGGTGTCATTTCGGGTTAGACATATGTCCCCGGTTGGCCTCCCAATCCCCGAGGTATTGGTCAGGGCTGAGAATGGGGGTTCCTTTCCACGGTCGTAGGTTGGTTGTTACCATCCCTGGAACGTCTGACTAATGGGGTCTCCAGCACTCTCCCACTTGGTGACTCCCCCGTGGTCATTCATGTGGTAACGGTATGATACTCCTCCTGATCTCCGTGATCCCTCTTTTGACCCGCCTTTCCTCTCTCGTATTTGTATTGACCCCCCTCCTCTCTTGATAGTTTGGCTCTGAATCCATCTGACAGTCTCAGTTAGGGTTAGTGGAACGGGGCACAAAGGAATTCCCCCTTTGGAATGTATAAGGAATGCATAGGGAATGTGAACACACCCAACATCCAGAAAAGTTCCCATTTTGCGCATAAACATAAGACATATACAAAAAGGTGTTTACATGGAGCTCTAGTCTCTGTCTCCCCTCCCATGCGCCGAAACTGTCATATATCAACACTATTATACAGACTGTGGCATACAGACACAGTTTCATCTTATGGCTCAGGATTCAGATAAATAGTCCAATTATTTTGCTGATTAAAAGAGTTCAGTTTTCCCGTCTCTCTTCTCAGGCCACCGTCGGTGTAGCTGGCTGTCTATCACTACGGGTAAAAGTTCAAACTAGTCCACGTTCCAATTAGGATGCCAACGGCCTTGTACAGCTATGGAGAAGAGGAAGTCTGAAACAGAAATAGGAGTTCGAATAACCAGTAAAATAGGTTCGTGAGAGGGTGGTGAGCTTGCAGTGGTGCTGGTGAACCCAGGCACTTTTCTCCTCAACCTTGGCTGCAGTGGGGGTAGTAGTAACACCGGAAAAGGCCCCTCCCATCGTGGCTCCAATCCCTTCCGAATCCACCTCTTAATCAGGACATACTTCCCAGGTACCACGAGGGACAATTCAGGTAAAACTGGGAGGTCAAGGTGAACCTCTCGAACCTGGTTGTGAGCTAGTCGCAGAGCCTGAGTTAGAGAAAGAACATAGGTGGTCATCAGTCGAGCTGAGATACCATATCTAGGAACAATTTCCCTCATTAACACCTTAACAACAGTTTAAGCCTTATTGTCCAGGGTAGGGTAGGCTTCAATCCATCTGCTAAACACATCTACTATTACTAACACATATTTGTAACACTGAACTTTTTTGCAACTCAATGTAGTCCAACTGAAATGTCTCAAAGGGACCTTCGGGTAGGGGCGTTTTACCCCAATCACAGGGGACTCCCTTCCCTGGATTATGTTGCTGGCAAACCAGGCAACGACTACTGATGTTCTGGGCGAGCGCCTGGAGTCTAGGGTGCCACCAAGTAGCCAAAAGTGTGTCACTCGTGGTCCTTGCTCCACAATGAGTAGCAAAATGCATACATTCAATAACCCACAGAGCCAACTCGTCAGACATGCAAGTCTGTCCCGCGGGAGTGGTCCAGAGTTTAGAAACATTGTCATAAGTACATCCATAATATTTCCAAACAGCTTATCTTTTTCAGGAGCGTCCTCCTGTGCTTTAATAACATCTTGGATGGTTGGCATTGGTTTTTCCGAGGCTAACTTATCCTTCGCAGGATTTTTAGTCTGACTCATCATTTTGGGCACTACCATCTGTTGGTCACGAGAGGCCTGTTTAGCCTTTTTGTCAGCACAGTGGTTCCCTATATCAACCGGGGATTTTCCGGTGGTGTGGGCGGTACATTTAACAACGGCAATGTGCTTGGGGAGCATGAGGGCTTGCAACAAATCAGATACTAGTTGCTTATTTTTCCATAATTGTCCGAAATCATTGGCCACCCCAAAGGCATACCTAGAGTCGGTATAGATATTGACTTTGAGGTCTTTGGCCAAGATACAGGCTCAGGTGAGGGCGAATAGTTCAGCTTGTTAGGCAGAATAGGCGGTTTCAAAAGCGGCAGATTCCAAGACCTGATTCTCCTGTTTTACTATGGCGTATCCTGAGATTCGTGTACCTTCTGGATTAATAGAAGAACTTCCGTCAACATACATAATACAGTCTGGATCTTCAGTTGCTACATCAACTAAATCTTCCCTGACTGATGTGGCCTCTTAAATTAAAGATAAACAATCATGACTGGGTTCTTCCTCATCTTGGGGTGGCTCAGTAAGAAAACAGGCCGGATTAATTGCAGTACAGTGCCGAAAGGTCAGTTTAGGATTGCCTGTGATTTCAGTGGGTTCTGTTGGATAGAGGGCCCGTTCACATTGCCCTGCACTGGGATCTCAATTGGATCAATGGGAGTATAACCCACTTGGGAGGGGTCCTCTGCCCACACATGAGGATCCACATAGTCAGGTATGCCAGAGCCAGTATGATGTTGCAGAGTCGTTAAGACCTTCTCGGGGTCTCCGTGGAATTGGACTGTTCGGCCATGTTTTACAATTTGCACATCCCGGCTGGTAGGGTCAGCCTCGTCTATAGCCTGGCACACCATAACTTCCAAATCTTTAGCGTGGTGGGGAGGTAATACTTCACGAGTAATATGTGGTGCCACCGTTGGGGGCTGTCCATTTCCACAAAATCTGCCTTCCCTTCCGGTCCAGTCACTCTAGCCCTTAATAGAATTTCCTTCACTTCCCCTTCGTGATCCTGATAAAAGTTCTGCAAGTCCTGATTCTTTCCACTGAGATCGTATGCTAGGGTCACGTGATAGGGTGCCTGCGGCAGGTCCAGAGACCACCACTGAGGGGTTCTAGTGGTATAATACTGCCGCTTAAGGGTTCCCTGTTTTACAATAATCCCATCATCTCCACACTCCAAATGCAACTGGAATTTGCAGAGGAGGTCTCTAGCCATCAAGTTACAGTCCAGATTGGTTGTGATAACAAATCGATGTTCCACCGAATCTTCCTGGTAACTCATTTTAACCGGTTCTGACACCGGGAATGTAGAGACTTGTCGCAGGAATCCTGACAGTCCCTGTGTTTCAGTGACGGTGGGGAGTTTAAGCTTTGATTGTACAGAAGACATGAAGGCTCCCGTATCTATCAAGAAGGGTTGCCACTCATTCCGAATTTTTAACAATATCATCGGTTCGTCATCCGGGGAGGGTCCCTGCACAATCAAGCTGCGTAGTCAATACGAATCGGGGGACGGTTGGCCAAAGGGGTTGTTCTGGGAGAAGTTAGTGTAAGATCCCCGTCCTCTCCCCCCTTGCCCCCCTCCTCTTCCTCCTCTTCCTTTTTCGTGCTGACGGGAGGGACAATTTCTATTCCAATGTCCTTCTTGCCCACAAATAAAGCATCCATCTCGTCTTTCCCAGCCCCGACCTCTTCCCATACCAGGCTGGGGACAGTAGGCGGTCCGTAATTAGCAGGGCCCGGGCCATTTGGGTGTTTGATATAACCGTATTCCCGTTTATCCACCCAACCCTGCACGCAATACTGCGGTTCCATCTGGTATCCCCTTGGGTCAGGTTTTGGTCCTTCCACCCGAGGCGGCTCCATACTGATGGGCTTCTGAAGGGTCGTGGTGAGAGCATTAAAGATAGCGTTTAGGCGATCCTGGCCATCGTTAGGGTGAGCAACCACCAATGCATCATGAGTAGCACGTCCTAGGTGAGTTAGAAATCGGGCATGCTCAGTTGGGCTCAGGGTTTGCTTTACCAGGGCCCACAGGTCCCTTGATTCTGCATTATATCCATGCATGTCGAGGTCACTCCATGAAATCGGAGGTCAGGGTTAAGTTGGGTTTGTGGATCCCTTTCAGCTTATTTATCTTAGCCTTTTAACTCTTCAATTTGTTTTGTTTGAGTATCTATTTCTTTATTGTATCAGGCAAGTATTATTACATAAGCTAGTTCTGTTTTTATTTTTATTCTGACTATCGCACCATTCCTCTGTTAGGTGAGTCTTTTTTCTATTAAGAAATCCAAATTGATAATGTTCAGTATGAAACGGCTGTCAATGGAAAGGGTTAACTCCTTTACAGGTTTGTAAGAAGACCTGATGTCATTACGTGACTTCACGTAACCATCTGAAAAAAAAAATCTTTTCATCAGGAAAGGCAGCATTTTTTAACTTCTTATTCAAGTACTTGCCACAGATATTTTTGAATTGATTTAAAACAAGACCACACATTTGTTTATTGAAATTCAATTTCATCATCAGCCTCGGTCAATGCAAAGCCAACCATTTTAACTAGTAGTCTATCGATACATTTCTCAGAGGTCCCAGTGAAACTCTGAGTACGTTTCTCGTGTGTGCACTCTTTCTTTAAGACGTCTACGGTTTTTAATATGTCCTCCTTCTGTCAATGAAAGCCCTAATTTAATGGAGTTTTTCTGCCAACTGGACAGGAGTGATTTTTTTTTAGATTGCAGTGGAATTTTTCTCATAATTTAAAATCTCAGAACATTTTTTTTTTCTTTCAGCACCTATTTAGTACGTTACTTTTTTTTTGTCTTTTCCATAACTAGAGAGAAGTCTGGCACGTAGGCTGTGGAATGCTTTTCGTTATCTCAATTGTTCCAGCCTCAAGGTCGTGTTAGTTAATATAATATTTTTTTTGAATCCTTTTGAATCCATCTCAGTTGTTTTGCTGTGCCTTCTCTGAATGTTTTCTTTCGACAAGTAAGTGAGCATGTCAAATCCTTTTTTAACCATGTATTTTTTTCTTTTTTTTACTCAACAAACCTATCCTTTGTAGGAATTTCCTGGCCCCGTAACTTATCATCCGAATATACGTAATTCAATAAGGTTCACACTCTTAAACTTCCCTCATACAGGACAACACTACGAAGGGTTAAAAAAAACTTTCATTCTGTTTGAAAAAGTGGGTGGAGCTAAAACAAACCACAACTCCATATATATATTTGTGTGTACTTGCAATGGAGGCTCCCTTTCATGTCACGTTACAGCTGCATGCAATGGACCCACACTTGCACTCATTGCTGAGGCCTCATGAAACTGCTACTCAGCAAGACACCTTTGCTTTGCAGGTGAAGGTTTCTCACAACCGTGTGGAGCAACAGAGGACTGGTGGTGAGCCAGTGATCCAGCAGCTCACTCACCTGGAAGAGAGGGTTCAGAGGCTAGTGGGCCGACATGTTGCCTTCCCTGTTGCCACCAGGCGTATGGATCCTGCTAGTGGTTGCATCGGAAAGTGAAGGCCTTCCTTTAATGCCGTCTCTCCCTGAAAGTGCCAGCACCTACCACAGGTTTGCTTATGATTGTGTTCAAGTTGCAGGCTGCATGGTGCAATGGCCTACCTCAGCCAGACGGAAGCCCTTGTGCTATTTATGATTGTAGATGAGATCCCGAGTGTGAGCCAAAGCCAGGACGACAACCTTGAGGCCTTGGAAACCAAAGCCAGGATGACACCCTAGAGGCTACTCCATCTATTGGCACCATGTCCGATGAGGGCGATGAAGAGGGGGGCACTGCTGGCAGCACCACGTCACTGCTTCCTACACTCGTATGCACCAGCTCAGATACTGGGAGTTCACGGTCAGGTCAGTTAGATTTAGCAGAGGGGTCTGCACTGGGTGATGTACTGGGGCCTAGCGGGTTGCAGCATGGTCAAGGGCAAAGGGAACTTCGGGTGCCATCTCTCCGGAGGGTGAGTTCTGCTGCAGAGGACTCAGACGGGCCCATCGATACTGGGGGTTATGAAACAAGGGTGGAGGCCATTCATTCCCAGATGTTGGGGGCAATGACAGGGGTGCCCGAGAGCCTGTCACAAGTGGTCAGGAGCGTGGAGGAGTCTGTCTCCTGCATTGTGGACAGCTCTGAGCACACCATGGAGCCCATCGTTGCCAGTGTGCAGACGATGGTGGACTCCCAGAGAGACCGTGCAGCTCCAGCTGTGATGACACGTGTCCTGGGCGCTGTGGCAGCTGCCATTGCAGCACAGGCACAAGGGAACGAAAGTATCAATGCTGCTTTGGAGAGGATGGCCGCTACCCTGGAAGCTCAGAATGCTCACATGCATTCTGGGCAACAGGCCACGGAGCATCTTACTGCTGTCATCTCTGGTGGCATCGAGACTGTGTCTGCTCTCATGCAGTCTCAGCTGGATGCCACGCGAGACCTGAGTGCTGCCATCGCGGCTGGGTCCACCATGCTCTCTCAGGATCACAGCAGTCCTGAGCCCAGACCTGTCACTCTGCCATTGCCAACAACCAAGGAATCGCCCCAGCCAATCCCGACTGAAGGTACCGAGGAGCATGCGGCCCAGTCTGCAGCCGGCCCTTCCAGGGCCAGAGTTGGTCGAGGGCGTCCGAGAAGGACATCTGCAGCTTCTACACCTGAAACACAGCAGCCTTCCCCGAGCCATGATGCAGCCACAGAGGAGACACTGCGGCGTAGTTCCAGAATAGGCTGGAGATGCACAAAGGTGATAAATGATTGTGTGTTTGTTTTATTGCACCTTTCTTTCTTGTGTAATAAATCTTTATTTTGTGTTCCCATATCTGTGCAGATCTCTTATTTCACTGTGGGCAATGATGTGTGAAAGGGCTCATTTGTTTGTCCACGAAGATGTCCAGAGGAAGGCTAAAGTACGCATGAACTCATTGGAAACAAGCAGCAATGAGACGGTTCAGGACTTCCCTTGCAGGGTCTGGATGGTGACCACCGACCTGCATCCTGGTCTTCCTCCCCATCCTCCCCATCCTCCTCCTCCTCCTCCTGGTCCTCCACCTCCTGGTCCTCCTCCTCCTGTGCGTCATGCTCCTGTGCCTCCTCCTCCTGGTCCTCCTCCTCTGGTCCTCCTCCTCCTGCGCCTCCTCCTTCTGGTCCTCCTCCTCCTCCTCCTCCTCCTCCTCCTGGTCCTCCTCCTCCTGGTCCTCCTCAGGTGGTACTGCTGCCTCGTCCTCCAATGGTTGTGCCCTCATGATTGCCAGGTTGTGAAGCATGCAGCAGACGATGATGATTAGGGGGACCCGCTGAGGTGACTACTGCAGCACTGCACCAGAGCGATCCAGGCATCGAAACCTCTGTTTAAGGATTCCGATGGTCTGCTCAATGATGCACCTGGTGGCTGAATGTGAGTAATTGTCGGCTTGATGCACGGCAGTCCTGGGGTTGTGAAGGGGAGTCAACAGCCTAGTGCAGAGTGAGTAGCCCTTCTCTCCAAGGAGCCAGCCGCAATCTTGGTTTGGGCCAGCAAAGACGCCGGGCACACCGGTCTGGCGCAGGATGAAAGCATCGTGGCTGCTGCCAGGATACCGGGCATCAACTGCCATGATTTTGCGATGGTGATCACACACCATCTGGACGTTGAGGGAGTGGAATCCCTTGTGGTTTCTGAACATCTCGGGATAGTTCTCTGGTGCCCTCAATGCAACGTGGGTGCAGTCTATGCTGGCCTGAACCATGGGGAAGCCTGCACACCTCACGAATCCGGTCTCCGCTCCAACTGGTTGTCCCTGCTCATTGGGAAGGAGATGTAGTCGCTCCGTTTCTTATACAGAGCATCAGTCACGTGTGAAATGTTTGATACGTCTGCTGTAGCAGCTTGAAAAGATCCAGTCGCATCGAAATTGAGGGCAGTAGTGACCTTTATGCGAATGTCAGAGCTGTCCTCAACTTTGTTGAGGCTGAAGGTCTGGCTGCAGGAGATTACAGAGCTCCATCACTATGTCCTTGTGGAATCGCAGTCTCCGGAGACACTGGTCATCCATCAGGTCCATGTATGAGAACTGCTGTCTGTAGACCCTTGGACGATAGGGCCTTCTCCCCCCACGTCTATGTTGGCGTCTTCCTCTGACAGCTGCCTCAGTGCCTTCTCCCTCCTGCTCTTGTTGGTCCTCACCCTCTGCATCCTGCTGCTGGCCAGCATCTGCCTTCTGTGCACCCTTCCGTGTCTCGATTTCGCCCACTATCAGGTGTGGGGGGGGGGGGGGGGTCAGCGTACCGGAGCCTCCTCCTGACAGCAGGTCCTTCCTGGGCCACCTCTCTGGGTTCAGTTCTGTCACCATCTCCATGGCCTTCTGCATGTCCCTCAGTCCTGTGTGCTGTGTACCTTGGCTGCTGCCTCTCCATCCGTTGGAGTCGGCGCTGCTTTCTCCTGCGTGCCTCTCTGCCGCGCACAATGTGCAGGAGGCGTTGCACTTCCAGCACTGAGCCCATTGCCTCCACAACTACAACCTCCACAATGAGGCCTCTGTGTTGTACAGATTGAGGACCCTGGCCCACGAGCACTCAATCCCGCTCTGAACAAGGCAACTGGCAAACTTGTGAAAAGTCCGAAAAAATCTCGACAAAAAGAATGCTGCATCACCCAACACACCTTTAAAGGCCGCTGCCAGTTGTGAGCTAGCACTGTGTAATGAACCAAAAAACTGTCGTTGGCACCGACAGACGGCCGGAAGACATTTTGACCTGAATTTTCCTTCCAGGGCGACACCGCTGCCATGCGTGATCTGATGACGCCATTAACAACACATCTGCAGGAGCGGGGCGGAACTGGTGGGAGAGGGGCGGATCTTCAGACTGCAACAAAAACCCCTGAGGGCAATGCCATGAACATTGGCCAGTCAGGTGGCCAGAGGTCTTAACAGGAGGGGAAATTTAGGCCCCATGGGCTCCAGAGCTAGCCACCCCTCTAGCCAAGCTGTTCCAGTACAGCTACAACAGTGTGGAAAACTGCCCAGCTATGGCCTGTCCACAAAAAGCAAGTTAAATCCAATCTGGCAATTATCGCCCCATCAGTCTACTCTCAATCATCAACAAAGTGATGGAAGGTATCGTCGACAGTGCTATCAAACGGCACTTACTCACCAATAACTGCTCACCAATGCTCAGTTTGGTTCTGCCAGGACCACTCGGCTCCAGACCTCATTACAGCCTTGGTCCAAACATGGACAAAAGAGCTGAATTCCAGAGGTGAGGTGACAGTAACTGTCCTTGACATCAAGGCAGCATTTGACTGAATGTGGCATCAAGGAGCCCTAGTAAAACTGAAGTCAATGGGAATCAGGGGAATACTCTCCACTGGTTGGAGACATACCGAGCACAAAGGATGATGGTTGCAGTGGTTGGAGGTCAATCATCACAGCCCCAGGACATCGCTGCAGGAGTTCCTCAGGGCAGTGTCCTAGGCCCAACCATCCTCAGTTACTTCATCAATGACTACCCTCCATCATAATGTCAGAAGTGGGGATGTTCACTAATGATTGCAGTGTTCAGTGCCATTCGCAACTCCTCAGATAATGGAGCAGTCCATGCCTGCGTGCAGCACGACCTGGACAACATTCAGGCTTGGGCTGATAAGTAGCAAATAATATTCACACCACACAAGTGCCAGGCAATGACTATCTCCAACAAGCGAGAGACTAACAACCACCACTGTTTGACATTCAACGGCATTACCATCACCAAATCCCCCACCATCAACATCCTGGGGGGTCACCATTGACCAGAAACTGAACTGGACCAGCCACATAAATACTGTGGCAACAAGAGCAGGTCAGAGGCTGGGTATTCTGCGCGAGTGTCTCACTTCCTGACTCCCCAAAACCTTTCCACCATCTACAAGGCACAAGTCAGGAGTGTAATGGAATACTCTCCACTTGCCTGGATGAGTGCAGCTCCAACAACACTCAAGAAACTCGACACCATCCAGGACAAAGCAGCTCGCTTGATTGGCACCCAATCCACCATCTTAAACATTCACTCCCTCCACCACCGGCGCCCCCTGGCTGCAGTGTGTACCATCTACAAGATGCACTGCAGCAACTCGCCAACGCTTCTTCGGCAGCACCTTCCAAACCCGCAACTTCTACCATCTGGAAGTTCAAGGGCAGCAGACACATGGGAACACCACCACCTCCACGTTCCCCTCCAAGTCACACACCATCCTGACTTGGAAGTATATCGCCATTCCTTCATTCAAATCCTGGAACTACCTCCCTAAAAGCACTGTAGGGGTACCTTCATCACACGGATTGCAGCGGTTCAAGAAGACGGCTTACCACCATCTTCAGAAGCGCAATTAGGGATGGGCAATAAATGCCAGCCTTGCCAGTGACGCCCACAACACATGAATGAATAAAAGCAAAACATTCAGGTGCAGCAAGCAATGAAGAAAGCAAATGTTATGTTGGCCTTTATTACAAGAGAATTTGAGTATAAGGGGCAGAAATTGACCCCTCCTTAAGGTCCACTAGCGCCTCTAAGAGATGGAAATGGGGCGGTAAGGCCTTTTCAACTGGGGGCAGGCGGATGGGATGACCCATCAGAAATGCCCCCTGGGCCGGGGTGGAGGAAATGGGTTTCCGCCCTGCCTATGTTCCCGCCCCGTCAGACAGCTTACTGCCCGGGGTGACCCCTTTCTACCCCGTAAGGGAAATTGCTCCATGGGAGCAGAGCCGCCATCGCTCGGTGCCCCCGACAGCTTTTCCCGGCAGGAAGCTGCCAGTGGCTGGGCGATGTGGCCGCCTTTAAAGGGGAGGGTGCACTGCCACGGCCAACAGGCAGCCCGGCATCCCTCCCTGGTGGCCCAGTGTGTGGCAATAAAGTGGCTGTAGTGCTCGCAGCAACCCTCCCCATTAACTGAAGGGGACGGACGTTGTGACGCGGTACGTCCGCGTCGCGCTGACATCATGATTGTTGCGCTGACCTGCTCAGCATGGCGCTAGTGATAGCGCCCGCCATCTGCCCAGCTCTTGACCCACCTCCCCACTTCTCACCTCCATCCCCACGGCTGCCCGAAACGCTGCCCCAACACATTGAAAAAAAAAAGAGGGCAATTTTGCTAGCTTCTCCGCCGCAAGGATTCGGGCAGAGAATAATCACTTCATTCAAATTATCTACCTCGTTTGGGACGGATGGCAATTTTGCCCACATAATGTCTTACTGCAGTTATACCATCATCATAGGCAGACCCTCAGAAGCGAGGAAGACTTGCTTCTACTCTTAAATTCAGACCTTAGGTGGCTGAACAGTCCAATACGAGAACCACAGTCCCTGTCACAGGTGGGACAGATAGTCGTTGAGGGAAGGGGCGGGTGGGACTGGTTTGCCGCACGCTCTTTCCGCAGCCTGCGCTTGATTTCTGCATGCTCTCAACGACGAGACCCGAGA
This sequence comes from Pristiophorus japonicus, assembly GCF_044704955.1. Taxonomy (NCBI): domain Eukaryota; kingdom Metazoa; phylum Chordata; class Chondrichthyes; family Pristiophoridae; genus Pristiophorus; species Pristiophorus japonicus. The sequence goes on along the minus strand of NC_091982.1, from coordinate 117,834,413 downwards.
TGGTCAGCACCCTCCCGGATGGGCTTCCTCCACTTAGGGCGGTCTTTGGCCAGGGTCTCTCAGGTGAGGCTGTTGCACTTTACGAGGGAGGCTTTGATGGTGTCCTTGTAACATTTCCGCTGCCCACCATTGGCTCGTTTGCCGTGAAGGAGTTATAAGTAGAGCGCATGCTTTGGGAGTCTCATGTCTGGCATGTGAATTATGTGACCTGCCCAGCGGAGCTGATCAAGTGTGGTCAGTGCTTCGATGTTGGGGATGTTGGCCTGGTCGAGGATGCTAATGTTGGTGCATCTGTCCTCTCAGGGGATTTGCAGGATCATGCGGAGACATCATTGGTGGTATTTCTCCAGCGACTTGAGGTGTCTACTGTACATGGTCCATGTTTCTGAGCCATACAGGAGGGCAGGTATTACTATAGCCCTGTAGTCCAGGGATGTGGATGCTCAGTCGTTAAGTATATTCAAGACAGAGATCAATAGATTTTTGATATTAAGGGGAACAAGGGATATGGGGATAGTGCAGGAAAGTGGAGCTGAGGTCGGAGATCAGCCATGATCTTATTGAATGGCGGAGCAGGCCCGAGGGGCTGAATGGTCTACTCCTGCTCGTAATCCTTATGTTCTTATGTTGATGATTCTGCCATTCCCATTTGCACCTCTTCTAGATTCATCTTTTGTTTCTTTAGTTGTCCCATTACCATCTCCTTTGGCCTTGCTCCATCATCCCTTGTGTCTCAATCTCTCCTGCCTTCCACCCTCTCACAGACCTTCCCTTTTGTTCTTTCCGCCCATCCCCCCTTTCCCTGCCCCTGCACTTGCTTAAAATCCTGTTACATCTCTAACCTTTTCACAGTTCTGATGAAGGGTCATCGACCTGAAACATTAACTCTGTTTCTCTCTTCACAGATGCTGCCTGACCTGCTGAGTATTTCCAGCATTTTCTATTTTTATTTCAGATTTTCAGCATCAACAGTAATTTGCTTTGTGTTGTTGTAGCTGTATTAATGTGTCTGGCAAGATTCTTGAATATGTCCTTCACAATGTCCAGCTCAACTGCTTTCAAGCCGCAAGACTTGTTATTTAAACTCTTAATAAATTGGAGCTTCTGACCACTGGCTTCATTCAGCATCGCTCCACTTTGCACAGCTGGGGTGCGGAGCTCAGCAAAATGATGGAGGTGACTGCATTCTCTAACTGCCCTCTGTAGACCCAATGCTCCCTGTTGCCTAGTGAAGAGTAAGTGTTGATCTCAGGTTATAAGGAGCTGCCTAATATCAGCTGTGGTCGCACTCTTGCCTCTGAGTCAGAAGGTTGTGGGTTTATAATGCAGGTTGACCCTCCCAGTGCAGTACTGATGGAGTTCTGCACTGTCGGAGTGTGCTGTCTTTCAGATGACATGTTAAACCGAGGTTCTTCCTGGGTTCATGTTCATGATATTGTTAATGTTTCTCTCTCCTCAGGTACTGTCCCAACCCCTTCCCTTCAAATCTGCTGGCTTCATCCCTCTCAAAAAAACCAACCCACCATCCCACTGTCCTTGCAAACTACCTCCCCATCTCCAACCTCCCTTTCCTCTCCAAAGTCCTTGAACAAGTCACCTCGCAAATCCGTGCCCATCTATCCTTGAACTCCTTGTTTGCATCCCTGCAATCAGGTCTCTGCCCCCACCACAGTACTGAAACTGCTCTTACCAAGGTCACAAATGACATCCTAATTAACTGTGACAAAGTTAATCTATCCCTTCATAGTATCATAGAAATTTCAGCAGGGAAGGAGACCATTTCGGCCCATCATGTCCACGCAGACCAACCAAGAGCTATCCAGCCTAATCCCACTTTCCATCTCTTGGTCTGTAGCCCTATAGGTTACGGCTCTTTAAGTGCACTTCCAAGTATCTTTTAAATGTGGTGAGGGTTTCTGCCTCTACGATTATCATCGTCATCATCATAGGCAGTCCCTCGAAATCGGGGAAGACTTGCTTCAACTTTAAAAATGAGTTCTTAGGTGACTGAACAGTTCAATACAGGAATTACAGTCTCTGTCACAGGTGGGACAGACAGATGTTGAAGGAAAGGGTGGGTGCAACTGGTTTGCCGCACGCTCCTTCCTATGCCTGCGCTTGCTTTCTGCATGCTCTCGGCGATGCGACTCGAGGTGCTCAGCGCCCTCCCAGATGCACTTCCTCCACTTAGGGCGTTCTTTGGCCAGGGACTCCCAGGTTTCAGTGGGGATGTTGCATTTTATCAAGGAGGCTTTGAGGGCGTCCTTGAAACATTTCCTCTGCCCACCTTGGGCTCGCTTTCCATGTAAGAGTTCCGAGTAGAGCGCTTGCTTTGGGAGTCTTGCGAACAATGTGGCCCGCCCAGCAGAGCTGGTCAAGTGTGGTCAGTGCTTCAATGTTGGGGATGTTGGCATGGTCAAGGACGCTAATGTTGGTGCGTCTGTCCTCCCAGGGGATTTGTAGGATCTTGCGGGGACATCGTTGGTGGTATTTGTTGTGTATCTGTAAAGCATGCACTCCCATGTTCCGTCACCAGGGAGCTCATTCCCTGAAGTCCCAAGGGATCCCAGCATCCCTTGGGAGCACTGTATATAAGCCGGCCCCTAAGGCCTGTTCCTCAATCTGGAGTGTCTTATTAAAGACTGAGGTCACTGTTACTTTAAGCTCCCTGTGTGCAGCCTCATCTGTGTTAGGAACACAATAACTGGCGATGAGAATACGAATCCAACGCAAAGATGCAGCAAACTGTGGGCATCCTGGAGAAGTTCTAGGAGGGTGAGGACTGGGAAGCCTATGTCGAACGGCTAGACCAGTACTTGTAGCCAATGAGCTGGATGGAGAAGGAAGCGCTGCAAAAAGGAGAGCGGTCCTCCTCACAGTCTGCGGGGCACCGAGCTACAGCCTCATGAAGATTCTTCTGGCTCCGATGAAATCCACAGATAAGTCATATGAGGAGCTGTGTACACTGTTTCGGGAACATCTTAACCCAAGGGAGAGCATGCTGATGGCGAGGTATCGGTTCTACACATGCCAGCGATCTGAAGTTCAGGAAGTTGCAAGCTAAGTCACCGAGCGAAGGCAACATGCAGGACATTGTGAGTTTGATGGCTACCTGGAGCAAATGCTCAGAGACTTTTTTGTCCTGGGCATTGGCCACGAGAACATCCTATGAAAACTTTTGACTGTAGAGACACCAACCCTCAGTAAGGCCATTGTGATAGCACAGGCGTTTATGCCCACCAGTGATAACACCAAACAAATCTCTCACCACACAAGTGCGAGCAATGATCATAAATTAACGGGAACTATGTTTGCGAACAATAATGTACAAGGCAGAACCCACAAGTCTGCAATTGCCAGCAGGCCTCAGGTGACCCAGATGACTCAGAGTCCCCAACAGAGAATGAATGCAAGGCAATTCACACCTTGTTGGCGTTGTGGAGGCTTCCATTCAGCCTATTCATGCCGCTTCAAAGGGAATGTTTGCAAGAGCTGTGAAACAATGGGGCACCTCCAATGAGCCTGAAAATGAGCTGCAAGCTCTGCAAAACCTGCTAACCACCACGTGACAGAGGAAGATCAGTCCATGGTGGATCCAAGCAATTTCGAGCCGCAGAGAGAGGAGGCAGATGCTGAAGTACACGGGGTGCACACATTTTCCATGAAATGTCCATCTCTAATGCTAAATGTAAAATTGAATGGCTGACCTGTAGCCATGGAACTGGACACTGGTGCTAGCCAATCCATCATGAGTAAAAAGATGTTTGAAAGATTGTGGTGCAACAAGGTATTCAGACCAGCCCTGAGCCCCATCCACACGAAACTGAGAACGTACACCAAAGAGCTTATCACTATCCTGCGTCGCGCCATGGTCAAGGTTACCTATGAGGGCACGGTGCATGAACTGCCACGCTGGATTGTCCCGGGTGATGGCCCCACACTGCTTCGAAGGAGCTGGCTAGGCAAAATCCGCTGGAACTGGGATGACATCCAAGCGCTATCACATGTCGATGAGGTCTCATGTACCCAGGTTCTTCACAAATTTCCTTCCCTTTTTGAGCCAGGCATTGGAAACTTTTCCGGGGCAAAGCTGCGGATCCGCTTGGTCCCAGAGGCACGACCCATTCACCACAAGGCGCGAGCGGTACCTCACATGATGAGGGAGAGAGTGGAAATAGAGCTGGACAGGCTGCAATGCGAGGGCATCATCTCACCATTGGAATTCAGTGAGTGGGCCAGCCCGATTGTTCGGTACTCAAATGTGATGGTATGGTCAGGATTTGCGGCAATTATAAACTAACTATTAATCGTTTCTCGCTACATAACCAATACTCGCTACCTAAGGCTGACGACCTATTTGCGATGCTGGCAGGAGGCAAGATGTCCACCAAGCTCGACCTGACTTCGGCCTACATGACTCAGGAGCTGGAGGAGTCTCCAAAGGGCCTCACCTGCAACAACACGCACAAGGGGCTGTTCATCGACAACAGTTGCCTCTTTGGAATTCGGTCGGCTGCAGCGATCTTCCAGAGAAACATGGTGAGCCTACTCAAGTAGATACCACACACGGTGGTCTTTCAGGACGACATATTGGTCATGGGTCGGGACACCTACAAAACCTGGAGGAGGTCCTCCAGCGACTGGATCGCGTGGGTCTGCGCCTGAAGAGGTCGAAATGCGTCTTCATGGCAACCGAAGTGGAGTTTTTGGGGAGAAAGTTCGCAGCGGACGGCATTCGGCCCATAGACGCCAAGACAGAGGCTATCAGGAACGCACCCAGGCCAGAGAACGTCTTGGAGCTGCAGTCGTTCCTGGGATTCCTCAACTATTTTGTAACTTCCTACCGGGGTTAACCTTCCTTTTAGAGCCTCGACATGTGTTATTGCGCAAAGGTGAGAACTGGGTACTTGGAAAAAACCAAGTAATTGCTTTTGAGAAAGCCAGGAACATTTTCTGCTCCAACAAGCTGCTTGTATTGTATAACCCGTGTAAAAGACTTGTGCTAGCATGTGACGCTATGGAGCCGGGTGTGTATTACAACAAGCTAATGTTGCGGAATAAGTTGCAACCTGTCGCCTATGCTTCCAGGAGCTTGTCTAAGGCCGAGAGAGCCTACAGCATGATTGAGAAAGAGGCATTAGCATGTGTGTTCGGGGTAAAGAAAATGCATCAGTACCCGTTTGGCCTCAAATTTGAGCTGGAAACCGATCACAAGCCCTTCACATCCCTGTTCGCTGAAAACAAGGGGATAAATATTAAGGTTTCAGCCCGCATACAAAGGTGGGCACTTGCGCTATCAGCTTATAACTATACTATCCGCCACAGGCCAGGCACCGAGAACTGTGTGGATGCTCTCAGTCGGCTACCATTGCCCATCACGGGGGTGGAAATGGCGCAGACTGCAAACTTGTTGATGGTGGCGCAGCCCGCAGACTTGTTGATGGTCATGGAAGCGTTTGAAAATGATAAATCACCTGTCACGGCCCGCCAGATTAAGACTTGGACCAGCCAAGATCCTCTGCTGTCCCTAGTAAAGAACTGTGTACTGCGTGGGAGCTGGGCCAGCATCCCTGTTGAAATGCAAGAGCCAATCAAGGCATTCCAGCGGCGAAAGGACAAGCTGTCCATTCAGGCAGACTGCCTGTTGTGGGGTAACCGCGTATTGCTACGAAAAAAGGGCAGGGAGACGTTCATCTCGGATCTCCACAGCACACACCCGGATATAATAATGATGAAAGCGATAGCCAGATCCCAAATGTGGTAGCCCGGTATCGACTCTGACTTAGAGTCCTGTGTATGGCAATGCAGCGTATGTGCTCAGTTGAGCAACGCGGCCAGAGAGGCACCACTAAGTTTGTGGTCCTGTCCCTCCAGACCATGGTCGAGGATCCATGTCGACTATGCGGGCCCGTTTCTCGGTAAAGTGTTCCTAGTGGTGGTGGATGCTTTTTCAAATGGATTGAATATAAAATAATGTCGGGAAGCACCACCACTACCACCATTGAAAGCCTGAGGGCCATGTTTGCCACCCACGGCCTGCCTGACGTACTGGTCAGTGACAACGGGCCATGTTTCACCAGTGCCGAATTTAAAGAATTCATGACCCGCAATGGGATCAAACATGTCACCTCAGCTCCATTTAAACCAGCCTCTATTGGGCAGGCATAGCGGGCAGTACAAACCATCAAACAGAGCCTTAAACGAATCACAGAAGGCTCACTACAAACCCGCCTGTACCGAGCACTGCTCAGCTACTGCACGAGACCTCACTCACTCACAGGGGTGCCTCCGGCTGAGCTACTCATGAAAAGGACACTTAAAACCAGACTCTCGCTGGTTCACCCCAACCTGCATGATCAGGTAGAGAGCAGGCGGCAGCAACAAAATGTAAACGATGGTCGCGTCACTGTGTCACGGGAAATTGATCTGAATGACCCTGTATATGTGCTAAACTATGGACATGGTCCCAAGTGGATCGCGGGCACGGTGATAGCTAAAGAAGGGAATAGGGTGTTTGTCGTCAAACTAGACAATGGACAAATTTGCAGAAAGCACCTGGACCAAATGAGGCTGCGGTTCACAGACTGCCCTGAACAACCCACAGCAGACACCACCTTTTTCGACCCACAACACACACCCAAAGGATCAACGACACCATGCCGGACCTGGAAATCGAACCCATCACGCCCAACAGCCCAGCAAGACCAGGCTCACCTAGCAGCCCTGCAAGGCCAACAACATGCCAGCCCAGCGAGGGCACAGCCAAAACACCAGAACAGACATTTGTACCGAGGTGGTCCATCAGGGAAAGAAAGGCTCCCGACCGCCTCACCTTGTAAATAGTTTTCACTGTGACTTTGCGGGGAGGGAGTGATGTTGTGTATCTGTAAAGCATGCACTCCCATGTTCCGCTACCAGGGAGCTCATCCCCTGAAGTCCCAAGGGATCCCAGCATCCCTTGGGAGCACTGTATCTAAGCCGGCCCCTAAGGCCTGTTCCTCACTCTGGAGTGTCTTATTAAAGACTGAGGTCACTGTTACTTTAACCTCTCTGTGTGCAGTCGCATCTGTGTTAGGAACACAATCGTATTTCTCCAGCGATTTGAGGTGTCTACTGTATATGGTCCACATCTCTGAGCCATACAGGAGGGCTAGGTGAAGAAATGTCGCCTCATATCTCCTCAAAACCTCCCCACTATTACTTAAATTCAATGCTCCCTGGTTGTTGACCCCTCTGCCAAGGAAAACAGGTCCTTCCTATCCACTCTCTCCAGGCCCCTCATAATTTTACACACCTCAATCATGTCTCCCTCAGCCTCCTGTGTTCCAAAGAAAACAGACCCAGCATCTCCAATCTTTCCTCATAGCCAACATTCTCCAGTCCAGGCAACATTATTGTAAATCTCCTCTGCACCCTTTCCAGTGCAATCATATCTTTCCTGTAATGTGGTGACCATAACTGCACAAAGTACTCCAGCTCCAGCCTAAACAGTGTTTTATACATTTGAAGCATAACCTCCTTGCTCTTGTATTCCATGCCTCAACTTATAAAGGCAAATATTCCATATGCCTTCTCAACCACCTTATCTACCTGGGCTGCTACCTTCAGGGATCTGTGGACCTGCACTTCAAGTTCCCTTTGTTCCTCTACACGTTTCAGTGTCGTACCATTTAAAGTGTATTCCCTTGCCTTGTTACACCACCCCAACTGCAGTACCTCACACTTCTCTGGATTGAATTCCATTTGCCACTGTTCTGCCCACCTGACCAGTACATTGCTATCTTCCTGCAGTCCGCAGCTTTTTTCTTCACTATCAACCACACAGCCTATTTTAGTGTCATCTGCAAACTTCTTAATCATACCCCCAATATTTAAGTCCAAGTCATTGCTATATACCTCAAACAGCAAGGGATCTAGTACTGAGCCTTGCGGAACCCCACCGGATACAGCCTTACAGTCACAAAAACACCCATCAACCATTACCCTTTGCTTCCTGCCTCCAAGCCAATTTTTGATCCAACTTGCCACTTTGCCCTGGATCCCATGGGTTATTACTTTTGTGACCAGTCTGCCATATAGGATCTTATCAAAAGCATTTCTAAAATCCATATACACTACATCATACGCACTATCCTCATCGACCCTCCTGGTTACCTCCTTTAAAATTGAATCAAGTTAGTCAGACACGACCGTCCCTTGACAAATCCATGCTGACTATCCCTGATTATTCCACGTCGTTCCAAATGGAGATTTATCCTGTCCCTCAGGATTGTTTCCAATAATTTTCCCACCACCGAAGTTAGGCTGACTGGCCTGTAATTTCTCATCCTTCTGGACCTGTCTGCAGCCTTTGACAAGGTTGACCAAAAAAACCATCATCCAGCTCAATGGGACTGCACTCGCCTGGTTTCATTCCTATCTTTCCCGCCATAACCATAGAATCACCTGCAATGGCTTGTCTTCCAGATCCTGCACTGTCACCTCTGGTGTCCCCCAAGGGTCAATCCTTGGCCCCTCCTATTTCTCATCTACGTGCTGCGCCTCGGTGACATCATCCGGCAAGACAATGTGATTTGATGATACCCAGCTCTACCTCTCCTCCACCTCTCTGAAATCCTCCACCATCTCTCAACTATCAGTCTCTTGTCCGACATCCAGCCCTGGATGAGCAGGAATTTCCTCCAATTTAATATCGGGAAGACCGAAGACATTGTCTTCGGTTCACGCCACAAAGTCCGTTCCCTTTCCACCGTTTCAATCTCTCTCCCTAGCAACTGTCTGAGGCTGACCAAGTCCGTTCACAAACTTGGTGTCATATTTGATCAACAGTTGAACTTCCTATCTCACATCCGTTCCATCACTAAGTCCGCCCATTTCCACCTCTGCAACATCGCCCATCTCTGCACTTGCCTCCGCCTATCTGCTGCCAAAACCCTTATCCATGCTGTTGTTCCCTCTAGATTCGACTATTCCAATGCACTACTGGGCGGCCTCCCTAGTTCTATGCTCCATAAACTTGAGATCATCCAAAACTCTCCCGCCTATGTTCTAACTCACACCAAATCCCACTCACCCAACTCCCCTCTGCTCATTGACCTACATTCACTCCCAGTTAAGCAACACCTCGCTTTTAGAATTCTCATGCTTGTTTCTAAATTCCTCCATGGCCTTGCCCCTCCCTATCTCTGTAATCTCCTCCAGCCCTATAATCCCCCAAGATGTCTGCGCTCTGCCAATTCTGGCCACTGAACATCCCCGATTTTAATTGCTCCACTATTGGCAGCCATGCCCTCAGCTGCCAAGGTCCTAAACTCTGGAATTCCCTCCCTAAATCTTTCCATTGTTCATGTTAGATTGTTCATAGCCTGTGGAGAAACCGATCTCTGACAAAGGGTCTGTCTTGTTGGGCCTGATGACTTTTAACTCCTTAATAGTCTTTTATTTTCCAATCAGTCCCTTTGTAATACGAACATAATGTTGTGTATCTGTAAAGCATGCACTCCCATGTTCCGCCACCAGGGAGTTTATCCCCTGAAGTCCCAAGGGATCCCAGCATCCATTGGGAGCATTGTATATAAGCTGGCCCCTAAGGCCTGTTCCTCACTCTGGAGTGTCTTCATAAAGACTGAGGTCACTGTTACTTTAATCTCCCTGTGTTCGGAACACAATACAAAAGATCATAAGAAATAGGAGCAGAAGTAGGCCATTTGGCCCCTCGAGCCTGCTCCACCATTTAATAAGATCATGGCTGATCTGTCTTTGGCTCAGCTCCACTTCCCTGCCCACTTCCCACAAACCTTCACTTCTTTATCACCCAAAAATCTGTCTATCTCCACCTTAATCATCATCATCATAGGCAGTCCCTTGGAATCAAGGAGGACTTGCTTCCACTCCCAAAGTGAGTTCTTTGATGGCTGAACAGTCCGATATGAGAGCCACAGATCCTGTTACAGGTGGGACGGACATTCGTCGGGGGAAGGGGTCGGTAGGGCTGGTTTGCCACGCGCTCCTTCCGCTGCCTGCGCCTGGCCTCTTCATGCTCCTTGCGTCGAGACTCAAAGAGCTCAACGCCCTCTCGGATAGACTTTCTCCACCTCGGCTGGTTTGCGGCCAGGGTCTCCCAGGTGTCAGTGGTGATGTCACACTTTACCAGGGAGACTTTGAGGGTGTCCTGATAAAGTTTCTGCTGACCTCCTTTGGCTCGTTTACCATGAAGGAGCTCCGCATAAAGCATTTGCTTCGGGAGTCTCGTATCTGGCATGCGTACTATGGGGCCTGCCCAGCGAAGCTGATCGAGTGTGGTCAGTGCTTCAACACTGGGGATGTTAGCCTGGTCGAGGACACTGATGTTGGTGTGCCTGTCCTCTCAGGAGATTTGCAGGATCTTGTGGAGACATCGTTGGTGATAAATCTCCAGCGACTTGAGGTGCCTTCGGTACATCGTCCATTCCTTAGACCCATACAGGAGGGCAGATATTATAACAGCCCTGTAGACCATGAGTTTGGTGGTAAATTTGAGGGCCTGGTCTTCAAACACTCTTTTTCGTAGGTGGCCGAAGGCTGCGCTGGCGCACTGGAGGCGATGCTGAATCTCTGCATCAATGTCTGCCTTTGTTGATAAGAGGCTCCCGAGATATGGGAAATATATTCCACCGTAAATATATTCAATGATCCAGCCTCCACAGTTCTCTGGGGCAGAGAATTCCACAGATTTACAACCCTCTGAGAGAAGAAATTCCTCCTCATTTCAGTTCTAAATGGGCAACCTCTTATTCGGAAATTACGCCCCCGAGTTCTAGATTCCCCCATGAGGGGAAACATTCTCTCTGCATCCACATTGTCGAGCCCCCTCAGTATCTTTTATGTTTCGATAAGATCACCTCTCATTCTTCTAAACCCCAATGAATATAGGCCCAACTTGCTCAAACTTTCTTCATAAGACAACACCTTCATCTCAGGAATCAACATAGTGAACCTTATCACACAAAAATCTGTCTATCTCCACCTTAATCATCATCATCAGAGGCAGTCCCTTATCACACAAACCACCTCTGAACAGCCTCCAATGCAAGTATATCCCTCCTTAAATAAGCAGACCAAACTGTACGCAGTACTCTAGGTGTGGTCTCACCAATACCCTGTACGGTTATAGCAGGACTTCCCTGCTTTTATACTCCATCCCCTTGCAATAAAGGCCAACATTCCATTTGCCTTCCTGATTACTTGCTGTACTTGCATATTAACTTTTTGTGTTTCATGTAATTTATCTCATTTAAATAATAATTCGATTTTTATTTTTCCTGCCAAAGTGGATAACCTCACACTTTCCCACATTATACTCTATCTGCCAAATGTTTGCCCACTTACGTAGAAACAGAGAAACATAGAAAATAGGTGTAGGAGTAGGCCATTCGGCCCTTTAAGCCTGCACCACCATTCAATATGATCATGGCTGATCATGCAACTTCAGTACCCCATTCCTGCTTTCTCTCCATACCCCTTGATCCCATTAGGCATAAGGGGCATATTTAACTCCCTCTTGAATATATCTAACAAACTGGCCTCAACAACTTTCTGTGGTAGAGAATTCCACATGCTCATAACTCTCTGAGTGAAGAAGTTTCTCCTCATCTCGGTCCTAAATGGCTTACCCCTTATCCTTAGACTGTGACCCCTGGTTCTGGACTTCCCCAACATCGGGAATATTTTTCCTGCACCTAACCTGTCCAATCCTGTCAGAATTTTATATGTTTCTGTGAGATCCCCTCTCATTCTTCTAAATTCCATTGAATAGAAGCCTAGTCGATCCAGTCTTTCTTCATATGTCATTCCTGTCATCCCGGGAATCAGTCTGGTGAACCTTTGCTGCACTTCCTCTGTTAGCGTGAATGTTTTCTCGGAAGAATCACTCAACACTCAGAGTCGGTTCCAACGCCAAAACGGCTTTTATTATGCCGGCGGGGAGAGAGCCTCTGGTCCAACTCCAGGCACTCCACTCTCCACCGAAAAAAGAAATTAATCGATATTTATATGTTTTACAATAGTTCATTACAGTTACTCAGCCCACTTCGGTTGGACACAATCCAATCATAACGATTATAGATTACATATAGGTTTCTTTAACCCAATAGAATTCCCCTGATACCTCAGTTCGGTTCGTTTTTTGTCAGCTCAGGCTGATTAATGACCTCGTTATGTGAGGCAGGCCTCCCCTTATCTCTGTTCCTCGGGGCTTTGCTGTGCGAAGTCCTTGATTAAGGATATTCCACACCAGGTACTATAATGGTTCGTTATAGTTATCTTGTCTCAAGTGGATGATCCAAGGCATTCCCGGTAGTGGGCCTCACTAGGTCATTGCTCGGTCAGCCTCAGACAATAGTTCATTGCTTGACTAACTGAGTTCCCATCATGCTTGGGCAGCCATTTTATATGTGGCCACTTTAAACCTATATGAGTTTAGATATATTTAGCAGGTGCCTAATGCCTAGTGTTTTGATATATTCAGCAGGTGCCTAATGCCTACAACACCCTCAATAACAAAAATGTCCTTCCTCAGATTAGGAGACCAAAACTTTACACAATATTCAATGTGTGGCCTCACCAAGGCCCTGTACAACTGTTGTAAGACCTCCTTGCTCCTATACTCAAATCCTCTCGCTATGAAGGCCAACATGCCATTTGCCTTCTTCACTGCCTGCTGTACCTGTATGCCAAATTTCAATGACTGATGTACATGAACCTAGGTCTCGTTGCACCTCCCCTTTTACTAATCTGTCACCATTCAGGTAATAATCTGCCTTCCTGTTTTTACCACCAAAGTGGATAACCTCACATTTATCTACATTATACCGCATCTGCCATGTATTTGCCCACTCACCTAACCTGTCCAAGTCACACTGCGGCCTCTTAGCATCCTCCTCACAGCTCACACTGCCACCCAGTTTAGTGTCATCTGCAAACTTGGAAATATTACCTTCAATTCCTTCGTCTAAATCATTAATGTATATTGTAAATAGCTGGGGTCCCAGAACTGAACCTTGTGGTACCCCACTAGTCACTGCCTGCCATTATGAAAAGGACCCGTTTATTCCTACTCTTTGCTTCCTGTCTGCTGACCAGTTCTCTATCCATGTCAGAACATTACCCCCAATACCATGTGCTTTAATTTTTTATATTAATCCCTTGTGTTGGACCTTGTCAAAAGCCTTTTAAAAGTCGAAATACACCACATCCACTGGTTCTCCCCAGTCCACTCTACTAGTTACATCATCAAAAAATTCTAGCCTGTCTATATCCCTTTGTAGATTTTTTGTGCCCCCTCACAACTTGCTTTCCCACCCATCTTTGTATCATCAGAAAACTTGGTTACATTACACTCAGTCCCTTCATCCAAGTCATTAATATAATTGTAAATAGTTGAGGTCCCAGCACCGATCCCTGTGTCATCCCACTAGTCACTGTTTGCCAATCGGAAAATGACCCATTTATCCCGACTCTTTATTTTCTGGTAGTTAGCCAATCCACTATCCATGCTAATATATTACCCCAACCCCGTGAACTCTTACCTGGTGCAGTAACCTTTCATGTGGCACCTTATTGAATGCCTTCTGGAAATCCAAATACACCACATCAACTGGTTCCCCCTTATCCACTCTGCTCGTTACATCCTCAAAGAGCTCCAGCAAGTTTGTCAAACATGACAGGGAATCAGTGTGTGCATTAATGCAACTGAGCTGTAAGGGTGAGTAATTTTTCAAATGCACTTTAGCACAACATTGCTGTTGCGTCTCAGAAGATTGCACCATGACATTCCCTTTGTAATTCGGCTTCAGTTTACCAAGTCCGTGTTAAAAGACAATTCTGGGGACATTACGCTGTCATTCAGGTCTCTAGTTCTGAACATTAGTTCACAACTGATGAAAGCTGGCCTGAGAGGCATGACGAGTGGGTAGTTTGTGGAACAGCAAGAGCCGGAGCACTAAAGATCAGGTGGAGACATAAGAACATGAGAACTCTGAGCAGGAGGAGGCCATTCGGCCCCTCGAGCCTGCTCGGCCATTCAATAAGATCATGGCTGATCTGTACCTCAACTCCACTTTCCTGCACTGTTCCCATATCCCTTGATTCCCTTAATATCCAAAAATCTATCGATCTCTGTCTTGAATATACTCAATGACTGAGCATCCACAGCCCTCTAGAGTAGAGAATTCCAAAGATTCACCACCCTCTGAGTGAAGAGGTTTCTCCTCATCTCAGTCCTAAATGGCCGACCCCTTATTCTGAGACTGTGATCCTGTGTTCTAGACTCCCTGCATCCTCCCTGCATCTACCCTGTCTAGCCCTGTAAGAATTTTGTATGTTTCAATGAGATAAACTCTAATTAGTCGAAACTCGAGAATATAGGCTAGTCTACACAATCTCTCCTCACAGAACAATCCCCAACCTTCGTTGCACTCCCTCTATGGAGTGCTTGTTTAATTAGATTGAAAGCCTGGGTACTCCAACCCTCCTGCATTGTCTTGGAGTCTCTGGGAATTAAAGATTAATCTCCGGGACAAAAACTCTGGAGAAAAATCACAGGGGCATCATTGACTGAATGTTGTGAGGATTGACGTGTCAAGCGACCAATAGCGGCGGAGTGGGAGTGAAGCGGTTAGGGGCGGGGGTCTTGTGATGAACCCTCCTGGAGTACGGTCCAGCCAGATCTGGTGAATGGTGCCATTTTGTTGGGAGGAAGAGGAGAAGAAGGAATGGATGGCCAGGGGAAGTCAGGTGCTGGAATGACCAGGGGCCTGCTCCTGGGTAAGAAGAGGAAGAGCTGCAGGACTGACCGGCAGGAGAGGATATTTGCAGCAAGGCTGACAGTCGGGTACTAACTAACATATTTTTGCACAGTGGCTAATGCAACATTTACCTGAACGGATTTAGAAGTTGTTGGTTCTGAATCCGTTCAGGTAAATATTACTTGAAATATTGACATTGACTGATGTCTAAAGCCATTGACAGCCTCATTGTCTCTGAAGAGATAGAGAGGGGAATGTATAAAATATATCAAGAACATCGAAGAGGTTTATTTCCATTTATAGCATGACATGGAACAGTTCATAAGCTGATGTGAGGTATTGTGCGAGACAGATAACAATGTCAGATGCTATTTGCAGTCCTGTCTATACAGGCTGGAGTGGAAAGATTCACAGGAAGCTTTCGTGCTTCCCTTCGCATTTCTCCAAAGGTCAAAGACCTTCTTCCCGGCCTGTTCCCCAGTGCAGCAAGTGTGTGACGCTATGTTAATGCTCGTTCCTTTCCTCCAGTGCAGTGCTAAGGGAGTGCTGCACTGTGGGAGGTATATGTTTTGGAATACGTAGGATTACACAGGATATACAGCACAGAAACAGGCCTTTCGGCCCAACCAGTCCATGCCTGCGCCTATACTCCACTCGAGCCTCCTCCCGTCTTTCCTCACCTAAATCTATCAGCATAACCCTCTATTTCCTTCTCCCTCATATACTTGTCCAGCCTCCCCTTAAATGCAGCGATACTATTTGCTTCAACCACTCCCTTTGGTCGCGAGTTCCACATTCTCACCACTCTCTGAGTAAGGAAGTTTCTTCTGAATTCATTATTGGATTTCTTAGTGACTATCTTATATTGATGGCCTTTAGTTATGCTTTTCCCCACAATGGAAACATTCTCTCTGTATCCACTCTATCAAAACCTTTCACAATTTTAAAGACCTATATGGTCACCCCTTATTTTTTCAAGATAAAAGCGACCCAGCCTATTCATCCTTTCCTGATAGGTATACCATGGCATTTCTTATATTCTCCTTGTAAATCTTCTCTGCACACTCTCCAGTGCCTCTATATCCTTTTTATAATATGGCGACCAGAACTGTACGCAGTGCTCTAAGTGTGGTCAAACCGAGGTTCGATACAGGTTTCCTACTTTCCTACTTTTCAATTCAATCGCTCTAGAAATAAACTCGACTGCTTGGTTTGCTTTTTCATGGCCTTGCTAACTTGTGTCACAACTTTTAGTGATTTGTGTTATTTTTACACCGAGATCGCATTGCTCCTTTACCCCATCTAGGCCCCAATTTAGCGCAGCACTCAGCGTCGTTTTTTGGTGCCCAGTGATTTTTCTGGCACTGACGGTTTAATTTAAACATTCCCCAATGTTGGGGCACCAGCGTCGACTACCAGCGCCAGAATGTTTGCTGCATTACATTCTGGCGCTGGTGTATGTTAAAAAGTAGCTTACGTGCCTTTTCTTGCCATAAGGCCAACTTTCCTGATTAACGGTTTAAAAAAAAATCTGTGCACAGACACTAGAAACACCGCAAGAAAAAGCCTTACCTGCAGTTAAAGAAATCCACACTGGCCCGCTCCTATCTCGGCCAACGGGACTCCCTGGCTATTTTACATCAGCTTTATGGAACTTGAAAAATAAAACATCAACTTTATGGAACTTGAAAAACAAAACAGATAAAATAAAACTTATCGTTAATGCTCCTCCTTCGCTGAGAGAACTGTAAGCAGGCAAATAAAACATAAATCTTCACCACCTTTTCCATCGAAGTTCCAAGTGGCCCAAAATTTTCCAGGGAAGCCTTCAAAATCCACACGTCAGGCAAAATCACCAGATTAATAAGAGTCTTCTCATCAAAAACATCAAGGACAGCCTTCTCCAAATGCTCCACACAGCCGACTAGACCCACTGCTATCCCAGGCCGAAGGACCTCCACACAAGACAGTGCAACACATTCCAGGCACAACGGGAACCATCAGTGATTTTTAATAAACACTGGACATCAAATTTTATTTATTAAATAATCCCTCTAAAATGTTTAATGTTTTAATACAGTGTTGGAATGCTTAGATGGACAATAATAAACAATAATATATTTCAAGGGATATTAAATTAGCGTTAAAATGTCTTTATACAATGTAATAGGGTCTGATCAGCTCATAAATATGTTCAGTACATTGTTTTGAAGCCTACCTCCACACTTGCCTTAGCCCATCAGCTGAACCCGAATGTGTACCTTGTTCAAGTCCAGACTCAACTATTGCAATGTCCTTCGAGACTGTTTTGCATCCTCCACCTTGCTTAAACTTTAGCTCATCCAAAACTCTGCTGCATATCATCCTGCTGACCCATCACCCCAGTACTCGCTGCCCTACATTGAATCCTGCTCCAAAGATGCTTCCAATTTATAATTTTCAGCCCTATTTTTAAATTCTTTCATGACCTCAGCCGCCCGAACACTTTCACCTCCTCCAACCCTAAAATTCCCACCGGAGCTCGACATTCTTTTCTCCCTTGACCCACCATTGCCAGCCGTGCCTTCAGCCGTCTCAGCCCCACATTCAGGCATTTACTCACTGAACCTCTCCACCTCCCTCTCCTTCTTTAAGACCCTCACAAACCCATCTCTTTGACCCTGATTTTCATCAACCCTCCTGATAGCTCATTTCTCACCTGGTGTCCTTTAAGGTCTGAGTACACTTGTGTGAAGCACCTTGAGACATTTTTAAATGTAAAAGGTATAATTTAAAAGCTGGTTGCTACATTTAAAGCTCCTTAACAATAGGAGGTACCTAATGACAACTTGATTCCCAATCAGATGTTCTTACCGATCTCAACATGTCAACGGATTCAATATGTCAACATGTCAAATGGCCTCATTCCTTGTGACCAATATGTTTGTATGAAACAGGGGCATGTTCCAGTGCTAAGGTGTCCATGGATCCAGACTGGGTCAGGGTCACTGATACATGCACCATGGTCCTGCATTGCTTGTATCAATGACCCAGAACAAGTCAGGATCTATGAACACTGTAGTACTGGAACCTTCCCCTGTATCATTTACACTTATAGGTTACAGGGAATGAGGCCATTTAACATGTTGAGTCCGTTCCTTCATCCAAAAATATTTAGTAGTGCTGCATTAAAAAATGAAGTGCAGGAGTCAGGTTAAAAGTCCAAAATAAATATGTTTATTAAACATTTGTATTGTGCAGTTGTACTTAACATAACATGACTTACCTTTAAACTTTCATAACTTTAAAAACTTTAATGAATTACAGGCAAACTTTCAAAAGAACAATCAACCAAACAAACCAATGAACAACCAAGCCATCTATCCTCCTCCTTAGCACTGTGCGCCACTCCTGCCCCAGTAGATGCCGCTACCCCTGCACGTGCTCGTTGTTGCAGACTTCTGCTTCATCGCCCCCCCTCCCCCATTCCGAGGTTTATTCTGTATTTTTTCCGACGTGGCATTTCTTGTTGTTGGGTTACAACAGAAATAGAGCTAGCATGTGTCATTGGGGAAGGCCTGAGTTCCTCTTCATAATCATCCTCAGCCTGTGGATCAACGGCTTATTTTGGTGTGGAGTAGAAAACGTTCCTGGCAGCCTGGGTGAGGTCTCCCTATTGCTGCTACTACCTCTGTCATCTGTCCCGAAAGTCTTGCCACCTGCAATGACAGTCCCGCAATTTCTTCTCTCACCTCACCCATTCATCCAGCCAGTGTTGTTACTTCACCTCTTAGTCCCGCTAACTCTACCCTCACCCCACCAAAGGCCTCCCAGAGCAATCGCGATTGTTGGATGTTCTCCCTGCTCATCCCCATAAGATGTTCTATGTTCTCTGCATCCTGTGTTTCTGCATCAGCTCTCCCTTTGACAGCCTGCAGGTGTGGCTTGCTGCAACGCACTGGGACCCGCAGCCTCAGACGGCACACCTAGAAATGTCCCGTTGGTTGATTCGCTCAGGAAAGGGCCTGGAATCCTCGAGGGGGTTCAGCATCTCCAAATCCAGGGTAACTATCTCGTCATCGAAGTCTTCTTGCTGCCCATCATTTTCCTGATATAGAATATCTGGAGTGGCGGTTTCCTGAACGTGTTCTTGTTCAACTTCAGGTGGCACCTTCTGTCTTCTCCTGATGCGCAACATCTGCAAAACATGAGAGATGCTTGGTTAGCAGCATTGAGGAAAGAGAAGCATGGGCAGCACACGCAGTACGTAACATTTAGCTAACCCAGACTGTGCCATTTGCAGGGCTTACCCTCTATTGGGAAACTGGGCCCAGCTTCCGCATTGATTGTTGGTCTTCTCCTGTAACATTTAATCATGGACGCTATCCTCTGCTGCACAGCTGTTAGTTGCAGCCTACTTGGGGACCTCCTCCAGTTTGTGACTGTTCTCGGTTGATCTGTGACCGATCTTCTGCAAAGTTGAAAATTGAATTTTTTAAGAGAGGGTCCTTCTGAACACACACACACACACACACACACACACACACACACACAAATCACATTTACAGATGTTATTGCAGTGCATAAATATAAATATATTAAAAAACCTAAATAAATTTAAATATAAATTATTACTTACAGTCACTGCTTGTCCGAAGCCCTGCCACTTGTGTTTCAGCTGCACACCCAGTTCTCGGGGTGATGGACATTGCATTAACTCGACTGTGATCTGGTCCCAAACTTCTGCGAGTACAGAGGGTTCAAGTTTCTTTTAACCGAAGCTCCCCTTGTTTTCAAGAACTACCCATCCAATCTAAATTAAGTCTACTAGGGGCTCATTATCTTCTGTGAGAAATCTCTTGGCCCTTACAGCCCCACCTTCTTCATCTCCGTCTCTGTCCCTTTCACCTTCTCTGTGCCCTTCCCTTGCATCCATCTCGTGTATTTCCTAACTGCAAATCCACCTCTGCCACCAATGGATTCTCACTGGTGACCCACACAGTCCATAAACATGCTGATTTTTTTTTTTTTACTGCGCATGCGCAGATTTTTTGTTTCCTTCTGCGCTTTGCCCACGTGCAATGAGTTGGTCATTTAAAAAAATATATTTTTGCGCGCATGCGCTGTGCCTTTTAGGCGCACACTCTAAGCACTGCCCCCTGAGATCGACTCAAGTAGCACCGGCGTGACATGAAGATTATGTTTGCCAGAAACTTGTGATTTTTTTCCAGTACAGACAGTCCACAAAGAAACGTGCGTTCAGGTCAGTGTACGCCATTATTTTTGCTTGGGGATTATTGGGGCCCGAGACTCTCACCCTCCACGGAATAAGTGATGTCCCTATTCTTCCTACCAAAATGTAATATCTCACATTTATCTGTGTTGAACTTCATTTGCCAATTATATGCCCATTCTGCAAGTTTATTAATGTCCCCCTGTAATTTGTTGCAGTCCTCCTCAGTATTGACTATCCCACCCCCGCCCGCCCCAATTTGGTGTCATCCACAAATTTAGAAATTGTGTTTTTAATTCCAAAGCCTAAGTTGTGAAGGTAAATTGTGAACAGCAGTGGTCCCAGCACTGATCCTTGTGGAACACCACTACCCACCTTCTACCTCTGTTAATAGCGACCCTTTACACCTACTCTATGCTTTCTGCCTTGAAGCCAGCTAGCGTTAAACCGAGGCCCCGTCTGCCCTCTCGGGTGGATGTAAAAGATTCCATGGCACTATTTCGAAACAGAGCAGGCGAGTTATCCTGGTCAATATTTATCCCTCAATCAACATCACCAAAACTGGATATCTGGTCATGATCCCATTGCTGTGTGTGGGAGCTTTCTGTGTGCAAATTGGCTGCCACATTTCCCACATTACAACGATGACTACACTTCAAAAAGTGCTTCATTGGCTGTAAAGCACATTGTGATGTCCTGAGGTCCTGAAAGGCACTATATAAATGCAAGTCTTTCTTTTTTTCTCCCTGTTGCTCCACACTCTGACTGCTGTTTGTGTAGTGACTAACCTGCTGCTCGCTCTCTCCTTCTATACACATCTGGAAGACAGTTCAGTTGTCTCTGTGATGAATACATTGCTCAGTGCACAGCTGGAGAACACAAACATCATGTCTTACATCACTTACAGCCTCAGTGGCTCCTGTCTTACACCATTTATAAACTGCACATTTTAACTGCTCACCTTCTCTGAGTGTGCACTCTGCTCTGATGTTACTCTCCTGGTAACACTTCCTCCCACCTCAGTTAACTAGCTGTTTTAATCTCAAACACTGTCAGCTGCAGTAGTTACGCAAGTAAAACAGCTTGAACAGGAAAGATTAAAATAACTGACACCTTTTTAAGAGATGTGGCAGTTATTCTTTGGGTAAAGGTTATCTGGCCACTGTATTTCTGTTCTCCGACAATAATGGCTGTTCTGAGCAGTTCTTTCTTGTATCCAGTTGCTCGGGTGTGTTGAGGATATCCCAGGGTCTCGTGGGATGGGCAGGAATGTCCGTTCCTCAGAGCTGCTCAAGTCTTTTACCTCTGTCTTTCTTCTTCCTCAAGGTGCTGACTCCTTGCTGAGAGATGGATCCAAAGACATTGGCCCTAAATTTCTGGCCTCGCTGGATCCATGTGGAATACGGACAGACCCGGCGAGGCCTCGCAAAAGCTGTTTTTTGGCGCGCAATGCACATGTGGCGAAAACTGGCTTTTCCGATCTGTCAAGATATCTGTTGGGGTAAAGAGAAGACGTCTCTTCCTCCAGGTGAAGGTCAGGCTGACCGGTCTAAAGTTCCCTGTTTTCTCTCTCCCTCCTTTTTTAAAAAGTGGGGTTACATTGGCTACCCTCCACTCGATAGGAACTGATCCAGAGTCAATGGAATGTTGGAAAATGACTGTCAATGCATCCGCTATTTCCAAGGCCACCTCCTTAAGTACTCTGGAATGCAGTCCATCAGGCCCTGGGGATTTATCGGCCTTCAATCCCATCAATTTCCCCAACATAATTTCCCGACTAATAAGGATTTCCCTCAGTTCCTCCTCCTTACGAGACCTTCTGACCCCTTTTATATCCGGAAGGTTGTTTGTGTCCTCCTTAGTGAATACCGAACCAAAGTACTTGTTCAATTGTTCTGCCATTTCTTTGTTCCCTGTTATGACTTCCCCTGTTTCTGACTGCAGGGGACCTACATTTGTCTTTACTAACCTTTTTCTCTTCACATATCTATCGAAACTTTTGCAATCCGTCTAAATGTTCCCTGCAAGCTTCTTCTCGTACTCCATTTTCCCTGCCCTAATCAAACCCTTTGTCCTCCTCTGCTGAGTTCTAAATTTCTCCCAGTCCCCGGGTTCGCTGTTATTGCTGGCCAATTTGTATGCCACTTCCTTGGCTTTAATACTATCCCTGATTTCCCTTGATTGCCACAGTTGAGCCACCTTCCCTTTTTTATTTTTACGCCGGACAGGAATGTACAATTGTTATAGTTCATCCATGCGGTCTCTAAATGTCTGCCATTGCCCATCCACAGTCAACCCCTCAAGTATCATTCGCCAATCTATCCTAGCCAATTCATGCCTCATACCTTCAAAGTTACCCTTCTTTAAGTTCTGGACCATGGTCTCTGAATTAACTGTTTGATTCTCCATCCTAATGCAGAATTCCACCATATTATGGTCACTCTTCCCCAAGGAGCCTCGCACAACGAGATTGCTAATTAATCCTCTCTCATTACACAACACCCAGTCTAAGATGGCCTCCCCCCTAGTTGGTTCCTCGACATATTGGTCTAGAAAACCATCCCTTATGCACTCCAGGAAATTCTCCTCCACCTTATTGCTTCCAGTTTGGTTAGCCCAATCTATGTGCATATTAAAGTCACCCATTATAACTGCTGCACCTTTATTGCATGCACCCCTAATTTCCTGTTTGATGCCCTCCCCAACATCACTACTACTGTTTGGAGGTCTGTACACAACTCCCACGAAAGTTTTTTGCCCTTTGGTGTTCTGCAGCTCTACCCATATAGATTCCACATCATCCAAGCTAATGTCCTTCCTAACTATTGCATTAATCTCCTCTTTAACCAGCAATGCTACACCACCTCCTTTTCCTTTTGTTCTATCCTTCCTGAATGTTGAATACCCATGGATGTTGAGTTCCCAGCCCTGATCATCCTGGAGCCACGTCTCTGTAATCCCAATCACATCATATTTGTTAACATCTATTTGCACAGTTAATTCATCCACCTTATTATGGATACTCCTTGCATTAAGACACAAAGCCTTCACGCTTGTTTTTTTAACACCCTTTGTCCTTTTAGAATTTTGCTGTACAGTGGCCCTTTTTGTTCTTTGCCTTGGGTTTCTCTGCCCTCCACTTTTCCTCATCTCATTTCTGTCTTTTGCTTTTGTCTCCTTTTTGTTTCCCTCTGTCTCCCTGCATTGGTTCCCAACCCCCTGCCATATTAGTTTAACTCCTCCCCAACAGCACTAGCAAACACTCCCCCGAGGACATTGGTTCCGGTCCTGCCCAGGTGCAGACCGTCCGGTTTGTACTGGTCCCACGTCCACCAGAACCGGTTCCAATGCCCCAGGAATTTGAATCCCTCCCTGCTGCACCAGTGCTCAAGCCACGTATTCATCTGTGCTATCCTGCGATTCCTACTCTGACTAGCATGTGGCACTGGTAGCAAACCCGAGATTACTACTTTTGAGGTCCTACTTTTTAATTTAGCTCCTAGCTCCTTAAATTCATTTTGTAGGACCTCATCCCTTTTTTTGCCTATGTCAATGTTAACACGATCAATGTCCACTGTTCTTACACCAAGACACCTCCAATTATGATGAGGGTTCTACTCAACGGGATACCCGCTAACATGGAACTGGACACGGGGGCCAGTCAATCCCTCATGAGCGTTCAACAATTTGAACAGCTGTGGTCGCACAAAAGCAACAGACCAAAACTCACAAATATCGACACCAAACTAAAGACCTATCCTAAAGAAATCGTCCCAGTCCTTGGCAGCGCCATGCTCTCGGTCACACACAAAGGGATGGTGAACCAACTTTCCCTGTGGATTGTCCCCGGGGATCTCCCAGCCCTGTTGGGGAGAAGCTGGCGAGCAGAACTTAATTGGAAATGGAATGATGTTCACGCCATGTTGTCCGAGGAACGGACCTCCTGCTCAACAGTTCGAAGCTGTTTTGAACATCTCTTTCAGCCAGGTGTGGGCACCTTCAAAGGGGCTAAAGTTAGAATCTGCATCACACAGAATGCCAGACCAGTCCATCACAAGGCTAGAGCTGTGCCTTATGTGATGAGGGAAAAGATTGAAAACGAACTGGACCGGCTTCTGCGGGAAGGCTTAATTTCTCCCATGGAATTCAGCGACTGGGCAAGCCCCATCGTCCTCGTCATGAAGCCTGATGGATCCGTGCGAATCTGTGGGGATTACAAATCTACCATAAACAGAGTCTCCCTACACGATCAATACCTGCTGCCCAGAGCGGAGGACCTATTTGCCACGTTGGCTGGAGGAAAACCTTTCTCGAAACTTGACCTCACATGTGTGTATATGACGCAAGAACTGACCAAAGAGTCGAAGCTACTCACCACCATCAACACACATCGAGGCCTTTTTGTGTATAATCGATGCCCATTCGGCATCAGGTCGGCAGCTGCTATATTCCAGTGCATCATGGAGAGTCTGCTCAAGTCCATCCCGGGGACGGTTGTGTTTCAAGATGACATACTCATCACGGGCAGGGACACCGACTCTCATCTCCGCAATCTTGAGGAAGTACTAAGTCGATTGGATCGGGTAGGCCTAAGAGTTAAGAAATCCAAGTGTCTGTTTCTCGCGCCTGAGGTTGAATTTTTGGGCAGAAGGATTGCCGCTGATGGAATCCGCCCAACCGAATCCAAAACTGAAGCGATTCGCCTGGCACCCAGGCTTCGGAATGTCTCGGAACTGCACGCCTTTCTCGGGCTACTCAATTACTTTGGGAACTTTATGCAGAACTTGAGCACGCTGCTGGAGCCTCTCCACGTGCTACTCAGAAAGGGGTGCGATTTGTCTTGCGGGGATGCCCAAGAACGCGCCTTCAATAAGGCACGCAACCTTCTATGTTCCAAGAGTGTTTTAGCCTTTTTTGACCCAGGTAAAAAGTTAGTCCTCATGTGTGATGCATCAGCATACGGGGTCGGGTGCGTTTTACAGCACATCAACGATGCGGGTAAATTGCAGCCTGTTGCTTATGCCTCCAGGTCACTTTCGCAGGCGAAGCGCAGGTACGGCATGGTTGAGAAGGAGGCGCTCGCGTGCGTATACGGTGTCAAAAAGATGCACCAATACCTTTTCGGGGCCAAGTTTGCATTAGAAACCGACCACAAACCCCTCACGTCCCTACTATCTGAGTGCAAGGCAATCAACGCCAACGCCTCAGCGTGCATTCAGCGGTGGGCACTCATGCTGGCGGCTTACGACTACACGATAAGGCACGGACCAAGCACAGACAATTGTGCCGACGCGCTTAGCAGCCTACCCCTGGCGACCACAGAAGGGTCCGATGAACAGGACTGTGAGATGGTCATGGCAATCAATGCTTTTGAATCCACAGGTTTGCCCATGACGGCTCGCCAAATCAGAGCCTGGACAACCAGCGACCCCACGTTATCTCTAGTTAAAAGATGCGTTTTAACCGGTGACTGGGCAGAGGCTCGTGATGACTGACCCGAGGAGGTCAAACCTTTCCATAGGCGCATGCATGAACTCTCACTACAGGCAGACTGCCTGATGTGGGGCAGCCGAGTAGTTATGCCCTTACGAGGCAGGGAGGCGTTTGTCCGGGAGCTCCGTCGCGAGCACCCGGGGATCGTCCTTATGAAGGCCATAGCCAGATCTCATGTCTGGTGGCCTGGCATTGACGCGAACTTGGAGCTCTGCGTCCGTCGGTGCACCATTTGTGTCCAACTCAGTAATGCCCCCAGGGACGCCCCCCTAAGCCCCTGGCCCACCAAACCGTGGTCGCGGGTGCATGTAGACTATGCGGGCCCATTCATGGGCAAAATGTTCCTCGTAGTTGTTGATGCATTTTCAAAATGCGTTTTAAACTCGAGCACCACCTCCACCACTGTGGAGAGCCTTAGAACCATGTTTGCAATGCACGGCATTCCTGACATATTGATCAGTGATAATGGTCCGTGCTTCACCAGCGCAGAATTTCACGATTTTATAGTTGACCACGGTATAAATCACGTTAAGACGGCACCTTTCAAGCCGGCCTCCAATGGCCAGGCGGAGCGAGCAGTGCAGATCATTAAACAAGGCATGCTCAGAATCCAAGGTCCCATGCTGCAGAGCCGCCTGTCGCGACTGCTGCTGGCATACAGATCTCGTCCGCATTCATTGACTGGGGTTCCCCCCGCGCAACTTTTGATGAAACGAACCTTAAAGACCAGGCTCTCGTTAATCCTCCCAGACATGTATGAAATTGTTGAGGCTAAGCCTCAAAAGCTAACTGAGTACCATGACCGAAATTCGAGGGGGAGGTGGAATGAGATAGGGGACAAAGTGTTTGTGCTAAACTATGGCCAGGTTCCCAAATGGCTTGCAGGGACAGTAACAGACAAAGAGGGAAACAGGCTACTGGTTGTACAAATGGACAATGGCCAAACCTGCCGGAGGCTTATAGACCAAGTAAAAAGTAGATTCACTGATAACACTGAAGAACCAGAGGCAGACTACAATGTGGAACTCACACCGCACCTGGTGGACAGACAGGTAGAACAACCTGTGGAAAGGGCAGTCTCAACGGACAGCCCAGGCGAGATACCAGCAATCACACCGAATGAAACAGACAGCCCAGGCGAGATACCAGCAATCACACCGAACGCAACACAGGCACCAAGGCAAACAACTGAATGACAATTAAGACGCTCCACACGAGAGCGCAGATCACCTGAGAGACTGAATCTATAAAGGCAATAAGACCTTGGGGGAAAGTGATGTCATGTATCTCACATTGCTGTATATAACTGTATCTTACCATGCTATACATGGCTGTAACTGGATATGACCTGTAACAATAAGCATACCTTACCACCAGGGGTGCACTTAAAGGAGACACTCCATACCTGTCCCACTGAGGTATATAAAGGGAGGTCTCAGGCAAGTGCAGGACTGGAGAGCTGTGAATTAAAGGTACAGGTCCTGAGTGACCTTGACTTCAGCATGTGTTTCGTGTAAGTCAGTACATTAGAGTCAGGACTTAACAGAGAGGAGGCCAGGCCATCAGTCGGC
The DNA here is from genome assembly GCF_044704955.1 of Pristiophorus japonicus. Lineage (NCBI taxonomy): Eukaryota > Metazoa > Chordata > Chondrichthyes > Pristiophoridae > Pristiophorus > Pristiophorus japonicus. The sequence goes on along the minus strand of NC_091982.1, from coordinate 117,807,354 downwards.
ACTCGCCCGCCCGTATAGCAACCACGGAATCACTCAGATGAAACCTCGGTTGAACCGTTTTTTATTCGAGCATGCTAGGGAAGGTTCCGATGAACACTTTTCAGAACAAAGGTTTTACAAATACAGTTATACTTTTTTGGAGGTGTGTGACCCTCCGACAAAACCACCGATTGGCCAACTGCTCAGACTGGCTCTGGGTGGTTCCCCCACCTGTCCATCTCCCATCACATGCCACCCTCCCGGTATGTGTTATTCAGTGGTGTCAACTTTGCCTCAGTTCCTCATGATGTGTTGATTAACTTTGTTTCCCAGGGTGGTGCCTCTTTATCCCTCTCCCAAGAACTCTGGTCAACTACCAGTCAATACCATCCTGTTCCCATGCTGTTATAATTGATGTTCCCAAACATTTTACTGTGCTGGTTCTGTGCTGAATGTAAGTTTCCATCCATCTGTACTAAGGTTAACACAACGGATGGTTCATTAACCATCAAGCTTTGCTGCTTCCCTTTCTTCAAACACATTGTAAGCGAGTGTATAAGCGTGCTTTACATATATAAGCGTGTTTTACATACAATCGGTCAATTACAATCCCTACCGTAAGACAGAGTAACTCCTGATTCCTCAGAACCTCTCCTCCTGTACTATGTGGGAAGTCAGGGACACTTCCAAGTGTCCCTGCCTACTATGTTTGTGGGAAGTGTGTCCACTGCAGCTCCTGTCAGACCGCATTGCGACAGTGGAGCTGCGCATGGATTCACTCTGGAGCATCAGCAATGCTGAGAACGTCATGGATAGCACGTTTAGTGAGTTGGTCACACCGCAAGTAAAGGTTACTCAGGTAGATAGGGAATGGGTGAACATCAGGCAGAGCAGGGGAAGGAAGGTAGTGCAGGGGTCCCTTGCGTTCACCTCCCTCCAAAACAGATAAACCATTTTGGATACTATTGAGGGAGGTGGCTCATCAGGGGAGGGCAGCAGCAGCCAAGTTCATGGCACCAGGGGTGACTCTGCTGCACAGGAGGGCAGGAAAAAGAGTGGGAGAGCTATAGTGATCGGGGATTCTATTGTAAGGGGAATAGATCGGCGTTTCTGCGGCCGCAAACGAGACTCCAGGATGGTATGTTGTCTCCCTGGTACAAGGGTCAAGGATATCTCGAAGCAGCTGCAGTGCATTCTGGGGGGGGGAGACGGTGAACAGCCAGCTGTCGTCGTGCATATAGGTGTCAATGATATAGATAAAAAACAGGATGAGGTTGACAAGCTGAATTTAGGGAGCTAGGAGTTAAATTAAAAAATAGGACCTCAAAGATAGTTATCTCAGGATTGCTACCAGTGCCACCTGCTAATCAGAGTAGGAATAGCAGGATAGTTCAGCTGAATACGTGGCTTGAGGAGTGGTGCAGAAGGGAGGGATTCAAATTCCTCGGACATTGGAACCGGTTCTGGGGAAGGTGGGACCAGTACAAACCGGATGGTCTGCACCTGGGCAGGACCAGAACCGATGTCCTAAGCAGAATATTTGCTAGTGCTGTTGGGGAGGGTTTAAACTAACAAGGCAGGGAGATGGGAATCTATGCAGGGAGGCAGTGGGAAGTTAAAAGGGGACAGACCCAAAAGATAGGAAGGAGAAAAGTAAGAGTGGAAGGCAGAGAAATCAAGGGCAAAAATCAAATCGGGCCACATTACAACATAATTCTAAAAGCACAAAGAGTTTAAAAAAAAACAAGCCTGAAGGCTCTGAGTCTCAATGTGAGGAGCTTTCTTAATAAGGTGGATGAATTAATTGCGTAGATAGCTGTTAACGGATATGATATAACTGGGATTACGGAGACATGGCTCCAGGGTGAACAAGGCTGGGAACTCAACATCCAGGGGTATTCAATATTCAGGAAGGATAGACAGAAAGGAAAAGGAGGTGGGGTAGTGTTACTGGTTAAAGAGGACACTAACGCAATAGTATGGAAGGACATTAGTGTGGATGATGTGGAATCTATATGGGTAGAGTTGCGGAACACCAAAAGGGCAGAAAACATTAGTGGGAGTTGTGTACAGACCACCAAACAGTAGTAGTGAGGTTGGGGATGGCATCAAACAGGAAATTAGGGATGCGTGCTATAAAGGTCCAGCAGTTATTATGGGTGACTTAAATCGACATATAGATTGGGCTAACCAAACTGGTAGCAATACTGTGGAGGAGGATTTCCTGGAGTGTATATGGGATGGTTTTCGAGACCAATATGTCTAGGAACCAACTAGAGAGCAGGCCATCCGAGACTGGGTCTTGTGTAATGAGATAGGATTAATTAGCAATCTTGTTGTCTGAGGCCCCTTGGGAAAGAGTGACCATAATATGTTGAATTCTTTATTAAAATGGAGAGTGACACAGTTAATTCAGAGACTAGTGTCCTGAACTTAAAGAAAGGTAACTTCGATGGTATGAGATGTGAATTGGCTAGGATAGACTGGCGAACGATACTTAAAGTGTTGACAGTCGATAGGCAATGGCAGACGTTTAAAGATCACATGGATGAACTACAACAATTGTACATCCCTGTCTGGCATAAAAATAAAACGGGGAAGGTGGCTCAACCGTGGCTAACAAGAGAAATTAGGGATATTGTTAAATCCAAGGAAGAGGCATACAAATTGGCATGTAAAAGCAGAAACTTGAGGACTGGGAGAAATTTAGAATTCAGCAGAGGAAGACTAAGGGTTTAATTAGGAGGGGGAAAATAGAGTATGAGAGTAAGCTTGCAGGGAACATAAAAACTGACTGCAAAAACTTCGATAGATATGTGAAGAGAAAAAGATTAGTGAAGACTAATGTAGGTCCCTTGAGTCAGGATCAGGTGAATTCATTATGGGGAGCAAGGAAATGGCAGATCAATTGAACAAGTACTTTGGTTCTGTCTTCGCTAAGGAATACACGAATACCCTCCTGAAAATACTAGGAGACTGAGGGTCTAACGAAAAGAAGGAACTGAGGGAACTGAGGGAAATTCTTATTCGTCAGGAAATGGTGTTCGGGAAATTGATGGGATGAAGGCCGATAAATCCCCAGGGCCTGATAGACTGCATCTCAGAGTACTTGAGGAAGTGGCCCGAGATGCATTGGTGGTCATTTTCCAACATTCCATGGACTCTGGATCAGTTCCTATGGATTGGAGGGTAGCTAATGTAACCCCACTTTTTCAAAAATGAGGGAGAGAGACAACAGGGAATTATAAACCGGTTAGCCTGACATTGGAGGGTAGCTAATGTAACCCCACTTTTTCAAAAATGAGGGAGAGAGACAACAGGGAATTATAAACCGGTTAGCCTGACATTGGTGCTGCGGAAAATGCTGGAGTCAATTATTAAAGATGAAATAGCAGCACATTTGGAAAGCAATAACAGGATCAGTCCAAGTCAGCATGGATTTATGAAAGCGAAATAATTCTTGACAAATCTTCGAGAATTTTTTGAGGATGTAACCAGTAGAGTGGATAAGGGAGATCTAGTGAATGTGCTGTATTTGGATTTTCAAAAGGCTTTTGACAAGGTCCCACACAAGAGATTGGTGTGTAAAATTAAGGCACATGGTACTGGGGATAATGTATTGACGTGGATAGAGAGCTGGCTGGCAGACAGGAAGCAAAGAGTGGGAATAAACGGGTCCTTTTCAGAATGGCAGGCAGTGACTAGTGGGGTACCGCAAGGTTCAGTGCTGGGACCTCAGCTATTTACAATATATATTAATGATTTAGACGAAGGAATTGAATATAATATCTCCAAGTTTGCAGATGACGCGGAGCAGGGTGGCAGTGTGAGCTGCGAGGAGGATGCTAAGAGGCTGCAGGATGACTTGGAAGGTTAGGTGAGTGGGCAAATGCATGGCAGATGCAGTATAATGTGGATAAATGTGAGGTGATCCATTTTGGTGGCAAAAACAAGAAGGCAGATTATTATCTGAATGGTGACAGATTAGTAAAAGGGGAGATGCAACGAGACCTGGGTGTCATAGTACGTCAGTCATTGAAATGGGCATGCAGGTACAGCAGGCAGTAAAGAAAGCAAATGGCATTTTGGCCTTCATAGCAAGAGGATTTGAGTATAGGAGCAGGGAGGTCTTACTGCAGCTGTACAGGGCCTTGGTGAGACCACACCTTGAGTATTGTGTGCAGTTTTGGTCTCCTAATCTGAGGAAGGACATTCTTGCTATAGAGGGAGTGCAGCGAAGGTTCAGCAGACTGATTCCCGGGATGGCAGGACTGACATATGAAAAAGACTGGATCGACTAGGCTTATATTCACTGGGATTTAGAAGAATGAGAGGGGATCTCATAGAAACGTATAAAATTCAGACGGGATTGGACAGGTTAGATGCAGGAAGAATGTTCCCGATGTTGGGGAAGTACAGAACCAGGGGTTACAGTCTAAGGTTAAGGGGTAAGCCATTTAGGACTGAGATGAGGAGAAACTTTTTCATCCAGAGAATTGTGAACCTGTGGAATTCTCTACTACAGAAAGTTGCTGAGTCCAGTTCGTTGGATATATTCAAAAGGGAGTTAGATGTGGCCCTTACAGCTAAAGGGATCAGGGGGCATGGAGAGAAAGCAGGAATGGGGTACTGAAGTTGCATGATCAGCCATGATCATATTGAATGGTGGTGCAGGCTCGAAGGGCCGAATAGCCTGCTCCTGCACCTATTTTCTATGTTTCTATGTTTCTATGTGTCAGATCAATTCACTACCTTTAGTATCCACTTTTGTGACCATTTTTATCCCGTTACGATTCCCCCCTAATGGCCCTTGGCTATATGCCCAAGATAGGCCATTTCCGAATTACTTCCTCATGGGTGAGCCTCCAGGGTTGTCCTTTTGCTTGGGTAGCGCTACTTCCCGAACTGCAGGACCCACCTGTTGGCTTTCCCATCAAGGTTATACTAGATAAGTCCTTCCTGCCGGATTGTCTGTATTCCCTTTATTCAACATTTTCACTATAGTTCGGGCTGCGTCCTGCCTCTTACGTCGGTTATACTTTTTACAGGCTGTAAGAGGAAAATCTGGCATTCGGGGTACCAGCGGGACAAGGGTTAAAGTGCTGGTTACTGCACCGACCCATTCGGAGGTAAAAGGCCTCTCTTCAGCCTTGTACCAAGGCTCCAGAAGTTATCAATTCAATAATATTCCGACAAGATACGATGTGAGAACCTAAACAGACATTGATAAGACCTTGCGAAGAGGCTCGAGGCGGACTCACGGGCACCAAGGAGAATCAACAAATTCTGACCGAATGAAGTCATTCTAGTCACGGCCTAAAGTGGTCACGAGGGTCTTGGCCTGTCAATCCAAAGTAGCACTAATAAGGTAGTCCAATTAGAAATCTAGGGAGGTCTTGTCCGGGAACAGAGGGGTTTTGAAATTTATAAAAGTTGTATGATTGTGCTGTTCGGAGAGCCTCTCCACTCGCAGGCGGCTGTGATGAGGGATGTTCCTGGATGTTCGTACTAAAGATCGTTATAATTTGCCATCTGTCTCTGTCTGCTAACTTTGAGAATTGCTACGTGGGCTGGGGCGAGCGTCGACCCTCTATATCAGTGGGCTCGCTCGTGGGAGAAGAAGCCTTCCCTCTCTCCCCCATCAACACAGGCTAACAATAGCAAGATGACCAGTATGATCCCCTGCATTACAACCTGTACATGTGACACTATCCGTATCCACGGATGGGCTTACACATTGAGTCCAGCATTCCATAGTTTGATATACTACGGCTGGATAGCCAACAATTTCTTTGTGTCTTTTTGCAATTTGTCGATGTCTTCCATCAGGACTATATATTTCAGTAATTGCTTCCAAATATCCTGCTCCAGTCGAGTTTGTTCCTCATTCAGTTGGGGTATCAGTTTTCCTTCTGGCCCGATGGCCTTCTCATACCCTCCTCGGATAGAGTCTATCATTGTCCCATTGATGGTTTCTTCCTTTAGTTCAGTGTTTATAACATCTCCATTTACATGTGTCTCATCATGCGGGGTAAAGCAGAAGTCAGTATTCATGATGGCGCATGAGGTATCTCCTCCCTTCTTTGTGACCGTCATCTCAGTCGCCATAGTGCTCTCACACCATTCCCCATTTCCTCGTGGAGCAGCGGTGGTTTCGTAGTCCTGGGCTAGTGAGGTAATACTCAAGATGCACCCGTCCACTTGGTCATAGCCACAGTCATCTCTGAGCATTCGTGGTGGATCTCGACATAAAACAACTTGGTTAATTTTATAACCATCATCTATGCTGAGACTCTTAGTACTGTTGCTCTCAATTATATATCTGGATTGTCACGGTACTGCACGCAAGTTTGATTTTTTATATCCTCTATATTATTTGTTTGGTACAGGGGATCTCCCTTTGTCACATCATGCTGTGGTATTGATAGTACAAAACCTATTATATTTAAATGTCCGGTTACACATCTGACCTTTGGGAACCAAGCATGACTGTTTCTCCGCACCTCACAGGCATGAGTCATGTTTTGTCCAAGGTCCAGTTGCTAAATACATCAAGTGTTAGCCAATCCGGCACCTTTCCATTTTGAAGTTGCTCTCGGTTATGTTGTATACCATTGAGTAACCACGCTCCGTATCCTGCACACACTATTTCTGTCTTTATGGTTCTGCTCAAGTTTCTTTCCGCTCTAGTTCTGGCATGGTCTCGCAACATGTGACAATTCTTCCTCCCACAATCCCTGTAAGGTTCGGGTCAGAGTGTTGACCCGATCATTTATCGTGTGCAGGTCGATAGTGTTTACCATCGCAACTCCCGTTGCGTATCCCGTGCCTGCCATTTCTAGTATCCCTCTTTTTCCCCGGTCCTGCTTTTTACCAGACCCCCTTTCCACATGGTTTTTGATTCAGGGCCTTCAAGTGCGCTCAGGGTCAGGTTTTTATACAGGCTTATGGTGTTTGACCTGCAGAAGCTAGGGATGGTTAAGTCTGTAAAATTATTCGCTGACGTACTCCGAAGTGCATCTTATCCTTGGTCTGCCTTATTACCAATCCCCCTTTTGCCCCAGCATTCATAGTTGGACACATTGGTGGTGCTGTGGGTGTGGTGGTCAGGGCCCTGATAGTACTCACTGTTGCTAAAGTAGTTGGTGGGGCCGCGGTGGTGGGTCTACCTCAGGAAATAATTCTCCAACGCCATTCATAGATGTCTGCACAGTGAGTGAAACCTGCTCCCACTTCCCCCGGGTGCAGTATCTTTGTCCCCCACACCTGGTTATAAAACACACCGCTGTCTTATTCACATTAATTGTTGGTCCCGTATTACTGGCCCATCACCAATGTTGTTTCGTTTCCTTGTTACGTTGTTTTCTGCCCATTATTCCGACGCTGCAATTTAAGTCCACTATTGCTCCGTCCGTCACCATCAGCGTTTTTGATTTTTTATCACAACTAATGTCGCCCGAGTCCCTGTAATACAGGCCTTGCCGTCCCACAGCCTGTTGTTCTTCATATGAGGATGAGTTATCCCACGTTGTTCCCACGAGCACCAGAATCCTGCAAAAAATAACATTTCCCGGTTGTCATCGGTTAGTTAGTGACTATGTTTTTTAACTGGGTCCAGTGTTTCCACTTGCCGATACCCCTTATAACTACGCAGGCGCACGTGTCCCTTACCATTACCTGATGGGGTCTGGTCTACTTTGGTGTGAGCCCGAACCTCTCTGGGGTAATCTTCACCATCACCTGACTGCCTATTTGGGGTATTTGGACCTGTTCCTTCGGCCCCAAGTTTCCACATGATTTGCTCCTGATTTTTAGGAGCAACTGGTGTAGAACGGAGTATCTTAGAAATCGGAATTCTCTACATTTAGTTTTCTGCAGTTCTAGTCAGGTAGAACAGTTTCACTTTGGAACTGAATTTTTTTTTCAAAAGGGGGCGTGTCCGGCCACTGACGCCTGATTTGAAAGTTTCCACAGTGAAAACGTACTCCAAACTAACTTAGAATGGAGCAAGTGAAGATTTTTGTACGCTTGAAAAAACCTTGTCTGCACATTAAAAAATCAGGCGCAGGTTACAAATTAGGCGTCGGGAACGAGGTGTGGGTGGGGGAGGGCGGGGAAGGGAAGTCATTAAATTCTACAATCAATCCTTAGTTATACTTATACAAATATTATACAAATAAATCCAACCTGAATAAAAATTTATAAGCAAAGAAAAGATTAAATAAACCATGTTCCTACCTGTGTGAAAGTGCTTCAGGCAGGTCTTTCAGGCAGCGATGGGCGTCAGTGTCTCGGCGGCAGGGGCAGGCAGCAAGCAGCCTTCGAGCTGAGCTGGGGTGCTTGAGGCAGGCCTTCATTCCCTGCGAAGATGCAGCACCCGGATGGACTTGAGGCCATTCGGCCATGGGATTGCAGCGGCATCAGTGGCTGGCCGGGAGCCGAACAATCAGGAGCGGACGTGAGGCCATTCGGCCATGGGATTGCAGCGGCGTCAGTGGCTGGTCAGGAGCCGAACAATCAGGAGTGGACGTGAGGCCATTCGGCCATGGGATGCAGCGGCATCAGTGGCTGGTCAGGAGCAGCAGCAGCATTCAAGCTGAGATGCAGTGCTTGAGGCAGGGGTGTGGCGTCAGTGTCTTGTCTCGACGGCAGGGGCAGACAGCAAGCAGCCTTCGAGCTGAGCTGCGGTGCTTGAAGCAGGCCTTCATTCCCTGCAAAGATGCAGCACCCGGACGGACTTGAGGCCATTCGGCCATGGGATTGCAGCGGCGTCAGTGGCTGGCCGGGAGCAGCAGCAGCCTTCGAGCTGTGAGGGGGACTGACTGAGGCCATTTGGACAGGGAGAGGCAGCCACATCGACATCTTTATATTTAAATTTGCAGAATGGGTGCACCACATATTATGCAATGGTTTGCTTCCTCATGCAGGAAATTCTTTGTTCTTGGTGGACGTTGATCCATTGCAAAGTTGAATTGGCACTTTTATTTCTTCAAACACACAGTCCTTAATTTGCAGGCACCGGTTCTGCAAGTTTAGCAGTGAAAAGCTGAACTCACTGATTTCAGCAGGTGATTTATTCAGCAGTGCTGCTAAAAGCATTCCCTCACACACAGACATATCAAGAACATTAAAATACAAGCCTTTGCAGGGGTCCAAGAAACAAATCTTCACTTTTTCTGCAGCACTTTTTAAAATGGCCGAGTGCCAATGTTTACTTCAGACTGCGCGTGTGCGAACGCTCCAACGCGCACGCGCAGGGTTGCCGGCACCAAAAAGCCTCATTTAAATTGTACCCGCTCCCTCCTACTTACAAAATCGGCGCGAGTGGTAGGCTCCGCCCCCTGTGCGCCGCGCCAAGCAGACATCGAGCTCAAAGGAGCTCTGAGGTGCGCCTTTTTCGGCGCGTGTGGAAACTTGGGGCCTTAGTGCCGTTCTCTAAGTCCTTGATTACTTGCTGATCTCCAGCCTGTGCTTTTAAGTCATGTAACTGCTTACAAAGTTCCATCACAACCTCCGTATCCTGTCTTTATAAGGTCCTAAGTCCTCGCTTCCTGTAACCAAGACTCCTGGCAGTCTCATAGCCCTTTCGGTCATGAGTTCAAAGGGTGTCAGTCCTGTCGTCCGACTCGACATTGCCCTGAGTTTCATCAGGACTCGAGGTATCCTGTCTACCCATCCCTTTCCAGTCTCTCCGATCTTCCCTGTGACGTGTGTACCTTGATTTCCTCTGCTAGAATCCTGGCCACGGTTTCTGATGAACAATTTCTCATGGTGCAAGCTTCTACTGACTTCGTAAACTGGTCTATTATAACTAGGCAGTATGTCTTCCGCTTGTTGCTGGGTAACGGTCCCTGGCTTTGGTATCGATCTAATAGCCTCCTTTTTGTCCTTGGCCATTTATCTTTTCCCTTGTGTTATGATATATTCAAGATCTGTTACTTCACTCTTTACATATTAAAGATTACACAATTTTTAAAAATTCTTTATAATGATTTCAATTTTATTTTCCTTCAGGCACGTGGGAAAATATTCACTTCCAATTCAGAAACCCAAATTAATAATGTCCAGTATTTTTTAAATCCATGCAGCGATGCTAAAGTTGTTTGGTGAACTAAATAAAACAGCTGTCAGTGGAAAGGGTTAACTCCTTTGGAGGTTTGTAAGAAGGTCTGACGTCATTATGTGACTTCGCATAATTCTTCTTTTAAATCCTTTCCCGATATCAGAATAAGGCATCCATTTAAAAATTTAAAAATTTAAATCTCCTCGACTGAAGGAGAAACTTTCCTGTAATTTAAAATCATTATCAATGTAGACTGTCTTTTATCTCTTTTCCAATGTGGTGAAGGTTTCATATTCATACTTTGAAAAGGAACCAGAATTTCACCATGGCCACGATGGAAATCCGATTTCCATTAGTCAATTACCCTCAATAATTCAATTAAACCAGTATCTTTCTCATAGCCAATTTTACACAGAAGACTTGTGGTCCCGAGAAATTGTTAATTTAAAATACATAAGACAAATACAATTTTTTGGACTCCAATTAAACATTCAATTTGTTTTTCTTTTAACAACTCTAGCTTCAAGGTTGAATGTTTAATCTTTTGATAAACAACCCATCCTTTGTACCTTTCATGGCTCCGTAAATCAATTTCACTCTGCACCTGCATTTCGAACTTTAAATCTAATTCAATTCCAGGTGCACACCGAACATTTTAACATAGCTCCATATCCGAAAAGTGGGGGAGCGAGAACAAACATACAGACTCATCGGGCTAGATTTTACACTTTTGTGCAGATCACCCAAAAATGGGCGTTATTTCCGGTGTGGGTGGTAAAAATGGGTTTTCCGATCACCAGCTTCTCGGCCATTCTCAAAGCCCCCTAGTCTCCATTTTAGAAACTGGGCGTTACCACGAGCGATATGAAATGGGCGGTAGCGTCAAATCTCTCTGACCTTCTGCCATTAAGTGTCACCGTCCTGAGCAATGGCATGGCAACGCTTGATTCCCACGATTCAGGAGGTCAAGGGTCATCGTGACATGCGCAGAAGAGGAGACAGAGAGAGAGGGAGCTGAGAGGGACTGAAGGAATGTGTGGGTGTGGTGCGGCTGCTTTGGGAGGAAGGAAGGAGAATTTAGAGCTTTAGAGCAAATAGGGAAACAAAAATTAGCTGTTACTAGCCACATATTTGCCCGAATTTGGCCTATAATGGAGGGAGAGGAGGAGGTGCCACAGCACGCTGTGGAGATTGACTCTTGCGAGAGCAGTAGGATGGGAGAGAAGCACATTGGAGGGTGCTAAAGAGTGAGGAGGTTCTCGGACGAGGCAAATTCCTCCCTCCTGCAGGAGGTTGAGCTACGCTGGAGTGATTTGACACAGGGAGGGCGTGGGAAGCCCACCCCAAAGGCCTACCAGAAGATATGGGCCGAGATAGCAGAGGTGGTCTCGTCGGCGACCAATGAGGTGCATGAGGGCAACCAATGCCGTAAACGATGGAATGACCTTGTGGGATCCGCAAGAGTAAGCATTACATTTATTTACATGTACTTATGTATTTATATAATTTGATTTATAACAGTTATGAGTGACTATCTGCAGATTTGAGGTCTTTCACTTTTACCGGGAATGTTGTAGTCAAAGCCTGCGGTCACCGTGTACGTCTTCAGGTAAAGAATGATAATTATCACAATAATCATGACAACATCTGTCGGTTATGTGTTGCATCAGTTTCTGTGACAGTACTTAGCAATGATATCATGCAATGATCTCAAGTCATGTCGTTCCTGTCACCTTTTACAGAAGTAACTATCGATGATGAAGTCTGTGCAGAGGCGAACGGGTGGGGGGCCACCAGTTGTCAGCAACGTGGAGGAGCGGGAGCTCGCACTCATGGGGAAGCACCCCCGGATAGTCACGGATGCATCTACAGACCCTGAAGTGATACCACGTGAGTAAAGCTTACATTATTGCGTGATGTAAAGTCAATAGATGCCACACCCACTCATATCCGAATAATCATACATGAGAGATGATTTCTAAAATTGTCCTAGAAATAATGCTGGCCGAATGAAAATCATTGCAATGCACCATGTGTTAATGGTCATGAAATGTGATATCTGTGATAATCTTGATAGCAGTGGTGCTTTTGTCGTGCATACGCTGTGTGTAGCGCTGGAATCATCTTATGACCCGAGCACCCCTTCTCCTCTAATAACCTCATTTGTGTTTTGCAGCTCAGCCAGCAGCACGGCCCCTGGCAAGACCACAGAGGCCAGAAGGTGGGGGCGTGGGGCTGGACTCACTGGACGAGCCTACATCTGCTGAGAAATGACGATTCTCGTCCGTCAATCCGCTGGGCCTGTTCCCTACGGATGAGAGCGCCGATTTCGAGGAACCTGCATTGCCACGCTCCAGAAGCCATTCCACCCCAACACCATCTAGTGCTCCTCCAGTCATTACCACCTCCACTCTGGAGATACCGACCACAAGCACCTCGCCACAGGGCACCCCATTTGTCCCCAGGACTGCGCCGACCCTGTGGAGGTTTCGTGGACATGGCAAGTCTGGTCCACGATGTCACAAGAGAGCGGAGAGATGGTACAGTTGTCCAGGACAACTATAGATATTGGTGACCAGCTCATCAAAGCATTGGGGGGCCTATCCCAACAGCTGGCCACCATGACTAAGTATGTTCTGCACATGGCGGAGTGCTTGGATGCAGTAGCCAGGAACACTGATGGCACAGGCCGCCCAGTGGTCCCAGAGTGCGGCACTCCACCCCAAAGTTCCGCACCACCACTGCGAATGACAGATGAGAGGCAGGACCAAGTTCCTGTTTCTGCATCAGAGAATGTTCCCCCCTCGGCATCCCCCGCTCCCGTACCTGTGCAATGACCGCATCTGGCTTCATCCCCCGCAATGAGGCACCGCCTGAGGAGCTGTTTGGCCAGGCACCATGGAGCGAGGAGGGGAAGGTGTAGAGGTGGGGAGAAGAAGGAGAAGGGGGAAGGAAAGTGAGGAGCATGTCCGCAGCTGATGGCTGTGTTATATCTCCATTTGTTGTAATGTATGGGGGGAGGGGACCACCTTCCTGCTTTGCATTTGTATTCTGTGTTGCTGGACATGTTGAACATTTGATTGATGTCAATGGTGGAAAAAGTGGGGTGTGAGCAGGGGTTGGGTGTTTTTGCCTGTGATACTTATGATTTCAGACCAATGTTGGTATAATTTTTTTTTATTGAACATAAACTTGTTGTACATAGTCTCAGATATCTGGACCATTACACACTGGTGATTCCTTAACATGAAAGCATTAAATAAAACTTAACTTTAATCAATGTAAACTTTAACTGGCACCAAGTTGATGGGCACCATTGATGTCTGAGCTGCACACTCACAGCAGTGTGTCAGCGTTGTCACTCAAAGCAACGTTCTTTCAGGCAAATTGTTCAGATATCAGCTCCTCACATTAGAATCTTGCAGCTATGTAGCCACCACCAGCCCTTTCCTGCGGTCTGGAGGGGGTCATTGGCATGGTTACATAGCCAGCCTGATTGTCTGGCCCTAGGTCAGCGCCATCCCCTCGTCATCCTCTTCCTCTCTCTCCTGAGGTAGAGCTTCAGTCCCTTCTGGCAATTCTTGTCCTCTCCTGATAGCCAGGTTGTGCAGCATGGAATACACGACCACGAATTTACCTACTTGCTCAGGGTTGTATTGTAGCTCCACTCCTGAGTGGTCCAGACATCTGAAGCGCTGCTGAAGCAGAGTTATTGTTTTCTGGACCACATTGCGTGTGTCTCTGTGGCTCTGGTTGTATTGCTTCTCGGCCTCGGTGTGGGTGTCACGCAGGGGGGTCATCAGCCAGGGAGTGGCTAGGCCATATCAGTTATCACCAAGCATCGGAGCAGTGTCGGAGAGGCGAGCGTGGGGAGGCCTATAAAGGCCCAACGTCGGCAGGAGGCGACAGTCGGAGCAGGATTGAAGAGGCGAGCGTGGGGAGGCCTATAAAGGCCCAACGTCAGCAGGAGACAGCAGTCGGAGCAGGATTGAAGAGGCGAGCGTGGGGAGGCCTATAAAGGCCCAACGTCGGCAGGAGACAGCAGTCGGAGCAGGATTGGAGAGGCGAGCGTGGGGAGGCCTATAAAGGCCCAACGTCGGCGGGAGGCGATAGTCGGAGCAGGATTGGAGAGGCGAGTGTGGGGAGGCCTATAAAGGCCCAGCCAGTGCAGCTGCAGCAGGGCGAGCAGGCAATAAAGAAGTAGAAATAAATCGAAAGGTGACATCACAGCCAAGGGGGTAAGTGATTGGCTGGTGATTGATAAGTAGTTTTTCTTTTTCTTTTCTTTATCAGAAAGTAACCTTTAGCAATGTTGTTGCCAATTTAAGTTTATCTAAGAGTTAAATCATGGCAGGACATCTCGGACACGTGTTATGCTCCTCCTGTACTATGTGGGAAGTCAGGGACGCTTCCGGTGTTCCTGACAACTACGTGTGCGGGAAGTGTATCCACCTGTAGCTCCTGACGGACCGCATTGCAGCACTGGAGCTGTGGGTGGATTCACTCTGGAGCATCCACGATGCTGAGAATGATGTGCATAGCACGTTTAGTGAGTTGGTCATACCGCAGGTAAAGGGTACATCGTCAGATAGGGAATGGATCACCAACAGGAAGAGCAGTGCAAGGAATGTAGTGCAGCAGTCCCCTGCGGTCATCCCCTTGCAAAACAGATACACCGCTTTGGGTAGTGTTGAGGGGATGACTCATCAGGGGAGGGCATCAGCAGCCAGGTTCATGGCACTGTGGGTGGCTCTGCTGCACAGGAGGGCAGGAAAAAGAGTGGGAGAGCTATAGTGATCGGGGATTCAATTGTAAGGGGAATAGATAGACATTTCTGCGGCCGCAACTGAGACTCCAGGATGGTATGTTGCCTCCCTGGTGCAAGAGTCAAGGATGTCTCGGAGCGGGTGCAGGGCATTCTGAAAAGGGAGGGTGAACAGCCAGTTGTCATGGTGCATATAGGTACCAACGATATAGGTACAAAACGGGATGAGGTCCTACAAGACAAATTTAGGGAGCTAGGAGCTAAATTAAAAAGTAGGACCTCAAAAGTAGTAATCTCAGGATTGCTACCAGTGCCCCGTGCTAGTCAGAGTAGGAATCGCAGGATAGCTCAGATGAATACGTGGCTTGAGGAGTGGTGCAGATGGGAGGGATTTAAATTCCTGGGACATTGAAACCGGTTCTGGGGGAGGTGGGACTAATACAAACCGAAAAGTCTGCACCTGGGCAGGACCGGAACCAATGTCCCAGGAGGAGTGTTTGCTCGTGCTGTTGGGGGATGGGAACCTATGCAGGGAGACAGCGGGTAGAATGGGGGCAGAAGCAAAAGATAGAAAGAAGAAAAGTAAAATTGGAGAGCAGAGAAACCTAAGGCATAATGCAAAAAGGGCCACATTAAAGCAAAATTCTAAAGGGGCAAAGTGTGTTCAAAAGACAAGCCTGAAGGCTCTGTGTCTCAATGCGAGGAGTATTCAGAATAAGGTGGACGAATTAACTGCGCAGATAGCAGTTAACGGGTGTGATGTAATTGGCATCACGGAGACATGGCTCCATGGTGACCAAGGCTGGGAACTCAACATCCAGGGATATTCAATATTTAGCAAGGATAGACAGAAAGGAAAAGGAGGCGGGGTGGCATTGCTGGTTAAAGAGGAAATTAATGCAATAGCAAGAAAGGACATTCGCTTGGATAATGTGGAGCTAAGGAATACCAAGGGGCAGAAAACGCAAGTGGGAGTTGTGTACAGACCACCAAACAGTAGTAGTAAGATTGGGGACAGCATCAAACAAGAAATTAGGGATGCATGCAATAAAGGTACAGCAGTTATCATGGGTGACTTTAACCTACATGTTGATTGGGCTAACCAAGCTGGTAGTAATGCGGTGGAGGAGGATTTCCTGGAGTGTATTAGAGATGGTTTTCTCGACCAATGTATCGAGGAACCAACTAGGGAGCTGGCCATCCTCGACTGGGTGATGTGTAATGAGAAAGGACTAATTAGCATTCTTGTTGTACGAGGCCCCTTGGGGAAGAGTGAACATAACATGGTAGAATTCTTTATAAAGATGGAGAATCACACAGTTAATTCAGAAACTAGGGTCCTGAACTTAAGGAAAGGTAACTTCGATGGTTTGAGGCATGAATTGGCTAGAATAGACTGGCAAATGATACTTAAAGGGTTGACGGTGGATAGGCAATGGCAAACATTTAAAGATCACATGGATGAATTTCAGCAATTGTACATCCCTGTCTGGAGTAAAAAACGGGGAAGGTGGCTCAACCGTGGCTAACAGAAACAGATGGTAGAAATGTAAAAAGCAATAGTGGAAGGCCGAGCAAACAAAGGCAAGAAACAAAAAGGGCCACACTACATCATAATTCTAAAAGGACAAAGGGTGTTAAAAAAACAAGCCTGAAGGCTTTGTGTCTTAATGCAAGGAGTATCTGTAATAAGTTGGATGAATTAACTGTGCAAATAGATGTTAACGGAGATGATGTGATTGGGATTACGGAGACGTGGCTCCAGGATGATCAGGGCTGGGAACTCAACATCCATGGGTATTCAACATTCAGGAATGATAGAATAAAAGGAAAAGGAGGTGGGGTAGCATTGCTGGTTAAAGAGGAGATTAATGCAATAGTTAGGAAGGACATTAGCTTGGATGATGTGGAATCTGTATGGGTAGAGCTGCAAAACACCAAAGGGCAAAAAATTTCAGTGGGAGTTGTGTACAGACCTCCAAACAGTAGTAGTGATGTTGGGGAGGGCATCAAACAGGAAATTAGGGGTGCATGCAATAAAAGTGCAGCAGTTATCGTGGGTGACTTTAATATGCATATAGATTGGGCGAACCAAACTGGAAGCAATAAGGTGGAGGAGGATTTCCTGGAGTGCATAAGGGATGGTTTTCTAGACCAATATATTCAGGAAACAACGAGAGGGGAGGCCATCTTAGACTGGGTGTTGTGCAATGAGAGAGGATTAATTAGCAATCTCGTTGTGCGAGGCCCCTTGGGGAAGAGTGACCATAATATGGTGGAATTCTATATTAGGATGGAGAATGAAACAGTTAATTCAGAGACCATGGTCCAGAACTTAAAGAAGGGTAACTTTGAAGGTATGAGGCGTGAATTGGCTAGGATAGATTGGCGAATGATACTTAAGGGGTTGACTGTGGATGGGCAATGGCAGACATTTAGAGACCACATGGATGAACTACAACAATTGTACATTCCTGTCTGGCGTAAAAATAAAAAAGGGAAGGTGGCTCAACCGTGGCTATCAAGGGAAATCAGGGATAGTATTAAAGCCAAGGAAGTGGCATACAAATTGGCCAGAGATAGCAGTGAACCTTGGGACTGGGAGAAATTTAGAACTCAGCAGAGGAGGACAAAGGATTTGATTAGGGCAGGGAAAATAGAGTACGAGAGGAAGCTTGCAGGGAACATTAAGACGGACTGCAAAAGTTTCAATAGATATGTAAAGAGAAAACGATTAGTAAAGACAAACGTAGGTCCCCTGCAGTCAGAATCAGGGTAAGTCATAATGGGGAACAAAGAAATGGCAGACCAATTGAACAAGTAATTTGGTTCGGTATTCACTAAGGAGGACACAAACAACCTTCCGGATATAAAAGGGGTCAGAGCGTCTAGTAAGAAGGAGGAACTGAGGGAAATCCTTATTAGTCGGGAAATTGTGTTGGGGAAATTGATGGGATTGAAGGCCGATAAATCCCCAGGGCCTGATGGACTGCATCCCAGAGTACTTAAGGAGGTGGCCTTGGAAATAGCGGATGCATTGACAGTCATTTTCTAACATTCCATTGACTCTGGATCAGTTCCTATCGAGTGGAGGGTAGCCAATGTAACCCCACTTTTTAAAAAAGGAGGGAGAGAGAAAACAGGGAATTATAGACCGGTCAGCCTGACCTCAGTAGTGGGTAAAATGATGGAATCAATTATTAAGGATGTCATAGCAGCGCATTTGGAAAGAGGTGACATGATAGGTCCAAGTCAGCATGGATTTGTGAAAGGGAAATCATGCTTGACAAATCTTCTGGAATTTTTTGAGGATGTTTCCAGTAGAGTGGACAAGGGAGAACCAGTTGATGTGGTATATTTGGACTTTCAGAAGGCTTTCGACAAGGTCCCATACAAGAGATTAATGTGCAAAGTTAAAGCACATGGGATTGGGGGTAGTGTGCTGACATGGATTGAGAAATGGTTGTCAGACAGGAAGCAAAGAGTAGGAGTAAATGGGTACTTTTCAGAATGGTGGGCAGAGACAAGTGGGGTATCGCAAGGTTCTGTGCTGGGGCCTCAGCTGTTTACATTATATATTTATGATTTGGACGAGGGGATTAAATGTAGTATCTCCAAATTTGCGGATGACACTAAGTTGGGTGACAGTGTGAACTGCGAGGAGGATGCTATGAGGCTGAAAAGTGACTTGGATAGGTTAGGTGAGTGCAAATGCATGGCAGATGAAGTATAATGTGGATAAATGTGAGGTTATCCACTTTGGTGGTAAAAACAGAGAGACAGACTATTATCTGAATGGTGACAGATTCGGAAAAGGAGAGGTGCAACGAGACCTGGTGTCATGGTACATCAGTCATTGAAGGTTGGCATGCAGGTACAGCAGGAGGTGAAGAAAGCAAATGGCATGTTGGCCTTCATAGCGAAGGGATTTGAGTACAGGGGAAGGGAGGTGTTGCTACAGTTGTACAAGGCCTTGGTGAGGCCATACCTGGAGTATTGTGTACAGTTTTGGTCTCCTAACTTGAGGAAGGACATTCTTGCTATTGAGGGAGTGCAGCGAAGGTTCACCAGACTGATTCCCGGGATGGCGGGACTAACATAATCAGAAAGACTGGATCAACTGGGCTTGTATTCACTGGAGTTCAGAAGAATGAGAGGGGATCTCATGAAAACGTTTAAAATTCTGACGGGTTTAGACAGGTTCGATGCAGGAAGAATGTTCCCAATGTTGGGGAAGTCCAGAACCAGGGGTCACAGTCTTAGGATAAGGGGTAAGCCATTTAGGACCGAGATGAGGAGAAACTTCTTCACCCAGAGAGTGGTGAACCTGTGGAATTCTCTACCACAGAAAGTTGTTGAGGCCAATTCACTAAATATATTCAAAAAGGAGTGAGATGTAGTCCTTACTACTAGGGGGATCAAGGGGTATTGTGAGAAAGCAGGAATGGGGTACTGAGGTTGCATGTTCAGCCATGAACTCATTGAATGGTGGTGAAGGCTCGAAGGGCCAAATGGCCTATTCCTGCGCCTATTTTCTATGTTTCTATGTTTCTATGTAACACGGGAAATTAAGGATAGTGTTAAATCCAAGGAAGAGGCACATAAATTGGCCAGAAAAAGCAACAAACCTGAGGACTGGGAGAAATTTAGTATTCAGCAGAGGAGTACAAAGGGTTTAATTTGGAGGGGGAAAAATAGAGTCCAAGAAGAAGCTTGCCAGGAACATTACAACTCACTGCAAAAGCTTCTATCGATATGTGAAGAGAAAAAAATTAGTGAAGACAAATGTAGGTCCCTTACAGTCAGATTGAGATAAATTTATAATGGGAACAAAGAAATGGCAGACCAATTGAACAAATAATTTGGTTGTCTTCACAAAGGAAGACACAAGCCACCTTCCGGAAGTACTAGTTGACCGAGAGTCGAGTGAGAAGGAGGAACTGAAGGATATCCTTATTAGGCGGGACATTGTGGCAGGGAAATTGATGGGATTGAAGGCCGATAAATCCCCGGTGCCTGAAAGTCTGCATCCCAGAGTACTTAAGGAAGTGGCCCTAGAAATAGTGGATGCATTGGTGATCATTTTCCAACAGTCTATCAACTCTGGATCAGTTCCTATGGACTGGAGGGTAGCTAATGTAACACCACTTTTTAAAAAGGGAGGGAGAGAGAAAACGGGTAATTTTTGACTGGGTAGCCTGACATCAGTAGTGGGGAAAATGTTGGAATCGATTACTAAGGATGAAATAGCAGCGCATTTGGAAAGCGGTGACAGGATCGGTCCAAGTCAGCATGGATTTATGAAAGGGAAATCATGCTTGACAAATCTTCTGCAATTTTTTGAGGATGTAACTCGTAGAGTGGACAAGGGAGAACCAGTGGATGTGGTGTACTTGGATGTTCAAAAGGCTTTTGAGAAGGTCCCACACAAGAGATTGATGTGCAAAATCAAAGCACATGGTATTGGGTGTAACATACTGACATGGATAGAGAACTGGTTGGCAGACAGGAAGCAGAGAATTGGGATAAACGGGTCCTTTTCAGAATGGCAGGCAGTGACTAGTGGAGTGCCGCAGGGCTCAGTGCTGGGACCCCAGCTCCTTACAATATACATCAATGAATTGGATGAAGGAATTGAGTGTAATATCTCCAAGTTTGCAGATGACACTAAACTGGGTGGTGGTGTGAGCTGTGAGGGGGACGCTAGGAGGCTGCAGGGTGACTTGGACAGGTTAGGTGAGTGGGCAAATGCATGGCAGATGTGGATAAATGTGAGGTTATCCACTTTGCGGGCAAAAACACGAAGACAAAATATTATCTGAATGGCGGCAGATTAGGAAAAGGGGAGGTGCAACGAGACCTGGGTGTCATGGTTCATCAGTCATTGAAAGTTGCATACAGGTACAGCAGGCGGTGAAGAAGGCAAATGGTATGTTGGCCTTCATAGCGAGGGAATTTGAGTATAGGAGCAGGGAGGTCTTCCTATAGTTGTACAGGGCCTTGGTGAGGCCTCACCTGGAATATTGTGTTCAGTTTTGGTCTCCTAATCTGAGGAAGGACGTTCTTGCTATTGAGGGAGTGCAGTGAAGGTTCACCAGACCTTGGCAGGACTGACATATGAGGAGAGACTGGATCAACTGGGCCTTTACACATTAGAGTTTAGAAGGATGAGAGGGGATCTCATAGAAACATATAAGATTCTGACGGGATGGGACAGGTTAGATGCGGGTAAAATGTTCCCGATGTTGGGGAAGTCCAGAACCAGGGGACACAGTCTTAGGATAAGGGGTCGGCCATTTAGGACTGAGATGAGGAGAAACTTCTTCACTCAGAGAGTTGTTAACCTGTGGAATTCCCTGCTGCAGAGAGTTGTTGATGCCAGTTCATTGGATATATTCAAGAGGGAGTTAGATATGGCCCTTATGGCTAAGGGGATCAAGGGGTCTGGAGAGAAAGCAGGAAAGGCGTAGTGAGGGAGTGATCAGCCATGATCTTATTGAATGGTGGTGCAGGTTTCAAAGGGCCAAATGGCCTACTCCTGCACCTATTTTCTATGTTTCTATAGCATTGTCCTTGGGGTTGTCTCTTAAACATGTCACAGACAGTACTCTCACGCAGGATGTGAGCCTCATCAAAGCTGCCCAGACATTTGGCATTCACTGCCATTATGATCTGGTTGTGGTCGAAAACTAGTTGGACCTTCAGGGAGTGAAATCCTTTTCTGTTACAAAAATGGTCTGGGTCCTGAGAAGGTGCCCACATGGCGATGTGAGTGCACTATATTGCTCCCTGCACCCTGGGGAACTTAGCAATGTGGTAGAATGCTCCGGCTCTGTCAGTCTGAGCCTCCGTGGTCATGGGGAAGCTGATAAAGTCCATCGTTCGCACGTACAGTGCCTCTGTTACCTGTCTAATACAACGATGGGTGGCATGGTGAGAGAGGGGAAATCTCGGCCGCGGAGGCCCGAAAGGAATCGGACGCGGAGAAAGTCAGTGCTGCCGTGACCTTGACCTCGACCGACACTGATGCCCTGATGGCAGGCTGCATATGCGGCTGGATGAGCTCACGTATTTCATTGATTACCACCTTGTGGAAGTGCAGTCTCCGAAGGCAGGTGTGGTCGGTCACGTTGAGGTAAGACCTCTTTTCCCTGTACTTGCGCAGTGTGTATGGTCTGGCCCTCCTCCTCATTCTTGCGTGTCTTAAATTGGGGAAATAATGATGTGCATCACACATTGAGCCATCTGCACTCTGCAGCATCTGCGTATTAATCGATGCAGGCTGAGAAATGGCTGGCCCCGTTGCAATCAAAGTATAATAGCGATTGATAAGAAGCAATAATTTCCTCACTAAAACAAACCCCCAATAGTCCAGAGTCTGAAAATATGTCTGTTGAGATGTTCACTTCACCTGAGAAGAACTCCAGAGTCAATCCAAATTCCACCGAAGTTGAAGCAGTCTTTTGAATGAAGCGACCTGCAATTTAAAAAATGGCACCCACACCGCTGGCTTTAGTCCACTTTTACTGGGCGTTTTTTTGGGTGAGCGATATTGTGGGCGATATGTGTGCGAGGTGGTGAAAGTGATGCTGGCTGATCACCTGGGCGTTCGTTTCGGAAAATGTGATCTTTCTGACAAAAAAAGTGGGCGGGCGGTATTATTGAATCTCGGCGTTAATTCCGTGTGGAAAGTAACGCTGGCCGATATTATGGACGTTGATTTCGCCCATTCTGATGATTCCGCCCCAAAAAAGTTGGCGGGTGGTATTATTTTTTTCGCTGCGTTACGTACATGAGGAAAGTAACGCTCGGCAATAAGTTTCTGAAAAATGCCCGTCAGTTTCCAGTTTGTGGCTAAATGGGCGATATCTGGGCGTTCTACGTCATTTCAGCGTTAAAATGGATGTTAAGTGGTTATTAAGCATGCAAAAAACATGGAAAATCTACCCCATCATTCCCCGCCCCGCCCTTGAATCTAATTTAATAATCTTTTGATGTCCTTCTTCCACTCCATCGTTAAACATTTTTGTTTTCTCTTTCTCGGCACAAAAGCTGCAGCTTCTGTGTTGGTTTTAACGTGTCAATTTTTTTTGGATTATTTTTAACATTCTTTCCTGCTAGCATTTATACTCGAGACTCCAATCGGATGTTACTATCCTGGTGACACTGCCTCCTACCTCAGTTAACTGGCTGTTTTAACCTCAAACACTATTAGTTGCAATAGTTACGCAAGTAAAACAGCTTGAACAGGAAAGATTTAAATAACTGACACCTTTTTAAGAAATGCGGTGGTTATTCTTTGGGTAAAGGTTATCTGTTCTTCGACAATAATGGCTGTTCTGAGCAGCTCTTTCTTGTATCCAATTCCTCAGGTATGTTGAGGATATCCCAGGGATGGACAGGAATGTCCATTCCTCAGAGCTGCTCAAGTCTTTTAACTCTATCGTTCTTCCTCCTCAAGGTGCTGACTCCTTGCTGAGAGATGGATCCAAGCCATTGGCCCTGAACTTCTGGCCTCGCTGGATCCAGATGGAACACGTACCGACCCGGCGAGACCTCGCAAAAGCCAGTTTTTGGTGCGCAATGTGCATGTGGCGAAAACCGGCTTTTCCGATCTGTCAAGATATCTGTTGGGGTAAAAAGAAGACTTCTTTTCCTCCAGATGGACTCCTTGATATAAGGAATCGACACCCGCCCATCCATCACGGAATCAATCAGATGAAACCTCGGTTTAACCGGATTTTATTCAAGCATGCTCGGGACGGTTTCGATGAACACTTCTCAGAACAAAAGCTTTACAATTACAGTTCTACATTTTTCGAGGTGTGTGACCCTCCTACAAAACCACTGATTGGCCGACTGCTCAGACTGGCTCTGAGTGGTTCCCCCCACCTGTCCAGTCCCATCACATGTCACCCTCCCGGAATGTGATGTTTGGTGGCGTCAACTTTGCCTCAGTTCCTCATGACGTGTTGATTAACTTTGTTTCCCAGGGTGGTGCCTCCTTATCCCTCTCCCAAGAACTCAAGTCAAAACTACCAGTCGATACCATCCTGTTCCCATGCTGCTATAATCTATGTTTCCAAACATTTTACTGTCCTTGTTCTGTACTGAATATGTAAGTTTCCATTTGTCTGTGCTAAGGTTAACACTACGGATGGTTCATTAACCATCAAGCTTTGCTGCATAGCAAGCCTTGCTGCTTCCCCTTCTTAAAACCCATTGAAAGTGAGTGTATAAGCGTGCTTTACATACAAAAGCGAGTTTTACATACAATCGGTCAATTACAATCCCTACCGTAAGACAGACGAACTCCCGATTCCTCAGAACCTCCGAATACTGATAAGCCCTACAATCTGGACCATGTGTCAGATCCATTCACGACCTTCAATACCCACTTTAGTGACCGTATTATATCCCCTTACAATATCTCTTGACAGCTCCTCCACATCCTTGTAGGAAGGATATTCGCGCGGATGAGATTGGACTTTTTGCTCATCTTTTGCCCAGCGAATGTCCTTGAAACTTTTACGCCTGGTAAAAGCAAGGGGCATAGCCTATTTTAACCAGTGTAAAAGTTTTAAAACATATAAAAAGAAAATGTAAATACACATTTTTGTAGTAAAAACCCTGTCCACTAAGTTTATTTAAAGCCTATTAAAACACGTTAAAAAAATTCCCCCAAATATTTTTTTTTCTAAAACATTTAATAAACTTTAATTTCAATTAATTTTAAATATGTGTGGTGTTTTTTTATTTATTATGTTGTGTTTGGGTGTTTTGGAGGTTATTCTCATTGATAGTAATAGGAACTCATAAAATCGGAGTTCCCATGACTATCAATGAGAATATTGCAGAGTGACTGGTTGTCCAGGCTCATGTGACTCCAGCTTCTCCGTCTGTATCTACAAGATGTGGACGCGCTGCGAAGTGCGGGAAAGGAAGGCCTCCGACCGGAATCCAAGGTGCCTCCGGGACCAACAGGTAGTTTCGTAGAAATGTTTCAGTTCAGAGACATCTGCCCGCGGGAAGTCTTCGACCCCAATTTCTGGGCCAATGGCTGCCTCCCAGCACTTTGTCCAAATGACCATTTTTCACTTGTGCACCTGAACAGTGAATCGGGTCAGAAACTGGCAAGGCCTGTTTAGTATAGGCCTTGGCGGGGTGCAAAAATCATTTTTTGGGGCATGAAACGAGATGCACATGTGACCAGGCGGAACTTTCAGCAATGGTTTCACGGCCACACTAAAGCTTACCACCCCACCACTGTTTTGACCGTTTGGATGATGTAAATCACCGTGTATCGCTGCGCTAGCACCCCGGGCGGAATTTTCGAGCATTTTGGCCAATTTAGGGTCCGCCCGAGAACCCGCCCAGAAAAACCAGATGGACCCCAGGAGCACCAGGTGCTCACGGCGCCATGTTGAAAGTGAAGGAGGAAGTCGCAGTTGTGAGTGATTGAAAGGTTTGGGATCAGAACGCTGCGTTACTGAATACTATTTGTTGTGAAGTTTATGTGAGTTTCGAGTTTGTTTTATGAAGGGCATTTAAGGACAGTTTAAAAGATGGGGGCCATGCTATGTCGGGAGCCATTCATCCTGGCTGCTATTGCCATATGGCTTCAAGCTGGAAGGCGGTTTATTGTTGATCATTTGCAACGTAATCGAAGAGGTCGCAGACGTATGGGGAGGAGGCTTTACCCCCCACGAGGTTACAGGGAGCATCGCTCATACCTCCAGCTCTCTGAGGCACAGTGTGTTAGAAGGCTGTGTTTCCGAAAAGAAGTGCTGACAGAGATATGTCAGCTCCTACAGGCAGACCTATGGCCTACCAGTGGCAACAGGACAGCACTGCCCGTCGAGGAGAAAGTCACTGTGGCACTTGCCTTCTATACCTCCGGCTCCTTTCAGGCATCAGCGGGGGACATATGCAGCATCTCACAGCACACTACACATTGCTGCATTCGCCCGGTGACTAATGCACTGTACGCATGCAGGATGGACTTCATAAACTTTCCAATGACCAGGGAGACCCAAAATGAGTGTGTTATAGGTTTTGACGATTTGCTGCCTTCCAAGGTTCAGGCTGCCCTTGACTGTACGCACATCGACCTGCAAGCACCTTTACAGAATGCGGAGGATTTCCAAAAATAAAAGGGATTCCACTCCCTAAGCGTACAGATCGTCTGCAACCATACTCAGCGCATCATGGCAGTCACTGCCCAATATCCAGGCAGCATCCATGATGCTTTCATCTTGTGTGAGAGCAGTGTCTCATGCATGTTCCAGCATCAACCACAAGGACAAAGGTTACGGCCTCGCCACCTGGCTCATGACCCCCCTCCAGGACCCTCAGACAGAAGCTGAGCATCGCCATAATGAGAGCAATGCAGCCACATGCAACATTGGCGAACAGATAATTGGAGTGTTCAAGCAGCGCTTTCGATGCCTGGACCACTCTGGAGGCTGCCTGCAATACTCCCCTCAGCAGGTCTCTGAGTTCACTGTGGTGTGCTGCATGCTACACAACTTAACCATCATGAGGGAACAGGAATTAACAATGGGGATTGCAGGACCACCTCAGGAGAGAGGGGGGAAGGGAGGAGGAGGAAGACAAAGAAGAGGAGTCTGGCGTGGAACCCATGCCACCACCACCACCACAACCACAGGGGAGGCATCGTGGAGATTTCGCCGCTGCAAAAGCCTTACATCGGCAGCTCATAATTGAACGCTTTGCTTGAAGAGTGAACGACAGGTTTGAGCATTGCCTGGCCACTCTATCCCACCATGTTGACTATTCCCCCTCTTATTCTTCAAATGAGACATTACACAGAAATGGTGAAGTAAAGAAAAAAAATATTGAACATTGTAACATTGTAAACTTTGTAACCTTCATTGTGAGACTTAAATAAAATAATGAGCTGCACCCAGCAGTGTGATAATTTAACAACATTATCAGAACATAATCCAGCATCAAGCATCATCAGCAGTGTGATACAGTCACATAAATTCTTCCCACTGTCTTTTGCCCCTTCCCTTCTCCCCCTCCCTTGCCTGCTGCTCCTAATCAAAGTGACACCAGGGCGTGTGGTAAGGCTGCCAGAGCGCTGCTGTGTTGTGGGGGGAGACAATGGAGACACTGTCTGGGGACGCACTGGACCAGCTCGTGGCGTGGAAGGCCCGGCTTCTGATTGGCTCGCCTCTTCATCGGTAGTTTGGGTGACAACTGTCGCTGATGCTTGGTCAGTGACTGAGTGGGGGGGAGACAGAATCCGGAGGAATGACAACACCTCCCATATCCCTGGAGCCACTCAGTCGTTGACGGGGTTGGCCCTCAACAACCGGAGCACCATGTAAACTAACACCTTGCTGGCCTGGTTTGGAACCGTCACTTCCCCGTGTGACAGTGGGGAATGCAGAGCGTGTGGAGGCAGCCAAGGACAACATCAGCTGCCCAAGCCGAAGCAGAGTTTGTGCCTGTGATGCGTCACATTCTGCAAGAGCTCGCTTGAGTCACCTGATCCCATGTTTTGGCCAATAGTGACTGGCCGGAGGGTGGAACTTTTAAACTGCGTGGGAGAAGCCGAGGGCGGTGAGAGCTGGTGGGTGAGTGGATAGACTTTATCTCAGGTCAGTATGGCGCAGCGTGTTGCCTTTACTGAACAAAGCAAGCTCTAAATTCACCGAGTGGGAAGAGGTTTCTGAAATCTCCTGACACAAAGGGTGTTTCACACCTTGTGTGGAGGATCTCCGTCAGTTTACAACAGATTTAAAATGGAGAAATTAAAAGTTCGGGAATTTCGGGATGAGAAGAGATGGTACAGCACTATTGCCAGAAAAGACACAAGATTCGAGATTCGGTGCAAAGTGAAAATGGCATTAGGCTAGATTTTCCATTATTTTGGCATACACACCACTCACTTAAAGTCCATTTTAACGCTGAAATAAGGTATAGCGCTCATATATCGGCCATTTAGCCACAAAATGGAAACTAACGCCCATTTCTCTGTCATTTATCGCTGAGCTTAACTTTCGGCATGAACTTAACTCCGATAAAAAATAATACCGCCCGCCCACCTTTTTGGGACGGAAAGATCAGAATGGGCGAAACCAATGCCCAAAATACCGCCCAGTGTTAATCTCGGCATGTAGTTAACGCTGAGATTTAATAATACCGCCTTTTGTGGAGTATTAAAAATATATCACTCGACACAGCAAGGTCTATATATAGAAAAAAGAGTTATTTATTAAAACCTGATTAATGAAGGGAGATCCGGTCGCATCAGAACCGTTACTGAAAGTTCTCCACGCCGATCTCACAGAACAGGCTGTGTAATTACATTTTTATACAGTTGAGATACAGTCAAAATGGTGGAACTACGTGGGGAAGTGTTCCATTGGTTAATACAGGTTACAGCAATTGGGTGCTACAGATACATTAATTTTATTGGTTACAGTAATTTCTAATGATTCCATTGGTACATTCAGTTCTGGCAACTGTTGCTAAGGAAACCCCCCCCCCCGCTCCATTCTATAGGTTATGGGTTACATTTCCGTGAACGTCTTCCCAGGCTTAACTTATCCTTGGCAGATGTCTGGTTACCCTCTGCTTTAAAAGAGGCTTTGTTCCTGTTATCTCATGTGGCTGGAACATCGTGGCTTTCTCTCATTATTTCTGTGAGCTGTCTACATAAATCCTGTGGGTGTTTTTATCTCCTAAGAGAATTTCTCTGACCTTCTATGTTCTGCCTAATTGCTGGGATGTGGAATTCAGCTATTCTACCATGAACACATTTAAACCTTTCTCTGCCTTTCTTACTTTGTATTTTAGTAACACCGAATTACTTCACCCCAGATTAAGGTTTTTCGCTCTTACAATCCCCCATTTGATCAGGTGGTAACCCCTAATACCCACCATGAACAACAATTTTCCTTTCCCTGCCTTTTCCTGTCCTGATTCGTGTGTCTCCCGCCTCGGTTTCGTTGATCAGGCGATAGGATTGGGACACACACGACCATTATCAGGTATGTATGCCGTCTTTGTGTTTGATTACCCCTTTTTGGATCTAACAAAGGCTTTCTACGTTCTTGGTTACGGGCCTTGGCCAACGTCTTCGCTCTGCGTCTCTTGTATCTGCCTGCACATTCTCCCCGGAGTATCAGCACCACTATCAGCTGCACTAGGACTAACACATGGGATATAATTCTAATCCCTATCTTGTAACTTTGCTCGGGTATGCCTCTGTGCTGTCTTTGCACTTGTTACATAACATCACCAACCAACTCAAGGCTATTACTATCTGTACTGCCACTAGTATGTGAAAGGATCTTTATCCACAGATGTATAATCTCAAGTACCAAGGTGGTTTTTTCAGGTTATCCTTTATTTCACTATCCTATTCTTTTGCCTTTATCCTTTAGCTCATAATATTTCTTAATCGTCTTTTGAGCTCATTTAAATCTTCAAGTAACAGGGGAATTGGTCCTACTTGCTCTTTCATGTCATATTTTGTTTAATCTCATTTCTTATATTTGATGTTATTGTCTTCCTGGCGTGTAAATACGTCATGCGTGCTCTTCCCACCACCACCGATACTCTGGGAGTAAAGCAAAAGTTCGGCATTGTAATGTTACAAGTCAAGCCTCCATAATCGTAAGTTCCCAGGCTAGTTACCACACAATATTCTCCTCGCCCTTTTTAGGCGTAATGTGTAGGTTTGGTTTGGGCAGGGCTTATTCCAATGACGCATCCTTCTGTAGGATTGTCAAACCCGCAGCTATCCTTGCTCCCATCTCCAACTGGGTGAGGGCATATAGTTAGGCTTCCTTCTCTCCGGCACCTGGATGAAGATATTCCCCTGATATTTCCATTCTTTTTGATCTCATACTGGTCCATCGCGGATGTACTCTTCCCCTCGTATTATCCCTATGTTTTCAACTTCATATTGAAGATAGACTTGGTTTGTTCTGGGTATCACTGGTATTATCCCTCCCTTAGGGGTTTGTTTCCTCTTACATCCTCCTGTAACCGCATACACCCTTGACATTCCTTTCAGGGTGCAGGCGTCTAATGGCCCGGTGCTGTGCCATTTCTTTCAACTGGGTGCTATTTATCCAATCTGGAACTCGCCCAGTTTGTATCTGATCCATATTGTGTCTCACCTGACCGATCATCCATCTCCCATCGGCATGACATGTGTCTCTTTGCCTGCCCTTGGAATCATCCTCTCGTTCCTACTTATTTAGCTCGTTAATTGTTCGTGCATGGCCTTCCAATACGGATATACCCTCTAGCAGTATTTTGGATGTTTTAGATCCTAATTCGAAAGATTCTATCTCTATCCCGTCCTGTTTCCTCATTAGTACCTCCATCGTTCCCCTCAAGCTATCTACTCCTGCTTGGATCGTGTGTATATCTAGTGCATCTATTAGAGAGGTCCCTGTACTTACTCCAGTTAATGTGTCATTCCCTACAGATCTCCTCTGTCTTCCTCCTTTGTGTCTCAGCTGCTTGTGATAATCATTTGCTCCTGACGTGTCACTAGCTTTTCTCAGGATTGTGTCGAGCAATCGTGTGTACTACGCTTTAGTCTTGGGGCTAAACTTTTCTGGCAGGTATTGGGCTATTAAATTTATGCTCACAGCTAACATTTCATGCTGCACATTGTCAAATAACAACATGACTTCTGTTCCAGCTTTAACTACCACATGCTTTCCCAAGGTTAATTTCCCTGGTTTACAATATTCAGGTAACATTTTGTTGCCCACTTATCTTTTGGCTTCAAGATAAACGCTCCTGACACTCAGATGCCGCCCCCTAGGGGCTGCTTTACGTAGTTGTTGTACCCTCCGGTGTTGGTAAATGCTTCTGGGCCCTCATGGGGCATCCTTGTAGCTTGTCCTTGTAGACTCGTAAGGGCGGTGATCACATTTATATACATTCTGTTGATAAAACACATCCTGGATATTCCAGGTTTTTAGTTAGATTCTTACCATTTCTATTTCAACCGGATTGTTTGCACCATTTCTCCGATTGTTTGCACCGTTTCTCCGGGCATGTGCCCTTTTCCAGATCCAGTTTATTATAGCCAGTACCCCTAATATTGCAAATATCCATCCTAATTCTCTAAAAAGTCCATCTGTCGTACCTTTATATTCTTTCAGCTGGGATCAGTGTGTCCAGCAGCCCCTACCTTTCATATTATCTGAATGGCGGCAGATTAGGAAAAGGGGAGGTGCAACGAGACCTGGGTGTCATGGTTCATTAGTCATTGAAAGTTGGCATGCAGGTACAGCGGTGGTGAAGAAGGCAAATGGTATGTTGGCCTACATTGCTAGGGGATTTGAGTATAGGAGCAGGGAGGTCTTACTGCAGTTGTACAGGGCCTTGGTGAGGCCTTACCTGGAATATTGTTTTCACTTTTGGTCTCCTAATCTTGCTATTGAGGAAGTGCAGCGAAGGTTCACCAGACTGATTCCAGGGATGGCTGGACTGTCATATGAGGAGAGACTGGATCAACTGGGCCTTTATTCACTGGAGTTTCGAAGGATGAGAGGGGATCTCATAGAAACGTATAAGATTCTGACCGGACTGGACAAGTTAGATGCGGGAAGAATGTTCCTGATGTTGGGGAAGTCCAGAACCAGGGGACATAGTCTTAGGATAAGGGTTAGGCCATTTAGGACTGAGATGAGGAGAAACTTCTTCACTGAGAGTTGTTAACCTGTGGAATTCCCTGCCGCAGAGAGTTATTGATGCCAGTTCATTGGATATATTCAAGAGGGAATTAGATATGGCCCTTACGGCTAAGGGGATCAAAGAGTATGGAGAGAAAGCAGGAAAGGGGTACTGAGGGAGTGATCAGCCAAGATCTTATTGAATGGCGGTGCAGGCTCGAAGGGCCGAATGGCCGACTCCTGCACCTATTTTCTATGTTTCGATGTTTCTATATTCATGCAAGCATACCTATCGCCTCTAATTAATGTCTCATATGGTCTGATCCACCTATGTGTGAACCCTGGTTTCTCTGCCACCTCCTTAACCATTACCTTCGCCCCCACTTCGGGGATTATAGCCGAAGCGGTTATCTCATTGCCTTCATCCTCCTCCTTCTGCCTTTCCCAGACCTCCTGTCGCATACCTTTCAACTGCTCACTCAATTCCCTCACATACTTTCTGATTCTGTCTCATAGGGGGCCTAAGTCGGCTCCTCCTGTCACTATTCCTTTCATTCTCTCTACCATCCCTGAACTCTAGGGGTGATATGAGATGTGAAACTTCTGCTTAATACCGAATATTCTACAAGTTTCTTTTATCACTTGACCAGTGAAATGAGTTCCTTGATCCGAGTCAATCATGTGGTAATAGGACTGCCTCCCATTTAGCATTTCCACCAGTGTGTGTTTTGTGTGCAGTATTATTTCTCCTGTCATTATGACAGGCTCGCTAATTTTGACTGCCCAAGTGGCACAATCCAGTGGGGCCACACATCTGGACAGACCGGCAGCCGCTGGTGATTGCTGTGTCGAGCAGTAAGCTACGGGTCTCATCCTATCCCCATACATTTATGTCACCGCGGCTCCATAGAAACTGCCCTGTTCTCACAATATACATGGAACGGGAGATCCATGTTCGGAAGTCCCAGCCCTGGAGCTGACATTAGGGCTTCCTTCAGATTACCATATGCTGCTCCTTGTTCGGGGCCCCACTCTATAGTTTCTAAGGATGGTCTTCTCCCTTTCACTAGCCGCTGTATTGGTTCTGCAATTGCTGCGAAGTTAGGTACAAAATTTCTGCAATAGTTAAAGAGCCCCAGTACTTATGCACTCCTCGGACTGTTTTTGGTCGGGGCATGATCCTCATGGCCTCCTTCCTGTTATTGGACATGGTCCTAGTTCCTTGGGATATTTCGTGTCCCAGGTACTGTACCACAGCTTGGCTGACTTGTGCCTTTTTGGGATTTACTTTGAATCCTGCGTCCTGCAGGACTTCCAGGATCTCTATAAGTCCTCCTGTGTGCCGCCTATCATCCTCAGATGCTATCAGTAGGTCATCTATATATTGTAGTATAGTACTCCTATACGGGGTTAAATCCACCTTTTGTATGGCTTGACTCATGGTCCGGTGGAATATAGCCGGGCTATTGTGGAACCCTTGTGGAACCTGTGTCCAGGTGTACTGATGGTTGCCGACTGTGAAGGGGGAACTTATCTTGGGACTCTTTTGCCAGGGGTATGGACCAGAATCCAATGGCTATGTCTAATAGTGTGAAGACCTTATGTTCTGATTTTAATCCATTAAGTATTGTGGCTGGGCTGGCCACGATGGGATGTTGACGGGGAGTCACCTTATTGAGGGCATTATAATCAATAGTTACCCGGTATGATCCGTCCAGCTTTTGCACGGGCCAAACAGGGGAACTTGTTGTTCCCTCTACCTCTCGGCGTATACCGGTTTCCAGTAAATCCCTCACTATCTGTCTCACAGCCTGTGCGGCTTCTGGTTTTATCGGGTAGTTGGGCACTTCCCACATTAGCATGCCATTCAAAATTACTCTGTTTCCCGAAGTTTTTCTCGATTGTTTCCAGTTGTTTTAGTTTTATTTCTTCTTTTTTTTAAAAAAGAGATCAGATTTAACTTTTTATTTTAAATGTATCTCAGTATTTTGTTGTGCCTATTCTTAACCAGTGGTACTTGAAACCTTCACAACAAAATTAACTCTTCACTGTTCCCATCCTAATCTCTGCTCCTCTTTTGTAGTATTTGTATTTATTGTTGGGTTACAAAATGTCAAATATGGTAATGCTGTTTTTTTTTTAATATCGGACTTATCATTTATGCTTATAGTTTCAAAGTGATTCACAGATCACAGAATGCAAAGTTCTAGTTTTATAATTATGTGCCTTACTTCAGTTTTAGAAGCTGAACATCAAAAACTCCAATCCAAGTAGGAATAGCATAAGTGGAAAATCTTTTGCTCTGTAACTTCAAGATATACTTTGTGATACAGTACCTCATAAATTACATATTTTTAAGCTTCAGCTTCTGATGCAGTCATTGAGGTAAAATTACACAGATGTGTACTTTTATTAAAAGGCTTCCAAACACAAGATTTTCCAATACCACCAAAATGTTTATCAAGGAGAATCATCTGAAATATCTCAAAATCCCAATTCAAATATTGTACTGACAATCTTTTATTCAAAATTCTTTTTACTGAGCTGGAAGCTTTCATGTCAAGGTTTTACACAAAAAAAATGGGGGCGTACTTCCCCAGCCCGCAGCCTCGAGAGACCCACGCAGACTTTTTTTAAAGGCATTACAACTTCCCTTCTCCTTTCTTTATCTCATTCCTAGACTAAATTTATTGTCTTTCAACCCAATGTAATCAATGATTAAGTGTTTTCTTTTGACAAGTAAGTGAGAGTGTTGACATTTTTAAAAAAATAAACGGGACCACGCATTTTTTATAGCTCCGGAACTTATCATCCGAATAAATCCACACCTGCGTTTCTAACTTAAAATGCAATTCAATTCTAGGTTCACACTTTCTTAAAACTTCCCACATACAGGACAACACTACAAAGGGTTAAAAAAAAACTTTCACTCTGTCCGAAAATGTGGGTGGAGCGAAAACAAACAGACAACACCACCATTTTTTTCAAACAGGCTTTCAGACACATGAAAAATTCATTGATTCCCACCTCAAATATTCCGCAGTCAAAAATCACACAAGCACTTTTCATTCAAAGACAGACATTCACAAAAGTCTCTTTTCATTCAACAAAGCTTATTCATTGTTTGGCCGGCTCTATTTTTGGATCCATACGTCACGTAACATAGTCACTATCAGGTTTTTTATGGTCGTCTGAAAAATATACCAGCCCCCCATGGGAGCAGTGTCCAATATATCTTTACACGCAATACTCAGCTTTTGGTATGTCTACCCCTATATCGGTTTCACTGTATTCTCAGATACTGACCGTCTTACCACTTGTATCACCTAACCCCGGTGTCAATGGTCTCACTGACTTTATATTGATTTAAACTATATCTCTAGATACTGACTGTACCTCTAATCAGTTTCCCCTACCCCTAGAGCCTGCAATCCCATTGACACCCTTATCGATTTATCTGTATTCTAGATACTAATGGTTCCTCTACCCGGTTCCCCTTGAACTTAAAGGCCACATCCTCATCGATGCCTTCTGACAGGGCAATTGGGAAGTCACGATAGACACTAAGTCTTTTACACCATAACAGACCTTCCACAGATTCTGGTGCCCCGGGCAACAGACACATCTCGTAACGTCTCACATCGGATTATGAGTGGTAGTTAAAGATACTCACTCATGATGGATTCGTATACGCTCATCTGTAGGCTGCCCGTTGTACCCTGCTCACTGTGCCAAAATGTTGTGGAGTATTAAAAATATAACACTCGACACAGAAAGGTCTATATACATATATAGAGAGAGAGAGAGAGAAAAGAGTTGTTTATTAAAACCTGATTAATCAAGGGAGATCCGGCCTCATCAGTACCGTTACTGAGTGCTCTCCACGCCGATCTCACAGGACAGGCTGTGTAATTACATTTTTATACAGTTGAGATACAGTCAAAATGGTGGAACTACGTGGGGAAGTGTTCCATTGGTTAACACAGGTTACAGCAATTGGGTGCTACAGATACGTTAATTTTATTCGTTACTGTAATTTCTAATGATTCCATTGATACATTCAGTTCTGGTGACTGTTGCTGAGGAAAAGCCCCCCTATAGGTTATGGGTTACATTTCTGTGAACATCTTTCCAGGCTAACTTATCCTTGGTAGATGTTTGGTTACCCTCTGCTTTAAAAGAGGCTTTGTTCCTGTTATCTCATGTGGTTGAAACATCGTGGCCTTCTCTCATTATTTCTGTGAGCTGTCGACATAAATCCTGTGGGTGTTTTTATCTCCTGAGAGAATTTCTCTGACCTTCTATGTTCTGCTTAATTGCTGGGATGTGGAATTCAGCTATTCCACCATGAACACATTTAAACCTTTCCCTGCCTTTCTTACTTTGTATTTTAGGAACACCGAATTACTTTACCCGATTTGCTCTTACACCGCCCGCCCACTTTTATTTGTTGTAAAGATCACATTTGCCGAAACTAACGCCAGAAAATTGCCCAGCGTTACTTTCGGCACCTTGCACACATATCGCCGACAATAATGAAAGGGATAGACAAGATCGAGGCAGAGAGGTTGTTTCCACTGGTCGGGGAGACTAGAACTAGGGGGCACAGCCTCAAAATACGGGGGAGACAATTTAAAACCGAGTTGAGAAGGAATTTCTTCTCCCAGAGGGTTGTGAATCTGTGCAATTCTCTGCCCAAGGAAGCAGTTGAGGCTAGCTCATTGAATGTATTCAAATCACAGATAGATAGATTTTTAACCAGTAAGGAAATTAAGGGTTATGGGGAGTGGGCAGGTAAGTGGAGCTGAGTCCACGGCCAGATCAGCTATGATCTTTTTGAATGGCGGAGCAGGCTCGAGGGGCTAGATGGCCTCCTCCTGTTCCTAATTTTTATGTTCTTATGTTCTTACTGCTCACCGAAAAATCCGCTGTGAAAAAGTTGCTCTCACCTGAACTAATCACAGCCATTTTGTAATTCGCAGGTTGCTTCATTTAAAAAGCTGCTTCAACTTCGCAGGAGTTTGGATGTACTCTGGAGTTCCTTTAAGGTGATGTGAACATCTGAACAAACATCTTATCATACTGTGGACGATTGGAATTTACTTTAGGTGTCTTTGTGGGGACATTTATTGTTTGTGAGCAATCAGTGTAATCCTGATACTTAGTGGAATGGGGCCTGTCCTTTCTCAGCCTGTCTTGATGAGTACTCACATGTTGCAGACTCGAGATGACAGAAGATATATTCAACAGCATTATGTGCCCAATCTAAGATGTGCCAGACTGACGAGGAGGACGAGACCTTACACCACCCACACTTACAGGGAGAAGCGGTCTTACCTGAACTTGTCCGATAACACCTGCCTTAGGAGACTCCGCTTCCACAAGGAGGTTATCAGTGAGATATGCCAGATCATCAGGGGCGATGTGCAGCTTGCCAGCACCATCAGGAGCGCAGAGTCCGTCAAGGTCAAGGTCACCATGGCACTTTCGTTCTACGCATCGGGTTCCTTTCAGGCCTCAGCTGGCGACATTTGTGCTATATCTCAACATGCCACACATTGCTGCATTAGACCGGTTGCTGAAGTCCTTTATGCATGCAGAATGGACTTTATCAGCTTCCCCATGACCAGGGAGGCTCAGACTGAGAGGGCTTTAGGATTCTACCAAATATCTAACTTCCCCAAGGTGCAAAGAGCAATAGACTGTGTGCACATCGCGATGCAGGCACCTTTTCAGGATGCAGAGGTTTTTCGAAACCGAAAGGGATTCCACTCCTTGAATGTACAATTCGTTGTCGACCTCCAGCAAATAATTATGGCAGTGAATGCCAAATTTTCGGGCAGCATCCATGATGCTCACATCCTGTGTGAGAGCGC
Source organism: Pristiophorus japonicus (assembly GCF_044704955.1). Taxonomy (NCBI): domain Eukaryota; kingdom Metazoa; phylum Chordata; class Chondrichthyes; family Pristiophoridae; genus Pristiophorus; species Pristiophorus japonicus. Next base: position 117,769,995 of record NC_091982.1, on the reverse strand, counting down.
TGTATCTGACATGTTTACCAGTCAGCCACAAGGTCAATGTTGGATGCTTGGTGACAAAAGATTTGGCCTCACCACCTGGCTGATGACCCCCTGCGTGACATCCACACCGAAGCCGAGAAGCGATACAACGAGAGCCACACGCAATATTGTCGAGAAAACCATTGGAATGCTTAAACAGCGCTTTAGATGCCTGGACCAGTCAGGAGGCGAGCTCCAATACCACCCTGAGCAGGTAGCTCAATTCGTGGTGGTGTGCTCCATGCTGCACAACTTGCCTATCAGGAGGGGACAAGAATTGCCAGAAGGGACTCCCAGTCCACCTCAGGAGAGAGAGGAAAAGGAGGAAAAGACGCTGACCTTGGGGCTGACAATCAGGCTGGTGCTGAAACCATGCCCCCACCTCTCGAATGCAGGAAAGGGCCCATGGTGGCTACACAGCTGCAAGATTCTTACGTGAGCAGCTCATAAATGAGCACTTTGCTTCAAAGAACGTTGGTGGTATTTACAAAGCTGCAACACTGCTGGGTTGCAGCTCATACATCAATGGTGTGCATCACCTTGGTGACAGTTAAAATTTAAGTTGATTCAAGTTAAGTGTAATTATACCCTTTCATTTTGAGGAATCACCAGTGTGTAATGGTGCAGCTATCTGAGACAATGCGCAACAAGGTTGTTAAATAAAAAACATTTAATCCGTACATTTGTGAGAAATCACAATTATAACTGTAAAAAACAGCTCGCCCCATCCCCGCCCCACAACAAATTGATCACATTTACATCATTCAAATGGTCAACATTTCCAGCAGCACAGAACACAAATGCAAACCAACAAGGTAGCCCCACTCGCCCCTTCCCCCACCCTCCCAACAAAATAGCACCAACAACATAAAAATATGCCCAAGACAACACCTGCGGCCATGCACCTCACTTTTCTTCTCCCTGCCCCCACAACCCCGCTTCACCTCCCCACCTCTACCCCTTCCCCTTCCCCTCCTGACTCCAAGCCGCCTGGCCGAGGAGCTCCTCAGGCGTTGTTTCATTGAGGGGGGCGGTGACAGCAGAATCGCTGCTTGGACGGATAGGGGAGAAGACTGTCCCGAGATGGGGATGTGCTCCGAACCAGAAGCAAGTTCTTCCTCCTTGCTTTCATGTGCCATTAGCAATGGGGGTGTGGCACCTTGGAGTGCAGTGCCACGCTCCGGGACCACTGGGAGGCTTCTGCCACCAGTGTTCCTGGCTATCAGCTGCAGGCACTCCGCCATCCTCGGTCATGGTGGTGGACATGCTGGCCAGCTGTTGGGATATGCCCCTCATTGTCTGGAGGATCTGCTGACCTATGTCAACCCTCCTCCTGGACAAGCGTACCATGTCCCCGCTCAGATCTGCCGCTCGTGGAGCAGACCTGCCACGTTGAACCAATCTCCGCTTGGTCGGCACCATCCTGGAGACACCTGCGGTGCCCTGTGGCAAGGTGCTTGGGCCCAGTATCTCCACGGTGGGGGTGGGAATGGCCGCAGGAGCACTTGATGTCATCGGTGTCGAATGGATTAAGGAGCTTGGCGATGCAGGCTCCTCGAAGTCGGCACTGTCATCCGTTGAGAAGGGACCCAGCAGATCCATGGGCGAGAATCCAGGCTCCTCAGCACCAGACGGAAGATTGTCCGGCGAGTCCGTTCCCCCACCCCTACCTTCTGGGCTCGGTGTTCTTGCACGGGACTGCGCTGCTGGCTGAGCTGCAAAACATAAATGAGGCTATGGACTGGAGGGGAGCTAATGTAACACCACTTTTTTAAAAAGGAGGGAGAGAGAAAATGGGTAATTATAGACCGGTTAGCCTGACCTCAGTAGTGGGGAAAATGTTGGAATCAATTATTAAAGATGAAATAGCAGCGCATTTGGAAAGCAGTGACACGATCGGTCCAAGTCAGCATGGATTTATGAAAGGGAACTCATTCTGAAGACAAATTTTCTGGAATTTTTGAGGATGTAACTGGTAGACTGGACAAGGGAGAACCAGTGGATGTGGTGTATTTGGACTTTCAAAAGGCTTTTGACAAAGTCCCACACAAGAGATTAGTGTACAAAATTAAAGCACACAGTATTGGGGGTAATGTACTGATGTGGATAGAGAACTGGTTGACAGAGACAAAGCAGAGCGTTGGGATAAACGGGTCCTTTTCAGAATGGCAGGCAGTGACTAGTGGGGTGCCGCAGGGCTCAGTTTTTGGACTCCAGCTCTTCACAATATACATTAATGATTCAGATGAAGGAATTGAGTGTAATATCTCCAAATTTGCAGATGACACTAAACTGGATGGTGGTGTGAGCTGTGAGGAGGATGCTAAGAGGCTGCAGGTTGACTTGGACAGGTTAGGTGAGTGGGCAAATGCATGGCAGATGCAGTATAATGTGGATAAATGTGAGGTTATCCACTTTGGGGGCAAAAACACAAAGGCAGAATATTATCTGAATGGCGGCAGATTAGGAAAAGGGGAGGTGCAATGAGACCTGGGTGTCATGGTACATCAGTCATTGAAAGTTGGCATGCAGGTACAGCAGGCGGTGAAGAAGGCAAATGGTATGTTGGCCTTCATAGCTAGGGGTTTTGAGTATAGGAGCAGGGAGGTCTTACTGCAGCTGTACAGGGCCTTGGTGAGGCCTCACCTGGAATATTGTGTTCAGTTTTGGTCTCCTAATCTGAGGAAGGACGTTCTTGCTATTGAAGGAGTGCACCGAAATTTCACCAGATTGATTCCCGGGATGGCTGGACTGACATATGAGGAGAGACTGCATCGACTGGGCCTTTATTCACTGGAGTTTAGAAGGATGAGAGGGGATCTCAGAGAAACATAAAATTCTGACGGGACTGTACAGGTTAGATGTAGGAAGAATGTTCCTGATAGAAACATAGAAACATCGAAAATAGGTGCAGGAGTAGGCCATTCGGCCCTTCTAGCTTGCACCGCCATTCAATGAGTTCATGGCTGAACATGCAACTTCAGTACCCCATTCCTGCTTTCTCGCCATACCCCTTGATCCCCCTAGTAGTAAGGACTTCATCTAACTCCTTTTTGAATATATTTAGTGAATTGGCCTCAACAACTTTCTGTGGTAGAGAATGTCGAGAAGCAGGGGACACAGTCTAAGGATAAGGGGTAAGCCATTTAGGACTGGGATGAGGAGAAACTTCTTCACTCAGAGAGTTGTTAACCTGTGGAATTCCATACCGCAGAGAGTTGTTGAAGCCAGTTCATTGGATATATTCAAGAGGAAGTTAGATTTGGCTCTTACAACTAAAGCGATCAAGGGGTATGGAAAGAAAGCAGAAAAGGGGTACTGAGGTGAATGATCAGCCATGACCTTATTGAATGGTGGTGCAGGCTCGAAGGGCGAAATGGCCTACTTCTGCACCTATTTTGTATGTTTCTATGTTTTTATGTAGAGGAGAAGGAGGTGCTAGGGCACAAGGTGATTCCAGCACTACACACAGCATATGCACGACAAAAGCACCATCGCTATCAAGATCATCACAGACATCAAATTTCATGACCATCACCAAATTCAGCATTGCAATGATTCTCATGAGGCCATTATTATTTAGAGAACACTTTTATGATTCATCTATCATATATTATTGGTCGGATATGAATGGGTGTGATATCTGTTGACTTGGCATCACGCAATGGTGTGTACTTTTCTCACATGGCATATCAGGTTCTACAGCTGCATGTGTTACCAAATGGGGGTCGCTCCCTACTAGTGCCAGCACCTGCTCCTCGATGTCGGTGAGCTCGATGATGAATGGTGGCCCACCTCCCATTCACCTCTGCTCGGCCCTATTCTTGGAAAGCATTTTCTGTGAAAGGTAACAACAGCACGACATGAGATCATTGCATGATATCAGTGCTAGGTACTGTCAGAGACTGATACAACACATACCCGACAGATGTAATCAAGATTATTATGAAACTTATCATTCTTTACCTAAAGACGCACACCGTGAACGCAGGCTTTGAGTACAACATTCTCGGTATAAGTGCAAGACATCACATCTGATTTTAATCACTCATTACACTTACAATTCCAATTATATAAATATATAAGTACATGTAAATAAATGTAATACTTACTCTGGCACATCTGACAAGGTTGTTCCAGCGCTTGCGGCACTGGATGCCCTCGCACACCTCGTTGGTCGTCGATGAGACCATCTCGGCTATGTCGGCCCATATCTTCTGGTAGACATTTGGGGTGGGCTTTCCACGCCCACCCTGGGTCAATTGGCCCCAGCGTGACATGACCTCCTGCATGAGGGAGGCATTCGCCTCATCCAAGAACCTCGCTCTTTTTTATCCTCTCAATTTTTCTTCTCCCAGCTCACTGCTTTCACCAGCGTCAGTCTCCACAGTGTGCCATGTCACCTCCTCCATCCCTTCCTTTTAAATATTATTTTTTCGATAAAAACTCGTTGCCAACTACGTTCTTTTTGCTCTTTCGGCTTTTTGCTGCGGGTGAATCTCCCTCCTGCCTCCCACAACAGCCAAACACCCACACAACACACCCATACATGCTTTCAGTTCCTCTCCGCTCCCTCTCTCTCTGTCTCCTCTTATGCGCATGTAATGATGACCCCTGACCTCCTGAACCATGGGAAATGAGCATTGCCATGCCATTGGTATGGATGTCAACACTTTACGGCAGAAGATCAAAAAAATTTAACACTAATGCCCATTTCAGATTGCGCCTAATACCACAAAATTAGACACAGTGCATCCCATTGTGAGAAGCTACACATTTTTGAATATGGGACGAAAGGCGGATAAATCCCCTGGACATGATGGTTTACATCCTAGGGTCTTAAGAGAAGTAGCGGCAGGGATAGTGGATGCATTGGTTGTAATTTACCAAAACTCCCTGGATTCAGGGGTAGTCCCAGCAAATTGGAAAACTGCAAATGTAATGCCCCTATTTAAAAAAGGAGGCAGACAAAAAGCAGAAAACTATCGACCAGTTAACCTAACATCTGTGGTTGGGTAAATGTTCGAGTCCATTATTAAAGAAGCAGTAGTAGGACATTTTGGAAAAGCAGAATTTGGTCAGGCAGAGTCAGCATGGATTTATGAAGGGGAAGTCATGTTTGACAAATTGGCTGGAATTCAGTGAGGATGTAATGAACAGGGTGGATAAAGGTGAACCAGTGGATGTGTGTATTTGGACGATCCAGAAGGCATGTGACAAGGTACCACATAAAAGGTTACTACGCAAACCACAGTTCACAGGGTTGGGGGTAATATTTTAGCATGGGTAGAGCATTGGCTAACTAACAGAAAACAGAGAGTGGGGATAAATGGCTCATTGTTGGGTTGGCAACCAGTAACTAGTGGGGTGCCGCAGGGATCGTGCTGGGACCCCAACTATTTACAATCTATATTAACGACTTGAAAGAAGGGACCGAGTGTAATGTAGCCAAGTTTGCTGCTTCTGCAAAGATGGGAGGAAAACTAATGTGTGAAGAGGACACGAAAAATCTGCAAAAGGACGTGGACAGGCTAAGTTGTAGGCAAAAATTTGGCAGATGAAGTATAATGTTGGAAAGTGTGAGGTCATGCAGTTTGGCAGAAAAAAAATCAAAGACCAAGTTATTATTTAAATGGAGAAAAATTGCAAAGTGCTGTAGTACAGCGGGACCTATGGGTACTTGTGCATGAAACACAAGGTCCCACAAAAGAGCTTAATGTGCAAAGTTAAAGCACAAGGGATTGGGGGTAGTGTGCTGACATGGATTGAGAACTGGTTGTCAGACAGGGAGCAAAGAGTAGGAGTAAATGGGTACTTTTCAGAATGGCAGGCAGTGACTAGTGGGGTACCGCAAGGTTCTGTGCTGGGGCCCCAGCTGTTTACATTGTACATTAATGATTTGGACGAGGGGATTAAATGTAGTATCTCCAAATTTGCGGATGACACTAAGTTGGGTGGCAGTGTGAGCTGCGAGGAGGATGCTGTGAGGCTGCAGAGTGACTTGGATAGGTTAGGTGAGTGGGCAAATGCATGGCAGAATAAGTATAATGTGGATAAATGTGAGGTTATCCACTTTGGTGGTAAAAACAGAGAGACAGACTATTATGTGACATATTAGGAAAAGGGGAGGTGCAACGAGACCTGGGTGTCATGGTACATCAGTCATTGAAGGTTGGCATGCAGGTACAGCAGGCGGTTAAGAAAGCAAATGGTATGTTGGCCTTCATAGCAATGGGATTTGAGTACAGGGGCAGGGAGGTGTTGCTACAGTTGTACAGGGCCTTGGTGAGGCCACACGTGGAGTATTGTGCACAGTTTTGGTCTCCTAACGTGAGGAAGGACATTCTTGCTATTGAGGGAGTGCAGCGAAAGTGCACCAGACTGATTCCCGGGATGGTGAGACTGACATATCAAGAAAGAATGGATCAACTGGGCTTGTATTCCATGGAGTTCAGAAGAATGAGAGGGGATCTCATAGAAACGTTTAGAATTCTGATGGGTTTAGACAGGTTAGATGCAGGAAGAATGTTCCCAATGGTGGGGAAGTCCAGAACCAGGGGTCACAGTCTAAGGATAAGGGGTAAGCCATTTCGGACCGAGATGAGGAGAAACTTCTTCACCCAGAGAGTGGTGAACCTGTGGAATTCTCTACCACAGAAAGTTGTTGAGGCCAATTCACTAAATATATTCAAAAAGGAGTTAGATGTAGTCCTTACGACTCGGGGGATCAAGGGGTATGACGAGAAAGCAGGAATGGGGTACTGAGGTTGCATGTTCAGCCATGAACTCATTGAATGGCGGTGCAGGCTCGAAGGGCCACATGGCCTACTCCTGCACCTATTTTCTATGTTTCTATGTTTCTATGTTTCTAGTATGCAGGTACAGCAAGTGATCAGGAAGGCCAATGGAATCTTGGCCTTTATTGCAAAGAGGATGGAGTATAAAAGCAGGGAAGTCTTGCTACAGCTATACAGGATATTGGTGAGGCCACACCTGGAATACTGCGTGCAGTTTTGGCTTCCATATTTACGAAAGGATATACTTGCTTTGGAGGCAGTTCAGAGAAGGCTCACTAGGTTGATTCCGGGGATGAGGGGGTTGACTTCTGAGGAAAGGTTGAGAAGGTTGGGCTTCTCCTCATTGGAATTCAGAAGAATGAGAGGTGATCTTATCGAAACAAATAAGATTATCAGGGGGCTTGACAAGATGGATACAGAGAGGATGTTTCCACTGATAACGGAGACAAGAACTAGAGGGCATAATCTTAGAATAAGGGGCCACTCATTTAAAACTGAGATGAGGAGAAATTTCTTCTCTCAGAGGGTTGTAAATCTGTGGAATTCGATGCCTCAGAGAGCTGTGGAAGCTGGGACATTGAATAAATTTAAGAAATAGACAGTTTTTTAAACGATAAGGGAATAAGGGGTTATGGAGAGTGGGGATGGAAGTGGACCTGAGTCCATGATCCGATCAGCAATGATCGTATTTAATGGTGGAGCAGGCTCGAGGGGCCGTATGGCCTACTCCTGCTCCTATTTTTTATATTACGTACAGGCCATTCACTACACACAGCTCACGACAGGCTGCGCACTCATCGTCAACATAGGCAGTCCCTCCGAATCGAGAAAGACTTGCTTCCACTCTTAGCATGAGTTCGTAGGTGGCTGTACAGTCCAATAAGAGAACCACAGTCTCTGTCACAGGTGGGACAGATAAGCGTTGAAGGGAAGTGTGGGCGGGGAGCCTGGTTTGCCACACGTTCCTTCCGCTGCCTGAGCTTGATTTCTGCATGCTCTCAGCGACGATACTCGAGGAGCTCAGTTCCCTCCCGGATGCACTTCCTCCACTTAGGTCGGTCTTTGGCCAGAGACTCCCAGGTGTCAGTGGGGATGTCGCACTTTAGCAGGGAGGCTTTGAGGGTGTCTTTGTAACGTTTCCTCTGCCCACCTTTGGCTCGTTTGCCGTGGACGAGTTCTGAGTAGAGCACTTGCTTTGGGAGTCTCGTATCTGGCATGCGAACTGTGTGGCTTGCCCAGCGGAGTTGATCAAGTGTGGTCAGTGCTTCAATGTTGGGGATGTTGGCCTGGATAAGGACGCTAATGTTGGTGCATCTGTCCTCCCAGGGGATTTGCAGGATCTTGCGGAGACATTGTTGGTGGTATTTCTCCAGAGATTTGAGGTGTCTACTCTGCATGGTCCACGTCTCTGAGCCATACAGGAGGGCAGGTATTACTACAGCTCTGTAGACCATGAGCTTGGTGACAGTTTTGAGGGTCTGGTCTTCAAACACTCTTTTCCTCAGGCGGCCGAAGGCTGCACTGGTGCACTGGAGGTGGTATTGGATCTCGTCGTCAATGCCTGCTCTTGTTGATAGGAGGCTCCCAAGATAAGGGAAGTGGTCCAGGGCCACGCCGTGGATCTTGATGTCTGGAGGGCAGTGCTGTGCGGCAAGGACAGGCTGGTGAAGGACCTTTGTTTCACTCATGTTTAGTGTAAGGCCCATGCTTTCGTACGCATCGGTAAATACATCGACTATGTTCTGGGGTTTAGCCTCTAAGTGTGCACTAACGCTGCCATCATTCGTGTACTGTAGCTCCATGACAGAGGTTGGGGTGGTCTTGGACCTGGCCTGGAGCCAGTGGGTTGAACAGGTTCCCACTGCTTCTGTAGTTTAGTTCCACTCCAGCAAGGAGCTTGTCAACTGTGAGGTGGAGCATCGCAGCGAGGAAGATTGAGAAGAGGGTTGGGGCGATGACGCAGCCCTGTTTGACCCCAGTCCTAACATCGATTGGGTCTGTAATGGATCCGTTGGTAAGGATCATGGCCTCATCTCATCGTGGAGCAGGCGTTGGATGGTGATGTACTTTTGGGGGCATCCGAAACGGAGGAGGACGCTCCATAGACCCTCGCGATTGACAGTGTCAAAGGCCTTTGTAAGGTTGAAGAAGGCTATGTATAAGGGCTGGTGCTGTTCCTTGCATTTTTCCTGCAGCTGTCGCGCTGCAAAAATCATGTGCGTTGTGTCCCGGAGGGGACGAAATCCGCACTGCGGCTCCGGGAGGAGCTCCTCGGCCACGGGGAGAAGACGGTTGAGGAGGACTCGAGCGATGGCTTTCCCAGTGGCTGATGGCAGGGAGATTCCTCTGTCGTTGCCGCAGTCGGACTTGTCCCCTTTATAAAAGATGGTCACGATCACTGCATCTCTAAGATCTCCCGACATGCTCTCCTCCCTCCAGATGAGAGAGATGAGGTCATGTATTCGCGCCAGCAGTGCCTCTCCACCATACCTCAGTGCCTCAACAGGGATTCAAACCACTCCCGTAACCTCTATTGTTTTTTAGCTGAGTTATGGCTTTTTCTACCTCGTGCAGTGTTGTGGTCTTGCTGAGGTGGTGGCGGGTAGCATGCTGCGGGATGGAGTCATGTACACTCGAGTCAAAGGCAGAGTCTCGATTGAGGAGATCTTCGAAGTGCTCCTTCCAGCGGGCCCTGACTGCATCAGTATCCTTGATGGGTGTTTCCCTGTTCTTGGCCAGCAGCAGATTGGAGCTTTGGGTGTTTGAACTGTATGTGGCCTTGACTGCGAAGAAGAATCCTCGCACATCATGGCTGTCAGCCAGCTGCTGTATCTCCTGTGCTTTCTCCATCCACCACCTGTTCTTTAGGTCCCGGGTTTTTTGTTGGACCTCGGCCTTGAGCCGTCTGTAATGCTGCTTTGTAGCTCCCGAGTTGGGTTGTTGTTTTAGGCTCAGAAATGCCCTGCGCTTGCGATCGATTAGTTCTTGAATCTCCTGATCATTCTCATCAAACCAGTCCTGGTGTTTCCTGGTTGAGTGACCAAGTGTCTCTTTGCAGGCACTGGTTATGGAGGCCTGGAGAGCAGACCAAGCGCTGTGGGCATTCTGCGTCTCGGGGTCATCAAGGCATGCCAGGTTAGCTGTGAGGTGTTGACTGTATAGGGCTCTCTCAGCTGGATCCTTAAGTGACCCGGCATTGACTTTTTTGTGACACTGCTTCTGCTGCCCCCTTTGCTTTGGGGCTATGTTTATGTCAATGATGGATCAGATTAGATGGTGGTCCGTTCAGCAGTCGTCAGCTCCTGCCATGGTGCGGGTGATGCACACATCCTTGCGATCCCTTGCTCGGTCGATGACATAGTCGAGCTGGTGCCAGTGTTTGAGCAAGTGTTTTGCCACGATGCCTTGTATTTGTCCCTCTGCTGGAACAAAGTGTTGGTGATGACAAGTTCATGCTCTAGACATTTTGTCAGGAGTAGGGTACCGCTGGAGTTGGCTTTCCCTACCCCCTCTCTGCCAATCACGCCTACCCAGAGGATTGCGTCCTTGCTGACCCTGGCATTGAAGTCGCCGAGGAGGATCAGTTTGTCACCGCAGAGGTCAGGGATTTTGCGAGGTTGGAGTAGAAACCTTCTTTGGTCTCATCTGTTGCATCGAGTGTTGGGGCATACGCACTGATGACTGTGGCGCATTGATTCACAGCCATTGTACTCGCCACGTGCTGGAGGAGGAGAGGAGGCTACTACACACTGCTCATTACACGCTGCTCACTCCAGGCTGCTCACTACACACTGCTCACTACAGGCTGCTCACTACACACTGCTCACTACAGGCTGCTCACTACACACTGCTCACTACAGGTTGCTCACTGCAGGCTGCTCACTACACACTGCTCACTACACGCTGCTCACTACATGCTACTCACTACACGCTGCTCACTGCAGGTTGCTCATTACACACTGCTCACTACAGGCTGCTCATTGCAGGCTCCTCATTACACACTGCTCACTACACACTGTTCACTACACGCTGCTCACTACAGGCTGCTCATTACACACTGCTCACTACAGGCTGCTCACTACACGCTGCTCACTACACACTTCTTACTCCACGCTGCTCACTACAGGCTGCTCACTACAGGCTGTTCACTACAGGCTGCTCACTATACACTGCTCACTACTGGCTGCTCATTACATACTGCTCACTGCAGGCTGCTGACTACACACTGCACACTGCTCACTACATGCTGCTCATTACATGCTGCTCACTGCACACTTCTCACTACATGCTGCTCACTACACAATGCTCACGACACACTGCTCACTACACACTGCTCACGACACAATGCTCACTACACACTGCTCACTACACACTGCTCAGATCACCCAAAAATGGGTGTTATTTCCAGCGCGGGCGGTAAGTATGGGTTTTCACATCGCCGGATTATCGCCCATTGTCAAAACCCTAACTTTTCATTTTTTAAAATGGGCGATACCGCGAGCAATCTGAAATACCGTATATACTCGCGTATCCTGCGATCTCACGTATCATGCGACCCCTAAATTTTCGTCCCCAAAACATGATTTTACCATATATCTCATGTATCATGCGAGTCACTTTTTTGAGATCGAATACAGACCTTAACATGAAACATCGAGTGGATTCTGCTCTCTCTCCGTGCTCTCTCTCCGTACTCTCTCCCCGTACTCTCTCTCCGTGCTCTCTCTCAGTGCTCTCCCCCCCCGACCTCCGCGACTCTCTCTCCCCCCCCTGACCTCCGTGACTCTCTCTCCCCCCCCCGACCTCCGTGACTCTCTCTCCCCCCCCCGACCTCCGCGACTCTCTCTCCCCCCCCCGACCTCCGCGACTCTCTCTCTCCCCCCGACCTCCGCGACTCTCTCCCCCCCCCAACCTCCGCGACTCTCTCTCCCCCCCGACCTCCGCGACTCTCTTCCCCCCCCGACCTCCGTGACTCTCTCTCCCCCCCGACCTCCGCGACTCTCTCTCCCCCCCCCGACCTCCGCGACTCTCTTCCCCCCCGACCTCCGCGACTCTCTCTCCCCCCCCGACCTCCGCGACTCTCTCTCCCCCCCCGACCTCCACGACTCTCTCTCCCCCCCGACCTCCGCGACTCTCTCTCCCCCCCCGACCTCCACGACTCTCTCTTCCCCCCCGACCTCCGCGACCCTCTCTTCCCCCCCCCGACCTCTGCGACTCTCTCTCCCCCCCCCGACCTCCGCGACCCTCTCTTCCCCCCCGACCTCCGCGACTCTCTCCCCTCCCGACCTCCGCGACTCTCTCCCCCCCCCGACCTCCGCGACTCTCTCCCCTCCCGACCTCCGCGACTCTCTCCCCCCCCCGACCTCCGCGACTCTCTCTCCCCCCCGACCTCCGCGACTCTCTCTCTCTCTTCCCCCGACCTCCGCGACTCTCTCTCCCCCCCCCGACCTCCGCGACTCTCTCTCCCCCCCCGACCTCCGCGACTCTCTCTCCCCCCCCCCCGACCTCCGCGACTCTCTCTCCCCCTGAAGAGAAGAATTTCAGCAGGAGTCAAATGGATTTTTTTTTGCATTGGGAGGATGTAGTTAGTGGTGTGCTGCAGGAACTTGGCTTGTTTTCCACATAAACTAATGATTTGGTCATGAGTATCGAGGAACTAATATCAACCAGGGATATTCGATTTACAACTATCATGGAGAGTGAGAGGAGAAACCAAGAGAAATGTCTTTACATAGAGGATTGTTGGAGCATGCCAAGATTCAGCGTGGATACGGTCTGCTTAACAGCCTAACAGCCTAATCTTGGCCAGCATTTCACACCCGCAAATTTTGTATCTCGCGTATCATGCGACCCCCCAAATTTAGGTTACAATTTAGGTCTTCAAAAGTCGCATGATACGCGAGTATATAAGGTAGGTGTTAGCGTTAAATTTCTCTGACCTTTTGTTGTAAAGTGTCACCGCCCATAGCAACAGCATGGCAATGCTAGTTTCCCGCGTTTCAGGATGTCAGAGGTCATCATTACATGAGCGTAAGAGGAGACAGAGAAGGAGCAGAGAGAGAGTGAAGGCATGTGTGGGTGTGGGTGTGGTGCTTGTTTTACTGTTTTGAGAGGTTTCGACCTTAATACAGAATTGAGAGCCAAAATTTAGCTGATACCAGCGAGTTATTTTCTAAAATTTGGTGTCTACAATGGAGGGAATGGAGAAGGCGACACAGCATGCTGTTGAGACTGACGCTGGCGAGAGCAGTGAGCTGGGAGAGGAACAATTGGGAGGACGAAAGAGAGCAAGGAGATTCTCGGACGAGGCAAATGCCTCCCTCATCCAGAAGGTGGAGTCAGGCTGGGGTCAATTGATCCAGCAAGGGCGTGGGAAGCCCACCCCAAATGCGTACCAGAAGATATGGGCCGAGATAGCCGAGGAAGTCTCATCAGCGACCAACGAGGTGCGTGAGGGGGAACAGTGCCGCAAGTGATGGAACGACCTTGTCGGATCCGCAAGAATAAGTATTACATTTATTTACATGTACTTATATTTTTATATAATTTGATTTGTAAGTGTAATGAGTGATTAAAATCAAATGTGAGGTCTTTCACTTTTACCGGGAATGTTGTACTCCAAGCCTGCGTTTGCGGTGTACATCTTTAGGTAAAGAATGAAAATTATCATAATTATCATGATTACATCTGTCACTTATGTGTTGTATCAGTCTCTGTGACAGTACCTAGCAATGATATCATGCAATGATCTCATGCCATGTCATCCTGTTGTTACCTTTTACAGAAGAAGGTTTCAAAGAATAGGACCGAGCAGAGGCGAACAGGTGGCGGGGCACCTGTCATCATCGGCATCACCGACATCGAGGAACGGGTACTGATACTGCCACAACTCACCAAACAGCATCACCAGGAAGATTGGGGAACATACTGTGATACAGTCCTTGGGGAACATACTATGTTACAGTCCTTGGGGAATATACTATGTTACAGTCTTTGGGGAACATACTGTGTTGCAGTCTTTGGGGAACATACTGTGATACAGTCTTTGGGGAACATACTGGGACACAGTCGTTTGGGGAACATCCTGTGATAGAGTATGTTCCCCAATTTACATTTTGTGGCACTGCTTCTGCTGTCCCCTCTGCTTTGGGGCTATGTTTACATTGATGGGTCGGATTAGGCGATGGTGCGGGTGATGCGCATATCCTTGCAATCCCTGGCTCTGATGATGACATAGTCGGGCAGGTGCCAGTGATTGGAGCAAGTGTGTTGCCACGATGCCTTGTATTTGTCCCTCTGGCGGAAGTGTTGGTGATGACAAGTTTATGCTCTCGAGATTTTGCCAGGAGTAGGGTACCGCTGGAATGGGCTTTCCCTACCCCCTCTCTGCCAATCACGTCTCCCCAGAGGGCTGCGTCCTTGCCAATCCTGACATTGAAGTTACCGAGGAGGATCAGTTTGTTGTCAGCGAGGAAGCGGGACATGGATTTTTTGAAGTTGGACTAGAAACCCTCTTTGTTCTCATCTGATGCATTGAGTGTTGAGGCATACGCACTGATGACTGTGACGCATCGATTCCAGGAGAGGGTGAGTTGAAAGTCATGGGGCGTTCGTTAACCCCGCAGGGGGAGTCTTTGAGGTGGTTGACCAGCTCATTTTTGATGGTGAAGCTGACTCCGTGGAGGCCGTGTTCTTCTTCTGGTTTCCCTTTCCAGAAGAAGGTGTAACCTCCACCTTGTTCCTTGAGCTGGCCTTCCCCTGCCCGCCGGGTCTCGCTTAGGGCAGCGATGTCACTATCAAAGCATATAAGTTCCTGGGCAACTATGGCGGTGCGGCGTTCCGGTCTGTCGCTGTTGGAGTTGTGCATGAGGGTCCTGACATTCCAGGTCCCAAACTTCATGTTAGTGGAGTGGAAGATGCCTGTGTGTGAGTTCTTTTAACGTGGGGTGGCCGTTGCACACTGGCTACCACATGGCTGAGGTCCAACAAAAAACACGGGACCTAAAGATCAACTGGTGGATGGAGAAAGCACAGGAGATACAGCAGCTGACCGACAGCCATGATGTGCGAGGATTCTTCACTGCAGTCAAGGCCACCTACGGTCCAAACAGCCAAGGCCCTACCCGACTGCTGGCCAAGAACGGGGAAACACTCAGCATGGATACCGAGGCAGTCAGGGCCTGCTGGAAGGAGTACTTCGAAGATCTCCTCAATCGAGACTCTGCCTTTGACTCGAGTGTTTTCAACTCTGTCCCGCAGAGGAATCTCCCTGTTATCAGACACTGGGAAAGTCGTCGCTAAAGTCCTCCTCAACCGTCTTCTCCCTGTGGCTGAGGAGCTCCTCCCAGAGTCACAGTGCAGATTTCGTCCCCTACGGGCACAACGGACATGATTTTTGCAGCCGACAGCTGTAGGAAAAATGCAGGGAACAGTACCAGCCCTTATAAATAGTCTTCTTCGACACTGCCAAATGCGAGGGTCTATGGAACGTCCTCCTCCATTTTGGATGCCCCCAAAAGTTCGTCACCATCCTCCGCCTGCTCCACGTCGACATGTAGGCTGTGATCCTTACCAACGGATCCATTACAGACCCAATCCACATCCGGACCGGGGTCAAACAGGGCTGCGTCATCGCCCCAACTCTCTTCTCAATCTGCCTCGCTGCCATGCTCCACCTCTCAGTCAACAAGCTCCCTGTTGGAGTGGAACTAAACTACAGAACCAGTGGGAACCTGTTCAATCTTCACCGTCTCCAGGCCAGGTCCAAGACCACCTCAACCTCTGTTATCAAACGTCAGTACGTGATTGACACCTGCGACTGCTCACATTCAGAGGCTGAACTCCAGGACATAGTCGATGTATTTATTGAGGCGTATGAAAGCATGGGCCTTATGCTAAACATCCGTAAGACAAAGGTCTTCCCTAGCTTGTCCTTGCCACACGGCGTGGTTCTGGACAAAGTGGACCAGTTCCCAAACCTTGGGACCCTCTTAGCAACAAGGGCAGACATTGATGACAAGATTGAACACCGTCTCTAGTGTGCCAGTGCAGCATTCAGCCACCTGAGGAAAAGAGTGTTTGAAGACCAGGCCCTCAAATCTGCCACCAAGCTCATGGTCTAAAGGGCTGTAGTAATACCTGCCTTCCTGTATGGCTCAGAGACATGGACTATGTACAACAGACACCTCAAGTCACTGGAGAAATACCATCAACGATGCCTCCACAAGATCCTACAAATTCCCTGGGAGGTCAGATGCACCAACATTAGCATCCTCGACCAGGCCAACATTCTCAGCATTGAAGCACTGACTACACTTGATCAGCTCCGCTGGGCAGGCCACATAGTTCACATGCCAGACACGAGACTCCCAAAGCAAGCGCTCTACTCGGAACTCCTTCACGACAAACGAGCCAAAGGTGGGCAGACAAAATGGTACAAGGACACCCTGAAAGCCTCCTTGAAAAAGTGCAGCATCCCTACTGACACCTGGGTGTCCCTGGCCAAAGACCGCCCTAAGTGGAGGAAGTGCATCCGGGAGGGCGCTGAGCACCTTGAGTCTCATTGCTGAGAGCAAGCAGAAATCAAGTGCAGGCAGCAGAAAGAGTGTGCGGCAAATCTGTCCCACCCTCCCTTACCCTCAAAGACTATCCGTCCCACCTGTGACAAGGACTGTTGTTCTCATATTGGACTGTTCAGCCACCTAAGGACTCATTTTTAAGAGTGGAAGCATGTGTTCATCGATTCCGAGGAACTGCCTATGATGATGATTGTTATGTCTCAAATAAAGCAATGACACTGAGTACTGTAGACTTGAGTAAGTGTGACCGTAGTCTCTATATTCTAACTCCAGAGTGCCGGCACAGCATGGGAGGCCTATTTATATGCAGTGCTCCCAAGGGATGCTGGGATCCCTTGGCACACCAACAGATGCGCCCTCTGGTGGCAGTAGAATGCTGGTTAGAATTTTCCAACAGCCTAGCGACTCTGGATCAGTTCCTATGGACTGGAGGGTGGCTAATGTAACACCACTTTTTAAAAAAGGAGGGAGAGAGAAAACAAGTAATTGTAGACTGGTTAGCGTGACATCAGTACTGGGGAAAATGTTGGAATCTATAATTAAGAATGAAATAGCAGTGCATTTGGAAAGCGGTGACAGGATCGGTCCAAGTCAGCATGGATTTATGAAAGGGAAATCATGCTTGACCAATCTTATGGAATTTTTTGAGGATGTAACGAGTAGAGTGGACAAGGGAGAACCAGTGGATGTGATGTATTTGGACTTTGAAAAGGCCTTTGACAAGGTACCACATAAGAGATTGATGTACAAGATCAAGTCACATGGTATTGGGGGTAATGTACTGGCGTGGATAGAGAATTGATTGCCAGGTGGGATGCAGAGAGTCGGGATAAATGGATCCTTTTCGGAATGGGAGGCAGTAACTAGTGGAGTACCGCAGGGCTCAGTGCTGGGACCCCAACTCTTCACAATATACATGAATGATTTGGATGAGGAAATTGAGGGTAATATCTCCAAGTTTGCAGATGACACTAAACTGGGTGGCGGTGTGAGCTGTGAGGAGGATGTTAAGAGACTGCAGGTTGATTTGGACAGATTAGGAGAGTGGGCAAATGCATGGCAGATGCAGTATAATGTGGATAAATGTGAGGTTATCCACTTTGGTGGCAAAAACGCAAAGGTAGAATATTATCTGAATGGCGGCAGATTAGGAAAAGGGGAGGTGCAACGAGACCTGAGTGTCATGGTTCATCAGTCATTGAAAGTTGACATGCAGGTACAGCAGGCGGTGAAGAAGGCAAATGGCATGTTGACCTTCATAGCTAGGGGATTTGAGTATAGGAGCAGGGAGGTCTTACTGCAGTTGTGCAGGGCCTTGGTGAGGCCTCACCTGGAATATTGTGTTCAGTTTTGGTCACCTAATCTGAGGAAGGACATTCTTGCTATTGACGGAGTGCAGCGAAGGTTCACCAGACTGATTCCAGGGATGGCTGGACTGACATATGAGGAGAGACTGGATCAACTGGGCCTTTATACACTGGAGTTTGGAAGGATGAGAGGGGATCTCATAGAAACGTATAAGATCCTGATGGGACGGGACAGGTTAGTTGCAGGAAGAATGTTCCCGATGTTGGGGAAGTCCAGAACCAGGGGACACAGTCTTAGGATAAGGGGTAGGCCATTTAGGACTGAGATGAGGAGAAACTTCTTCACACAGAGAGTTGTTAACCTGTGGAATTCCCTGCCGCAGAGAGTCGTTGATGCCAATTCATTGGATATATTCAAGAGGGAGTTAGATGTGGCCCTTACGGCTAAAGGGATCAAGGGGATGGAGAGAAAGCGGGAAAGGGTTACTGAGATGAATGATCAGCCATGATCATATTGAATGGTGGTGCAGGCTCGAAAAGCCGAATGGCATACTCCTGCACCTATTTTCTATATTTATATGTTTCTATGTTACAAGGTGTTGCATACATAACATCACTCCCCGCCCAAAGTCAATAGTACACTTATTTACAGGGTGAGACGATCTGGGGCTTTCCACTCCCTAGTCGATCATCTCGGTACAAACATAGGTGAAGATGAGTTGGTTGGGCCTTCGTTGGGTTGCTGCGCAGCTGGCCTTGCTGGTCTGCTGGGGATGATGAATTCAGCTTCATGGTCAACTGTGATGTCGGTTGCCACTTGTGTGTGTATCAGAGCGTCGAAGTTGGTGATGTCCTCTTCAGGTTGTTCGTGGCTGTCTGTGAATCAAAGTTTGGTTTGGTCCAAATGCTTTCTGCAAGTTAGTCCATTTTCAAGTTTGACCTCAAACACCCTATTCCCTTCTTTGGCTACGACAGAGCCAGCAAGCCATTTCGGACCATGTCCATAGTTAAATACAAATATAGGGTCATTGACTACAATATCGCGTGACAAATTTGCGCAATCATGTGACATGCTTTGTTGATGCCGCCTGCCCTCGACATGATCATGGAGATCAGGGTGGACTAGAGACAGCCTTGTTTTGAGTGCCCTTTTCATGAGCAGTTCGGCAGGGGGAACCCCGGTGAGCGAGTGGGGACTTGTGCCATAGCTGAGCAGGATTCGGGACAGGCAGGTCTGGAGGGAGCCTTCAGACATGCGTTTCAAGCTCTGCTTGATGGTTTGGACTGCCCGTTCTGTCTGGCCGTTAGATGCGAGCTTGAACGGGGCAGATGTGACGTGCTTGATCCCATTGCGGGTCATGAATTCCTTGAATTCAGCACTGGTGAAGCATGGGCCATTGTCACTGATAAGTACATCAAGCAGGCCATGCGTGGCAAACATGGCTCGTAGGCTTTCAATGGTGGCAGTGGACGTGCTTACAGACATTATTACATACTCAATCAATTTTGAATAAGCATGCAAAACAACCAAAAACATTTTGCCGAGAACCGGGCCAGCGAAGTCAACGTGGATTCTCGACCATGGTTTGGAGGGCTATGACCACAAGCTTAGCGGTGCCTCCCTGGGTGCATTGCTCAGTTGAGAGCAAGTGTTGCATTGCCGCACGCAAGACTCCAAATCTGAGTCGATGCCGGGCCACCACACATGGGATCTGGCTATAGATTTCATCATTACTATGACTGGGAGGGTACTGTGTAGGTCACATTTGAACGTGTCCCTGCCTTTCTTAGGCAAAACCACACGATTACCCCACAAAAGAAAGTCTGCCTATATCGACATTTCGTCTTTGCGCCGCTGGAATGGCTTGATCTTTTCCTGCATTTCCACTGGACCAGCTGCCATGGAGGACACAGTTTTTTTTTACAAGGGACAGTAAAGGATCCTGGCTTTTTGTAACGGGTGACTTTTCATTTTCAAATGCACCTATCACCAAGAGCAAGTCTGCAGGCTGTGCCATTTCCACCCCGGTGGTGGGCAACGGTAGCCGACTGAGAGCATCAGTGCAGTTCTCTGTGCCTGGCCTGTGGCGAATTACATAGTTTTATGTAGACAGCGTGAGCGCCCATCTTT
The DNA here is from genome assembly GCF_044704955.1 of Pristiophorus japonicus. Lineage (NCBI taxonomy): Eukaryota > Metazoa > Chordata > Chondrichthyes > Pristiophoridae > Pristiophorus > Pristiophorus japonicus. The sequence continues at coordinate 117,750,164 of NC_091982.1, read as the reverse complement.
GGATGCGAGCAGAGGCATTGGTATTAATACCTTTGCTCTCTGAGAATAGCGATATTAGCGGCTTATGATCAGTTTCTAACTTGAACTTAAGCCCAAACAGATCCTGGTGCATTTTTTTCTCCCCGTAAATGCATGCCAGAGCTTCTTTTTTAATCATGCTGTAGGCCCTTTCGGCCTTGGACAAACTCCTGGACGCATAAGCGACCGGTTGCAATGTTCCCGATTCGTTTGCTTGTTGTAACACACACCCGACTCCATTCGAAGATGCATCACAAGCTAGCACTAAGCAGTTTTTTGGAACATTAACAGATTTCTGGCTTTCTCAAAAGCAGTCTCTTGTGATTTCCCCCATACCCAGTCATCTCCCTTGCATAGCAACACATGTAGAGGTTCGAGCAAGGTGCTTAAACTGGGTAGGAAATGAGCAAAATAATTGAGGAGTCTCAGGAACAACCGCAGCTCCATCACGTTCTGTGGTCTCGGCGCGTTCTTGATGGCCTCCGCCTTGGCGTCGGTGGGTCTGATGCCGTCTGCCACGATTCTTCTCCTGAAAAACTCGACCTCTGGCGCCAGGAAAACAAATTTTGAATGTTTCAACCTGAGTCCCACACGATCTAGCCGACTTAGAACCTCTTCAAGGTTCTGCAAGTGTTCGATGGTGTCCCGACCTGTGATCAATATATCGTCCTGGAAAACCACGGTGCACGGAACCGACTTTAGCAGACTCTCCATGTTTCTTTGAAAAATAACCGTGGCCGATCGAATCCTAAACGGTCATCTATTGTAGATGAACAGACTTTTGTGTGTGTTGATGCTGGTGAGGCCTTTCAAAGATTCCGCCAGCTCCTGCGTCATGGAGGACGAGGTCAGGTCCAACTTGGTGAACATCTTCCCTCCTGCCAGCGTCGCAAATAGGTCGTCTGCCTTGGGTAGTGGTGAAAAAACGGTTAATCGTTACTTTATAGTCCCCACAAATTCTGACCGTGCCATCGCCCTTGAGAACCGGAACAACTGGACTGGTCCACTCGTTGAACTCAACCGGTGCGATGATGCCCTCTCGTTGCAGCCTGCCCAGCTCGATCTCCACTTTCTCTCGCATCATGTATGGCACCACATGTGCCTTGTGGTGGATGGGTCGTGTACCGGGAACCAAGTGGATATGCACCTTCGCCCCAGAGAAATTTCCGATGCCTGGCTCAAACAACGACAGGAACTTGCTCAAAACCTGGGCACGAGGCCTCGTTGATGGATGAAAGCGCTCGAATGTCATTCCCAGCCAGCTTCTGCCGAACAGTGTGGGGCCTCTCCTTGTACAATCCATAGTGGTAGTTCATGCACCGCTCCATCATAGGAGACTTTTACTGCTGCACTGCCAATTACAGGGATTAGCTCTTTAGTGTAAGTTCTCAGCTTGATATGAATAGGACTCAGCTTGGGCCTTTGTGCCTTGTTGCACCACAGCCTCTCGAAGGCCTTTTTGCTCATGATAGACTGACTCGCACTCGTGTCCAATTCCATGGATACTGGAATTCCGTTCAGTTCAAGTTTTAACATGATCAGGGGACATTTCGTGGTGAAGGTGTGTAGCCCTTACACTTCTGCCTCCTCGGTTCGAGTCTCCAGTTCAGTTTGATCTGCCATGGATCGGTCTTCCTCTGCAATGTGGTGGTTTGCAGGCTTTGCAGCTCGTCTGCACATTCACTGGAGGTGTCCCATTGTTTCACAGCCTTTGCATGCATAGTGTTTGAAGGGGTGTTGATGGGCTCGATGATCATCTCCGCAGAGCCAACAAGGTGTCAATTGGTTTGCATTCACATTTGATGGCGGACTCTGAGTCATCTGAGGTCATGCAACTGCAGGCGTGTACGTTCTGCCATATGCATTCCTGCCTGAAAACAACGATACTTTGCGTACAGTACTTGCCGAAACATCTTTATGCTGCAAAATTTGTTTGGTGTTATCGCTGGTGGACATAAATACCTGGGGTATTGTTATGGCTTTGCTCAGGTTCTGTGTTTCAACAGTCAGTAGTTTGCGAAGGATAACCTCATGGCCAATGCCAAGCACAAAAAAATCTCTTAGCATTTGCTCCAGGAATCCACCGAATTCGCAATGTCCTGCAAGGTGCCTTAGTTCGGCGATGTGGCTCGCCACTTCCTGGCCTTCAGACCGTTGACATGTATAAAATTGATTCCTTGCCATCAGAACGCTCTCCTTTGGATTTAGATGCTCCCAGACCAGTGTACACAGTTCTTCATATGATTTGGTTGTTGGTTTCACTGGAGCAAGAAGATTCTTCATGAGGCCATAGGTTGTTGCCTCGCAGATGGTGAGGAGGATTGCCCTTCGTTTGGCAGCATTCTCATTTCCTTCTAGCTGGTTGGCCACGAAGTATTGGTCAAGTCGCTCCACGAAGGCCTCCCAATCGTCCCCTTCTCAGAATTTCTCCAGGATATCAACAGTTCTCTGCACGTGATGGTTCGTTATCTATTACTCATCGCCAGTTGTTATGTCTCAAATGAAGCAACGTGACTGAGTATTGTGTACTTGAGTAAGTGTGACCTTAGTCTCTTTATTCTGACTCCAGAATCGGCACAGCATGGGAGGCCTGCTTTATGCAGTGCTCCCAAGGGATTCTGGGCTCCCTTGGGATTCCAACAGATGCACTCTCTGGTGGCAGTCGAATGCTGGTTACAAGGTGTTGCATACATAATAATGATAATGACTGGGATACAGTCCTTGGGGAACATATTGGGATACAGTCCTTGGGGAACATACTGTGACACAGTCATTGGGGAACATACAGTGATACAGTGTTTGGGGAACATACTGTGATACAGTCCTTGGGGAACATACTGTGATACAGTCCTTGGGGAACATTCTTTGATACAGTCCTTGGGGAACATATTGGGATACAGTCCTTGGGGAACATGCTGTGATACAGAATCTGGGGAACATACTGTGTACAATCCTTGGGGAACATACTGTGATACAATCCTTGGGGAACATACTGTGATACTGTTCTTGGGGAACATACTGTGATACGGCCCTTGGGGAACATACTGTGATACAGTCCTTGGGGAACATACTGTGATACAGTCCTTGGGGAACATACTGTGATACAGTCCTTGGGGAACATACTGTGATTCAGTCCTTGGGGAACATACTGTGATACGGTCCTTGGGGAACATTCTGCTGTCACTTCAGACCTTGCTGCCATTCTCCTTTCCAGCTGTTGAGAAAGTGGTTCGTTAAAATGCTGCAGCCCTTTAAAAGCTGAAGCAGTGGCAATAAACGTGTCAAGAGCAGTTATACTGCTCTACAGTCACTCTGTAGTAAATGAGAGTCGTGGGGGTAAACTGCTGTGTGTTCACGGTGGATTCATGTCTTTTCATATTTGCTCTTAGGGTGTGAATGACACAGGCAAGGCTGTTGTTGTTGTTCATTCCTCGTTACCCTGATGGCATTAAGGATCATCCATTGGTGTCACAGGTGGGCAGACCCAAGTAGGGATGGCAGGTCATAGGAATGTACAAAAATGATGGCCAGAAAGGGACCAGGTGGTCCATCAAGCCTCCTCCACACCATGATGCATGGAACATCGTGACCAGATACTTCTCCTTCCCCCACCCAGCAGCCATGTAATCGCTTGGGAAAGGAAAAAACCCACAGAAAAACCAAGGGCCAACAAGGGGAAAAGAACATTGGAAAATTCAACTCCAACCCCCTCAGGCGATCAAAACCAGTCCAGGAGATCACATGGACCATGTATTCATTCACTGTTAGTCTACTTATCCTCTATTTGCTGCAATCTCTGCCCCAGCCCAGGACTGGTCCTGGTCCCTCTTGAAGAGAGTAAGAAAGCCTGCACAGGTTGCAATGTGTTCCAGAAGATCACTGCACTTGCTGGAAGGGCATTAGTGAGCCAGTTTGGAAGGTTTCATTATCGTGTCTACTGAATTCTAATGCTCAACTTGCATGGTGGGATTTGAACTCCTGACCTCTGGGTTGCTGGCCCAATACGACAACCACCAGGCAGGACGGTATTATCAGTCTGTACCTAACCCGTCAAAAGGGGGAGAATTCAGCCTCGCCCCAACAGTGTGTGTTCTACTTTGCTGCTTGTATAACCATGAATAAGTCATTCAGCGGCATATTTGTTTCTGGCAGGATGACAAAGCGTCAGATTCTGTGAATGTTATGATTTAAAATTTTACAATTCGAAGGGGGAAGGCTCTGTGGCAAGTGTATGTTGCCAAACTACGTGGCATATGAAACTGGTTCTGTTGTTGGACATCATTGCCAGAAAACAGTCAGCAATGAACCATCAGCTTCAGTGAGTTCCACATAATATTAATTTATATTAAAATTTAAAAATATGAATTTCCATATGATTAGAATCCAGAAAGTGGGACTTGAGAACAGAGAAGGAAATGGATCAAAAGATAATTTTAAACAGTACCAAATCCTTCACTAAAAAGTGAGGGCTAGACTTTCCACTTCACATCGCCCATATATCACCCAAAACGGCCTGCTATCGCCCATTTTGACCAAAAAGTGGAAATTCAGGCTGGAACATCGCCATAAACGCCCTAAGTTATGGCTCACTTCGCCGAGCTGATCACCGAGGTAACTGCCCGTACATTGCCAAGTGGAACTTTCGGCACATCGCCGGCACATCACCGGGCTGATCGCTCGCCGAGAACATCACTGGAAAATTAACCTCCAAGTTACGGCTCACTTCGCCGAGCTGATCACCGAGGTAATCGCCCGTACATTGCCAAGTGGAACTTTTGGCACATCGCCGGCACATCACCGGGCTGATCGCTCGCCGAGAACATCGCTGGAGAACAGTTGCTTTTCCCGGGCCTTTCTCACAGAACTGGGCACTACGACACCATTTTGAATTTCGGAGTCAGGGAGGAGGCAGCTAAAAAACTCGAGCTTATATATTGTGAGTTATTTAAGGGTCTTTTACGGATAGATCCACTCACATTTATACTTATATTTAATTGTACTAATAGTAGCTTAGTAAATTAGGCATTTTTTTACTAAAAAGTGCATTTATAGCAAGTGAGAATAATACTATCGATAATGATGGGGCCTATGGCTTCTCTGCCATTACTCGTAACTGCTTACACGCTGCTTTCTGAAACGATCAATCGAAGACGTTTCAGAGTAATGCGGAGACAGAGGAGGTGAGCGTACAGCCAACGAAGGCACAAGGAAAAGCAATCTTACCTCAACTTGTCTGAAAATGCATGTCTTAGGAGTCTGCGCTTCCAGAAGGAGGTCATCGATGAGATGAAAAGGATGCAGACAAAAAGCAGGAAACTATAGACCAGTTAGCCTAACATCTGTGGTTGGGAAAATGTTGGAGTCCATTATTAAAGAAGCAGTAGCAGGACATTTGGAAAAGCAAAATTCGGTCAGGCAGAGTCAGCATGGATTTATGAAGGGGAAGACATGTTTGACAAATTTTCTGGAATTCTTTGAGGATGTAACAAACAGGGGAACCAGTGAATGTGGTGTATTTGGACTTCCAGAAGGCATTTGACAAGGTCCCACATAAAAGGTTACTGCACAAGATAAAAGTTCACGGGATTGGAGGTAATATATTAGCATGGACAGAGGATTGGCTACCTTACAGAAAACAGAGATAAATGGTTCATTCACTGGTTGGCAACCAGTAATTAGTGGGATGCCAAAGGGATCAGTGCTGGGACCCCAAATATTTACCATCTATATTAGAATATATTAACGGAGCCGAGTTTGCTGACGATACAAAGATGGGAGGAAAAGCAATGTGTGAGGAGGATACAAAAAGTCTGCAAAAGGACAAAGACAGGCTAAGTGAGTGGGCAAAAATTTGGCAGATGACGTATAATGTTGCAAAGTGTGAGGTCATGCACTTTGGCAGAAGAAAAATCAAAGAGCAAGTTATTATTTAAATGGAGAAAGATTGCAAAGTGCTGCAGTGCAGCGGGACCTGGGGGTACTTGTGCATGAAACACAAAAGAATAGTATGCAGGTACAGCAAATGATCAGGAAGTCCAATGGAATATTGGCCTTTATTACAAAGAGGATGGAGTATAAAAGCAAGGAAGTCTTGCTACAGGGTATTGTTGAGGCCACACCTGGAGTACTGCGTGCAGTTTTGGTTTCCATATTTACGAAAGGATATACTTGCTTTGGAGGCAGTTCAGAGAAGGTTCACTAGGTTGATTCCAGAGATGAGGGGGTTGACTTATGAGGAAAGGTTGAGTAGGTTGGGCCTCTACTCATTGAAATTCAGAAGAATGAGAAATGATCTTATCGAAACATTTAAGATTCTGAGGTGGCTTGACAAGGTGGATGCAGAGAGGATGTTTCCACTGATAACGGAGACTAGATCTCGAGGGCATGAAATTAGAATAAGGGGCCACCCATTTAAAACAGAGATGAGGAGAAATTTCTTCTCTCAGATGGTTGTACATTTTTGGAATTTGCGGCCTCAGAGAGCTGTGGAAGCTGGGACATTGAATAAATTTATGACAGAAATTGACAGTTTCTTAAACAACAAGGGGCTAAGAGGTTATGGGGAGCAGGCAGGGAAATGGAGCTGAGTCCAATGTCAGATCAGCCATGATCTTATTGAATGGTGGAGCAGGCTCAATGGGCAGTGTGGCCTAATCCTGTTCATATTTCTTATATTCTTATGTTCTTATGAGATATGCCAGCTCATCAAGGGGGATCTGCAGCCTTCCAGCACCATCAGAATGCACTGCCCGTTGAGGTAAAGGTTACTGCGGCACTATCGTTCTACGCATCTGGATCCTTTCAGGTTTCAGCTGGCGACATCTGTGGTATCTCTCAGTACGCCACACATTGCTGCATTTGACAGGTGACTAAAGCCCTTTACGCTCGCTGATGGACTTTATAAACTTCCCTATGACCAGGGAGGCATAAACCAGGAGATCTTTGGGTTTCTCGAGAATAGCAAACTTTCCAAAGGTGCAGCGAGTAACAGACTGTACACTCATCGCCCTGAAAGCCCCTTTACCGAATCTGGAGGTGTTTCGTAACAGAAAGGGATTCCACTTCCTAAATGTGCAGCTCGTTGTCGACCACAATTAAATAATAATGAAGTAAATGCTACATTTCCTGGCAGCATCCATGATGCACACATCCTGCGTGAGAGTGCTATCCCTGACCTATTTGTCAATCAGCCAGAAGGTCATGGTTGGATGCTAGGGGATTAAGGATGTGGCCTTGCCAGCTGGCTGATGACCCCACTGCGTAATCCCATTACTGAAGCCGAGAAGCATTACAACGAAAGCCACATAGCTACATGCAACATTGTCAAAAAGACAATTGGAGTCCTAAAGCAGCACTTCAGATGCCTGGACCACTCTGGTGGCAGCTGACAGTACCACCCTTACCAAGCCGCTGAGTTTATTGTGGTGTGTTGCATGTTACATAACCATAATAAGCAGAGGACAACTATGCCAGATAGGGTTGCAGGTCCACCTGCAGAAGGAGGGAAGGCAGAAGAGACAGACAGAGATGAGCAAGAGGAGGAGGAGAAGGCTGGTGAGGACCTCGGGGAGGACAATCAACCTGGCGATGAAGCCATGATCCCACCAGCCCCCCGCCACAAATCCCCCCAGCCCCCCCCGCCGAGAAGACCAGAGCTACTTCGTGGGAGTTAGGCGGCTGCAAAGCTGTTGCGTCAGCAGCTCATAAATGAACGCTTTGCATGAACTTACATTGGGGACTGTCACATTTACAGTTATGGTTAATCAAAAGTTGCATTTGCGTTGAGTTACATTTTAGCCTTGCCTGCACTGCCCTGGTCTGGCCATGACCATTGTTGTACAACATTTACATTAATGCTTAACTTAACTAAACTTATGTTATTATAAGACAATGCACAACAATTGTTAAATTCAATAAAAAATGTTATTACTTTAACAGAGAATTTAAATTTTTTAAATCAACAACCCCACCTCCCGCCCACCCCACCAACCCTCCCCCCAACTACAAATGACCATTAACAGTAAAAGAATTTAACAGTAACAGAATTTAAGATAACATAGCAAAAACACCCTCCCTCCCTACCTGGACCTGCGGCCACGTTTCCCTCCAGATCCTTTTCCCCCCGTGTCTTAGGCCCACCTGCCCGGAGACTGAGATGAAGCTGGCGTGCAGTGGGCAATGGAAAGACTTCCTGCCATGGTGGGGGTGTTGGAGTGGAAGACGAAGCTGGCGGTTCATCTTCCGAGTCAGGAGGAAGTGTATCCTCCGTATTCGCTTGAGTGCTCGGGGTGATACTCCCACCCAACTCGACACCTTGGAGTGCAGCGCTGTGTTCAGCCAGCAGCGCATGCTGAAGGGCATTGGTTGCGGCAGTCTCCTCTAGGATCTGCCATGCTACCTCCAGTAGCTCGACTTGCACAGCAGGCACCTGTGAAAAGTCACGTGCAAACTGAGTAAACCCCTGGAGAAGCTCACGACATATCGCGACCGTCTCCGAGCACATGGAGATCAAGCCCTCCAACTGACCGTCCGTGGGAGGCGATTGCTGACCTCACTGACCCGGCCTCCGTGGGGTCAACACGCACAATATAATGCGCCTTGGCATTGCTGGCTGCTGCCGCTTAGTCCCAGTGCCTCTTCCATCTCAGTTGAGATGGTCGCAGGTTCATCCCCCTCCGTAATTGGCTGCTGCTGCTCCTCCTCCTCCTCCTCCTCCTCGAGTTCAATGGTGGTGGTGTCATGCTCCTCCTCCTCCTCCTCCTCCTCGAGTTCAGTGGTGGTGGTGTCATGCTCCTCCTCTTCCTCCTCCTCCTCCTCCTCGAGTTCAGTGGTGGTGGTGTGCTCATCCTCCTCCTCCTCCTCCTCCTCCTCGAGTTCAGTGGTGGTGGTGTTGTGCTCCTCCTTCTCTTGTTCCTCCTCACAAAGTGCAGGTGCAGATGCATCGCAGGTTGACCTTAAAAGCACATTTGAGCTTATTACAGAGATTATTAGAACATAACGGTGCACATTAACGAGAGACGTTACATATCACTACATGGATTTCACTGTCCCAGAAATCTGTAGCGGTTGCATCCCCTGTTCTTATTGCTTCTTATGCACAAAGGCTGCATACATGACATGACATGACATCATTCGTATATTGCATATTGCATTATAATTGCAGGACATTACATTACTTTTTAATACTGTTTGACACGTTACTCACAAGACACATAGCTGGGCTTTGCCAGACAGCAGGTGGTGGCCGAACGGATTTCATGGCCCACCAGCGCGGCTGCATGCTCCTCGAGGTCCATCAGCGGCTGTAACTGAGCAGAGCCCCCTCCGGTGCGCCTCTGCTCCGCGCGGTTGTTAGATATCTTCTTCTGCAAACGAGAAAAGAGCATAGCATAAGCTAATTGACTATATAGTATCATGGAAACACAACTGTTTAAAACGTTACATGCAAATAGGATCATGCATGGTTGCTTAGGAGCTACTGCTTGACACATATACATCTCTCTATACTGCAGCAGCCAGAGAGACTTCCATCCCATCAAACACTCCCAAGGCAGGTACAGCATGGGTTAGATACAGAGTAAAGCCTCCCCTACACTGTCCCATCAAACACTCCCAGGCAGGTACAGCACAGGTTAGATACAGAGTAACGCTCCCTCTACACTGTCCCATCAAACACTCCCAGGGCAGGTACATCACGGTTTCGATACAAAGTAAAGCTCCCCCTATACTGTCCCATCAAACACTCCCAGGGCAGGTACATCATGGGTAAGATACAGAGTAAAGCTCCCCCTACACTGTCTCATCAAACACTCACAGAGCAGCTGCAGCATGGGGTTAGTTACAGAGTAAACCTCCCTCTACATAGTCCCAGCTTCAGAGCCCTGTCCAGATCTTAACAGGAAGTTTATGTAATTCATGTATGAATAACAAGCTTAAATTCAATCCAGGAGATTCATTATAACTATTCTTATAATTACAATTTGCATCAGTACAATATAAAATGCAACTTACTCTTGCCGCAGCTACTAAACTATTCCAACGCTTCCGACACTGGTCGGACCCCCTCACCTCATGAGAAGCCAAGGTCACCACGTCCGCGATCCCGGGGTGGGGATTTCCCATGAGCACCCCGAGTTAATTGGCCCCGCCAGGACTGCACCTCATTAATGAGGACCTCATTGGCCTTGTCACTGAAGGGTTTTGCCCTCTTTCTCCCCCGCTCCACATCATGCTCACATTCCAATATCTGTTCTTTGATCTGTATCTGATCTGATCTGTATAAATCTCTTTTCTCTGATCAGTATAAATCTCTTTTCTCTGATCTGTACCTGATTTAATCAGTATAAATCTCTTTTCTCTGATTGGTATAAATCTCTTTTCTCCTCTAATTCACTACCTTCCTCCTCTCTCGGTATTCTTTTTCTCTCTCTTTCTCTCTCTGCCCCTCCCTTTGCTTTCAGCTCATGTGTGGATGACACTTGACCTCCAGAAATGCAGGAAAACCAGTCACAAAAAAAAAATTGCATGCGCAGTAGGCCGTTGCTAGGGTAGCTTTGGCCTTCCACATCGCTGGTCTAGCGCCGAATGGAAAATCGCGATCCAAAAAATTGCCGATGTTCCAGCGATCGGTAAGGCTGACACATTGACCATCGCTGGAACATCGCCCATTTTTGGGCCGATAGCCGACAAAGTGGAAAGTCCAGCCATGAAAGTTTTTCCAACACGTGCATCCGTGGGGAGTCTCGCCCTGTGAGAGCGTTTATCTGAAATTCAGGCTCGCACTTCCCACGATTTCCCAACCATTCTGTGTCTGAGAAAGAATCTCTTCTGTTCAGATTCATGTTCAGGAAGGCAAAATCAAAATTTCCCAGCAACAAGTGAGCTCACACTGTGCTTGATTCACATTGGATAATGTACAGGGATCTGTCCAATCCTATAAAAGCTCTGTTATTAGACCAGTTCAGCACTGTCCTTATTTACTCCCAGTGTGAGTGAAACCCTGAAACAGCAGGACCAGTCACTCTGGATTAAGGTGTTGACAGTGTGAGAACTTCACTGACAGACCCTCCTTCTTCAAGGAACCAGTGCAGGTAAGGACCAGGAAATGAAACAACAAGCTGAGTTTAGTTATCAGAATTATGAGGGTGAATCATATTCAACAGATTTGGACAGAATTCCAGCCCAACTTGAAGGATTGTTTTAAATGTTCTCTGTCATTGTCTCAATCCCCTTTTCTCTTCAAGTTCTGGATGTGTTCAAAACACAAACTTTTAAAAGTGAGTTTCATTCGGGGTTGTGCAGGAGGGTTGAGTGAAAATGTTACAAGAGAAACAAACTGCAGGAAATGCCTTGTGATGAAATGTCGAGGGCCATGTATTGATTGGAATGGGGAGTGGTGTCTAACAAGATGTGGAGATTGCTCTCAGTAGAGGAGGCCTTACAGTCAATACAGAGAGAGGAAACCCAACAACTCATTGCAAACATCTCAGAAAAATCAACAACAAAAAGGGCAAATCACCGCTCATGTTTTATCTCCCCTTCCCTGTCCATCTAATTATTCCAAACATTTAATCCCTTTTAAATGCAAAATTACTGTTTAATATTAATGCAAGAATACTTAGCAACACTCATAATACGCCAATGGGTTTAAACTCCTCATTACAAATGGTCACTGCTTTTTAAAATTAATTCATGGGATGTGGGCGTCGCTGCCAAGGCCAAGATTTATTATAATGGTAGTGTGTGCAATACTGGGAGTGTGTATAATAATGGGAGTGTGTACAATACTGGGAGTGAATAATACTGGGAGTGTGTACACTGGGAGTGTGTACAATATTTGGGGTGTGTATAATGCTGGGAGTGTGTACAATAATGGGAGTGTGTACAATATTGTGAGTGTGTACAATACTAGGAGTGTGTACACTGGGAGTGTGTACAATATTGGGAGTGTGTACAATACTGAGAGTGTGTACACTGGGAGTGTGAACAATACTGGGAATGTGTACAATACTGGGAGTGTGAACAATACTGGGAGTGTGTACAATACTAGGAGTGTGTACACTGGGAGTGTGTACAATATTGGGAGTGTGTACAATACTGAGAGTGTGTACACTGGGAGTGTGAACAATACTGGGAGTGTGAACAATACTGGGAATGTGTACAATACTGGGAATGTGTACAATACTGGGAGTGTGTACAATACTGGGAGTGATTTTTTTATTCGTTCATGGGACGCCGGCAAGTCCAGCCTTTATTGACCATCTCAAATTGACCTTGTGAAGATGGTAGTGACCTGTCTTCTTGAACCGCTGTAGTCCTTGTGGTGAAGGTACTCCCACAGTGCTGTTACGAAGAAAGTTCCCGGATCTTGCCCCAACGACGTGAAAAAATGGCGATATATTTCCAAATCAGGATGGATTGTAACTTGGAGGGTAACTTGCAGCTGATGGTGTTCCCATGTGCCTGCTGCCCTTGTCCTTCTAGGTGGTGAAATGTCTATGATTCAATGATTCTATGAACCCTACATTCAATTGACATCTGCGTAATAATCCCCCTTTGTTTGACAAAAGCCAAGGTTGAGATTTTCCTCTGTTGCAGAGTAACATTGGAATTGTGCCAGGACTGCACATCAACTCTCCATGTGACCCTGTTCTATTTTCATCGGTGGAACTTAATGAACTATTCAGGGTGCGTTTCCAGGGATATTCACTCCCTCTGTTGGGAGGTCTCTGGAAAGGGGGGAAATTCCAGTGCTGCTGCAGCAGCTTAATGAGGTCTGAGTTTCCATTGTGTTTGATCAGCAACTCAGAAATTCTTCAAAGCACAATGGCCCAAAGTTTCTGACTCCTTACTTGAGGTTTAATTGGTAGAAATAAAGCAAAGGAGGAAAACCATTTAGAGATTGAGGTCAGGAGTCACATGAAAAGTGTCATCATCATCATCATCATCATCATAGGCAGTCCCTTGGAATCGAGGAAGACTTGCTCCATTCCTGAAGTGAGTTCTTTGGTGGCTGAACAGTCCAATATGAGAGCCACAGATAGGTGGGACAGATAGTTGTTGAGGGAAGGTGTGGGTGGGACTGGTTTGCCATGCACTCTTTCCGCTGCTTGCGCTTGATTTCTGCATGCTCTCGGCATTGAGACTCGAGATGCTCAGCGCCCTCTCGGATGCACTTCCTCCACTTAGGGCAGTCTTTGGCCAGGGACTCCCAGGTGTCAGTAGGGATGTTGCACTTTATCAGGGAGGCTTTGAGGGTGTCCTTGTAGCATTTCCGCTTGTAGTCCATTCACTGTGGACCTGCCCTTGGCAGTGAGAGCAAACCCTGTTCAGTAACTGTCAGTCAGCAACTCAACACCAGAAGAAATGTAATGACCTCACAAGGCGGCCAAGGTAAGAAGGTCAAGTCAGGAATTGAACTGAATCGAAGTGAAAAGCTTGGGCCAGATTTTGCTGGAGTTCGGCATCTCACGGCATGCCCCGTTAGTTGGATTTGTCCATGCACGTTGCTGGAGGTGCGAGCTGATAATGGCACAGCAAGAGCAGCAGGGCATCTGGGACCTTGGTGAACAACAGGACAAACAGTGTGTCTCCTTAACCAATGAGATTTAATTATTGAGAAATAAACAGAGGATGGACTGAGAAGGAGGGTGAATTACAGTCAAATCAGGTACAGAAAGAGAAATAAAGAGGAAAAGAAAGATTTGATTCAGAGAGAGAGAAAAAAGGGACAGCAAGGAGAAGAAAGAAATTTTAATTTTTTGCAGCATTTTTAAAATCTCCCAATACAATTCACAATCTGAAGGAATGAGACTCCACACATAATTGTTCACTTTCTGGGCAAGTGAGGTTAATTGGCAATCTTTAACAATTAACACATCGTTAATAGGTTACTTACAATGTTACTTACGAGACTTAACTTTCTGCGACGAGTTTACATAGGAACATGGAAACAGGAATAGGCCATTCAGCCCTTCATGTCTGTCCACCATTCAATTAGATTGTAGCTGATCTGTACATTAACTCCATCTACCCGGCTTGGTTTCGTAACCGTTAATATCCTTACATAACAAACACCTATCAATCTCAGTTTTGACATTTACAATTGATCCAGCATCAGCAGCTTTTGGGGGAGAGAGTTCCAGATTTCCACTACCATTTGTGTGAAGTGTTGCCTGATGTCACCCCTCAACAAACTAGCTCTAATTTTAAGGTTATGATCCCTTGTTCTGGACTCCCCCATTAGAGGAAATAGTTTTTCTGTATCTACTGTCAAATTATTTAATCATTGTAAACACTTCAATTAGATCACCCCTTAATCTTCTATTCTCAAGGGTATATAAACCTGGTCCATGCAACCTGTCCTCATAATTTAACCCTTTTAGCCCTGGCATTATTCTGCTGTATTTGTGCTGCACTCCCCCCAAGGCCAATATCTCCTTCCTGAGGTGTGGTGTCCAGAACTGAACGCAGTGCTCCAGAGGGGGTCTAACCAGAGCTCTGTAGAACTGTAACATAACTTCCACCCTTTGTATTCCAGCTCTCTTGTGATAAAGGCTAACAATCTATTAGCTTTTTAAATTATATTTTGTACCTGTGCACTAGCTTTAAATGATTTCTGTACTCGGAACCCTAAGCACACCAACTTGTACATAGCGTTGGATAGTACAGTTGGTACCGAGGAAGAATGTGACAAAAAGAACAAGATATTAAGAAACTTGTAGAATGGGTGTGAAAATAACGAATGAATTGCAATATAGAACTTGTAACAAAGGTAACGCAATAGTCATGGGATACATTAATCTTCATTTAGATCGAGCAAATCAAATTGGCAAAGGTAGTCTGGAGGACAAGTTCGTGGAATGCTTTCGAGAAAATTTCCTAGAACAATATGTCATTGAACCAATCAGGGAACAGGCTATTTTAGATTTTCTAATGTGTAATCAGATGAGGTTAATTAGGAATCTCATAGTAAAGGATCATCTGGGGAAGAGTGATCATAATATGATAGAATTTCACATTGAGTTTGTGAATGAAATAATTAAAATCTGAAATGAGATTCTTAAATTTAAATAAAGCTAATTACATACGTATGAGGGGTGAGTTGGCGAAGGTAGATTGAGAAATTACATTAAAATGACAGTAAATGAGCAGTGGCAGACATTTAAAGAAATATTCCAAAATTCTCAACGAATATACATTCCAGTGAAAAATAAAAACTCCATGGGAAAAGTGATCCATCCTTGGCTAGCTGATGAAGTTAAGGATAGTATTAGATTAAAAGAAGAGGTTTATAATGTTGCAAAAAATAATAGTAAGCCTGAGGATTGGGAAAACTTTAGAAACCAGCAAAGGATGAACAAAAACTTGATGAAAAGGGAGAAAATAGAATATGAGAGTAAACGAGCAAGATATATAAAAACAGATTGTAAGAACTTCTACAAGTATGTAAAAAAGAAGAGAGTAGCTAAAGTAAGTGTTGGTCCCTTCGAGGCAAAGATAGGTGAAATTATATGGCGTATAAGAAAATGGCAGAGACTTAAAACAAATATTTTGTATCTGTCTTCACAGTAGAAGACACAAAAAGCATTCCAAATATAGTGGGGAACCAAGGGGCTAAGAAGAGTGAGGAATTTAAAGTAATTACTATCAGTAGGGAAAAAGTAATTGAGAAACTAATGGAACTAAAAGCCGACAAATCCCGTGGATCTGATGGCCTACATCATCACTATTGTGTTCCTAACACAGATGAGGCTGCACACAGGGAGATTAAAGTAACAGTGACCTCAGTCTTTAATAAGACACTCCAGAGTGAGGAACAGGCCTTAGGGGCCGGCTTATATACAGTGCTCCTAAGGGATGCTGGGGTCCCTTGGGACTTCAGGGGATGAGCTCGCTGGTGGCGGAACATGGGACTGCATGCTTTACAGATACACAACATCACTCCCACCCCAAAGTCAAAGTGAAAATTATTTACAAGATGAGGCGGTTGGGAGCCTTTCTTTCCCTGGTGGACCTCCTCGGTACAAATGTCTGTTCTGGTGTGTTGGCTGTGCCCTCGCTGGGCTGGCGTGTTGTTGGCCCTGCAGGGCTGCGAGGTGAGCCTGGCCTTGCTGGGCTGTTGGACGTGATGGGTTCGATTTCCTGGTCCGGCGTGGTGTCGTTGATCCTTTGGGTGTGTGTTGTGGGCTCAAAAAAGGTGGTGTCTGCTATGGGTTGTTCAGGGCAGTCTGTGAACCGCAGCCTCATTTGGTCCAGGTGCTTTCTGCAAATTTGTCCATTGTCTATTTGATTACAAACACCCTATTTCCTTCTTTAGCTATCGCCGTGCCCAGGATCCACTTGGGACCGTGTCTATAGTTTAGCACATACACAGGGTCATTCAGATCAATTTTCCGTGACACAGTGGGGCGACCATCGTTTACATTTTGTTGCTGCCACCTGCTCTCTACCTGTTCATGCAGTTTGGGGTGAACCAGCGAGAGTCTGGTTTAAAGTGTCCTTTTCATGAGTAGCTCAGCCGGGGGCACCTCTGTGAGAGAGTGGGGTCTCTTGCGGTAGCCGAGCAGTACTCAGGACAGGCGGGTTTGGAGTGAGCCTTCTGTGACTCGTTTAAGACTCTGTTTGATGGTTTGTACTGCCCGCTCTGCCTGCCCATTGGAGGCTGGTTTAAACGGGGGCGAGGTGATATGTTTGATCCCATTGCGGGTCATGAATTCTTTAAATTCGGCACTGGTGAAACATGGCCCATTGTCACTGACCAGTATGTCAGGCAGGCCATGGGTGGCAAACATGACCCTCAGGCTTTCAATGGTGGCGGTGGCAGTGCTTCCTGACATTATTACACATTCAATCCATTTTGAAAAAGCATCCACCACCAGGAACATTTTACAGAGAAACGGGCCTGCATAGTCGACAGGGATCCTCGAACATTGTCTGGAGGGCCAGGACCACAAACTTAGTGGTGCCTCTCTGGGCGCGTTGCTCAACTGAGCATATACGCTGCATTGCCGAACACAGGACTCGAAGTCAGAGTCAATACCGGGCCACCACATGTGGGATCTGGCTAACGCTTTCATCATTACTATACCCGGGTGTATGCTGTGGAGATCCGAGATGAAACTCTCCCTGCCCTTTTTTGGTAGCACTACGCGGTTACCCCACAACAGGCAGTCTGCCTGAATGGACAGCTTGTCCTTTCGCCGCTGGAACGGTTTGATTAGCTCTTGCATTTCAACGGGGATGCTGGCCCAGCTCCCATGCAGTACACAGTTTTTTACTCGGGACAGCAGAGGATCTTGGCTGGTCCAAGTCCTAATCTGGCGGGCCGTGACAGGTGATTTATCATTTTCAAACGCTTCCATGACCATCAACAAGTCCGCGGGCTGCGCCACCTTCAATAAGTTTGCAGGCTGCGCCATTTCCACCCCCATGGTGGGCAATGGTAGCAGACTGAGAGCATCCGCACAGCTCTCGGTGCATGGCCTGTGGCAGATGGTATAGTTATATGCTGATAGCACGAGTGCCCACCTTTGTATGTGGGCTGAGGCATTAGTATTTATCCCCTTGTTTTCAGCAAACAGGAGTTTGAGGGGCTTGTGATCGGTTTCCAGCTCACATTTGAGGCCAACAAGTACTGATGCATTTTCTTTACCCCGAACACACACGCGAATGCCTCTTTCTCAATCATGCTCTCGGCCCTCTCGGCCTCAGACAAGCTCCTGGAAGCATAGGCGACAGGTTGCAACTCCCCTGCAACGTTAGCTTGTTGTAATACACACCCGACTCCGTACGACGACGCGTCACATGCTAGCACAACTCTTTAACATGGGTTATACAATACAAGCAGCTTGTTGGAGCATAAAATGTTTCTGGCTTTCTCAAAAGCAATTACTTGGTTTTTTCCGCATACCCAGTTCTCACCTTTGCGCAATAACACATGTAAGGGCTCTAAAAGTGTGCTTAACCCCAGTAGGAAGTTTCCAAAATAGTTGAGGAGTCCCAGGAACGACCGCAGCTCCGTGACGTTCTGTGGCCTGGGTGCGTTCCTGATAGCCTCTGCCTTGGCGTCTGTGGGCCGAATACCGTCCGCCGCGATCTTTCTCCCCAAAAACTCCACTTCTGTTGCCATGAAGACGCATTTCAACCTCTTCAGCTGCAGCCCTCCGTGATGCAGTCGCTGGAGGACCTCCTCCAGGTTTTGTAGGTGCTCGGCGGTGTCCCGACCCGTGACCAGTATGTCGTCCTGAAAGACCAGTGTGTGTGGTACTGACTTGAGTAGGCTCTCCATGTTTCTCTGGAAGATCGCTGCAGCCGACCGAATTCCAAATGGGCATCTGTTGTAGATGAACAGTCCCTTGTGCGTGTTGATGCTGGAAAGGCCCTTCAAAGACTCCTCCAGCTCTTGCGTCATGTTAGCCAAAGTCATTTCGAGCTTGGTGAGCGTCTTGTCTCCTGCCAGCGTCACAAATAGGTCGTCTGTCTTAGGTAGCGGGTATTGGTCCTGTAGCGAGAAACGATTAATAATTACTTTGTAATCCTGACCGTGCCATCACTTTTGAGTACTGGATTAATCGGGCTGGCCCACTCGCTGAATTCCACTGGGGAGATGATGCCCTCGCGTAGCAGCCTGTCCAGCTCGATTTCCACTCTCTCCCTCATCATGTGAGGTACTGCTCGCGCCTTGTGGTGAATGGGTCGTGGCTCTGGGACCAAGTGGATTCGCACCTTCTCCCCGAAAAAGTTTCCAATGCCTGGCTCAAAAAGGGAAGGAAATTTGTTAAGAACCTGGGTACATGAGGCCTCATCGAAATGTGATAGCGCTCGGATGTCATTTCAGTTCCAGCGGATTTTGCCCAGCCAGCTCCTTCCAAGCAGTGTGAGGCCATCGCCTGGGACAATCC
The DNA here is from genome assembly GCF_044704955.1 of Pristiophorus japonicus. NCBI lineage: Eukaryota > Metazoa > Chordata > Chondrichthyes > Pristiophoridae > Pristiophorus > Pristiophorus japonicus. The sequence goes on along the minus strand of NC_091982.1, from coordinate 117,731,244 downwards.
AGAGTGGCAGTTCGTGCACCGTGCCCTCATAGGTGACCTTGACCATGGCGCTGCCCAGGACAGTTAATGCTCTTTGGTGTCCAATCTCAGTTTTGTGTGGATGGGGCTCAGGGCTGGTCTGAATGCCTTGTTGCACCACAGTCTCTCAAACATATTTTCACTCATGATGGATTGGCTAGCGCCGGTGTCCAGTTCCATGGCTACGGGTAAGCAATTCAATTTTACGTTTAGCATTATAAGTGGACATTTCATCGAAAATGTGTGCACCCCGTGTACTTCAGCATCTGCCTCCACTCTGTGAGGCTTGAAATTGCTTTGATCCACCATGGACTGATCTTCCTCTGCCTCGTGGTGGTTAGCAGGTTTTGCAGAGCTTGCAGCTCATTTGCAAGCTCATTGGAGATGCCCTATTGTCCCACAGCTCTTGCAACCATACCCTTTGAAGCAGCATGAATAGGCTGAATGGAAGCCTCCACAACGCCAACAAGGTGTGAATTTCATTCATCCTTTGTTGGGGACTCTGAGTCATCTGGGTCACCTGAGGCCTGCTGGCAGTTGCAGACTCGTGGTTTCTGCCCTGTACATTTCTGCTCGCAAACACAGTTCCAGTTAATTTATGAACATTGCTAGCACTTGTGTAGCCATCAAACTCACATTGTCCTGCAAGTCACCTTAGCTCGGCGACGTAGCTCACCACTTCCTGACCTTCAGATTGCTGACACGTGTATAACCGATACCTCGCCATCTGCATGTTCTCCCTCGGGTTAAGATGCTCCCAAACCAGTGTACACAGCTCCTCATACAACTTATCTGTGCGTTTCACCGGAGCCAGAAGATTCTTCATGAGGGTGTAGGTCGGTGCCCCGCAGACTGTGAGGAGGATTGCTCTCCTTTTTGCAGCACTTCCTTCCCCGTCCAGCTCGTTGGCTACAAAGTACTGGTCTAGCCGTTCGACATAGGCTTCCCAGTCTTCACCCTCCGAGAACTTCTCCAGGATGCCCACAGTTTGCTGCATCTTTGCGTTGGACATGTATTCTCGTCGCCAGTTATTGTGTTCCAAACACAGATGAGGCTGCACACAGGGAGGTTAAAGTAACAGTGACCTTAGTCTTTAATAAGATACTCCAGAGTGAGGAACAGGCCTTAGGGACCGGCTGACATACAGTGTTCCTAAGGGATGCTGGGATCCTTGGGACTTCAGGGGATGAGCTCCTTGGTGCCGGAACATGGGAGTGCATGCTTTACAGATACAACAGTCACATTCTCAAAGAGGTGGCTGCAGAGATAGTGGGTGCATTGGTTGTGACCTTCTAAAATTTACTAGATTCTAGAATGGTTCCAACAGATTGGAAGTATCCAAGTTTGCTGATGATGCAAAGCTCGGTGGGAAAGTAAGCTGTGAGGAAGTCACAAAGAGCTTGCAAAGAGATATAATTGAGTGGGCAATAAGGTGGCAGATGGAGTATAATGTGGGGAAATGTGAGGTTATTCAATTTGGAAGGAAAAATAGAAAAACAGAATATTGTTTAAATACTGAAAAATTATTAAATGTTGGTGTTCAGAGAGATTTAGGTGTCCTTGTACAGGAAACACATAACATTAATATACAGGTACAGCAAGTAATTGGGAAGGCAAATTACATGTCGGCCTTTATTGCAAGGGGTTTGGATGAATAAGGAACTCTTACTACAATTGTACAGGGCCTTGGTGAGACCACACCTGGAGTACTGTGCACAGTTTTGGTCTCCTCATCTGAGAAAGGACATATTTGCCTTAGAGGCGGTGCAACGAAGCTTCACTCGATTGATCCCTGGATGAGGGGCTTGTCCTATGAGGAGAGATTGAGTAGTCTATGCCTATATCCCCTACAGTTTAGAAGAATGAGAGGTGATCTCATTGAAACATATAAGATACTGAGGGGGATTGATAGGGTAGAAGTTTAGACTGACTGGAGAATCTAGAACTCGGGGGCATAGTCTCAGGATAAGGGTTCGGTCATTTCATACTGAGATGAGGAGAAGTTTCTTCAGTCAAAATGTTATGAATCTTTGGAAATTTCGATCCCAAAATGCTGAGTCATTGAGTTTAGTCAAGTCTGAGATAGATTGATTTTGGTCTCTCGGGGGATGAAGGGATATGGGTATCGGGTGGGAAAGTAGAGTTGAGGTTGAAGATCAGCCGTGATCTTATTAAAGGCAGAGTAGGTTCGAGGGGCCATACGGCCTACTCCTGCTCCTAATTCTTATGTTCTTATATTCTTATGTAAGTGTGAGGCGGTGCATTTTGGTAGGAAGAGTAAGGAGGCCACATACTGCTTGGATAATAAGTCTAAATGGTGTAGAGGAGCAATGGGATCTAGGTGTACAGATATACAATCAGTAAAAGTAGCAATGCAGGTTAATAAGGCCATAAAAAAACAAATCTCGCTCTTGGGTGCATTTCTAGAGTGTTCGAATTGAAAAGCAGAGAAGTTATGCTAAACGTGTATAGAACCTTGGTTAGACCACACTTGGAGTACTGTGCACAGTAATGGCCTTCATATTATAAAAAGGATATAGAGGCACTGGAGAAGGTGAAAACAATATTTACAAAGAAGATACCAGAACTGAGAGGAAATACTTAGCAGAAAAGACTGAACAGGTTGGTGCTCCTTTCTGTAAAAATGAGAAGGCTGAGGGGTGACCTAACAGAGCGCTTTAAGTTTATGAAATGGTTTGATAGAGATGTAGAGAAAATGTTTCCACTTGTGGGGAGACCAAAATTAGAGATTATAAATATGATAATGGGGGCAAAATGTTCCCTTTTAAAAAAGGCCTGTTAGCGCCTCCAGGTGGTGCTAATGGGACGCAAACCATTTTTGCCCAGGGGCGGGCAGCGCAAGCACCCCCTCCCTCCTCCCCCACAGAATTGCCCCCATCATTGTGGGGGCAATAATGGCTTTGACTGTGTCTCCCGATTAGCGGCTCAGGTCGAGGTGCACACGGTGATGATGTCATCGCCGTGTGCGCCGACCCCTTATTGCAATGCGCCGACCCCTTGTAAGGGGGGGGGTCATCTCTATGAGGGGGTTAGGTTCCCTTCTGACCAACTTGAGCGGTTTGAATCGCTTCCCCTCCCTTGGGTTCTGTACTCTGGATTTATTTGGGGGGTGTGACAAAAGTGCAAAGGACACTGGTTTGATGCTTAGAACTTTGTTTTTATTACAGTCAAGGTAATACAGGCTTATTACTCTAGTAAGAAAATACAAGGTCAAACTCATAATCAATCTAATAAAGAACAATACACGGAAAGGTACACGGTCAAACTTAAAATCACAAATCACTCTAAAAAAGAACCATGCACTACACATTCAAAGGGGGGTCACAGTAAATTACATCTCCCACGTCCCAATACCTAATTCTAACTAGGTTACACTCCAGGGCATGCAGGGACTATGCTTACCAATCCTTTTGATAGTTGACGGGTTGATATTTGTTTTTCCCTTGATACCATGTTGACTGTGGTCGGTCGCTGCTACGATGGTGATGTTCTTTCTTCCTTCAGGACTTCAGGACTTCGAGGCTGTCGAGTTGGTTTCTCTCCTTGTCTTGATGACATACTCGCAGTGTAGCACCTTGTGTAGTATGGCATCTGATGTAGTAGCAGCCTTGTAGCTACCTAGCAACCACCCAATCTCTGTTGAACACAGGGGTCAGTTATACGATTTCAGTGTTCTAATCTTGCCGCCAAATCTGTTTAAAATCCTTTGTATAATTTTGGCGGGCTTGGTTCTTCTTCGTAATATTTTGTCGGGCTCTTTAAAAGTTGATATGTCTTGGGTGGGTTGATGTTCGAAAACTGTTTCCTGATGGAAATATTAGTTTGGTAATTGCAATGTCCTTTTGTGCTTAGTCTTTCACATACAGGCTGGATTGGGCCTCTTTGTGATGTATATGCTGAAATGGTTGTCCAGACCCATGTTGCTGGGTAGCTACCTCTGGGTGATTTTGTGATGTTAATGTCTCTTGTGCGGGAAGGATTTTTGAATACTCATTCTTACAGACAGGTTAACTCAGTCCTCACACCCAGGTAGCTTTACTTAATTAGACTGTCTCTTGCTAGTTCCGTAGGTCCGCCCACAGCCTTGAGTTTGTCTTTTAAAATCCAAAATTCTATTAAAGTTCGTAGTTTCTTCCGTACGCACTTTAGAGTTCCAAACGTTTCGGTAGGTAGTCCCAAATTAAATTTCCTTTTGAATGAGCCCAAACACAGGGGGCGTTTCTTGTGAATTTTGCATTCCTTTATTCCCCCCTGTTGACACTCCACACTCTTGAGTGTCAATCAAGGTAAGCAAAATTCCTGCTCCCGAGAGTCAACCTTCCCTGCATTTATACGAGCTAAACATTACCCTGCATCCCCCGTTGAAATGCAATGCAATATACAGGTGAATACATTCATTACAATTCGGTTATAGCATAGAGTGGGTATGATGTCTCTATTTTACTCGGTTTTCACAGTAAAATGACGGTATACAGTCATACACAACTTTAAGTAAAGTAACATAAAAACACATAGTAACACATTCTCAAATAGCATAAAGGTCCATAGTCAAACATGTTTTAAGTTCAGTAAACTAAAGGTACATAGTCAAAACATTTAAGCAACATCTTACAACACTCGCGATGTTGCAGTTTACAGAAATCAAGCACAAATTAAACATGGTAGTATGGTGTCACCCCTCCCTGCGCGATTCCCAAGTTTGGCCAAGGAGCGTACAGCACCCTTTGGTGCCTGACCTGATGGCCTCTGCGTTTCACTCGGTAAGTGAGACACCATAAGTAAAGTATGATCGCGAGTTGACAAATAACTTAAGTGTGGGAAGCGATTCGGATCCAGGCTGGGACCTCTATATTTCTGAAAAGGTCCCACCAAGGAATGGTGATCTCTAGAATCTTTTTCCCTATCTCAGTTGTTTTCTGGTTGAGAGTGTAGAAGTGTTTTTATGAGATAATTACAGCTTTTAGCAGAGCGGTAAGGTGTCCGGGTAGAGTGGGGAATTGCATAGCCAAATTGTACAACATAATCCTGCAGGTTTGTAATGTTTTCCTTCACAGTGAGGTGGACAGTGGAGGGTTCAGGAATGGGGACAATTCATGTAGTCATGCCCCAGATGGGTAGAGAGGTGTTCATTAGGCAGATAATAATCAAGGGAATAATGGAGGCATGTGAAAAAGGAACGGCAGTAATCATGGGGGATTTTAACCTTCATATCGATTGGTCAAATCAAATCGGACGGGGTAGCCTGGAGGAGGAATTCATAGAATGCATACGGGATTGTTTCTTAGAACAGTATGTTACAGAACCTACAAGGGAGCAAGCTATCTTAGATCTGGTCCTGTGTAATGAGACAGGAATAATAAACGATTTCTGAGTAAAAGATCCTCTCAGAATGAGTGATCACAGTATGGTTGAATTTGCAATACAGATTAAGAGTGAGGAAGTAATGTCTCAAACGAGCGTACTATGCTTAAACAACGGGGACTACAGTGGGATGAGGGCAGAGTTAGCTAAAGTAGACTGGGAGCACAGACTAAACGGTGGCACAATTGAGGAACAGTGGAGGACTTTTAAGGAGCTCTTTCATAGTACTCAACAAAAATATATTCCAGTGAAAAAGAAGGGCGGTAAGAGAAGGGATAACCAGCCGTGGATAGCCAAGGAAATAAAGGAGGGTATCAAATTAAAAACCAATGCATATAAGATGGCCAAGGTTAGTGGGAAACTAGAAGATTGGGAAAATTTTAAACAACAGCAAAGAATGACTAAGAAAGCAATAAAGAAAGGAAAGATAGATTACGAAAGTAAACTTGCGCAAAACATAAAAACAGATCGTAAAAGCTTTTACCGATATATAAAACGGAAGAGAGTGACTAAAGTAAATGTTGGTCCCTTTGAAGATGAGAAGGGGGATTTAATAATTGGAAATGGGAAAATGGCTGAGACCGTAAACAATTATTTTGCTTCGGTCTTCACAGTGGAAGACACAAAACCCATGCCAAAAATTACTGGTCACGGGAATGTGGGAAGGGAGGACCTTGAGACAATCACTGTCACTAGGGAGGTAGTGCTGGACAGGCTAATGGGACTCAAGGTCCTGATGAAATGCATCCCAGGGTATTAAAAGAGATGGCAGAAGTTATAGCAGATGTATTCGTTATAATCTACCAAAATTCTCTGGACTCTGAGGAGATACCAGTGGATTGGAAAGCAGCTAATGTAACGCCTCTGTTTAAAAAAAGGGGCAGACAAAAGGCAGGTAACTATAGGCCGGTTAGTTTAACATCTGTAATGGGGAAAATGCTTGAAGCTATCATTAAGGAAGAAATAGCGGAACATTTAGATAGGAATAGTGCAATCAAGCAGACGCAACATGGATTCATGAAGGGGAAATCATGTTTAACTAATTTACTGGAATTCTTTGAGGATATAACGAGCATGGTGGATAGAGGTGTATCGATGGATGTGGTCTACTTAGATTTCCAAAAGGCATTTGATAAGGTGCCACACAAAATGTTACTGCAGAAGATAACGGTACACGGAGTCAGAGGAAATGTATTAGCATGGATAGAGAATTGGCTGGCTAACAGAAAGCAGAGATAAATGGGTCCTTTTCGGGTTGGAAATCGGTGGTTAGTGGTGTGCCACAGGGATCAGTGCTGGGACCACAACTGTTTACAATATACATAGATGACCTGGAAGAGGGGACAGAGAGTAGTGCAACAACATTTGCAGATGACACAAAGATTAGTGGGAAAGCGGGTTGTGTAGAGGACACAGAGAGGCTGCAAAAGGATTTAGATAGGTTAAGCGAATGGGCTAAGGTTGGCAGATGGAATACAATGTCGGAAAATGTGAGGTCATCCACCTTGGTAAAACAGTAAAAGAGAATATTATTTGAATGGGGAGAAATTACAACATGCTGCAGTGCAGAGGGACCTGGGGTTCCTTGTGCATGAATCCCAAAAAGTTATTTTGCAGGTGCAGCAGGTAATCAGGAAGGCGAATGGAATGTTGGCCTTCATTGCAAGAGGAATGGAGTACAAAAGCAGGGAGGTCCTGCTGCAACTGTACAGGGTATTCGTGAGGCCGCACCTGAAGTACTGCATGCAGTTTTAGTCACCTTACTTAAGGAAGGTTATACTAGCTTTGGAGTGGGTACAGAGACGATTCACTAGGCTGATTCCGGAGATGAGGGGGTTACCTTATGATGATAGATTGAGTAGACTGGGTCTTTACTCGTTGGAGTTCAGAAGGATGAGGGGTGATCTTATAGAAACATTCAAAATAATGAAAGGGATAGGCAAGATAGAGGCAGAGAGGTTGTTTCCACTGGTCGGGGAGACTAGAACTAGGGAGCTCAGCCTCAAAATACAGGGGAGCCAATTTAAAACCGAGCGGAGAAGGAATTTCTTCTCCCAGAGGGTTATGAATCTGTGGAATTCTCCGCCCAAGGAAGCAGTTGAGGCTAGCTCATTGAATGTATTCAAATCACAGGTAGATAGATGTTTAACCAATAAGGGAATTAAGGGTTTTGGGGAGCGGGTGAATAAGTGGAGCTGAGTCCACGGCCAGATCAGCCATGATCTATTTGAATGACGGAGCAGGCTCGAGGGGCAAGATGGCCTGCTCCTGTTCCTAATTCTTATGTTCTTATGTTCTTATATCAGAGAACTCCAAAATGAGCACCCGGGCATTGTGATGATGAAGACAATTGTCAGGTCACACATTTGGTGGCCAGGGATAGATGCAGACCTGGGACTTTGTGTTCGCAGGTGCAACACGTGTGCCCAGCTTGGCAAGGCGCCCAGGGAAGCCCCCTTTAGCTCCTGGTCCTGGCCCACCAAGCCAGTGTCACACATTCATGTGGACCATGCAGGTCCTTTCATGGGAAAAATGGTTTTGGTTGTAGTAGACGCCTACTCCAAATGGATCGAGTGTGACATTTTAAATTCAAGCACATCCTCTGCCACGGTAAAGTCTATGGGCTATGTTCATCACCCATGGGCTACCAGATGTCTTGGTCAGTGACAATGGCCCGTGCTTCACAAGCACTGAGTTCCATTACTTCATGGCAGGCAATGAAATTTACCATGTCAGAACGGCATCGTTCAAGCCGGCCTCAAACGGCCAGGCAGAAAGAGCAGTGCAGATAATCAAACAGGGGATGCTCAGAATCCAAGGGGGTTCCCTACAAAGCCGCTTATCAAGCCTCCTGTTGGCCTACAGATCCTGACCACACTCGTTCACAGGGGTTCCACCTGCAGAGCTGCTAATGTAAAGGATGCTCAAAGCCAGGTTATCCCTTATACACCCCACCATGTAAGAAATTGTCGAGAGCAGGCGTCAGTCACAATGTAACTACCATGACAGGAATGCGAAGGCGCGAGGTATCGATGTCAATGACCCTGTCTTTGTCCTCAACTATGCTGCAGGGTCCAAATGGCTCATAGGCACTGTGATTGCCAAAGAGGGGAATAGGATTCTGGTCGTTAAACTTATCAATGGACAAATCTGCCGCAAATACGTGGATCAAACAAAAAGGAGGTTCAGCAACCCCATAGAAGAAGCAGAGGAAGAGCACGATGTAGAGTTCACTCCACCACAGGTGACTGAACACCGCAACTGAGTGGAGGAGAGCCCAGTCACTGTGGGCAGTCCGAACAGGCCTGAGGCACCACAACAGCAGACACTCAAGCCAGCGCCCAACAACCGGAGCCCCAACTCAGGCGCTCCACAAGGGAGGGTAAAGCACCAGAGAGACTTAACCTGTGATCCCAATAAGACTTTGGAGGGGGAGGTGATGTAATGTATTCAACCATCATTGTAACTCTTGTATAAACTGACCTAAGTTATACACTGTGAGAACAATGACCACGAGGTGGTGAACTTGTGGGAGACACTCCTTACCTGGACTTTCAGGTATAAAAGGGGAAGCTCCACCCAACTTCATCACTTGAGTGATAGCAAGTAAAGGTTACTGGTCACAGAGTGACCTTCTCTCAAGCATGGGCCTCGTGTGCATTTATACTGTATAGTAAGGACATATCAGTTTTGAAAAGGTTACTTTTGAAAACTTGCTCCTTTGTTAAAGTTTAACGGCTGGATGGCCAAGCAGCCGACAACTGGTGCAAGGGTCAAGGATGTCTCCGAGCGAGTGCAGGACATTCTGAAAAGGGAGGGCTAACAGCCAGTTGTCATGGTGCACATTGGTACCAACGACATAGGTAAAAAAAGGGATAAGGTCCTACGAGACGAATTTAAGGAGCTAGGAGTTAAATTAAAAAGTAGGACCTCAAAAGTAGTAATCTCGGGATTGCTACCAGTGCCACGTGCTAGTCAGAGTAGGAATTGCAGGATAGCACAGATGAATACGTGGCTTGAGCAGTGGTGCAGCAGGGAGGGATTCAAATTCGTGGGGCATTGGAACAGGATCTCGGGGAGGTGGGACCAGTACAAACCGGACGGTCTGCACTTGGGCAGGAACGGAACCAATGTCCTAGGGGAAGTGTTTGCTAGTGCTGTTGGTGAGGAGTTAAACTAATATGGCAGGTGGATGGGAACCAATACAATGAGACAGAGGGAAACAAAAAGGAGATAAAAACAAAAGACAGAAAAGAGATGAGTAAAAGTGGAGGGCAGAGAAACCAAAGGCAAGAAACTAAAAGGACCACTGAATATAAAAGTGCTGCAGGAGGGGTAAAAACTAAAAATCATGGTTTAAAAACTCGGATGAAAACACTCGACCTAAATGCACGCAGCATTAGAAATAAAGTAAATGAGTTGACGGCACAAATCATTACAAATGGGTATGATTTGGTGGCCATTACAGAGACTGGGAATTAAACGTACAGGCGTATCTGACGATTTGGAAAGATAGGCAGGAAGGGAAGGGAGGTGGGGTAGCTCTGTTAATAAGGGATGATATCAGGGCAGTTGTGAGGGATGATATTGGCTCCAATGAACAAAATGTTGAATCATTTTGGGTGGAGATTAGAGATAGTAAGGGGAAAAAGTCACTGGTCGGCGTAGTTTATAGGCCCCCAAATAATAACTTCATGGTGGGGCGGGTAATAATCAAGGAAATAATGGAGGCATGTGAAAAAGGAACGGCAGTAGTTATGGGGGATTTTAACCTACATATCGATTGGTCAAATCAAATCTCAGGGGGTAGCCTGGAGGAGGAATTCATAGAATGCATACGGGATTGTTTCTTAGAACAGTATGTAACAGAGCCTACAAGGGAGCAAGCCATTTTGGATCTGGTCCTGTGTAATGAGACAGGAAAAATAAACGATCTCCTCGTAAAAGATCCTCTCGGAATGAGTGATCACAATATGGTTGAATTTGTAATACAGATTGAGGATGAGGAAGTTGTGTCAGAAACGAGCGTACTATGCTTAAACAAAGGGGACTACAGTGGGATGAGGGCAGAGTTGGCTAAAGTAGACTGGAAACAAGGACTAAACGGTGGCACAATTGAGGAACAGTGGAGGACTTTTAAGGAGCTCTTTCATAGTGCTCAACAAAAATATATTCCAGTGAAAAAGAAGGGCGGCAAGAGAAGAGATAACCAGCCGTGGATAACCAAGGAAATAAAGAAAAGTATCAAATCAAAGACCAATGCGTATAAGATGGCCAAGGTTAGTGGGAAACTAGAGGATTGGGAAGATTTTAAGCAACAGCAAAGAATGACTAAAAAAGCAATAAAGAAAGGGAAGATAGATTATGAAGGTAAACTTGCGCAAAACATAAAAACATATCGTAAAAGCTTTTACAGATATATAAAACAGAAAAGAGTGACTAAAGTAAATGTCGGTCCCTTAGAAGATGAAAAGGGGGATTTAATAATAGGAAATGTGGAAATGGCTGAGACCTTAAACAATTATTTTGCTTCCGTCTTCACAGTGGAAGACACAAAAACCATGCCAAAAATTGCTGGTCATAGGAATGTGGGAAGGGAGGACCTTGAGATGATCACTATCACTAGGGAGGTAGTGCTGGACAGACTAATGGGACTGAAGGTAGACAAGTCCCTGGTCCTGATGAAATGCATCCCAGGGTATTAAAAGAGATGGCGGAAGTTATCGCAGATGCATTTGTTATAATCTACCAAAATTCTCTGGACTCTGGGGTGGTACCAGCGGATTGGAGAGCAGCTAATGTAACGTCTCTGTTTAAAAAAGGGGGCAGGCAAAAGGCAGGTAACTATAGGCCGGTTAGTTTAACATCTGTAGTGGGGAAAATGCTTGAAAGTATCATTAAGGAAGAAATAGCGGGACATCTGGATAGGAATAATGCAATCAAGCAGACGCAGCATGGATTTATGAAAGGGAAATCATGTTTAACTAACTTACTGGAATTCTTTGAGGATATAACGAGCATGGTGGATAGAGGTGTACCGATGGATGTGGTGTATTTAGATTTCCAAAAGGCATTCGATAGGATGCCACACAAAAGGTTACTGCAGAAGATAAAGGTACGCGGAGTCAGAGGAAATGTATTAGCATGGATAGAGAATTGGCTGGCGAACAGAAAGCAGAGAGTCGGGATAAATGTTTCCTTTTCGGTTGGAAATCAGTGGTTAGTGGTGTGCCACACGGATCAGTGCTGGGACCACAACTGTTTACAATATACATAGATGACCAAGAGGAGGGGACAGAGTGCAGTGCAACAAAATTTGCAGATGACACTAAGATTAGTGGGAAAGTGGGTTGTGTAGAGGACTTAGAGAGGCTGCAAGGAGATTTGGATAGGTTAAGTGAATGGGCTAAGGTTTGGCAGATGGAAAACAATGTCGGAAAGTGTGAGGTCATCCACCTTGGGATAAAAAACAGTAAAAGGGAATATGATTTGAATGGGGAGAAATTACAACATGCTGTGGTGCAGAGGGACCTGGGGGTCCTTGTGCATGAAACTCTTTTTGGGGAAAACAAAAACATTAAATCGTGGCCCCCCAATCTGGGGGACGCACCAAACATTTACAACGCCCATTTTTTTTTGTATTTTTTTTTTTGTGTTTTTTTTTCAAGTTTTTTTTTATTGGGCACTAAAATCATATTATTTTTTTTCTCTAAGTGCCCCCTATAAAAGGGGAGGGGGACACTAAAAAACACCGGCAATTAAAAACAAATTAAACTTTAAAACATAAAATCAAATTAAAATTTGGTTGCCGGGCATGATGATGCACTCCAGTCCCTCCGGTGCCCACCTCTCACGGAAGGCCGCGAGCGTACCGGTGGACACCGCGTGCTCCATCTCCAAGGACACCCTGGACCGGATGTACGCGCGGAAGAGAGGCAGGCAGTCAGGTTGAACGACCCCCTCGACCGCCCGCTGCCTGGACCGGCTGATGGCACCCTTGGTCGTGCCCAGGAGCAGTCCTACGAGGAGGCCCTCGGACCTACCCGCTCCCCTCCGCACAGGGTGCCCGAAGATCAGGAGTGTGGGACGGAAGTGCAGCCAGAATTTCAGGAGCAGCCCCTTTAAATAACAAAACAGAGGCTGCAACCTCGTGCACTCAATAAAAACATGGAACACGGTCTCTTCCAAACTGCAGAAATTGCAGGCGGCCTGGGAGTCCGTGAACCGGCTTAAAAATTTATTGCACGGCACTGCTCCATGCACCACCCTCCAGGCCAAGTCCCCGATAAATGGTGGGAAGACCCCCGTGTAGAGTGCCCTCCAGTGGGGACCCCCGCCTCCTCCGGACGGCAAGATGGTACGCCATGGCATGTCCGGACGGCAGGCGAGGATGGCAAATTTGAGAGTGTGCAGAAGCAGCCCGTACAGGAAACCCCTCCGTGTGGAACTGAAAGGCACGGAGGGAATTTCCTCGAGGCGGCTCAAGTTGTGAGGCGCCGACTCCCGAGGGAGGTTCCGGGGTTTGGCGCCGATGAGGAATTCCGTCTGGACGGGGGTCAGTTTGGACGGGATCTCCCCACGTGCTTGAGCCTCCTTGATGCACCTAACGGAGTCAGGGCCCAGAGCTGTTTTTAGCGACTCGATGGCATCGGCCGCGCGGCGGACGTTGGCGGAATTTAGGCGCTGCGCCAGCATGTCTGGCGCCATCCAGCCCGCTCCTCCACCATCGAGCAGGTCCCTGACCCTGGTCACCTCACCAGCCACAGCCCTCTCGTCCGACCGCCACCCAAAACCTCGGTCGTGGAGGTACGGATTCCCGAGCAGCGGCTCCTGCAGGACAGCCGCCACTCCAGCCGGTGGAGAGCTGCGCTTGGTGGAGACTTTGTTCCAGACCCTGATGAGTTCCCTGTAAAAGACAGGCAGCTCCCGGAGGGCGGTCCTGACGCCCCCCAAGCTCACAAACAGGAGCTGCGTGTCGTAGTTGAGGCCGTGCTGCTGGCGGAAGAAATACATCGTCAGAGCACGCCACCGAGGAGGGAGCTCAACGTAAAGGTATCTCTGCAGGGTCTGAAGAAGGAAAGTCGCGAGCTGGGCACTGACGCACACCAACGACTGACTGTTCTCCCTAAGCGGGAGACTCAAAACTGCGGAGGAGACCCAGTGCTTCCTGTTGTTCCAGAAGAAGTCCACCAGCTTCTTCTGTATCTTGGCGACAAACGCAGGGGGAGGGGTCAAAGTGACTAGCCGGTACCACAACATGGCGGCCACCAGCTGGTTTATGACTAGCGCTCGACCCCTGTAGGACAGCACTCGGGGCAGTCCTGTCCAGCGCCCTAGGCGAGCGGCGACCTTGGCCTCCAGCTCCTGCCAGTTCGCCGGCCAGGCTTCCTCCGCTGGCCCCACGCCCCCCACGACAGGCAGATCTTTCACGCCATCCCCTGGAGGCAGAGGCTGGGCAGCCTCGCCTGTCTCACCCTCCCCGGGGACAGATTCCTCCCGCCTACGGCGCAATTTGGGGGTGCCGGTGGGTGACGCGGGACACGCGGCGGGCACCGACTCCTCTGCGGAGGGATATTGTTCCCCCTCTGCCTCATTGGAGCGGTGCCTCCTTTTGTTCCTGGGGGGGAGCGGAGGCAGAGAGACCCCCATGTCTGCCGAGGCCTCCCGCTCCACTCCCCCCTTTTCCTTATCTTGCCCGCTCCCGAACCCCTCTGCGGTATTGGTCGAGGACTCGGGCACGGGCTCAGGGCACCCCGCGCTCGCCAGTGACGGGGTTGGGCTGAGCGCGATAAACAAATTGTCTGCCGCACCGAGGGGACCCGCCTCCAGATGTTTCGCCTTCTTCCGCGCCTTCCTTCCGATCGGACGCTCTCCCTCCCCCCCGCCGGAGGCCATGAAAACAAAGGCCCCCGACGATGCCCGCGCACCCACAGCTCCCGGCACGCGGACGCTACTAGGGGGAGGGGTGGCGGCGGCGCCAGCCTTGGCCGCCCTCGGTGGTTTGGCGGCCTTGGAGGTGGGGCAGTTCTTGCGAACGTGCCCCACCTCCCTACAGGCATGGCACCGCACGCCGTCCGACGTCCAGAAGACGCGGTAGGCAGTCCCCTCGTGCACCACATTAAAATGACCTTCCGTCGTCTCCTCCCACGCCAGTCGGACAAAGAGCTGGCAGCGGAAGGAGAACACGTGGCGCAGGCTGTTCTCCCTGAGGCCGAGCGGTATGGGGTTAATCCCCGACCTTACCTCCCCCAGTTGGTGTAGGTGAGGGAGGAGGAGCTCAGCGGGAACAAAGGGCGGGACGTTACAAATGATGACCCTCTGTGCGGTGGCCTCGAGAGCGTCCACCGGCAGGAACGTCCCGCCCACCGTGAGCCCCTTTTCAAGGGCCAGGGACATCGCCCGCTCCGACCCCAGAAAGAAAACAGCCTTCCCAGACATCTTGGAGGCCGTGACAATGGCCGAGGGGCCGACTACACCAGACATCGCCCGCACGCACTCCTCAATGCTCATTGTGGGGCGAGTGTAGCTCTTGACCCCGTGTTTTTTTGTAATCAATCTGAAAGGTGGCAGGGCAGCAGGAGGCGCAGGACGCGCCGTGGATGTCGACGCTGCCTGCGCATATGTCTTTGCTGACCCTGCCACCGGCGTGGATGGAGTCGCCATCACGGGGTCCCTTTAAGGGCCACACCCACCCCAAAGTCACAGGCCTTAAAGTTCTTTAATTGGCCTCGTTGGTGTTTTGAGCAGAGGGAGCTCTTAATGGGGCACACCTCTCCCCTAAATAACGAATGGGGAGGGGCCTTGCTCCCTCTGCTCAGTTGTCTTAATTTAATTTTAAGGAGGAAAGGGGCTCTCAGAGAGAGAGGGGAGAGGCAGAGAGAGAGAGAGAAAGAGAGAGGGGGGTGCGAAAGAGGGACGCTGCGAGGGCAGGTCTCCCCTCACAGCGATGGGTGGGTGTTTTTCTTGGGGTGCACTCCCCAGATGACGGAAAAAAAGCAAACACAGTCTTTGCAGATGTTCTTCGGGTGGGGGGGAGAAGATGTCTTCACCTGGGGTAGCTGGAGCCACCTCGGCACACACTCCCAATGATGTTAAATAGGGTACTTAAATAATCTTCAGCCAGGTAGCTCCAGCTATCTCAGGCTAGGCAATGGGGGAGGGGTGCTTCAGTGGTGTGTGGTGCCTAGCTGTAAGCAAGACCCCCACACACACTTCCACACACACACACCCCCCGCGATGTTCCAGCCCTCGAGTGGTCTTTTTTCCTCCCCCCACCAATACAACAAAGTCTTTTAGGGGAATGCACCAATACACACCCACCTTTGGTTGTTGAATTTTCTCCCTCCTTCCAAACTGGATGGTGTTTTTTTTCCTTTCCGGTTGTTGTTCTTTTCCCTCTCTCTCCAACTCTCTGTAGCAGTAATAAAGTTGTGAATTTGCAGCTCTCCTCCTCTCCCTCTAGATGGATAGAATTGTAGAATGCCCCTTCCTCCTCTTCCTGGGCTGGTCTCAGGTCTCTTAAAGGCCGTCCAGACAGGAGCAAAAGCAGCAGCTCCTTCTCTCACTGCTCCAGGCTCCAAGTGAATAGGCCACGCCTCCAAAGCTCCACCATTGGTCCTTGTGCATGAAACTCTTTTAGGAGCAAACAAAAAACATTAAACCGTGCCCCCCATCTGGGGGAAACACCAACATTTACAAGGCTTTTTTTTTTTAGGGCACAGAATCGAATTTTTTCTCCAAGTGCCCCCTATAAAAGGAGAGGAGGACACTAAAAGCACCGGTAATTAAAACAAATGAACATAAAAACATAAAATCAAATTAAATTTTGGTTGCCGGGCATGATGATGCACTCCAGTCCCTCCAGTGCCCACCTCTCGCGGAAGGCCGCGAGCGTACTGGTGGACACCGCGTGCTCCATCTCCAAGGACACACTGGACCGGATGTATGCGCGGAAGAGAGGCAGGCAGTCTGGCTGAACGACCCCCTCGACCGCCCGCTGCCTGGACCGGCTGATGGCACCCTTGGCAGTGCCCAGGAGCAGTCCTACGAGGAGGCCCTCGGACCTACCCACTCCCCTCCGCACAGGGTGCCCGAAGATCAGGAGTGTGGGACTGAAGTTCAGCCAGAATTTCAGGAGCAGCCCCCTTAAATAACAAAACAGGGGCTGCAACCTCGTGCACTCAATAAAACATGGAACACGGACTCTTCCAGACCGCAGAAATTGCAGGTGGCCTGGGAGCCCGTGAACCGGCTTAGAAATGTATTGCACGGCACTGCTCCGTGCACCACCCTCCAGGCCAAGTCCCCGATAAATAGTGGGAGGACCCCTGCGTAGAGTGCCCTCCATCGGGGACCCCCGCCTCTTCCAGACGGCAAGATGGTACGCCATGGCGTGTCCGGACGGCAGGTGAGGATGGCAAAGTTGAGAGTGTGCAGGAGCAGCCCGTACAGGAAACCCCTCCGCGCGGAACTGAAAGGCACGGAGGGGATTTCCCCGAGGTGGCTCAAGTTGTGAGGCGCCGGCCCCCGAGAGAGGTCCGGGGTTTGGCGCCGATGAGGAATTCCGTCCGGACGGGGGTCAGTTCGGACGGGATCTCCCCACGTGCTTGAGCCTCCTCGATGCACCTAACAGAGTCAGGGCCCAGAGCTCTTTTTAGCAACTCGATGGCATCGGCCGCGCGGCGGACGTTGGCAGAATTTAGGCGCTGCGTCAGCGTGTCTGGCACCATCCAGCCCGCTCCTCCGCCATCGAGCAGGTCTCTGACCCTGGTCACCTCACCAGCCACAGCCCTCTCATCTGACCGCCACCAAAAACCTCGGTCGTGGAGGTACGGATTCCCGAGCAGCAGCTCCTGCAGGACGGCCGCCACTCCAGCCGGTGGAGAGCTGCGCTAGGTGGAGACTTTGTTCCAGACCCTGATGAGTTCCTTGTAAAAGACAGGCAGCTCCCGGAGGGCAGTCCTGACGCCCCCCACACTCACAAACAGGAGCTGCGTGTCGTAGTTGAGGCCGTGCTGCTGGCGGAAGAAATACATCGCCAGAGCACACCACCTAGGAGGGGCCTCAACGTAAAGGTATCTCTGCAGGGTCTGAAGACGGAAAGTCGCGAGCTGGGCGCTGACGCACACCAACGACTGACCGCCCTCCCTAAGCGGGAGACTCAAGACCGCGGCAGAGACCCAGTGCTTCCTGTTGTTCCAGAAGAAGTCCACCAGCTTCTTCTGTATCTTGGCGACAAACGCAGGGGGAGGGCAGTGACTAGCCGGTACCACAACATGGCGGCCACCAGCTGGTTTATGACTAGCGCTCGACCCCTGTAGGACAGCACTCGGAGCAGTCCTGTCCAGCGCCCCAGGCGAGCGGCGACCTTGGCCTCCAGCTCCTGCCAGTTCGCCGGCCAGGCTCCCTCGTCGGGGCCTCCCACAGAACTCTACGCGCTTCCTCGCTGGACGGCTCCGGAGAGAACAGGGCCCCGTAATATTCACGGGCCCTGTTGTTGACGCCCTCCGGGTCCGAGATGAGAGAGCCATCGTCGGCCAGCAGCGTCAAAAGCTGCTTACGGACACTGTGTCTTTTTTCCAGCGAGTAGAAGAAGGGGGAGCCGCGGTCCAGATCCCGCAGGAACGTGCCTCGGGACCCGACGAGCTGCAGGTCCTTCAGCGCGGCCTTCTTCGCTTCGTACACCGTCCGCAGGGCCGGGTCCCCGACGACTTGACCGAGACGGGACTCCATGTCGAGCACCTCTTTTTCTAGGTGCCCGACCCTGGCCGCCCGCCTCTTGATCAACCCCCTCGCGTACTCCTGACAGAAGACACGGACGTGAGCCTTGCCCACGTCCCACCATAGCCTCAAGGAGGGGAAGCCCCGCTGCTTCCTTCTCCAGTCGGCCCAGAAACGATGGAACGAGTCCTGGAACCGCACGTCCTCCAGCAGCTGGTTGTTAAAATGCCAGTACGCGGACCCCGTCCTCGCGCAGAGCGAAGCGAGCTCCGCCCACACCAGGTGGTGGTCCGTACATGGCACCGGCCGCATGGAGGCTGGCGGGACGCAGGAAACGTACGCCCGAGACACGTAAAGGCGGTCGACTCTGGACCATCCTACTCCAGGCCTCACCCAAGTAAATGCGCTGGAGTCGGGATGGAGATTTCGCCAGACGTCCACCAAGTCGAAGGACCCGACCAGGTCCCTCAACTTCTCCATCACCGTCCCTTGCCTCGAGGGTGCAGTTAAAATCCCCCCCGAGGACAATGCAGTCGCCGACGTCGACGGAGCCATGAAGAGCGGACACCTCTTCGAAGAAGCGTGTCTGCTGCGGGCCGGGCTGAGGGGCGTACACGTTCACGAGATGGAGCGGCACGTCCCCCAGGCGAACCGTTACGTGCAGCAAGCGGCCTGGAACGGGCTCCTCGACCCCCAATATCTCCGGCTGAAAATGCGGGGCCAGCAAGATGGCCACCCCACTAGAAGTGGCGGTGAGGTGGCTCATGCGGACCTCTCCTTGCCATTCCAGGAGCCACGTGGCTTCGTCTCCCGGAACGGTGTGGGTTTCTTGCAGGAAGCACGCCGCATATTTACCCTCCCGCAGGAGCGAAAAATTGTTAAATCTACAGCGTGCCTCTCTGCCGCTGTTGATGTTGAGGCTGGCTATGGTTATCTTCATGAAAAGAGCATAGTGCAACCTCTACCTAACCTATTGTGGAGGGGGGAGCGGAGTTGTTTTTTGGCCTCCACTCCCTCCGCAGCCCAGCGAGGAACCCCCTGAGCCGGCGCAGCTCAAGGTCTTGCGCCCTTGTCAAGGGCCCGCCCGTGGCCAAGGTTTTAATGGCGGCGAGGACGGACGCGATGATCACCACTGGCTCGGACCATCTTTCCAGGGCCAGACGGGCTCGGTCGCGGTGACCCTGGCACTGGACCAAAAAGTCCCAGAGTTCACTGGCGGTGGACTCTAGATCTTCTCCCGCGTCCCCCACTGAGTCCCCGTCCTCCCCCGGGAGGTCGCCGCCAGCAGCCGGCCCGTCGACCGCAAGAGGTACGGCCAACGGCCCGGCCGCTCCATCTGGCCCTGGCTCTGCCCCGATCCCATCCCCAGGATTGTCAGCAGAGGAGTCCCCACTGGGCTCTTTTAAAAGTGGTGCTGGGTCGGGAAGCGGAAGGGCGTCCTCCCCCGCCCCAGGAGCCGGGGAACACGGAGAGACCTGGTTTAGGAAATTCTCCAGGTCCACCAAGTCCCTCAGCTCCAAAGTAGGGGGCGAGGGTTGGTGTTCCTCCCCCTCCCCGCCGCCACCCCCTGGCCCAGCGTGTGAATGTATATTAAAGTTGTCTACAGTTTCATTTTCTGCCGAGTCGAGCAAGTCCCGGGGGAAGTCGGATATTGGCTGGGCGGGCTCATGTGCGGCCTTTTCGGACCCGCCCGCCTCAGTCCCCGGGACGCTCGACCCGACGGCAACGCATTCCTCCGCCGGCCCCGCGCCCCCCATGACAGGCAGATCTTTCACGCCATCCCCGGGGGGCAGAGGATGGGCAGCCTCGACTGTCTCACCCTCCCCGGGGACGATTCCTCGCGCCTACGGCGGGACACGCGGCGGGCAACGATTCCTCCGCGGAGGGATGTTGTTCCCCCTCCGCCTCATTGGAGCGGCGCCTCCTTTTGTTCCTGGGGGGGCGCGGAGGCAGGGAGACCTCCATGTCTGCCGAGGCCTCCTGCTCCACTCCCCCCTTTTTCTTGTCTTGCCCGCGCCCGAGCCCCTCTGCGGTATTAGTCAAGGGCTCGGGCACGGGCTCAGGGCACCCCGCGCTCGCCGGTGACGGGGTTGGGCCGAGCGCGGTAAACAGATTGTCTGGTGCACCGAGGGGACCCGCCTCTAGATGTTTCGTCTTCTTCTGCGCCTTCTTTCCGGTCGGACGCTCTCCCTCCCCCTTGAAAACAAAGGCCTCCGACGATGCCCGCGCACTTGCGGCTCCCGGCACGCGGACGCAACTAGGGGGAGGGGTGGCGGCGGCGCCAGCCTTGGCCGCCTTCGGTGGTTTGGCGGCCTTGGAGGCGGGGCAGTTCTTGCGAACGTGCCCCACCTCCCTACAGGCATGGCACCGCACGCCGTCCAACGTCCAAAAGACGCAGTAGGCAGTCCCCTCGTGCATCACGTTGAACGATCCCTCTGTCGTCTCCTCCCGCGCCAGCCGGAAAAAGAGCTGGCGGCGGAAGGAGAACACATGGCGCAGGCTGTTCTCCCTGAGGCCGAGCGGTATGGGGTTGATCCCTGACCTTACCTCCCCCAGTTGGTGTAGGTGAGTGAGGAGGAGCCCAGCGGGAACAAAGGGCGTGATGTTCGATAGAATGACCCTCTGCGCGGTGGCCTCGAGAGGGTCCACCGGCAGGAACGTTCCGCCCACCGTGAGCCCCTTTTCAAGGGCCAGGGACACCGCTCGCTCCGACCCCAGGAAGAACACAGCCTTCCCAGACATATTGGAGGCTGCGACAATGGCCGAGGGGCCGACTACCCCAGCCATCGCCCGTGCGCACTCCTCAATGCTCATCATGGGGTGAGTGTAGCTCTTGACCCCGTGTTTCTTTGTGACAAGTCTGAAAGGTGGCAGGGCAGCAGAAGGCGCAGGAGGCGCCGTGGATGTGGACGCCGCCTGCGCATATGTCCTAGCTGGCCCCGCCACCGGCGTGGATGGGGTCGCCATCATGGGGTCCCTTTAAGGGCTACACCCACCCCAAAGTCACAGGCCTCAATGGTCTTAAATGGCCTCGTTTAAATATTTGAACAGAGCGAGCTCTGAAAGAGGCACACCTGTCCCCTAGTTGGCAATTGGGGAGGGGCCTTGCTCCCTCTGCTCAGTTGTCTTAATTGTTTTTCTTTTTTTCAATTGGGAGGGCTCTCAGAGAGAGAGGGGAGAGACAGAGAGAGAGAGAAAGAGAGTGGGGGGTGGTGAGAAAGAGGGAAGCTGCGAGGGCAGGTCTCCCCTCACAGCGATGGGTGGGTGCACTCCCCAGATGGTAAACAAAACAGTCTTTGGGGTGGTCTTCGGGTGGGGGGAGAAGATGTCTTCGCCTGGGGCAGCTGGAACCACACAGGTACACACTCCCAACGATGTTAATTAGGGTGATTGAGTTTCTTCAGCCTGGTAGCTCCAGCTATCCCAGGCTAGGCAATGGGGGAGGGGTGCTTCAGTGGTGTGTGGGCCTAGCTGTAGGCAAGACCCCCACACACACTTCCACACACACACATCCCCCGTGATGTTCCGGCCCTCGAGTGGTCTTCTTTCCTCCCCCCACCGATACAACAAAGTCTTTTTGGGGAATGCACCAAAACACACCCACCTCTGGTTGAAGAAGTCTTTTCCTCCTTCCACACTGGTTAGTAGTTGTTCTTTTTTTTCCCCTCTCTCCAACTCTTTGTAGGAATAATAAAGGTGTTGCAGTCTTCTGCTCTCTTCCTCTCCCTCTGGATGAATGGTAATGAAGCCCCTTCCTTCCTTCCTTCCTTCCTTCCTTCCTTCCTTCCTTCCTTCTTTTCTTGGGCTGGTCTCAGGGCTCACTCCAGGCCTTCCAGACAGGAGCTAAAGCAGGGAGTTCCTTCTCTCACTGCTCCAGGCTCCAAGTGAATAGGCCACGCCTCCAAAGCTCCACCATTGGTCCTTGTGCATGAAACTCTTTTGGATCCCAAAAGGTTAGTTTGCAGGTGCAGCAAGTAATCAGGAAGGCAAATGGAATGTTGGCCTTCATTGCGAAAGGGATGGAGTACAAAAGCAGGGAGGTGTTGCTGCAACTGTATAAGGTATTGGTAAGGCCGCACCTGGAGTACTGCATGCAGTTTTGGTCACCTTACTTAAGGAAGGATATACTAGCTTTGGAAGGGGTACAGAGACGATTCACTCGGCTGATTCGAGAATTGAGGGGGTTACCTTATGATGATAGCTTGAGTAGACTGGGTCTTTACTCCTTGGAGTTCAGAAGGATGAGGGGTGATCTTATAGAAACATTTAAAATCATGAAAGGGATCGACAAGATAGAGGCAGACAGGTTGTTTCCATTGGTGGGGGAGACTAGAACTAGGGGGCACAGCCTCAAAATACGGAGGAGCCAATTTAAAACCGAGTTGAGAAAGAATTTCTTCTCCCAGAGGGTTGTGATTCTGTGGAATTCTCTGCCCAAGGAAGCAGTTGAGGCTGGCTCATTGAATGTTTTCAAGTCAAAGATAGATTTTTAAGCATTAAGGGTTACGGGGAGAGGGCGGGTAAGTGGAGCTGAGTCCACGACCAGATCAGCCATGATCTTATTGAATGGCGGAGCAGGCTCGAGGGGCTAGATGGCCTACTCCTGTTCCTAATTCTTATGTTCTTATGTTCTTATGTTAACTTTATTTGCAAAAGGCACTGTGTTACTATTTCCTGCTTTAGTAAAGACACGAATTTCATTGTGACATCTTGTGGCTCGAGCTGTCACATGACCAGCTAGGTGATGATCTCACTGGTGAGGGTGACCTCACAATTGATTGAATCCTACACCTCTGACTGTCCAATGAGCTCGGGCTTTGTTTGATTTGCCCACAGCTCCAGTCAGAGGATCAGTTTGGAGTTTGGAGTTTGGAGTTTGGAGCGTGAGGCTGGAGCTGTGGGCAAATCTAAAAAAGCTAGTCAGCGCAGCAGCATCAACAACGCGGAGGTCGGAAGCGGCGAGGAGCGGAGGTCGGAAACGGCGAGGAGCGCAGTTTGGAAACAGCGAGGAGCGGAGGACGAAATTGGGGAGGAGCGGAGGTCGGAAGCAGCGATGAACGGAGGTTGGAAGCGGTGAGGAGCGGAGGTTGGAAGCGGCGAGGAGCGGAGGTCGGAAGCGGCGAGGAACGGAGGTCGGAAACGGCGAGGACCAGAGGTCGGGACCGGTGAGGTCCGGAGGTCGGGACCGGCGAGGTCCGGAGGTCAGGACCGGCGAGGTCCGGAGGTCAGGATCGGCGAGGTCCAGAGGTTGGGACCGGCGAGGTCCGGAGATCGAGACCGATGAGGAGCGGAGATCGGGACCGGCGAGGCCCGGAGGTCAGTGTCATGTATGTAACCTCTATGTAACACTACTGCTACACTGTATATACTTGACCACAGGGGGTGAACTTGTGGGAGACACTCCTTACCTGGTCATCCAGGTATATAAAGGGAGATCCCACACAGGGTCATCACTTCTTGGTCCTGTGAATAAAGATTCAGGTCATAAAGTGACCTTGTCCATAGAACATGCCTCATGTGGTTTTTGTGTTACTGAGTAAGAACTTTACATTGGCGACGAGAAATGGGAATCAACGACCCACGAGAATGGCCACCAGTAGCACAGATAAACGGTACTGTGTTGGTGAGGACTGGGACGATTTCATTGAAAGGCTTCAGCAAAGCTTTGTCACGAAAGAATGGCTGTGAGATGCAGCGGCTGACAAGAGGAGGGCTCATCTGCTGACCAGCTGCGGACCTAAGACTTACGCACTCATGAAGGACTTCTCGCACCGGAAAAGCCAGCGGACAAAACTTTTGAAGAGCTCAGCAAACTAATCGGTGAGCACCTCAAACCGGAGAGCAGCATACACATGGCCCGACACAGATTCTATACCCATCGACGTCGTGAAGGACAGAACATACCAGATTTTGTTGCAGACCTCCGGCGCTTGGCCAGCCTCTGTAAGTTCACAGACGCCTGCAGGGGGAGATGCTAAGGGACTTCTTTATTGAGGGCATTGGTCATGAGGGGATTTTCTGAAAGTTAATTGAGACCAAGGACTTGACCTTGGAAGTGGCGGCGTTGATGGCTCAGACTTTCATGGCATGGGAAGAG
Source organism: Pristiophorus japonicus (assembly GCF_044704955.1). NCBI lineage: Eukaryota > Metazoa > Chordata > Chondrichthyes > Pristiophoridae > Pristiophorus > Pristiophorus japonicus. The sequence goes on along the minus strand of NC_091982.1, from coordinate 117,707,027 downwards.
GAAACCAAAATAATATACGTGCGCGCAATTCTACCTCCAACGCAGCGATGGATCAGGGAGTCAATATCATAAACGTGACTCAGAGCTCCGCAGGCAAGTAAGGGCAGTTCGACACACCCCAGGCAGTGACAATGGCAGGCTGAACGGCCATCACAGTGGACAATGCAGCCCGGGATGGGGCCATTGACACCCACTAACAGGGTACTCAAGAGCAGTCAAAGGGACAATCAGAGAGGAATGCCGGGTCATAGCTCTTTTGTTCACAACAATGGGAATCGCAGCTCATGCTGGAGATGTGGGGGCAGGCACACTGCTAGGACTTGCAGGTTTCAACAATTTGTCTGCAGAAATTGTAACTTCAGTGGCCATTTAGCTCGAATGTGCGGGAAGCCTGCAGCCAGACTAATTTACGAGGCGGATGGACCAGAAGAGGTGCCTGTGAGGCAGGATGACTCTTGGGATCAATCAATGGACGGTGAAGTTCAGCGGGTCATGTGGCAAACGTTCACAGCTCATATACCAAAACGCCACCAATAATGATAAGGGTTTTATTAAATGGCATCCCTGTACGCATGGAGCTGGACACGGGGGCCAGCCAGTCACTCATGAGCGTTCAACAATTCGAAAAACTATGGCCACTCAAAGCCAGTAGACTCAAACTAGAACGCATTGAGACACAACTACAGACGTATATCAAAGAAATCATTCCGGTGCTCGGCAGTGCAACGTTGGCGGTCACACACAGTGGATCAGTGAACCGGCTGCCATTCTGGATTGTCCCGGGCAATGGTCCCGCACTGTTCGGGAGGAGCTGGTTAGTTGAGATGAACTGGAAATGGGGGTTGTGCACGCAATGTCATCTGTGGAGCGAAGTTCATGCTCACAAGTCCCACAACAATTTGAGTCACTATTCCAACCTGGCATCAGGACGTTCAAAGGTACCAAAGTAGTGATACGCATCACCCCGGACGCCAGACCAGTGCACCACAAAGCCAGAGCAGTGCCGTATGTGATGCGGGAGAAAATTGAGAGTGAATTATACCAGTTGCTGAGAGAGGGCATAATTTTGCCCGTTGAATTCAGTGACTGGGCGAGCCCCATTATTCCCGTCCTAAAAGCGGATGGCTCTGTCAGGATCTGTGGTGACGACAAGGCCACCCTAAATCGGGTGTCCCTACAAGACCAATACCTGCTCCCGAGAGCAGAGGATCTTTTTGCCATGCTGGCAGGCGGCAAGCTGTTTACCAAGTTGGACCTCACTTCAGCCTATATATCCAAAAACTGGCCGACGAATCTAAACTATTGACCACCATCAGCACGCACAAGGGTCTGTTTGTTTACAATAGGTGCCCGTTTGGCATTCGATCAGCGGCCGCAATTTTCCAAAGAAACATGGAAAGCCTGCTCAAATCCATTCCTGGCACAATCGTATTTCAGGACGACATCCTCATCATGGCTCGTGACACTGAGGAACACCTCCACAACCTGGAGGAGGTGCTATGCCGACTGGAACTGGTAGGCCTGCGACTCAAGAAGTCTAAATGTGTGTTTTTGGCTCCTGATGTTGATTTTCTGGGCAGGAGAGTTGCGGCAGATGGAATTCGGCCCACCGAATGCAAAACAGAGGCGATTCGACGAGCGTCCAGGCCCGGCAACACATCGAAGTTGCAGTCATTTCTGGGACTCTTGAACAATTTCGGGAACTTTCTGACAAACTTAAGCATGCTGTTGGAGCCGCTACAAGTGCTCTTGTGTAAGGGTTGCGATTGGTTTTGGGGGGACTGTCAGGAACGGGCTTTCAATCGGGCATGGAACCTACTTTGTTCAAGTAAGTTGCTGATCCTGTACGACCCCTGTAAGAAATTGGTTCTGCCATGTGATGCATCGTCCTATGGGGTTGGGTGCGTGTTGCAGCAGAGTAATGCTGAGAGCCAACTACAACCTGTGGCTTATGCCTCCAGGTCGCACTCTCAGGCAGAACGGGGATATGGGATGGTTGAGAAGGAAGCACTCGCATGTGTCTATGGTGTAAAAAAAATGCATCAGTACCTTTTTGGCAGGAGATTTGAATTAGAAATGGACCACAAGCCATTAACTTCCCTGCTGTCAGACAGCAAGGCTGTCAATGCCAACGCGTCAGCTCGCATACAGCGATGGGCTCTCACACTGGTTGCGTATGGCTACTCCATCCGGCACCAGCCTGGCACTGAAAATTGCGCTGACGCGCTCAGCAGGCCTCCACTAGCCACCACCGAGGGGGCAGCGGAGCAAAGCGCTGAGATGGTCATGGCTGTTGATGCCTTTGACAGCGCAGGCTCCCCTATCACAGCCCGCCAGATCAAAATCTGGACAGAGACCCTCTCCTATCTCTGATTAAGAAATGTGTCCTGATTGGGGATTGGGCGCCCGCACATGGAGCATGCCCTGAGGAGGTCAGACCGTTTCACAGACGGATGGATGAGTTCTCCATCCAAGCCGATTGCCTACTACGGGCAGCCAGGTAGTCATGCCCCAGAGTGGCAGGGAGGCATTCATCAGGGAACTCCACAGCGTGCACCCAGGCATCGTGCTGATGAAGGTCATTGCCCGCACACATGTTTGGTGGCTGGGAATTGATTCAGACCTGGAACACTGTGCGCAGCTGGGTAATGCCCCCAGGGAGGCCCCGCTCAGCCCGTGGCCCTGGCCCACCAGGCCATGGTCACGTATTCATGCAGACTACGTGGGCCTGTTCATGGGAAAAATGTTTCTCATAGTGGTAGATGCGTACTTGAAATGGATTGAGTGCATCCTTTTGAATTTGTGCACGACATCCACCACTGTGGAGAGTCTACGAGCGGTCTTTGCGACCCACGGCTTGCCGGACATCCTTGTTTGCGATAATGGCCCATGTTTCACAAGCCACGAATTCCGGGAATTCATGTCGGGCAATGGCATCAACCATGTCAGGACAGCACCATTCAAGCAGGCCTCCAATGGCCAGGCGGAACATGCGGTCCAAATCATTAAACAGGGTATGCTCTGGATTCAAGGACCCTCCCTACAATGCTGCCTATCGCGCCTCCTGCTGGCCTATAGGTCCCGTCTGCATTCGCTCACGGGGGTCCTGCCCGCAGAACTACTTATGAAACGCACACTCAAAACTCGCCTGTCCCTCATTCACCCAGTCCTGACCGACATAGTTGAGGGCAAGCGCAAGTCCCAAAACGAGTACCATGATCGAAATTCAAGGGGGAGATGTATAGAAATAAATGACCCCGCATTTGTCCTCAATCACGCCTTGGGGCCCAAATGGCTTGAGGGCACTGTAATAGACAAAGAGTAGAATAGGGTCATCGTGGTTAAGCTTAACAATGGGCAAATATGCCGTAAGCCTCTGGACGAAGTGAAAAAAAGGTTCAGCATGGACACCGAAGAACCTGAGGAAGACCATGAGATGGTGCTCACACCACCACCAGTGAATAAGCAACACGAATATTCAGCAGCATGCACAGTCCCTGCGGTTAACCCGGACAGGCCGGAATCACCACAGGTGACAGACACTCACGCCAAGGTTCAACAACCAAGGCCCCAACTGCGGCGCTCCACGAGGGAGTGTAGACTACCTGAAAGACTTAACCTATGATCCCAAATAAGACTTTGGGGGGAGGTGATGTCATGTATGTAACCTCTATGTAACACCACTGTATATACTTAAGAAATGCACACCTTGACCACAGGGGGTGAACTTGTGGGAGACACTCCTTACCTGGTCATCCAGGTATATAAAGGGAGATCCCATGCAGGGTAATCACTTCTTGGTCCTGTGAATAAAGATTCAGGTCATAGAGTGACCTTGTCCATAGAATGTGCCTCATGTGGGTTTTGTGTTACTGAGTAAGAACTTTACACCAGCCACCCTGGCCATCTTCCCTCGTGGGCATAAACGGTGAGTTTTTCCATGTCTCGGGGGCTGCCCCCTGCAGTTATGATTGGTGCTCTTCCTCCTGAACACCCTTAAATGAGGGATTCTTCCATGTCTCCTCTTTCGCTGCTGCTCATCCTGATCAGGGCGAGCAGGAACAGGATCCTTTCCATACTGTTCTCTTTCCTGTAGGGGCACATAAAACAGACTGTCTAGCCCTGACAAAGTTCTCTGGCTTGACAAAGGTGACCGAGTTCCAAGTTGGGCTCATAGTCTTTAATTGACTGGTTGTCTTATTCAGTTCCTTATGGACTGATTGCTTTTAACTTTATCTCACAGTCGTTCTGCTTGTTATTTCACCGGTACTTCCTTAATAGCCATATCGGTAGATTCTTCATACTCCCGGGTATTACCCAGCCTGTGCATCTCTTAACAGCTGCACAGGGAGATTTTTTTCCTTACCTCAGTTAACTAATACATATATACTTATAATTACACATAATCTTACATTACTCTAACTTATTACTAAACATTCTTAAATCCATATCACAAATCTATATCTGTACATCTGCCACCCGCCTCTGGGTGGCCAGGTTAATTCCTGCCTTCTTTCTTTCTTCTTCTTCCGCTGGGTGTCCAGCGAGGTAGGTGATAGGGTTAGGCGGTGCAGACCGACCTAAGTACCCTGACCGGATGTGGGTTTGAGTCCCACACTATCGGGGGAACGTCCCCCCTGGTGCTGCAGCGCACCGCTGCTTTGGTCGAGGGCTACGGGCTGGTGACTCCCACTTGGTGGTTGGTCCATCGCTATCTCTTCTGGGGGTCCTTTGTTGCCTGAGGCTACTGGCTGAGTGTCCCTGCTCGCGGGCTGGTCTCTGACCTTAGGTACCTTTTGCGGCTGGTCCCTTTCCCAGGGCTGACCCATTTAAATTGGAGCGCTGGTGACCACGGTGTCTTTGGCCATGGTGTGCAGGGAGTCCTTCTTAAAGCTCTGGCTACTTGGGGTGCGTCCGAGTCCCAAATGATTGGGGGGACAGCTCCTCCAGTAACACAGTCCACCGCCCCTCTGTGGGTCTGCCACGTCCCCTGTGGGAATTCCACAGTTGGGGGTTGTTGGCTGGGGGTCCTTATCTTTAGTGCGCTTTACAGTTTTCTGCTGTCCCGTGCGTTTAGCTGCTGCCCCTGGGTCGAAAAGTTTGCACTGATTTATGTGGAACTACTTTGTTCGGCGGGGAAATTTTATGGCATAGACCATGGGGTTTGCCGTGTCGACAATGTGGTACGGTCCCATGTACAGTGCCTCAAAGACCCCTACTCTAGCGTAGTTTCTCACCATAACCTGGTCCCCTATCTCCCATTCGTGGTGCTTGTGGGGCTCTAGCACCAGTCGGTTGCTTCGATGCTGTTTTCCCATGATGTTAGCAGCCTGCCAGTGAATCTGTTTAAGGTGTTCAAGCAGATTCCTGACAAAGCTGACCTTCTGTGAGTACCGGGGCTAATTCATGGGTGGGGGTTCACATGGCTCTGCCGGTCATGAGCTCGTACGGAGAGTACCCCGTGCTCTTTGACTGGCTGGCCCGGATCCCCATGAGGACCAGTGGTAGGACCTCTACCCATCCTGGGTGAGTCCCTGTCTCTTTGCGCAGCCTTTCTTTGATGGTACGGTTTAAATGCTCCACAGGCCCGGATGACTGCGGGTTGAGGGCGACATGCCATTTCCCTTTGATGCGAGTAACTTAAGAGTTTCCTGTATCACCTGCACGGTGAAGTGACTCCCGTGGTCGGACTCCACAAGAGAACACTTCTCTGCCCAGGATCCTAGCTGTTCCCAGGACAGTGGCTGTTCGGAATGGGAAGGCTTCCACCCATTTAGTGAATACATCCACGAATATGAGGCAGTACTTGTAACCTCCCTGGGCAGTAGGTAGGTGTAAGCTCCTGTCCCCTCAGTACAGATTCACACGAGGCATACAGTGAAGTCAAGGTCACTCTGGACCTGCACCTTTATTTCACAGCTCTGGAATGCTGCACTTGCCTGAGACCTGTCCTTATATACTTGTCTCTTGCAAGTGCATCCCTGGTGGTAAGTTATGCTGGTGGTTACAGTTCATATCTTATTACAGTCTTATGTATAGCATGTTAGGATACAGTTATATATAATAATGTAAGATACATGACATCACCCTCCCCCAAGGTCTTATTGTCTTGATAGGTTCAGTCTCTCAGGTGGTCTACGCTCTCGCGTGGAGCGTCTGAGTTGTGGTTCAGTTGTTTGCCTTGGTGTCTGTTTTTCTTTGGGTGTGGTTGCTGGTATCTTGCCTGGGCTGTCTGTTTCGATTGGTGTGATTGTTGTTGACTCGCCTGGGCTGTCTGTTGGGATTGCCCTTTCCTCAGGTTGTTCCCTCTGTCTGTCCACCAGGTGTGGTGCGAGTTCCACATTGCAGTCTGCCTCTGATTCTGCAGTGTTGTTGGTAAATCTGCTTTTGACTTGGTCTACATGCCTCCGGCAGGTTTTCCATTGTCCATTTGTACTACCAGTAGCCTGTTTCCTTCCTTGCCCGTTACTGTCCCTGCAAGCCATTTGGGACCCCTGCCATAGTTTAGTACAAACACTTTGTCCCCTATCTCATTCCATCTCCCTCTCAAATTTCTGTCATGGTACTCAGTCAGCTTACGGCGCTTTTCCTCAATGATTTCGTGCATGTCTGGGAGGATTAATGAGAGCCTTGTTTTTAAAGTCTTTTTCATCAACAGTTGCACGGGAGGGATCCCAGTCAGTGAGTGCAGACGAGATCTGTATGCCAGCAGCAGTCGCGACAGGCGACCCTGCAGCATGGGACCTTGGATTTTAAGCATGCCTTGTTTAATGATTGGACTGCTCTCTCCGCCTGGCCGTTGGAGGCCGGCTTGAACGGTGCCGTCTTAACGTGATTTATGCCATGGTCAATTATAAAGTCTTGGAATTCTGCGCTGGTGAAGCACGGACCATTGTCACTGACCAATATGTCAGGGATTCCGTGTGTTGCAAACATGGTTGCGAGGCTCTCCACAGTGGTGGAGGTTGTGCTTGAGTTTAAAATGGTGCATTCGATCCACTTTGAAAATGCATCTACAACTACGAGGAACATTTTGCCCATGAATGGGCCTGCATAGTCTATGTGCACCTGCGACCACGGTTTGGTAGGCCAGGGCCAGGGGGGCATTGCTGAGTTGGGCGCAAATGGTGCACCTTTGGATGCAGAGCTCCAAGTCCGCATCAATACCAGGCCACCAGACGTGGGATCTGGCTATGGCCTTCATGAGAATGATCCCCGGGTGCTCGCGGTGGAGCTCCCGGACAAATGCCTCTCTGCCTCGCAGAGGCATGACTACTCGGCTGCCCCACATCAGGCAGTCTGCTTGTAGTGATAGCTCATGCATGCGCCTGTGAAAGAGTTTTAATTCCTCGGGGCAAGCATCGCAAGCCTCTGTCCAGTCACCGGTTAGGACACATCTTTTTACGAAGGATAACGTGGGGTGGCTGGCCGTCCAGGCTCTGATTTGGCGAGCCGTCATGGGCGAACCTGTGGACTCAAAGGCATTGATTGCCATGACTATCTCACAGTCCTGTTCGTCAGACCCTTCCATGGTCGCTAGGGGTAGCCTGCTGAGCGAGTCGGCACAGTTGTCTGTGCCTGGTCTGTGCCTTATGGTATAGTCGTAGGACGCCAGCATGAGTGCCCACCGTTGAATTCGCGCCGAGGCATTGGCGTTTATTGCCTTGCTCTCAGATAGGAGGGACGTGAGGGGCTTGTGGTCGGTTTCTAACGTGAACTTGGCCCCGAAAAGGTATCGGTGCATCTTTTTCACACCGTACACGCACGCGAGCACCTCCTTCTCTCCCATTCCGTACCCGCGCTCCGCCCGCGAAAGTGACCTGGAGGCATAAGCTATGGGTTGTAATTTGCCTGCACTACTGACATGTTGCAAAACGCACCTGACCCCATACGCTGACGCATCGCATGTGAGAACTAGCTTTTTACCTGGATCAAAGAAAGTCAAAACAATGTTGGAACACAGAAGGTTGCGTGCCTTATTGAAGGCGCGCTCCTGGGCGTCCCCCCCAAAACCAATCGCACCCCTTCCTGAGTAGCACGTGGAGAGGCTCCAGCAGCGTGCTTAAGTTCTGCATAAAGTTCCCAAAGTAAATGAGTAGCCCGAGAAAGGCGGGCAGTTCTGAGACATTCCGGGGCCTGGTGCCAGGCGAATTGCTTCTGTTTTGGACTCTGTTGGGCGAATTCCATCAGCGGCAATCCTTCTGCCCAAAAATTCAACCTCGGGTGCGAGAGACAGGCACTTGGATTTCTTGACTCGTCGGCCTACCCGATCCAACCGCATTAGTACTTCCTCCAAATTACGGAGATGGGAGTCGGTGTTCCTGCCCGTGATAAGTATGTCGTCTTGAAATACAACCGTCCCCGGGATGGACTTGAGCAGACTCTCCATGTTGCGCTGGAATATGGCAGCTGCCGACCTGAGGCCTCGATGTGTGTTGATGATGGTGAGTAGCTTGGATTCCTCGGTCAATTCTTGCGTCATATACGCAGATGTGAGGTCTAATTTTGAGAAAAGTTTACCTCCAGCCAATGTGGCAAATAAGTCCTCCGCTCTGGGCAGCGGGTACTGGTCCTGTCGGGAGACTCTGTTTATGGTAGATTTGTAGTCCCCACAGATTCGTATGGATCCATCAGGCTTCATGACTGGGACGATGGGACTTGCCCAGTCGCTAAATTCCACAGGTGATATAATGCCTTCCCGCAGAAGCCTGTCTAGTTCGTGTTCAATCTTTTCCCTCATCACATAGGGTACAGCTCTGGCCTTGTGATGGACCGGTCTAGCATCCTGTGTGATGTAGATTTTGACTTTGGCCTCTTTGAAAGTGCACGCACCTGGCTGAAAGAGATGTTCAAATCGCTTTATAACTGTTGAGCAGGAGGTCCGTTCCTCTAATAACATGGCATGGACATCATCCCATTTCCAGTTTAGTTTTGCCAGCCAGCTTCTCCCCAGCAGTGCTGGGGGTTCTCCAGGGACAATCCACAGGGGAAGTCGGTTCACTGTCCCTTTGTGTGTGACAGACAGCACGGCGCTGACGAGGACTGGTACAATTTCTTTGGTATAGGTCCTTAGTTTGGTATCGACCCTTGTGAGTTTTGGTCTGTCTCTTTTATGCGGCCACAGTTGTTCAAATTGTTGAGCGCCCATGAGAGATTGACCTGCTCCCGTATCCAGCTCCATGTTGACAGATATCCCGTTGAGTAGGACCCTCATCATTATAGGAGGCATCATGTTGTAGGAGCAGCGGCCATTGATCGTGTTGACCTGCTGTACATCGGTGTCCCGGGTACTGTCCCCACCATCTTCTGGTCCGCTTTCTGACCCATCCGATTCATATACCAGCTGATCTGCCGTTCTTTTGCACATGTGGGCCAAATGTCCTGTATCTTCACAATTTCTGCAAACAGCCTGCTGGAATCGACATCCCCTTGACGAGTGCCCACCCCCCACACCTCCAGCACAGACCTGTTCCATTGTTCAAAGTGTTTCCAAAGAATGAGCTGCGTCTGGCTGATCTCTCTTGAGCTTCTCTCAGTTTGTAGTTGATTGCTCGCATTGTGGGTTGATGAGGTGTGAACGGCCGTTCCTGTGGCCCTTGATGGCTTCTGCCTGCTGTCGAGAGCCTGTTCTCCTGGTTTTGTCTGTGTGTGGGGGTAGCAGCTTGTTTAGTGCTGTGAACTTCTTGTTCCAATATTTCGTTAGTTGTCGTACCTGCATTGTAAATCAATCTCTTTTCTTCTTCCCCAACCAAGAATGTCTGTACAACCAGTGCTGCCGCCTCTGAGGTCAGGTTCTTGGTCTCTATGAGCTTTCGGAATATGCCTGCGTGGCCTATTCCTTCAATGAAAAAGTCTCTCAGCATTTCTCTCCTCAGTTCATCGGAGAACTCACATAAACTAGCCAACCTCCAAAGTTCCGCCACGAAGTCTGATATGCTCTGGCCCACACAGCGTCTGTAGTTGTAGAACCTGTGCCTGGCCATGTGTAGGCTGCTCGCTGGCTTCAGGTGGTCTCTTACCAGTGTGCTCAATTCTTCAAATGACTTGCTTGCTGGTTTCTCGGGTGCCAACAGATCCTTCATTAAAACGTATGTTTTCGAGTCACAGCTGGTCAAGAGATGGGCTCTTCTCTTGTCTGCCTTATCGTCGCCTAACCAGTCTTTATTTACAAAGCTTTGCTGGAGCCTTTCTATAAAGTCCTCCCAATTGTCTCCCGCATTGTACTTTTCATCTGATCCGTTGTTCGCCATTCTGTGGATTCTGTAATCCCGAAACTCATCGCCACTGTAAAGTCCTGTCCCCTCAGTACAGATTCACACGAGGCATGTCGTGAAGTCAAGGTCGCTCTGGACCTGCACCTTTATTTCACAGCTCTGGAATGCTGCACTTGCCTGAGACCTGTCCTTATATACCTGTCTCTTGCAAGTGCACCCCTGGTGGTAAGGTATGCTGTGGTTACATGTCATATCTTATTACAGTCATGTATAGCATGTTGGGATACAGTTGTATATAATAATGTAAGATACATGATGTAATCTACTTGGATCGACTACCAGGGTCCCTCTACCCTCCTGATATGTCCCATAGACACCTTTCTTTTCTGGGGGGGTCAGGGTTATTGGCTGCGCACACCAGACAGCGAGCACAGAACTCGCGGACGTCTTCACTAAGTCCTGGCCACCACCCTGCCTGCTCCACTCGTTGTCAAGTGGTCTCAGGTCCGGAGTGTCCTGCTCCTGGACCCTCATGGGCCAGCTGGAGGAATTCTCTCCGGTGTTGTTGCGGTACTACCCATTGCTCCCCCCTGAACAGCATGCCTCCTTTAATGGCAATTGCTGCGGTGCCGTAAGGGCCATCTACCTTTTCCCCTTTTTCTAGTTTGTTCAGGACAGTTTTGAGGACGGAGTCTTGGATCTGCACCATTTTTAGGTCCGGGGGCAAAGCTATCCCTGCCTTCCCTGCCATCGCTATCCTGCCCGACTGCTGTGATGGGTTCCTGGTTTGTACGGATCCCAGAGCTTGCCCGTGCGGGCACCTTGCTGGCTAACATGTCAGATTGCTGGTTTGCCTCGCTATGGGGTTCTGTGGTGGAATGTGCCTTCACTTTATGTATGTAGATATTCCCTTCCTCCCCTATGGCTTTCATGATCTTTTCTAGTCGGGGCTTAATTGCCAGGGGTCTCCCGTCTGCAGATGTGCATCCGCGGCTGGACCAGATAGCCAGGTACTCTGTACATGAATTGCATGTGAACATACTGTCCGAGCAAATCGTGTATGGACAGGGAATTCTTCGGGGTGTGTGACTACGTACACCACGGCAGACATTTCTACGTGCTGGGTGCTCATAGTACTGGGGAGTTTAATCGCCAGGGCAATGCCTGCCTCTGGGTCATAAACTCCACAGCCTGTGAGTCATTCAGCTGTAGATACCGTGCTTGAACCGTCCACATAGATCTCTCAGCCTGTGGGGTGTAACCCAGCCCAAAAGCCGATGTTAATTTCCCATACTCCTTCTATGGAACACTGGTGGGCTGACCATGGATAAAACATGTTGGCTGCGAGTCTTGGCTCGCAGAGACCCTTTATCTATAGGTCCAGTTGAGAGAGGAGCAGGGTCCAGCGAGCAATGCTCACTGTCCCGTCCTTGATTCTCCCTTCCAGGAGCATTTAGGTGGGCGTATGGTGGGTCAGGAGTGTGATAGGGGACCGCCCTGTGAAGATCAGTGATCTTTTCGCAGCCCAGTGAGTGGCTAGGAGGTGCCGCTCACAGTTGGAGTATCCCTTCTCCATGTCCGTGAGTATCCTGGAGGAGTAGACCACTGGTCTCAGCCGGCCGTGCTGCTCTTGAAGCAGTACTGCACTCAGGCTGTCCCCACTGGCTGCTACCTCCAGGAAAAACTCTTTACCCCAGTCTATGGCCCCTAGAGCTGGCGCGGTCTGCAGGTCTTTCTTGAGTTGGATAAATGCTGCCTCGCAACCTTTGTCCCATTCCCACTCCACTCCCTTGTGTAGGAGTCGGAGCAGAGGGGCTGTGGTGGGTGCATAATCTTCAATGAAATCTCTGCAGTACCCGGTTAGCCCTAGAAAAGATCTTACTCCTGTTACTGTGTTGGGGGTGGGTAACTTCTGCACTGCTTCCCTTCTAGCTTTGTCTGTGGCTCTTTCCCCAGCGCACACAGCCAGTCCCAGGAATTTTACTTCCTTCAGGCCGATCTGTGCCTTCTTGGGGTTTACTTTAAATCCTTCTTCTTTCAGCAGCTTCAGCAGTTCAGCCAGCAGAGGCCATGCTCCTCCCCCTCATCGATGAACAGGAGCAGGTCGTCCACATACTGTACCATTTACTGGGGTCTGCTGAAGTTCTTTAAACAGTTGGCCATACACTGGTGGAAAATACTGGGGCTGTTATGGAGGCCCTGAGGGAGACAGTTCCAAGTGTATTGCTGTCCTTTAAAAGTAAAAGCAAACTTGTACTGATCTTCCTTTCTTAAAGGTATGGACCAGAACCCGTTGGAAATATCCAGCACATGAAGGTGGTCGTGGAGGCTGGGATACTTCCAATGAGGTCGGCGACAGCAGCAACGGTGGGTGCACAGGCGGGGATGTTACGGTTGAGTACTCGATAGTCCACCGAGGCTCTCCAGGAGTTGTCCGGTTTCTTCACCAGCCACAATGGAGAGTTCACATGGGTAGTTATCGGTCTCACTACCCCCTGTTTAACCAGCGAACCCAAGGCTGTTTCCATGTCTGCCTCCGCCTCCCTGGGGAAGTTGTACTGTTTCTGTGGTCGGGTCATGGGGTCCCCATCTATGTTAACCTCGACCCCATTTATTCTCCCGCAGTCGTGTTTGTGAGTGGCAAAAGCTGCAAGGTTTTTCCTCATATACTCTTGATATTCTACAGGGGTGTTACTGACCAGTGATTCAAGGTCGTAACCCTCCTTTTGTTTCATGGTGCACACCATCCCTTTTCCCTGTTTTCCCGGGACAACCATCACCTCACTCTCCTGTCCCATGCAGACTGACCCCCAAAGACAATGGTTTCTTAAATCCACCAGGATCCCAAGGCCTAGGATGAAGTCAGCCCCCAGGATCCCTCTCCCTTCTTGCTCCCACTTCATCAGGACACAAGTCCACTTAGTGTGAAGTGTACCTCGATGAATGGAGAGCGGAACGGAGAATGAGCCAGTTTGTTCAGTGCCTGTGAAACCCACCAAGCTGTAGGGGACCCCATTAGACAGAGGTGAGGCAGCGGGGTTAGCTGCATAGACAAGGGTGCTTGAGGCACCGGTGTCCAGCAGGTAAGTCCCTTTCACCTTTTCCACCTCCATCTGTATGGTCGGTCTCCCCCACGCATCATACTCAAGGGCACACAGGTGGACCGGCTGTGCCTGTCCTAGTCACGGTTTTAGTTGGGAGGGGGAAAATGGTATTTCGCTACCTTTCCAGGGCCAGCTAACATGGCTCGGAGCGCAGTTAAAAAGACCTCAAATGAGTGGGGAGGGACTGGCTTATCTGTCTCGGTCTTTTGGGCAAGGGCTGGAGAATTCTTTCCTGGGCTATTCTTTCAAGGATTTTTACAATCCTTTCTCCAGTGCCCACTCTTTCCGCACCCGAAGCAGGTACGTTTTGGACCAGAGGTGTTGCCCCCCTCGTGGCACCATTCCCTCTTATCCTGGCTAGGTCGGATTTCGTGAACCCTTCCTTTTTGTGGGTGCTCTTCTGTCCCTCTGCCGTTTCTGTAAGCTAGGGTCAGCTGCATAAGCACTCCCTGTTCTGTGGCTTGGGGATCTCTGGGGTTAAACCAGGCCTCAGCCTTGGTTCTTATTCTGGGTAAACTGTTAGCTCCTAGGCTTCGGAGCCAGTGTGCTAATTCGTCTGGGCTTAAGTGATCTCTGTTTATGTCCCTGCGACAGGGGCTTTTGTACACCGGCCACAGTTGGTCTGCGAAAGCCTGTGGGGTTCCTCCTGTGAGCTGCACTCTGGAGAAGGGACTCCCGTCATTGCAGCCCATAGCTTCTAAAATGTCCTTTTGGATGGCAGCAAGTGTTTTCTGTCCTCTTTTGCTCTCAGTAGAAAGGGACTGGTACAGTTTGCCGACTAAAGATAGGAGAAGCAGCTTTGCCATTTCTGCATCATCGCACCCATTAATATCCCCTGCCTGTTCCACTTCCACAAAGTGAACCGAGGGGTCCCGCTTTGGAGTTAGCTTTCCCAGGTGGCTTATCATAGCCCTAAGTTGGTGGGACAACAAACTGATTTTCCAGGGACCTTGGACCCCCGTTAAAGGTGGGCAGGCCAAACTTCTGTTGCCAGACCGGGCACATTGGCCCTGGTTCTGGCTCTCCCTGTTCTGCCTCGCCTCTCTCTCTTTCCTGCGGCCAAGCCGAACTGAAACTCGCTGCCACAGGTGGTGGTGATTCACTATCCCTGTCCGTCCCGCAACTGATTTGCCCCTCCTGCTGCTGAACCGGTGTAGTCACCGGTGCCACAGGTAGTGGCCAGGCAGTTTCTTCCTTCTCTTCCAGGTTTACCTGGGGTGTACCCAGGCTTATTAGGCAAACCATGACTTTTGCCTTGGACAGAGCAAGGTTTAAACTTTTAATTTGTTGCTGGCAGGGACCGTGGTCTCCCGATTCAAACCCATTAGTGCTAGCTAGTTTATATGCTGCTTGCATGTTTTTTAATCTTCCCTGGAGCTCTTTTACTTGTAGGGTGAGGCGAGTGTTTTCCTCCCTCAGTGACTTTTCATTACTTTTGGCCTCGGTAACCTGACATTAAAAATAGTCCTGACTGTTTTTAAACCTTTCCATTAAATCTGGGTCCTTTCCTGTTTTAGCTTACGGAGTTCTCCCGATAGCCTTTCTTTTGACATAACCCTTTCCTGGTAGTTCTCTGCGCATAACTCTGCCTGTAATGTTTCATTTATTCTGTCTAAGAGTTGGATCTGTCGCTGTAGACAGACCAACCAAATTGCTTTCTCTACTGCTTTCTTGTGATCTTTGCTTGCTGTCCACTGGGCTGCAGCGGCAGCTGGATGCTCAGCGCGCAATAGATTAAGCACCCATTCTTTAGTTGCATTCACTTTCTTAGACACATAGGAGGAAATCCTCTCTTCCAATTTGGTTCTTTGCCCCAAACCAGCACTCTCCACATCACATCCCTTGTAGCAGGGTCCCTTCATGGTCGTCATTTTGTAAGGGGTGGGGGGTGGTCTCTATGGGAGGGTCAGGTTCCCTTCTGACCAACTTGAGCGGTTCGAATTGCTCCCACTCCCTTGGGTTCTGTGCTCTGAATTTATTTGGGGGGTGTGACAAACGTGCAAAGGACACTGGTTTGATGCAAAGAACTTTGTTTTTATTACAGTCAAGGTAATACAGGCTTATTACTCCAGTAAGAAAATACAAGGCCAAACTTATAATCAATAATAAAGAACAATAAACGAAAAGGGACAAGGTCAAACTTAAAATCACAAATCACTCTAATAAAGAACCATGCACTGCACATTCAAAAGGGGGGTCACAATAAATTATACCTCCCACCTCCCAATACCTAATTCTAGCTAGGTTACACTCCAGGGCATGCAGGGACTTTTGATGGTTAACAGTAGATCGCAGTTGTTTTTCCCTTGATACCATGTTGACTGTGGTCAGTCGCTGCTACGATGGTGATGTTCTTCCTTCCTTCAGGACTTCAGGACTTCGAGGCTGTCGCATTGGTTTCTCTCCTTGTCTTGATGACATACTCACAGTGTAGCACCTTGTGTAGTATGGCATCTGATGTAGTAGCAGCCTTGTAGCTGCCTAGCAACCACCCAACCTCTGTTGAAAACAGGGGTCAGTTATACGATTTCAGTGTTCTAATCTTGCCGCCAAATCTGTTCAAAATCCTTTGTGTAATTTTGGCGGGCTTGGTTCTTTGTAATATTTTGTCAGGCTCTTTAAAAGTTGATATGT
Source organism: Pristiophorus japonicus (assembly GCF_044704955.1). Classification (NCBI taxonomy): domain Eukaryota; kingdom Metazoa; phylum Chordata; class Chondrichthyes; family Pristiophoridae; genus Pristiophorus; species Pristiophorus japonicus. The sequence goes on along the minus strand of NC_091982.1, from coordinate 117,691,075 downwards.
CTTGGGTGGGTTGATGTTCGAAAACTGTTTCCTGATGGAAATATTAGTTTGGTAATTGCAATGTCCTTTTGTGCTTAGTCTTTCGCAAACAGACTGGACTGGGCCTCTGTGATGTATATGCTGAAATGGTTGTCCAGACCCATGTTGATGGGTAGCTACCTCTGGATGATTTTGTGATGTTAATGTCTCTTGTGGGGGAAGGATTTTTGAACACTCATTCTACCAGACAGGTTAACTCAGTCTTCACACCCAGGTAGTTTTACTAAATTAGACTGTCTCTTGCCAGTTCCGTAGGTCCGCCCACAGCCTTGAGTTTGTCTTTTAAAATCCAAAATTCTATTCAAGTTCGTAGTTTCTTCCATAAGCACTATAGAGTTCCAAACTTTTCGGTAGATAGTCCCAAATTAAATTTCCTTTCGAATGAGCCCAAACACAGGGGGGTTTCTTGTGCATTTTGCATTCCTTCACCCTTTGCGGGATGCAAGGCTGGCGTGGGGTGATGCTAATGACAGCTTTGCATGGTGCAAAGTTGCAGTACTGGGGCCGCCAGGGCTCTCTTTAAAGGGAATGTCCTTTGCGCCGTGGCTGCCATGTTTTTCTTGTCGGCCCGACAATGGCGGCCGTTGGTTTGGCCGGGCCACCACCATGCAGCCCAGGACACCCTCCTGGGTGCCGGGTCACTGGCCTGGCTGAAAAAGTTCCTGGTGGCCAAGTGGCTACCACCAAAGCCAATGCAGAGTTCACCTTGGCCCTCCCAGCTTTAAAAGGGGAAGAGCATTGTGGCGGGTCAGTGCTACGCATAGCGGCTATGAAACACTGACGTCATTCGCGCCGCCCTGAGATCTTCAGCGCCATGCTGAGAAGCGCGACACTCTATTGCCCCGAGAGCACCTTGGAAACATGGTGGAACACCTCAGACAGCGCTCCGCCTCGTTTCTGGGGTGCTTTGGCCCAATTCAACAAGAGCGGCGGTCCTCCTGACTCGGGCGCAAAAAGGCCTGGGTTTGTAAGTTACTGCCCTGCGACACTGGCGTGAGGCAATTTCACCCCCAATAAATTCAATGGGGAACCCAGGAGAAACTTCTTCACCCAAAGAGTGGTAAGAATGTGGAACTCACTATCACAAGGTATAGTTGAGGCAAATAGCATAGGTGCTTTTAAGGGGAAAATAGATAAACATTTGAGGGAGAAAGGAATAGGGTTTTATGCTGATAGGTTAGATGAGGAAGGATGGGAGGAGGCTTGAGTGGAGCATCGACTGGTTGGGTTGAATGGCCTGTTTCTGTGTTGTAGACTCTATGGGCCCAAGTTTCCCCTGACCCTTAGAACACTACACCTCTGTGAGCTGCACTGACTTACTGGAACAAAAAGCGCATCAATCCTTACCGTGGTATTCTCCACACAGCAGCACCGATGTAGGGCCCTGGCGTAGCGCAGCAAAACCAGCGGGGAACGGAGCCAGGTTCCGGCGCTGAAAAGAGTGCGGGACCTCTGCACATGCGCGTTAGAGTGTGCGTGCATGTACAGTAGCTCTTCGCCCCCAGATTCTGTGTACGTGTGCTGCAGGCTGTGTGGGAGGGGCCCGAAGCACGCCGCCCCTACCCCTGGCCGAATGGGCTCCCCGCCGCGACCTGCGAGGGAACAGATGGCAATGTCCGTCATCGGAGACAGGAGATCCCAGGAACAGAAAGTCAACATAAGAACATAAGAACATAAGAATTCGGAACAGGAGTAGGCCATCTAGCCCCTTGAGCCTGCTCCGCCATTCAATAAGATCATGGCTGATCTGGCCGTGGACTCAGCTCCACTTAACCGTCCTCTCCCCGTACCCCTTAATTCCTTTATTGGTTAAAAATCTGTCCATCTGTGACTTGAATACATTCAATGAGCTAGCCTCAACTGCTTCCTTAGGCAGAGAATTCCAGAGATTCACAACCCTCTGGGAGAAGAAATTCCTTCTCAACTCGGTATTTTAAGGCTGTGCCCCCTAGTTCTAGTCTCCCCTACCAGTGGAAACAACCTCTCTGCCTCTATCTTGTCCATCCCTTTCATGATTTTAAATGTTTCTACAAGACCACCCCTCATCCTTCTGAACTCCAAAGAGTAAAGACCCAGTCTACTCAATCTATCATCATAAGGTAACCCCCTCATCTCCGGAATCAGCCTAGTGAATCGTCTCTGTACCCCCTCCAAAGCCAGTATATCCTTCCTTAAGTAAGGTGACCAAAACTGCACGCAGTACTCCAGGTTCGGCCTTTCCAATACCCTATGCAGTTGCAGCAGGACCTCCCTGCTTTTGTACTCCATCCCTCTCGCAATGAAGGCCAACATTCCACTCGCCTTCCAGATTACCTGCTGCACCTGCAAACTAACCTTTTGGGATTCATGCACAAGGACCCCTAGGTCCCTCTGCACCTCATGTTGTAATTTCTCCCCATTCAAATAATATTCCCTTTTACTGTTTTTTTTTCCCAAGGTGGATGACCTCACACTTTCCGACATTGTATTCCATCTTCCAAACCTTAGCCCATTCGCCTAACCAATCCAAATCTCTTTGCAGCCTCTCTGTGTCCTCCACACAACCCGCTTTCCCAATAATCTTTGTGTCATCTGCAAATTTTGTTACACTACACTCTGTCCCCTCTTCCAGGTCATCTATGTATATTGTAAACAGTTGTGGTCCCAGCACCAATCCCTGTTGCACACCACTAACCACCGATTTCCAACCCGCAAAGGACCCATTTATCCCGATTCTCTGCTTTCTGTTCGCCAGCCAATTCTCGATCCATGCTAATACATTTCCTCTGACTCCGCATACCTTTATCTTCTGCAGTAACCTTTTGTGTGGCACCTTATCGAATGCCTTTTGAAAATCTAAATACACCACATCCATCGGTACACCTCTATCCACCATGCTCGTTATATCCTCAAAGAATTCCAGTAAAATAGTTAAACATGATTTCCCCTTCATGAATCCATGCTGCGTCTGCTTGATTGCACTATTCCTATCTAGATGTCCCGCTATTTCTTCCTTAATGATAGTTTCAAGCATTTTCCCCACTACAGATGTTAAACTAACCAGCCTATAGTTACCTGCTTTTTGTCTGCCCCCTTTTTTAAACAGAGGCGTTACATTAGCTGCTTTTCTATCCGCTGGTACCTCCCCAGAGTCCAGAGAATTTTGATAGATTATAACGAATTCATCTGCTATAACTTCCGCCATCTCTTTTAATACCTTGACATGCATTTCATCAGGACCAGGGGACTTGTCTACCTTGAGTCCCATTAGCCTGTCCAGCACTACCCCCCTAGTGATAGTGATTGTCTCAAGGTCCTCCCTTCCCACATTCCTGTGACCAGCAATTTTTGGCATGGTTTTTGTGTCTTCCACTGTGAAGACCGAAGCAAAATAATTGTTTAAGGTCTCAGCCATTTTCACATTTCCCATTATTAAATCCCCCTTCTCATCTTCTAAGGGACCAACATTTACTTTAGTCACTCTTTTCCGTTTTATATATCTGTAAAAGCTTTTACTATTTGTTTTTATGTTTTGCGCAAATTTACCTTCGTAATCTATCTTTCCTTTCTTTATTGCATTTTTCATCATTCTTTGCTGTTGTTTAAAATTTTCCCAATCCTCTAGCTTCCCACTAACCTTGGCCACCTTATACACATTGGTCTTTGATTTGATACTCTCCTTTATTTCCTTGGTTATCCACGGCTGGTTATCCCTTCTCTTATCGCCCTTCCTGTTCACTGGAATATATTTTTGTTGCGCACTATGAAAGAGCTCCTTAAAAGTCCTCCACTGTTCCTCAATTGTGCCACTGTTTATTCTGTGTTTCCAGTCTACTTTCGCCAACTCTGCCCTCATCCCACTGTAGTCCCCTTTGTTTAAGCATAGTACGCTCTAGAAAGGAAACAAGAAAGGGAGAAGGAGCTGGCAAAAGTGACCATCAAGAAGGAAGATGTCAAACTCATTATGAACGAGATGGAGATTTCTCGAAATGCAGCAGAATCTGGGAAATGTCGTCGAAGTCTTGATTGCTCTCACTGACTGAGGCCATCGAGTGTTCCTTGGAGGGGTAGCAGGAAAATAAAGAGATTGGGGGCCAAGAGCTGTGTTGAATGGGACCTGGGCACCCCTCCGCTCCACCACCTCTCCGCTTCTCCCCCCTCCTCTCCTCCCCCCTCCCTTCTCTCCTTCCCCCCTCCCTCCTCTCCTCCCCCTCTCCGCTCCTCCCCACCATCCTCTCCTCCCCCACTCCTCTCCTTCCCCCATCCTCTCCTCCCTCTTCCCTCAACTCCTCCACCCCTCTCCCTCCTCTCCTCTCCATCCTCTCCTCCCCCTTCCCTCCACTCCTCCACCCCTCTCCTCCCCTCTCCCTCCTCTCCCATCCATCCTCTCCTCATCTCCCTCCTCTCCTCCTCCCCCCCTCCGTTCCTTCTCCCATTCTCTCCTCCCCCCTCCTCTCCTCCTCCCATTCCCTACTCTCCTTCTCCCCCTCCCTCCTCTCCTCCTCCCCTTCCCTCCCCTCCTCCTACCCCTACCTTCTCTCCTCCCCCTCCTGTCCTCCTCCCCCCTCCTCTCCTCCCCCATCCTCTTTTCGCTGGCTAAACTTGCTTAAATGGCCAAAACAGGCATAAGTGGCTGGTAACGCGCCCTTTTGGAAAAAAAAATGAACTAAAAAGAAACTGAACTAATTCACTGAAACTGGAGCAAACTAAACGTGGAGAATTGCGATTTTTAAGATACTCCAAAAAAAACTATTTGCTCCAAAAAAATAGGAGCAACTCGGGGGAAAATTGGGCCCTAGCTAGTAACTATGTAATATTCTGATCGATTTTCCTTAGGTCCAAAGTGGATGACCTCACTTATCCACACTTTGAATGCCAGCTGCACAGTATCTAGTCTATCGATGTCCCTTTGTAACTTTCTACTGCCATCTGCACTGTTTACTACCACCTAACTTAGTGTCATTTGCAAACTTGGATATATGGCTCTCTATTCCTCATCAAAGTAATTTATAAATATCGTGAAATTTTGAGGTCCAGTATTTGAGATCCAATGGTAAATCATTGTCACAGCCTGCCAATTGGAGTACATCCTCATTATCCCCACCCTATCTCCTAACCCCTACCCTACAGATCTCTGATTAGTTGATGTTTGTCCAAGTGCTCTGTCACTCTGTCCATAATAATAGATTCTCGTAACTTCCCCACAACACACGTTAGGCCAATAATTACCTCTCATTATTTTCCAGAATTTCATTTTTTAACTTATACTAAGCCTAGTAAATTCCTCCCCTTGATTTGCTATTACTTTTCAACATGTCTCTGGTACTTTATCCTCTATTGTGAAGACAAGGTAAGTAGTTAGCAAGTCAGCCATTTGATGATTTTCAGTGACAATGTCATTAATGGACAATTAATGTACAAATGCAGCAACTTCATGAAATCACAGGGAGGTTAAGCACGAGATGCCATTTTCAGGAAGCTAATGCTGAGCGGGGCAAATCGTCCAGCAACTTGTGGTGATACACAGGATCTCTCTTCCTCACCTCAAGTTGCTGGCTGATTTTTTCATTAATAACGGCAAGTGTCATTCACACACTATTATTGTTTCAGCAAAATCTGGCCCCATGTTTTCCATTTCCTCTCACCTTGTCCTCCCTGTGTCCCTGTGTCCACACCAGGTGTACTGCCCTGAGATATTGAGGAGGGAATACGGGATCCTGCACATCCCATTCCTTCCCTCACAGTCTAACTCAGTGAAGATGTGAAAAAGGTCCTTCATGTCTTTTCTAGTTTCTTGTACCTGTTCTCACCCTGATTGAGGATGAATACTCTCATCAGTCTTGTACTGTATCTGATGGTAAATAAAGTGTCACCACTCACACTCTCTACTTTCCTCTTAAAAGAGAAAACCGCACACAACCAGAGCCAAAGCAGTGACATCAGGGGCAGAGCCACAAGCCTCCGACCTCTCACCCTTTCTGAGGGAGCTCTGGAATCACTGGGCAGTCACACGGAGCGAGCAGCGAGAGATGGAGAAGTAGGATGGGAGGAGCCAGCTCCAGGTTGGTCAGGGAACTCCTCGTACTGTGTCTCCAGTTCCTCCTGTTACAGCACAATCTGTCATCACAATATATTGCCAGTGTTTAATATCGTCACTTGTACTGAGTGCACTGGCCATTCTGCAGCTCATGTTCCCCTGTTAACCTCTGCTCTTCTCCAGCCCTTCAGCACAGGAGGAGCAGCCTCAAGACCCAGGGCCCTCAGCTTGGGCTCCATCCAACCTTCACTTCATCAACACCATCACTGTACCTGAGCCTCACAAGCACCAGCCGAGAGATGCTCACTCAGTAGGCATAAGTCAGACTGAGGGAAGTCTACCAGGTGATGCACAGTGGGCAAGTGGTGAAGAGAAGCTTGGGGGGGGAGATGAGGGGGTAGTCAATGCTGTCCGGAGGGACAGGAGATGATATCTCAGGACCCAGATCTCATTCGTGAAAGGAGGGGTGGTTACTTTCAGTAATGACAAACTAAATGTTCGTCCATCTCATTACTCATTGTGGGATCTTGCTGTGCATTAATACATGTCACATTTGTCTATATAACAACAGTGATTGCACTTCAAAAGTCATTCATTCGATGTGAAGTGTATGGGGATGTCCTGAGGCTGTGACAATGTGCTGTATAAATGCAAGTTCTTGTATTCTGTTGCAAAATATGATGTAAAATGTTTCCTTTCAGTGAACAGGTTGTTCAGTCTCCAAACTTTACGTTCTTCACTCAGGAGGAACTCAACAAACTGAAGTCTGAGTATGAAACGGGTGGGCTGGGAAAGGTTGCACCTCTGATACAGGAGAAGGTAAAGGAGCTGGACAGTACAGAGCTAAACATTGCAGTGTCGGGAGAATCAGGCGCAGGGAAATCCACCTTCATCAATGCTATGAGAGAGCTTCAGGACGATGATGAGGGAGCAGCTAAAACTGAGACCACACAAACCACAATGGAGCCAACCCGATACCCACATACCAACTTGCCTAATGTTTGCCTCTGGGACCTGCCAGGAATTGGAACTGAACAATTCTCAGCCAATAAATACCTGAGGGAAAGGAAATTTGAAAGATACGATTTCTTCATCATAATCTAATACTGTCGATTCACAGAAAATGATGTAAAACTCGCCAAAGAGATTAAATGGCTGGGGAAGAATTTCTACTTTGTTCAATTTAAAATTGACGGTGATCTCAATTCAATGAAAAAGCAACAGAGGGAGTTTAATGAAGAAGAGAACTGGAGAAGATCAGGAATGACTGTGTCAGCAAGTTGCTCGAGGCAGGGATTCCATCGCCCAATGTTTACCTGACATCAAGCCTCGATCTGAATCTGTATGATTTTAATCTGTTAAACAAAGATCTTGAAGATGATCTTCTGGATATAAAGAAAAGTGTGTTCATACTGGCCCTTCCAAACCTCAATGAGGAAATTGTAGAGAAGAAAAGAAAAGAGCTGAGGAAACGAGTCTGGATGTTGGCAACACTTTCTGGAGCAGTGGGAGCAGTGCCAGTCCCTGGGGTATCCCTTGCTTGTGACATTGGGATACTGGTTGGACGAATAATACATTTCCGTAAGTGTCTGTGTCTGGATGATGCCTCTCTTCAAAGACTGGCCAACCAGGCAGGGAAACCTGTGGGAGTTCTGAAAGCAATGGTGAAAACTCCTCTGGTGGGTGAAATAACTCCAGATTTACTTATAAGGGGAGCTTGGGGTGTCGCTGCTGTCACCATTTCAGCACTTGAGTTCGGCCTTGACTTCACACCAGTCATTGGGTCCATCTTTGGAGCAGGATCATCATTCCTTATGACCTACAAGCTGCTGAGTGGTGCACTGGATGAGCTTACGGAGAATGCGCAGAGTGATGAAGGCTGCATTTGGGACACCAATCCAGTGAGTCAATCCTGTGGTTAATATATTAAAAGGGTCAAACCCTGAACGTTGCTGAAATTCCACTCTACAATATTCATTTGTGATGCTTTCATTCCTGGAAATATTCCTCATCCATTTCAGTGAAGGTTTTCCTGGTACAGTGCTTGGTGAAAGGTTTTGCCTGGGTATAACGTGAGGAAAATCGAGAGGTGGGAATGTTAAAAAAGCCCACCCATTTTCACACACATATTGCATACAAGCGATTCCCTTCATTAAATGCAAAAATCTGTCCTGTTCCTAGAATCATAAAATCCTACACTACAGAAGATGGCCAATTTGGCCCATCATGTGTGTCGACAGAAATGTTTATGTTTTCTTCCAGTGATCACGATGGATTCAGTTCCCATGTCCAGCCCCTTCTCTGTGATGTTCCTGTTTGATTCATCGCAAGAGCATCATTACTGAAATGGATGAGCATGGTTTACAGTACAGACAAACCCACTGATATTGTGGGCTTGATTCTCGGAGTGTCGGTAATTTCACATTGGCCCCTGTTTCCACCCACGTAGGTGCCATTCACACCAAGTTGTATTACCAACAGGTGATTAAGTCAGCAGTACAGTCTTACTGCCAGCACACGCCAAACACAATACAGGCACTGAGTAAAAGGCAAGCCCCTTTTCCAATGCTATTAAAACCTTTCATCACCTTCACCGTATAACCCCCCAGACTGTGGCTTTCGACCCAATGCTGCACCAAACACTGTTTGGCTGAAAAGGGATGAATTCTCTGCAGTTCCATTAGATCCCGTTTTGCTGAGAATCAGTAGCAGCAGATAATGAGTCAGCAGAGAGGAGGGGCCAGGACCAGGGTGGAGCCCAGCAGTGAGCAGACAGATAGAGCATCCACCAGACACCAACCATTCTCCAGACCAACACCATACAGACCATCCCCCCTACAGACCACCCCTCCTGCAGACCATCCTCCCTTCAGACCATCCCCCCTACAGACCACCCCTCCTCCAGACCATCGCTCCTACAGACCATCCGCCCTACAGACCATCCCCCCTACAGACCACCCCTCCTCCAGACCATCCCTCCTACAGACCATCCTCCCTACAGACCATCCCCCCTACAGACCACCCCTCCTCCAAACCATCCCTCCTACAGACCATCCCTCCTACAGACCATCCTCCCGACAGACCATCCCTCTTACAGACCATCCTCCCGATAGACCATCCCTCTTACAGACCATCCCTCCTACAGACCATCCTCCCGACAGACCAACCCCTACAGACCATCCCTCCTACAGACCATCCCCCCTACTGACCATCCCCGCTGATGCATCCTTGCTATACATTACAAATGCACACAAGGCCCATGCTTGAGAGAAGGTCAGTCTGTGACCTGTCCTTTATTCCTCAGCACTCAAGTGCTGGAAGTGGGTGGAGCTTCCACTTTGAAATCTGAAGGTCCAGGTTAGGAGTGTCTCCCACAAGTTCACCACCTTGTGGTCATTGTTCTCACAGTGTCCAAGTTAGTTCAGATTATATATGGGTTACAATGCTGGTTGAATACATGACATCACCTCCCCCCCCAAAGTCTTATTGGGATCACAGGTTGAGTCTCTCTGGTGATTTACACTCCCTTGTAGAGCGCCTGAGTTGGGGCTCTGGTTGTTGGGCGCTGGCCTGAGTGTCTGCTGTTTGCGGTGCCTGTCCGGACTGCCAATGGAAACCGCTTTTGCAGTAGAAGGCAGAGAAATGAAAGCAACCAGTACCCTTCAGACACCCAATGGTGGTATCACTGGTGCCCATCATTAAGCGACCAACTAATTGATCAGGAAAGTGACTGAAGCCTGGCCGACACATCAGTTCCAGTTGCCAGCTGGAGTTTTGTAGAATGACCCCCTGCCCTGAGATGTGGGACATCACCAACCACATACATGGTGCACAACATGTGCCACTTCACAGTCCAGCAATGCACATTAAGCACAAAGAGTTAGAACACTTCATCAATGTCTGCGCAGGAAATGATGCAAGTCTGAAATTCCTGCCAATCAATTCATATTCTGCTGCCACAGCCAGGATTCTTTGATTTTGCGGCAGTGAAACTTGTCGACTATAATTGAATGAGGCCGGGGTATTCATCGCAGCTCCGGCTACTCACCGCAGCACCCAATCCCCAGACAGAAGCCCATCAGCTTGACAACAGAACAAAGCAAGGATCCGACTGGTGATGGAGCAAGCTTACAGGGTTCTCAAAGATTTTGATCATTGGATCAATCACCAGGTGGGTGTGGGGCATTGGCCCATTGTCCAGTGAAGGGGAGGATGCTGCCTGTTTCACACCACATCCACCAGTAACTACATCAGTAGCTGCTGTGAGCAGGAACTGCAGACACAATATTATCCATGGGCCGCCCAGCAAGGGCAGTGCCTCAGTGTCCAGTGAAGATGAAGGTGTTGTATGTTGGACACTGTAACCAGGAACAGAGACCTGAGATGTGAAGTCCCTGGGGATGGGAGGAGGGAGAGGACAATGATGTGGAAGAAGCTGCAGCAGAGGAGCAGTTACTGCAGGAGGAGAGGTGTGGGAACGTGTGACATCAACTTACTGCAACATGCGTGCTGCACAGTGATATCAGCAACACATTGATGCTATTGGTGTGAAATATTGCACTTTCACTCTATACTGTGCTTTATTGTAATTCCATCATTTACATATATGCACATCAATTATTGTGAATCAATAATTGCTGAATGCTCTATATAAATGCAAACTGTTGCTGTATTAATTATCTGTTATTATCAGGACTGATGGTAATCTGACCAAGTGAAACTGATGAACAATGTCATTGTACCACAACATATTCTAAACATGGACACAGTGTTGTTTCCCTGGAGAAATGTATTGTGTGTCATTGCTTTCCAAATAAGCAGTTGTGGGAAATGCTGCAGTGAATCAAATTCTACAGCCTGGGCGTTGCTGTTGAGGCAAAACTGTGCCAACTCAGGCAGACAATATCCACACACACTGCAATGGATGCAATAAATGGCCAACATTTCATCTTGAAGACTGTGCTGAGTATTTGTCATTAGCTACTGAAACAGGAATGCAGGGTAAACATCCATAGATAGTGTTGGAAGAACTGAGCAGGAACGTGTAGGCGAAGGTCACTTGGACATGGTCACTTACAGATGTACGTAGCTTTAAGACATGGTGTCGATGTGGCACTGATTGGAAGGCATCTGGAGACAGTGACTGAAGCTCCAGACTTTCCCGCTGCCGTGCTGGTTTGCAGCTCATTCCGTGTCATTTTCACACTCTCGCTCTGCCATGACTTTGCCGATATGGTCATCGACCTGCATGTTGAGGCCCCTGTGCAGTTGCAAAGTTAGTGACCATGTAATGGGGGTTTGGGGGGAATAAAGGAGGCATCACTTTTCCACCAAGCCATGTGAATGGCTGCTTCAGATTCCCAATATTACGATTGATAATTCTGCTTGTAGTCTGAGCTATATTGTATCCGGGCTTTGCTTCTATCTGAAGTTATTGTAAGGCAGACCTGAGCCATGGCTGCAGAGGGTAGACCTGGTCTCCCAGGAGACATTCCTCCCCGAGTCCATCCCTTTCATCTAATGGTAGTGCAGATATCTGGCTTACGATTTCAATTAAGACATCATGGCAGTTCCTGGCCAAGCAATCACTGGCCTGCTTGATTCTGTTGGTGTTCACATTCCATCCGTCCATTGAGAGAATAAAGTATTTGTTGCTTCATTTAGGGCACAGCATTGTGCACATGGACTGAATGACAGCGTGAGAACCATTGAGGGCCGTTACCTCTGGGAAAGCCAATAGATCTGTAGAATTGGTTCCCCCCTCACATCACTCCTGTAGATTATTAACACAAGGATGTCAGTTCTTGCTCCGCTTCACCTTGTTTTATTTATGGAAAGTACCTGGCACTGAAGTTGTCCCTTCTGAAAGTGTGAAAGGAGCAAAACGCATAAACATTGAGAGTTGAGTGTGATGCCCAGTGGCAGTGCCTTAAGGAGTTTACCTCTTATCGGGAATTCTTCCTGAAGGAGGAGACACAGCTCTGGAATTGGCTGCCTCACAAATCTTAGTCTGTTCAGAAATATTTTTACTCTCATTCCCAAAGTGGAAGCAGTTATGTAGTGGTGTGGTTGGTACCTTGTGTGCCATCTGATGTCATCGGCTTCTGTTGGGTCTTAAAGAGCACTGAATATAATCCTCACAGTGTGCAACAACTGTCAGCCAAAGTATCTGGTGTTATAGTTCAGCTTTCTCCTCACACTTTTAACTGTGTTCACAGATAAAGGAAGTCTCTATAATCAGATGAGTTTCCTCTGACTAAAACCGGCACCCTTATGCATGCTCTGAGTGGGATTGTGTGCTAAGGAGCAAATAATTACTCCTAAACTATGGAATATTTCACCAGAGATGACGCGGATCACTCACATTCTCCTGTCTGTTCCCAAAGGAGGTAAATTCCATACTGTCAACACCTTTCTGCTTGGAGAAATAGATTTGTTTACAACTAACATAATACGTGGGAGTAGGGAGACGGTCAGTTAGATAATACACACACACAGGGAAAACAAAGGTAAATGAGTCTTTAAAGAATCCAAATATCTTCTCTAGAATATACTTCTTATGCAGTCTGATAATTTATTAGAATTTTGGATGAAATCGTCCATCAGAGATTCTGTGATATGATGTCTGTTATATATGTAAACCTGTAAATTCTTTCTTTAACCACCAGAGGGCTCATCCCCTGGAGTCCCAAGGGTACTTAAGGAGGCCTCACAGGCTGGAGAGGCACTCTGGAGACCTGTAATAAAAGACTAAGGTCACACTTTACTTTGAGCTCACAGTATCTGGTCAGATTCTTTATTCATACACTACAACTGGCGACGAGATACAGATGACGAATCCCACCGCAACGATGCAGTAAATAGTGGCAGAAATTTTTGGAGGGGATGATTGGGAAACCTTCGTGGAGTGACTCGACCAATACTTGGTGGCCAACAAGCTGGAAGGAGAAGCGAACGCTGCCAAATGAAGGGCAATTCTCCTCACCATTTAAACCAACGTATGGCCTCATGAAAAATCTGCTTGCTCCAGCGAAACCCACAGAGAAATCTTATGATGACTTGTGCACACTGGTCTGGGAGCATCTCAATCCGACGGAAAGCGTTCTGATGGCCAGGTACCAGTTCTACATGTACAAGAGGTCTGAAGGCCAGGAAGTGGCGAGTTATGTCGCCGAGCTGAGATGTCTTGCAAGACATTATGAATTTGAAGGACATTTGGAGCACATGCTCGGGGACTTCTTTGTACTTGGCATTGGCCATGAAGTGATACTTTGCAAACTTTTGACTGTAGAGACTCCAACCTTGAGTAAAGACATAGCGATAGCCCAGGCGTTCATCGCCACCAGTGACAATATCAAACAAATCTCTCAGCACACGAGTGCTGCTACAAGAACTGTGAACAAAGTAACATTGTTTTCAAATCGTAACGTACAGGGCAGGCCTCACATGCTTGCAGCTGCACATCCGCAGATGTCTCAGAGTCCACTATCAAGGGTGATGAATGCTAGGCATTAACACCTTGTTGGCGCTGCGGGGGTGATCATCGTTTCCATTCATGCTGCTTCAAAGTATTTGCAAGTACTATGCAACAATGGGACACCTTCAACGAGTGTGTAGTGAGGTGCAATCCCTGCTAATCCTGCAAACCACCATGTTGTAGAGGAGGACAGATCCACGATGGATCATGACGAACCACAGCCTCAGACTGAGGAGGCAGAGGTATATGGGGTGCACACATTTACCACAAAGTGTCCCCCGATAATGCTGAAGGTTGAATTAAATGGACTCCCTGTGTCAATGGAGCTGGACACGGGCAAGAGCCAGTTCATTATGAGCAAAAAGAATTTTGATAAATTGTGGTGCAGCAAGGCCTCTAGGCCAGTCCTGACTCCCATTCACACTAAACTGAGAACTTACACAAAGGAACTGATTCCCGTAATTGGCAGTGCTACTGTAAAGGTCTCTTATGATGGAGCGGTGCACAAATTACCACTCTGGGTGGTACCGGGCGATGGCCCCATGCTGCTCAGCAGGAGCTGGCTGGGGATGATACGCTGGAATTGGGACGACATCTGAGCGCTCTCGTCCGTCGACGACACTTTGTGTGCCCAGGTCCTAAACAAGTTTTCTTCGCTGTTCGAACCAGGCATCGGGAAATTCCAAGGAGCTAAAGTGCAGATCCACCTAATTCCAGGGGCGGGACCCATCCATCACAAGGCGAGAGCAGTACCTTACATGAGGAAATCGAACTGGACCAGCTGCAACGAGAGGGCATCATTTCGCCGATCGAATTCAACAAGTGGGCCAGTCCGATTGTTCCAGTCCTCAAGGGAGACGGCACCCTCAGAATCTGTGGTGATTACAAAGTAACTATCAATCGTTTCTCCCTGCAGGATCAATACCCACCACCAAAGGCAGACGACTTTTTTGAGACGCTGGTGGGAGGAAAGATGTTCATGAAGCTGGACTTGACCTCGGCCTACATGACGCAGGAGCTGGAGGAATCATGGAAGGGCCTCAACTGCATCAACACGCACAAAGGTCTCTTCATTTACAACAGATCCCTGTTCTGGATTCGATCAGCCGCGGCGATATTCCAGAGAAACATGGAAAGCTGACTGAAGTGGGTCTGGTGGACTGTGGTCTTCCAGGACGACATCTTGGTTACAGGTCGGGACACAGTCGAGCATCTGCAGAGCATGGAGGAGGTTCTTAGTTGGCTTAATCGCATGGGGCTCAGGTTAAAATGCTCAAAGTGCATTTTCCTGGCACCTGAAGTGAAGTTCCTGGGGAGAAGCATCGCGGCGGACGGCATCAGGACCACCGATTCAAAGATGGAGGCAATCAAGAATGCACTGAGGCCAGAGAACGTGAAGGAGCTGCAGTCGTTTTGAGGACTCCTGAATTACTTTGGTAACTTCTTCCCAGGTCTCAGCACACTGTTAGAACCACCGCATGCCTTACTGCATAAAGGAGACGAATGGGTATGGGGTAAAAGCCAAGAAAATGCCTTTGTAAAAGAAAGAAAACTGTTATGCTCAAACAAATTGCTTGTGTTGTATGATCCATGTAACCGTTTGGTGCTAGCATGTGATGCGTCGTCATATGGTGTCGGGTGTGTATTGCAACAAGCTAATGAATCTGGGCGATTGCAACTGGTTGCTTATGCATCCAGAAGTCTGTCTAAGGCTGAGAGGGCCTACAGCATGATTGAAAAAGAAGCGTTAGTGTGTGTTTATGGGGTGAAGAAAATTTATCAATATCTGTTTGGGCACATATTTGAATTGGAAACTGACCATAAGCCTTTGATATCCCTCTTTTCTGAAAGTAAGGGGATAAATACGAATGCATCGGCCCACGTCCAGAGATGGGTGCTCACATTGTCTGCATCCAACTGCACCATCCGCTACAGGCCAGGCACAGAAAACTGCGCCGATGCTCTCAGTAGGCTGCCATTGCCCATCACGGTGGTGGAAATGGCACAGCCTACAGATTTAGTCATGGTTATGGAAGCATTCGAGAGTGAGCAATCGCCCGACAGATTAGAACCTGGATGAGCCAGGACCCCTTAATGTCCTTAGTAAACAACTGTGTGCTTCACGGGAGCTGATCCAGTGTCCCATTAGAAATGCAATAAGAAATAAAGCCGTACCACTGGTGCAAAGATGAAATGCCTATACAGGCAGACTGCCTTCTGTAGGGTATTCGGGCAGTGGTGCCTAAAAAGGGCAGGGACATTTCATTAGTGATCTTCACAGTACCCAGGCATTGTAATGATGAAAGCGATAGCCAGATCCTACGTGTGGTGACCCAGTATCGATGCGGACTTAAGAGTCCTGTGTGCACAAATGTAACACATATTCACAGTTAAGCAATGCACCCAGGGAGGTGCCACTAAGTTTATGGTCTTGGCCCTACAAACCGTGGTCTAGGCTCCATGACGACTATGCAGACACGTTCTTGGGTAAAATGTTCCTAGTGGTTGTAGATGCGTACTCCAAATGGATTGAATGTGAAATAATGTCGGCCAGCTTGTCTGCTTCCACCACTGAAAGCCTGCGGGCCATGTTGGCCACGCATGGCCTGCCTGACGTCCTTGTGAGTGACAACGAGCTGTGTTTCACCAGTGCCGAGTTCAAAGAGTTCATGACCCGCAATGGGATCAAACATATTACATCTGCCCCGTTCAAACCAGCATCCAATGGTCAGGCAGAGAGAGCAGTGCAAACAATCAAGCAGAGTTTGAAGAGGGTAACTGAAAGCTCACTGCAGACTCGCCTATCCTGAGTCCTGCTTAGTTACCGCACAAAACCCCACTCACTCACTGGGATCCCACCCTCATGAAAAGGGCATTTAAAACAAGGCTCTCTTTAGTCAACCCTGATCTACACGAACAGGTAGAGAGCAGGCAGCTTCGACAAAGTACATATCATGATTACGCAAATGTGTCACGCGAAATTGAGATTAATGATCCTGTATTTGTGTCGAACTATGGACAAGGTCCCAAGTGGCTTCCCGGCACTGTCGTGGCCAAAGAGGGGAGTAGGGTGTTTCGGGTCAACCTTTGAAATGGACTCATCGACAGGAAACACTTGGACCAAATCAAACTCAGATTCATGGTTTATCCAGAGCAACCCACAATAGACTCTACCTTTTTTGATCCCCCAACACACACACCAGTGGCAACCGACAAGGCGGTTGACCACGAAGCAGAACCCATCACCCGCAGCAGGCCAGCAGGACTCACCACACCAGGCAACCCAGCAAGGCCAGCTGTACAGCTGCTCAGCGAGGGGCCAACAAACGACTCACCAAAACCAGCATTTGCACCGAGACGATCAATCAGGGAAAGAAAGACCACAGATCCACTCACCTTGTGAATAGTTATACTATTGACTTTGGGGGGAGTGTTGTTATATATGTAAACCTGTAAATACCTTGTTTAACCACCAGAGGGGCTCATCCCCTGGAGTCCCAAGGGATCCCAGAATCCCTTGGGAGCACCTGTATTTAAGGAGGCCTCACAGGCTGGAGAGGCACTCTGGAGATATGTAATAAAAGACTAAGGTCACACTTTTCTTTGAGCTCACAGTATCTGGTTAAATTCTTTATTCATACACTACAATGTCCATACATCAGTGATGTGAAACTCCTTCTGGTGATCTTTCTGAAAACGGTGTGAATTTTATTTGTAAACAGAATTACAGATAATGTTTAAAGACAAAGGTAGCTGTTGAGATAGGGATGGTTAGCAGTGAGCTGTTGCTTCACTATCTCAACCTCCCGATCGTTCCAGGGTCTGAACTGTTCAAAATCCACAATCCAGGATGTCTCCTGAAGATTTGGCAATAACAATTGGATCCAATTTAAAGGCAACTCTCACAATAGAACCTGAAGCCACAAGGGTCTCTCTATAGAACAGTGAGAACTGAGTGTTATTTGTCTTTACCATTCCACCCTTGACTAACTACTCTTGCACTGTTGTGATATTGGCAGAATGGTTTATTTATGTTGAACAGTTTTTCCTCTAATCTCTTGCGCCCCATACACTTAATAACTATTCCAATCAACATCAGTTTAGCTCACTTGGTGCCAGTCTTACCTCAGAGGTTCGAGGGAGTGGGTTCAAGCCCCATTATAAATTACAGCACATAATTTAGGCTGATATTTCAGTGCACTAGTGTGGGAATACTGTCATTTGGATGAGATTTTAAGCTGAGGTTTGCTCTGCCTCGATAAGTGATAAGGATCCCAGGGTACCATTTGACAAAATGCAGGGAGCTCGACTGGTACCAGCCAACATTACTTCATTGACCAATACCATTATACAAACAATAGCTTCTCTTTCCGGAGCATCATGGGTCTGACGGCATGCTGCAGGCATCCTTCAATTTCAGAGATTCTTCATAAGGAAGATTTTATTTGCCCCTCCCATACTCTACGATCTCCCACAAACTTGCTACCATCCCTCCCAAGCCTACTACCACTCCACCCTATGCTGGTATATCCTATTAAATCCTGCTACCCCTTCAGACAACCCTAGTGCCATCACATCCAACAATGCTGCCCCTCCACACAACCCTGGTATATCCCATCTAAACCTATTACCCCACCACCGAAACACTGGGATATCCAGTCCAACCCTGCTGCCCCTCCCCCTAACACTGGTTTATCCTGTGATACCTTGCGACTACTCCACCCTACATTGGTACTCTCCCATCCAACATTGACACCAATGCACTCATCCCTGGTACCATGCTGTCCAACCCTGTGTTGCAAGCAACCAACCCTGCAACGCAACACACCCAACCCTTCTACCATACCCACCCAACACCGGTATTAGATCATTCTGTCACCCAGCCAATGCTACTACAATAGGCATACAACCTTAGTAGAATCCCATGCAACCCTGCTCCCAGTCAACCCAACCCTGATACCATCCAACCCCACCAACAGTGCAACCAAACTTGCGACCACCCAGAATTGTCCTTCCCAAAGAGCCCGGCTGACATTGCTACGCAATCTTGGTACCATCCCATGCAAATCTGCTACCACCCCTCCCCACCCTGGTGCATCCCATCCAACCCTGCTGCCAGTCTACCCAATGCAGGTACCACCCAATACTATCATGCCCACCCAACCGTGCTGCCAAAACCACCCAACATTTGTATCATTCTAGCCAACCCTGGTCCCAATCCCATCAAACCCGTGCTGTCATTGGACCTAATATTAGGGCCATCCAATCCAACTCTGCTACCAACAAGGAATAGTTGTATTTATATAGCTCCTTTCACATAATAAAACATTCCAAGGCACTTCACAAAAAAAGATACCGGGCATAGATTTGAAGGAATGCCTTAAAAGAGGAGACAAAGGTGCTGAGGCTGGAAGGTTTGAGCGAGGAAATCCAGAGATTAGGACCAAGATGGCTGAAAACCCGTCCGCCAATGTTGGGACAAAGGAAGTGGAGGATGCACAAGAACCTCTGTGTTGGAGGAACACAGAGATCACGGAGGGTTCTAGGTCTGAAGCAGGTGGTGGCGAGATGGGGAGGGGCGAGCTCACATATGGATTTGAACACCAGGATGAGAATTTTCAACTTGAGATGCTGGTGGAGCAGGAGCCAATGTGAGTCAGGTTCGAGGCTCTTACTCCCTGTGTGGGCAACAGCAGGGACTGCAGGGAGGATGAGCAAACTGACCACAGCACCATGGTACAGGGGGCCATTCAAGTTGGAGGAGTAAAAAGAAATGTTGTAGTGGTAGGAGACATAGAAACATAGAAACATAGAAAATAGGTGCAGGAGTAGGCCATTCGGCCCTTCTAGCCTGCACCGCCATTCAATGAGTTCATGGCTGAACATTCAACTTCAGTACCCCATTCCTGCTTTCTCGCCATACCCCTTGATCCCCCTAGTAGTAAGGACCTCATCTAACTCATTTTTGAATATATTTAGTGAATTGGCCTCAACAACTTTCTGTGGTAGAGAATTCCACAGGTTCACCACTCTCTGGGTGAAGAAGTTCCTCCGCATCTCGGTCCTAAATGGCTTACCCCTTATCCTTAGACTGTGACCTCTGGTTCTGGACTTCCCCAACATTGGGAACATTCTTCCTGCATCTAACCTGTCTAACCCTGTCAGAATTTTAAATGTTTCTATGAGGTCCCCTCTCATTCTTCTGAACTCCAGTGAATACAAGCCCAGTTGATCCAGTCTTTCTTGATAGGTCAGTCCCGCCATCCCGGGAATCAGTCTGGTGAACCTTCGCTGCACTCCCTCAATAGCAAGAATGTCCTTCCTCAGGTTAGGAGACCAAAACTGTACACAATACTCCAGGTGTGGCCTCACCAATGCCCTGTACAACTGTAGCAACACCTTCCTGCCCCTGTACTCATTCGGGGGATAGATACGGTTCTCTGCAGCTGAGAACGTGAGTCCTGAAGGATGTGTTGCCTGCCTGGTGCCAGGGTTAAGGACATCTCCTCAGGGCTGGAGAGGAACTTGAGGGGGTTGGGGGAGGGGAAAGATCCAATTATCGTGGTCCACATAGGTAGCAATGACATAGGTAGGACAAAGAAAGGGATTCTGCTGAGGGAGTCTGAGCAGCTAGGGGCTAAATTAAAAAGCAGAACAACAAAGGTAATAATCTCTGGATTACTACCTGAGCCACGCACACATTTGCATAGTGTAAATAAGATCAGAGAGATGGGTTCGATTCATGGGGCACTGGCACCAGGATAAGAGGGAGCTGTTCTGTCGGGATGGGCTTCACTTCAATCAGACTGGGACCAGTGCCCTGGCGAATCAAATAACTAGGGCTGTAGATAGGACTTTAAACTAAAGAGTAGGGGAGGGAACTGGTGAGCGGAAATTTAAAAAGTCAACGAAAAAGGAAAACGCAATAGTGCAAGGTAGTGATAGGGGTAATGATATCCAGAGTATGACAGGAAGGGACACAGCATATATACATAATAGTGCATCAGAAAGTCGGGTCAGAGTGGGGAAAATGGTAAAAAGACACAATTAAAAACTCTTTATCTGAATGCATGCAGCATTCGTAACAAGATAGATGATTTGAGGGCACAAATTGAAAGAATTGACTATGATCTGGGAACTGAATATTCAGGAGTATTTGTCATTTCAGAAGGATACGCAGTAACTAAAAGGAGGTGTGGTAGCTCTGTTAATAAAAGATGTGATTAATGCATTAGTGAGAAATTATATTGGCTCAGAGATCAAGATGTAGAATCAGCTTAGGTGGAGATAAGAAATAATAAGGGAACGATGTCACTGGTGGGAGTAGTCTATAGACCCCCTAACAGTAGCCACACTGTCGGGAAAAATATAAATCAAGAAATAATGCAGGCTTGTAATAAAGTTACGGCAATAATCATGGGCGATTTTAATCTTCGTATAGATTGGACAAATCAAATTGGCAAAGGTAAGCTTGAGGAAGAGTACAAAGTGTGTATTCAGGATGGTTTCTTAAAACAATGTGTTGTGGAACCAACCAGGGAGCAGCTTAATTTAGGTCTGGTAATGTGTAATGCGTCTGGATTAATTAATGATCTCATAGTGCAGGGTCCTCTTGGGAAAAGTGATCACAACATAGTAGAATTTCAAATTCAGTTTGAGAGTGGGAAAGCTGGGTCTCAAACTAGCGTCCAGAAATTAAATACTGGCAGCTACAAAGGTATGAAGGCAGAGTTGGCTAAAGTAGACTGGGAAAATAGATTAAAGTGTAAGATGGTAGATAGGCAGTGGCAAACATTTAAGGAGATATTTCATAACTCTCAACAAAGATATATTTCAGTGAGAAAGAAAGACTCCAATAGAAAGATGAACCATCCGTCACTAACTAAGGAAGTAAAGGATGGCATCAAATTGAAAGCAAAGGCATACAATGTTGTAAAGAATAGTGGAAGGCCAGAGGATTGGGAAATTTTAGAAACCAGCAA
The DNA here is from genome assembly GCF_044704955.1 of Pristiophorus japonicus. NCBI lineage: Eukaryota > Metazoa > Chordata > Chondrichthyes > Pristiophoridae > Pristiophorus > Pristiophorus japonicus. The sequence goes on along the minus strand of NC_091982.1, from coordinate 117,669,561 downwards.
AGGACAACTCAAAAAATGATAAAGAGAAAGAAGATAGTTTATGAGCGTAAACTAGCAAGAAATATAAAAACAGGCAGTAACAGCTTCTGCAAGTATATAAAAAGGAAAAGAGTAGCTAAAGTAAACATTGGTCCCTTAGAGGATGAGACTGGGGAATTAATAATGGGAAACAGGGAAATAGCAGAGACTTTGAACAAATATTTTGTATCGGTTTTCAAGGTGGAAGGTTCTTAAAGCATCCCAAAAATTGATAATCAAGGGGCTATTGGGAGGGGGGGGGCAGTTAAAACAATCAGAGAAAAAGTACGAGGCAAACTAATGGGACTAAAGGTGGACAAGTCCCCTGGACCTGATGGGCTGCATTCTAGGGTCTTAAAAGAAGCGGTTGCAGAGATATTGGATGCATTGGTTGTAATCTACCAAAATCCCCTGGATTCTGGAGAAGTCCCAGTGGATTGGAAAACTGCAAATGTAACACCTCTATTTAAGAAAGGAGGGAGACAGAAAGCAGGACACTATAGACCAATTAGGCTAACATCTGTCATTGGGAAAATGCTTCAGTCACTTATTAAGGAAGTAGTAGCAGGACATTTAGAAAATCATAATGCAGTCAAGCAGAGTCAGCATGGTTTTATGAAAGGGAAATCATGTTTGACACATTGCTGGAATACTGTGAAGATGTAATGAGCAGGGTGGATAAAGGGGAACCAGCAGATGTTGTGTATTTAGTTTTCCAGAAGGCATTCCATAAGGTGCCACATAAGAGGTTACTGCACAAGATATGAGCTCATGGGGTTGGGAGTAACATATTAGCATGGATGCAGGATTGGCTAACTAACAGAGAGTCAGGATAAATGGTTCATTTTCGGTTTGGCAAAATGCAACAAGTGGGGCACCACAGGAATCAATGCTGGGGCCTCAACTATTTACAATTTATATTAATGACTTGGATGAAGGGATCGAGTGCAATGTAGCCAAATTTGCTGATGATACAGAGATAGATCGGAAAGCAAGTTGTGAGGAGGACACAAAGTATTTGCAAAGGGATATAGAAATGCTAAGTGAGTGGAAAAAATTTGGCAGGTGGTGTATAATGTGATAATGTGGCAGAATGTGAGGTTATCCACTTTGGCAGGAAAAATAAAAAAGCAAGTTATTATTTAAATGGGGTGTCATGTATGTACATTCTGTTTGTAGCCACCAAATGGCGTCATTGCTGCACATGGTGCTGCTCAGGTATAAAAGGCCATCCATTTTGTGAGTCAGGAATGTTTGGGCCTGCATAAAGAGAGCCAAGGTTGTACCTTGCCTAATTAAACTGTACTTAGTTTGAACCGTTATTGCATACGTAACATTTGGCGACGAGAACACAAGAGACTTTGTTTGCAAAATGAGCACGTTTGTATTGTTAGAGCGATTCGTGAAGGGAGAAGATTGGGCAGGCTTTGTGAGCCGTTTAAGCCAGTACTTCGTGGCCAACAAAATGAAGGGGGTTGGCGATGCAGATCGGCGCCGGGCCATGTTCCTCACTATGTGCGATTCAAAGATCTACAATCTGATAAAGAATGTACTTATGCCTAGTGATCCAACAGAGAAAACGTACGAGGAATTATGTATATTGGAATGGGAGCATCTCAAGCCGGACGACGGCATCATCATCTCGAGATATGGATTTTATACACATGTCCGATCGGAAGACCAAAGCGCGGTGGAATTTGTGGCCGACCTGAGACGTCTAGCGGGACCATGCAAGTTCGGGATGGTGTTGCAGACATGCTGCGGGACTTCTTTGTTATCGCTTCAACCACTAGGTGATCCTGCGCAAACTTCTTGCGGTGGAGGAGTTGGACTTAAAAAGGGCCATCAAGATCGCTCAATCATGTATGACAATGGTCTCGTGTGGTAGCTGAGCAGTACTTGGGACAGGCGGGTTTGGAGTGAGCCTTCTGTGACTTGTTTAAGGCTATTTTTGATTGTTTGTACTGCCCGCTCTGCCTGTCCATTGGAGGCTGGTTTAAACTGGGCCGAGGTGACATGCTTGATCCCATTGCGGGTCATGAATTCTTTAAATTCGGCACTGGTGAACCATGGCCTGTTGTCACTGACCAGTATGTCAGGCAGGCCGTGGATAGCAAACTTGGCCCTCAGGCTTTCAGTGATGGCGGTGGCGGTGCTTCCCGACATTATTTCACATTCAATCCATTTTGAAAAAGCATCCAACTGCACCAGGAACATTTTACCGAGAATCGGGCCCGCATAGTCGACATGGATCCTTGACCGTGGTCTGGAGGGCCAGGACCACAAACCTACTGGTGCCTCTCTGGGCGCGTTGCTCAACTGTGCACATACACTGCATTGTCGTACACAGGACTCGAAGTCAGAGTTGATACCGGGCCACCACACTTGGGATCTGGCTATCTCTTTCATCATTACTGTACCCGGGTGTGTGCTGTGGAGATCCGAGATGAACGTCTCGCTGCCCTTTTTGGGTAGCACTACGCGGTTACCCCACAACAGGCAGTCTGCCTTAATGGACAGCTCGTCCTTTTTCCGCTGGAATGGCTTGATTAGCTCTTGCATTTCAACAGGGAAGCTGGCCCAGCTCCCATGCAGTACACAGTGTTTTACTCGGGACAGCAGAGGATCTTGGCTGGTCCAAGTCCTAATCTGGTGGGCCGTGACAGGTGATTTGTCATTTTCAAATGCTTTCATGACCATTAACAAGTCTGCGGGCTGCACCACCATCAAAAAGTTTGCAGGCTGCGCCATTTCCAACCCCGTGGTGGGCAATGGTAGCCGACTGAGAGCATCCGCACAGTTCTCGGTGCCTGGCCTGTGGCGGATCATATAGTTATATGCTGATAGCGCGAGTGCCCATCTTTGTATGCGGGCTGAGGCATTAGTATTTATCCCCTTGTTTTCAGTGAACAGGGATATGAGGGGCTAATGATCAGTTTCCAGCTCAAATTTGAGGCCAAACAGGTACTGATGCATTTTCTTTACCCCGAACACACATGCTAAGGCCTCTGTCTCAATCATGCTGTCGGCCCTCTCAGCCTTAGCCAAGCTCCTGGAGGCATAGGCGACAGGTTGCAACTTCCCCACAATGTTAGCTTGTTGTAATACACACCCGACTCCGTACGACGATGCATCACATGCTAGCACAAGTCTTTTACACGGGTTATACAATACAAGCAGCTTGTTGGAGCATAAAATGTTTCTGGCTTTCTCAAAAGCAATTACTTGTTTTTTTCCCCAAACCCAGTTCTCACCTTTACGCAATAACACATGTAGGGCTCTAAGATGGTGCTTAACCCCGGTAGGAAGTTACCAAAATAGTTGAGGAGTCCCAGGAACGACCGCAGCTCCGTGATGTTATGAGCCTTGGCGCGTTCCTGACAGCCTCTATGTTGGCGTCTGTGGGCCGAATGCCGAATGCCATCCGCCATGATCTTTCTCCCCAAAAACTCCACTTCTGTTGCAATTAAGATGTATTTCGATCTCTTCAGCCACAGCCCTACGCGATCCAGTCGCTGGAGGACTTCCTCCAGGTTTTGTAGGTGCTCGACGGTGTCTCAACCCGTGACCAATATGTCGTCCTGAAAAACCACCGTGCGTGGTACCGACTTGAGTAGGCTCTCCATGTTTCTCTGGAAGATCGCTGCAGCCGACCGAATTCCAAACGGGCATCTGTTGTAGATGAACAGTCACTTGTGCGTGTTGATGCAGGTGAGGCCCTTCGAAGACTCCTCCAGCTCCTGCTTCATGTTGGCCGAAGTCAGGTCGAGCTTGGTGAATGCCTTGCCTCCTGCCAGCATCGCAAACAGGTATCTGCCTTAGGTCACGGGTATTTGTCCTGCAGCGAGAAACGATTGATAGTTACTTTATAATCGCCGCAAATCCTGACCGTGCCATCACTTTTGAGTAGAGGAACAATCGGGCTGGCCCACTCGCTGAATTCCACTGGGGAGATGATGTCCTCGCGTTGTAGCCTGTCCTGCTCGATTTCCACTCTCTCCCTCATCATGTGAGGTACCGCTTGCGCCTTGTGGTGAATGGGTCGTGCCTCTGGAACTAAGTGGATCCGCACCTACGCCCCGGAAAAGTTTCCAATGCCTGGCTCAAAAAGGGAAGGAAATTTGTTAAGAACCTGGGTATATGAGGCCTCATCGACATGTGATAGCACTCGGATATCATCCCAGTTCCAGCGGATTTTGCCCAAGCAGTATGGCATTTGATAAGCTGTGGGATACCAAAGCTGTGAGGCCCAGGCTGAACCCTGTTAATGCCAAACTGTGCACATACACCAAAGAACTGATAAAGATGATTGACAGTGCACAAATTAATGTGTCGTACTCAATGCAGCAGCATAGAGTGGCATTTGTGAGTTTGGTAAGTGGGTGAGTTCGGGCAAGCGGGGGTGGCAGGTGCTGTTTTGTCTTGCTAATAAGGAGTGCGAGAGTAGGAGATGGAGGCCCAGAGACCAACCCAACCAGCTGCAGACAAAGATAGAGGGGTGAGAAATCGAGAGGTGGCGTCAGAGTGTGGGGAGGAGCAGCGTCAGCGGCAGTCCGGGGTCAGTGGCCTACAAAGGGCCAGCGGCAGTCGGTGAGCGAGCAGTGCGGGGAGGAGGGACAAAAAAATCAAAAAGTGATGTCACAGCCAAGATGGTAAGTGGTTGGCTGATCGGCTGGTGAGTATATCTCTTTGATTTTGTGTTCTTAGAGATAAGAGGATAAATGACTACATAGCTGTTTAGTGTGTGTAGTGGGAGTCAGTGTTTTTGCTGGGTAATTTATGGTGACTAGTGGGATGGCAGGGTAGCTCGTTCAAATGGAATTCAACACCTGTGCCATGTGGGAATTCCTGGATGCTTCCCGCAACGGGGATGACCACATGTGCAGGAAATGTCTCCAGCTCCTCCAACTCGAGCGCCGAGTCTCGGAGCTTGAGCGAGGACTGGAGGCACTGAGGAGCATCGGAGAGAACGAGAGGTATGTGGATAGCTCATTTCAGGTGTTGGTCATCCTACAGATTAAAAGGGTACAGGAGGATAGGGAATGGGTGATTGTCGCACACAAGAGTATGGTGAGGCAGGTAGTGCAGGAGTCCCCTGAGGTTATCCCGCTCTCCAACCGGTACTCTATTCTGACTACTGGCGAGGGCGGTGATGCCTCTGTGGAGTGCAGCCAGGGCCAAGTCCACAGCACCGTGGGTGGCTCAGCTGCACAGGCGGGGAGGAAGAAGACGGGAAGGGCTATAGTGATAGGAGATTCAATAGTTAGGGGAGCAGATAGGTGCTTCTGCTGCAGCAAAAGTGACATCAGGATGGTGTGTTGCCTCCCTGGTGCAAGGGTCAATGATGTCACTGAGCGACTGCAGGGCATTCTGGGGAGGGAAAGGGAACAGCCAGTGGTTGTGGTCCACATTGGTACCAATGACATAGGTAGAAAGAGGGATGAGGTCCTGAAAGCTGAGTTTAGGGAGCTAGGAGCAAGATTGAAAGCCAGGACCTCAAAGGTGGTAATCTCGGGATTACTGCCAGTGCCATGTACGAGTGAGGGTAGAAATAGGAAGGCTAGTCAGATAAATACGTGACTGGGGCATTGGTGTCGGAGGGAGGGCTTTAGTTTCCTGAACAATTGGGACCGCTTCTGGGGTAGGTGGGACCTGTACAAGTCGGACAGGTTACAACTCAACAGAGATGGTTTTGATAGTGCAGTTGGGAGGGCTTTAAACTAGCTTGGCAGGGGGATGGGAACCCAGGAGAGGGCTCTGAGCTAGTTAGAGTGGGTGAGAGCTCAGATGAACAGAACCCCAAGAAAGGATGCAAAAGGCAGGAAGCAACAGAGCAGAGTAGCACTGGGGTAAGTGTGAACCACAAGGTGATAGGAAGGGACAACATGTTTGAATATAAAGGGGCTGTAGGAGGGGTCAAAACTAAAAATCATGGTTTAAAAACTAGTATTAAAACACTTTACCAAAACGCACGCAGCATTCAAAATGAAGTAAATGAGTTGATGGCACAAATCATTACAAATGGGTATGATTTGGTGGCCATTACAAAAACGTGGTTGCAGGGTGGTCAAGACTGGGAATTAAACATACAGGAGTATCTGACAATTCGGAAAGATAGACAAGGAGGGAAAGGAGGTGGGGTAGCTCTGTTAATAAAGGATGATATCAGGGCAGTTGTGAGAGACGATATTGGCTCTAATGAACAAAATGTTGAATCATTGTGGGTGGAGATTAGAGATAGTAAGGGGAAAAAGTCACTGGTGGGCGTAGTTTATCGGCCCCCAAATAATAACTTCATGGTGGGGCGGACAATAATCAAGGGAATAATGGAGGCATGTGAAAAAGTAACGGCAGTGATCATTTGGGGATTTTAACCTACATATCGATTGGTCAAATCAAATCGCACAGAGTAGCTTTGAGGAGGAATTCATCGAATGCATATGGGATTGTTTCTCAGAACAGTATGTTACAGAACCTACAAGGGAGCAAGCTATCTTAGATCTGGTCCTGTGTAATGAGACAGGAATAATAAATGATCTCCGAGTAAAAGATCCTCTCGGAATGAGTGATCACAGTATGGTTGAATTTGTAATATAGATTGAGGGTGAGGAAGTCGTGTCTCAAATGAGCAGACTATGCTTAAACAAAGGGGACTACAGTGGGATGAGGGCAGAGTTGGCTAAAGTAGACTGGGAACACAGACTAAACTGTGGCACAATTGAGGAACAGTGGAGAACTTTTAAGGAGCTCTTTCATAGTACTCAACAAAAATATATTCCAGTGAAAAAGAAGGGCGGTAAGAGAAGGAATAACCAGCCATGGATAACCAAGGAAATAAAGGAGAGTATCAAATTAAAATTCAATGCATATAAGGTGGCCAAGGTTAGTGGGAAACTAGAGGATTGGGAAAATTTTGAATGACAGCAAAGAATGACTAAGAAAGCAATAAAGAAAGGAAAGATAGATTCCGAAAGTAAACTTGCGTAAAACATAAAAACAGATGTTTTACCGATATATAAAACGGAAAAGAGTGACTAAAGTAAATGTTGGTCCCCGAGAAGATGAGAAGGGGGATTTAATAATGGGAAATGTGGAAATGGCTGAGACCGTAAACAATTATTTTGCTTCGGTCTTCACAGTAGAAGATACAAAAACCATGCCAAAAATTGCTGGTCACGGGAATGTGGGAAGGGAGGACCTTGAGACAATCACTGCGAGCAGTTTTGGTTACCTAACTTAAGGAAGGATATACTGGCTTTGGAGGGGGTACAGAGACAATTCACTCGGCTGATTCCAGAGATGAGGGGGTTACCTTATGATGATAGATTGAGTAGACTGGATCTTTTCTCGTTGGAGTTCAGAAGGATGAGGGGTGATCTTATGGAAACATTTAAAATAATGAAAGGGATAGACAAGATAGAGACAGAGAGGTTGGTTCCACTGGTCGGAGAGACTAGAACTAGGGGGCACAGCCTCAAAATATGGGGGAGCCAATTTAAAATCGAGTTGCGAAGGAATTTCTTCTCCCAGAGGGTTGTGAATCTGTGGAATTCTCTGCCCAGGGAAGCAGTTGAGGCTAGCTCATTGAATGTATTCAAATCACAGATAGATAGATTTTTAACCAATAAGGGAATTAAGGGTGATGGGGAGCGGGCGGGTAAGTGGAGCTGAGTCCACGGCCAGATCAGCCATGATCTTGTTGAGTGGCGGAGCAGGCTCAAGGGGCTAGATGGCCAACTCCTGTTCCTAATTCTTATGTTCTTACAACGGTGCGGTTCACAAGTTACCGCTGTGGATTGTTCCAGGCAATGGCCTAACGCTGCTCGGCAGGAGCTGGTTGGCGAAAAGCAGATGCAACTGGAACGATATAACGGCGTTGGCATTGGAGGAAGATACATGTGCCCAAGTATTGAGCAAGTTCCCCGCGCTGTTCAAAATTCACAGGAGCCAAGGTGCAGATCCATGTGGACACAGATGCAAGATCTGTCCATCATAAGGCTCGGGCATTACCGTATATGATGAGGGAGAAGGTCGAAATTGAATTGGACAGTGTCATATATTCAACCAGCATTGTAACCCATATATAAACTGACCTAAGTTGTACACAGTGAGAACAATGACCACTAGGTGGGAGGCACTCCTAACCTGGACCTTCAGGTATAAAAGGGGAAGCTCCACCCACTTGCTGCACTTGAGTGCGAAGGAATAAAGGACAGATCACAGACTGACCTTCTCTCAAGCATGGGCCTCGTGTGCATTTATACTGTATAGTAAGGACGTATCAATGGTGACAAGAAACTGGGATTTAAACCACACGATCATGGCAACTAGCAGAGCAGATGAGAGGTACTGTGTTAAGGAATGGTTGGGACAGAGATTCAACATTGTTAAAGCAGTACACAGTTCTCCAGGCAGACAAGGGCAGTCGGGCATGCCCCAACATGTAGTCGAACCCAGAGGGAGAGTTCGACAGAGACAATGGCAAGCTGAACAGCGATTCACGCCATTGCAAGGGACAATGCGGCCAGTAATGGGGCCATCAACACCTGTTAATGACGCACTCAAGGGCAATAACAGGGGCAGTCAGGTACGATTGACTGGCAAGGGACCTTTTGTTTCAAACCGCAGCTCATGCTGGAGGTGTGGAGGCACACACTCAGCCGGAGTTTGCAGAGGTGAGCAAAATACCTGCAGAAATTGCAAAAATGAACGCTGGGGGAAATCGCTGGAAGCTGAAGTTCAGCGAGTTCATGTGGAGCACGTATACAGTTCATACACCAGGACACCACCGATAATGATGAAAGTGCTCCTCAATGGCATCTCAGTATCAATGGAGTTAGACACGGGGGCCAGCCAGTCCCTGATGGGTATCAAACAGTTCAAAAAGTTGTGGGCGTCCAAGGCCAGGAGGCCAAAACTATCGCCGATTGACGCACAGCTACGGACTTACACAAAGCAGATCATTCCGGTGCTAGGCAGCACCACGGTAGTCGTGACCCACAAAGATTTGGAGAACAGGTTGCCACTCTGGATTGTCCCAGGGGATGGTCCCGCACTACTGGGGAGGAGTTGGCTTGCTGTCATGAACTGGAAATGGAGTGATGTCAATGCAATTTCCTCTGTGGAGTGAGTATCATGCTCACAGATCCTGGACAAATTTGACTCATTATTTCAACCCGGCATTGGCACTTTCATGGGGACCAAGGTAGTGATTCACATAAACCCGGACGCCAGGCCAATACACCACAAGGCCAGAGCGGTATAGTATGTGATGCGGGAAAAGATAGAAGGTGAATTGGACCACCTGCTGAGGGAAGGCATCATCTCGCCAGTCGAATTCAGTGACTGGGCGAGCCCGATTGTGCCAGTGCTCAAAGCGGATGGGTCGGTCAGGATATGTGGTGATTACAAGGCCACCATCAATTGGGTGTCACTCCAAGACCAGTACCCGCTACCCAGAGCGGAGGACCTCTTTGCGACGCTATCCAGTGGAAAACTTTTTTCAAAATTGGACCTGACCTCAGCTTACATGACCCAGGAGCTGGCGAGTAAGTCGAAGAAGCTGACCACCATCACGACACACAAGGGGTTGTTTGAGTACAACAGATGTCCATTCAGGATTCGCTCGGCTGCCGCGATCTTCCAACGAAATATGGAACGCCTCCTCAAGTCGATTCCAGGTATGGTGGTTTTTCAGGATGACATCCTCATTACGGGTTACGATACTGAAGAACACCTCCACAACCTGGAGGAGGTGCTACGCAGACTGGACCGGGTAGGGCTGCGGCTGAAAAAGGCGAAGTGCGAGCTCCAGAGGTAGAATTCCTGGGGATGAGGGTAGCAGCAGACGGGATCAGCCCTACTGCGTCCAAGATGGAAGCGATCCAGAGAGCACCCAGACCACGTAACATGACGAAGCTGCATTCATTCCTGGGGCTCCTGAACTATTTTGTTATCTTTCTTCCCAAATTGAGCACGCTGCTAGAGCCGCTACATGTGCTCCTACGCAAAGGTCATGAATGGGTCTGGGGGGCCAGCCAGGAAAGGGCTTTTAATGGAGCATGCAATTTGTTATGTTCCAACAATCTGTTAACGCTATATGACCATGTAAGAAACTTGTGTTAACGTGCGATGCGTCGTCCGATGGTGTCGGGTTTGTGTTGCAGCATATCAATGCCAAGGGTCAGTTACAGCTGGTAGCTTATGCCTCCAGAAGTCAGTCCCAGGCATAAAGGGGCTACGGGATGGTAGAAAAGGATGCGCTCGCATGTTTATATGCGGTAAAGAAAATGCACCAGTTCCTGTTTGGCAGGAAATTTGAGCTGGAGACAGATCACAAACCCCTAACGTCCCTTTTGGCCGACAACAAGGCCATAAATGCAAATGCATCGGCCCGCATACAGAGGTGGGCACTCACGTTAGCCGCCTATGACTACACAATTCGGCACAGACCGGGCACCGAAAACTGCGCCGATGCACTCAGCAGGCTCCCACTAGCCACCACTGAGGGGGCAACCGAGAATGCTGCTGAGATGGTCATGGCTGTTGAAGCTTTCGGAAGCGAAGGCTCACCCGTGACAGCCCGTCAGATTAAAGTCTGCTATTGTCTCTAGTCAAGAAATGTGTCCTGAATGGTGACTGGGCAGCTACGTACAGGGCATGCCCTGAGAAATTTAAACCATTTCACAGGCGCAAGAATGAACGCTCGATTCAGGCCCATTGCCTACTGTGGGGAAACCTAGTAGTCATGCCCCAGATGGGCAGAGAGGTGTTCATCAGAGAACTCCACAATCGGCACCCGGGCATTGTCACGATGAAGGCAATTGCCAGGTCACACGTTTGGTGGCCAGGGATAGACGCAGATCTGGAACTTTGTGTTCGCAGGTGCAACACGTGTGCCCAGCTGGACAATGCGCCCAGGGAAGCCCCCCTTAGCCCCTGGCCATGGCCCGCCAAGCCTTGGTCATGCATCCATGTGGACTACGCAGGTCCTTTCATGGGGAAAATGTTTTTGGTTGTAGTAGACACCTACTCCAAATGGACCGAGTGTGACATTTTAAATTCAAGCACATCCTCTGCCACGGTAGAAAGTCTACGGGCAATGTTCGCCCCCCACGGTCTACGAGACATCTTGGTCAGCGACAATGGCCCGTGCTTCACAAGCACTGAATTCCAGGACTTCATGGCAGGCAATGGAATTAACCATGTTAGAACCGCACCGTTCAAGCCTGCCTCAAACGGCCAGGCAAAATGAGCAGTGCAGATAATCAAACAGGGAATGCTCAGAATCTAAGGGGGTTCCCTCCAAACCGGCTTATTATGCCTCCTGTTGGCCTATAGATCCCGACCGCACTCGCTCACAGGGGTTCCACCCGCAGAGCTGCTAATGAAAAGGTTGCTCAAAACCCGGTTATCCCTTATACACCCCACCATGAAAGAAATTGTCGAGAGCAGGCGCCAGTCACAATATGACTACCATGACAGGAATGCGAGGGCGCAATGTATTAATGTAAATGATCCTGTTTTTGTCCTCAACTACACTGCAGGGCCCAAATGGCTCGCAGGCACTGTGGTTGCCAAAGAGGGAAATAGGATTCTGGTAGTTAAACTTACCAATGGACAAATCTGCTGCAAACCTGTGGATCAAACAAAAAGGAGGTTCAGCAATCCCATAGAAGAAGCAGAGGAAGAACACGATGTAGAGTTCACTCCACCACAGGTGACCGAATGCAGGAACCAAATGGAGCAGAGCCCAGTCACTGTGGGCAGTCCGGACAGGCCTGAGGCACCGCAAACAGCAGACACTCAGGCCAGCGCCCAACAACCGGAGCCCCAACTCAGACGCTCTACAAGGGAACGTAAACCACCAGAGAGACTCAACCTGTGATCCCAATAAGACTTTGGGGGGGGAGGTGATGTAATGTATTCAAGCAGCATTGTAACCCATGTATAAACTGACCTAAGTTGGACACCTTGAGAACAATGACCACTAGGTGGGAGACACTCCTAACCTGGATCTTCAGGTATAAAAGGGGTAGCTCCACCCACTTGCTGCACTTGAGTGCGAAGGAATAAAGGACAGGTCACAGACTGACCTTCTCTCAAGCATGGGCCTCGTGTGCATTTATACTGTATAGTAAGGATGTATCAGACAGACTCCAGTGTGAAGGGATCATATCACCGGTTGAATTTAATGAATGGGCCAGCCCTGTGCTGAAGAGTGATGGCACAGTCAGAATCTGTGGAGACTACAAGGCTAAGATCAACAGGGTTTTGAAACAAGATCAGTACCCGCTATGCTAGCCGGAGGGAAGTCGTTCACAAAACTGGACTTGACGTCGGACTATATGACTCAGGAGTTCGTCGAGGTGTCGAAGAAACTTACGTGCAGTAACACACATAAAGGACTGTTTATTTACCACAGGTGCCCCTTTGGAATTCGCTCGGCTGCAGCAATATTCCAGAGGAATATGAAGAGTCTACTGAAGTCCGTGCCCAGAATGTCATGGTCCAAGATGACATCATGATCACCGGTTGTGACTCCAAGGAATATCTGAACAACCTGGAAGAAGTTCTACTTTGGACAAAGTGGGACTCAGACTGAAACGCTCGAAGTGCATCTTCATGGCACTGGAGGTCGAATCCTGCGGGAGGAAAATCGCCACTGATGGCATCAGACCTACTGACGTGAAAACCAAAGCCATCAAGAATGTACCCAAGCCGCAGAATGTGACAGAGCTGCATTTGTTCCTGGGTCTACTCAACTACTTTGATAACTTCCTACCTAAGCTGAGCACCTTACTAGAACCACTGCACATGCTATTGAGAAAAGGTAACAACTGGGTGCGGGGCGCATCACAAGGCAGAGCTTTCAAGAAAGCAACCAATCTGCTTTGCTCGAACAAGCTACTGGTACATTTTGACCCATGTAAACGTTTAGTTTTGGCCTGTGACGCATCGTCATGTGGAATTGGTTGTGTACCCCAACAAGCCAATTGAGTCGGGAAACTTCAACCTGTTGCGTATGCACCCAAAAATTTGTCTAAGCAAAAGAGCCTACAGCATGGTAGAAAAAGTAGCTTTAGCTTTAGCGTGTGTGTATGGTGTTAAAAAAGTGCATCAGTACCTGTTCGGTCTGAGGTTCGAATTAGAGACTGGCTATGTGATAGGCTGGTGATTGGTAGGTAGTTTTCTTTTTATTTTCTCTATCAGTAAGTAACCTTTTAGCCTTGTTGTTGCCAAATTACGTTTATCTAGGGGTTAAGGCATGGCAGGAGAGCTCAGACACGGGCTCCTCCTGCACTATGTGGGAAGTCAGGGATGCTTCTGGTGTCCCTGACAACTACGTGTGCAGGAAGTGTATCTGGCTGCAGCTCCTGAGGGACCGCATTGTGGCACTGGAGCTGTGGATAGATTCACTCTGGATCATGCACGTTGCTGAGAATGACATGAAAGCACGTTTAGTGAGTTGGTCTTACTGCAGGTAAAGGGTACACAGCCAGATAGGGAATGGATGACCAACAGGAAGAGCAGTGCAAGGAAGGTTGTGCAGGAGTCTCCTGCGGTCATCCCCCTGAAAAACAGATACACCACTTTGGGTACTGTTGAGGGGGATGACTCACCAGGGGAGGGCAGCAGCAGCCAAATTCATGGCACCGTGGGTGGCTCTGCTGCACAGGAGGGCAGGAAAAAGAGTGGGAGAGCCATTGTGATAGGGGATTCATTTTTAAGGGGAATCGATAGACATTTCTCTGGCTGCAACTGAGACTCCAGGATGGTATGTTGCCTCCCTGGTGCAAGGGTCAAGGATGTCTCGGAGCGGGTGCAGGGCATTCTGAAAAGGGAGGGTGAACAGCCAGTTGTCGTGATGCATATAGGTACCAACGTTATAGGTAAAAAAAGGGATGAGTCCCTACAAGATGAATTCAGGGAGCTAGGAGCTAAATTAAAAAGTAGGACCTCAAAAGTAGTAATCTCAGGATTGCTACCTGTGCCACGTGCGAGTCAGAGTAAGAATTGCAGGACAGACAGAAAGGAAAAGGAGGTGGGGTAGCTCTATTGCTAAAGGGGGGGGGGAGGGGGTCAGGAACTTAACACAATTGCAATCACTGAGGAGGTGGTACTCAGTAAGATAATGGGACTAAAGATGGATAAGACCCCTGGATCTGATGGCTTGTATCCTAGGGTGTTAAGAGAACTTGCAACAGTGAATGCATTGGTTGTAATTTACTAAAGTTTCCTGGAATTTGGGGAGATCCCAGCAGATTGGAAAACTGCAAATGTAACGCCCCTATTTAAAAAAGGAGGCAGACAAAAAGTAGGAAACTATAGACCAGTTAACCTTATATGGGAAAATGTTGGAGTCCATTATTAAAGAAGCAGCAACAGGACATTTGGAAAAGCATAATTCAGTCAGGCAGAGTCAGCATGAATTTATGAAGGGGAAGTCATGTTTGACAAATTTGCTGGAATTCTTTGAGGATGTAACGAACAGGATGGATAAAGGGGAACCAGTGGATGCATCAGAAGGCATTTGACAAGGTGCCACATAAAAGGTTACTTAAGCACAAGATAAACGTTCACGGGGTTGGGGGTAATATATTAGCATGGATAGAGGATTGGCTAATGAACAGAAAACAGAGAGTCGAGATAAATGTTTCATTCTCGGGTTGACAATCAGTAACCAGTGGGGTACCGCAGGGATCAGTGCTGGGATCTCAACTAGTTACAATCGATATTAATGACTTGGAATAAGGGACCAAGTGTAACATAGCCAAGTTTGCTGACAATACAAAGATGGGAGGAAAAGTCATGTGTGAGGAGAACACAAAAAATCTGCAAAAGGACATAGACAGGCTGAGAGTGGGCAAAAATTTGGTAGATGGAGTATAATGTTGAAAAGTGTGAGGTCATGCACTTTGGCAGAAAAAAATCAAAGAGCAAGTTATTACTTAAATGGAGAAAGATTGCAAAATGCTGCAGTATAGCGGGACCTGGGGGTACTTGTGCATGAAAAACAAAAGGTTAGTATCCAGGTACAGCAAAGGGGATGGAGTATAAAAGAAAGTCTTGCTACAGTTGTACAGGGTATTGGTGAGGCCACACCTGGAATACTGTGTGCTGTTTTGGTTTCCATATTTACGAAAGGATATACTTGCTTTGGAGGCAGTTAAGAGAAGTTTCACAAGGTTGATTCCGGAGATGAGGGGGCTGACTTATGAGGAAAGGTTGAGTAGGTTGGGCCTCTACTCATTGGAATTCAGAAGAATGAAAGGTGATCTTATAAAATGTATAAGATTATGAGGGGGCTTGACAAGGTAGATGCAGAGAGGATGTTTCCACTGATGGGGGAGACTTTAACTGGAGGGCATAAAAGGGGCCGCCCATTTAAAACAGAGATGAGGAGAAATTTCTTCTCTCAGATGGTTGTAAATCTGTGGAATTCGCTGGCTCAGAGAGCTGGGACATTGAATAAATTTAAGACAGAAATAGACAGTTTCTTAAACTATAATGGAACAAGGTGTTATGGGGACCGAGTAGGGAAGTGGAGCTGAGTCCAGGATTGGATCAGCCATGATTGTGTGGACTGGCAGAGCAGGCTCCAGGGGCCGTATGGCCTACTCCTGCTCCTATTTCTTATGTTCTTATGAAGGGTTTATCATATGAAGAAGGTTGAGCAGGTTGAGCCTATACTCCTTTCAGTTTTGAAGAATGAGAGGTGATCTTATTGAAATATATAAGATTCTGAGGGGGCTTGACAGGCTAGATGCTGAGAGGATGATTCCACTCATGGGGGAATCTAGAACTAGGGGACATAAGGCTAGATTCTCCACTTTTTTTGCATGCTTAACGCCCACTTAATGGCCATTTTGCCGCTGAAATGATGTATAATGTCCATATATTGCCCATTTTGTCACAAAATGGAAACTGGTGGGCATTTTCCGGAAACTTATCACCGAGCATTACTTTCCCCATGTGCTTAACACCGAGAAAAAATATTACCGCCCGCCTACTTTTTGGGGGCGAAATCAGCAGAATGGGCGAATTCAATGCCCATAATGTCGCCCAGCATTACTTTCCGCATGGAATTAATGCCGAGATTAAATATTAACACCCGCCCACTGTTTTTTGTCGTAAAGAGCATATTTAACCAAACTAGCAGCCATAGAGATCACCCATCGTCAATTTCACCACCTCGCACACATATCGCCCAGAATATGGCTCGCCCGAGAAAACGCCCACAAAATGTGGAACTAACCAGAATGAATCGCAGCGTTATGGACGCCATGTTCTAGATCACATGTCCCGTCCTTTGAAATACTGCTGTGCTTCAACCTCGGCGGAGTTTGGATGTACTCTGCAGGTCGTTGGAGTTGATGTGAATATCTGTAAAAACATCTTGACCATACTGTGATCGACTGGAATTGAAGAGGTTTTTCATTGGGACATTCCTTGTTTGTGAGCAATCGGTGGAAAATAGAGAGTACTGCAATGGGGTCTGTCCTTTCTCACCCTCTCTTGGTGACCAAATACATGCAGCAGACTCGACATCGCCGAAGGAATGCTACACTGCATTATGTGCCCAATGTAAGAAGTGACAGACAGATGAGGAGGACCAGACGTTACACCTCCCGCAAGTACAAGGAGAAGCATTCTTACCTCAACTTGCCTGACACCACCTGCCTTCCGGAGACTGTGCTTCCACAAAGAGGTTATCACTGAGGTATGCCAACTGATAACTGATCTGCAGCCTGCCAGCACCATCAGTACTGCACAGTCCGTTGAGGTCAAAGTCACCACGGAACTGTCGTTCTACGCCTCGGGTTCTTTTCAAGCCACAGCTGGCGACGTTTGTGAACTGTCTCAACATGCCACACATCGCTGCATTAGACAGGTCACTGAAGCCTTGTGGGACTTGATCAGCTTCCCTATGACCAGGGAGGCACAGACTGAGAGGGCTCTAGGATTCTCCAGAATTGTAAACTTCCCCAAGGTTCATGGAGCAATAGATTGTATGCACATCGCGATGCAGGCACCTTTTCAGGATGCAGAGGTTTTCAGGAATGGCAAGGGATTCCATTCCCTGAATGTCCAACTGATTGTCGACCACCAGCAAATTATACTGACAGTGAAAGCTCAATTTCCGGACAGCATCCATGATGCTTACATCCTGCATGAGAGCACTGTATCTGACTTGTTTAACAATGAGTCACAAGGTCAATGCTGGATGCTTGGTGACAAAGGATATGGCCTTGCCACCTGGCTGATGACCCCCCTGCATGACACCCACACCGAGGCCGAGAGGCGATACAATACGAGAGCCACAAAGCAACTTGCAATATCGTGGAGAAAACCATTGGAGTGCTGAAGCAGCACTTTAGATGCCTGGACCACTCAGGAGGCGAGCTCCAATACCACCCTGAGCAGGTAGTTCAATTTGTGGTGGTGTGCTCCATGTTACACAACTTGACTATCAGGAGGGGACAAGAATTGCCTGATGAGTCTTACAGTCCACCTCAGCAGAGAGAGGAAGAGAAGGATGAGGAGATGGATGCTGACATCGGCCCAGACAATCAGGCTGACGCTGAAGCCAGGCCCCTGCCCCCCTGTAGACATCATGAAAGGGCCCATATCAGGAGCTCATCAATGATCACTTTGCCTGAAAGAACATTGGTGTTATTTACAAGGCTGACATACTGCTAGGTGTGCAGGTCATACATCAATGGTGGGCATCAACTTGGCGACAGTTAAAGTTTAAGTTGATTGAAGTTAAGTGTGATTATATACTTTGATGTTAAGGAATCACCAGTGTATAATGGTGCAGCCAACTGAGTCAATGTGCTACATGGTTTTGTTAAATTAATAACATTTAAACCGAACATTAGTCTGAAATCATCAGTATTTCTGTAGAAACCAACTTACCCCTTCCCCCCCCGCTCCACCCCCCGTGCTTCTCCTCTCCACCTCTACCCCTTCCCCTTCCCCTCCTGACTCCAAGCCTCCTGGCCGAGGAGGTCCTCAGGCGATGCTTCATTGGTGGGGGGGGCGTTGACGGCCAAAGCGCTGCTTGGACGGATACGGGAGAGGACGGTCCCACGGTGGGAACGTGCTCCGAACCAGAAGCAAGATGTTGCTGCTGGCTCTCATGTGTGGTTGGCATTGCAGGTGCGGCAGCTTGGGGTGCAGTGCCGTGCTCTGGGACGTCTGGTAGCCCTCTGCCACCAGTGTTCCTAACTACCAGATCCAGGGCCTCCTCCATCACTTCCATGTTATATCTTATTTGTTGGACAAAAACTCGGTGCCAACTATATTCTTGGTGCTTAGTGGGCTTTTTGTTGCTGGTGAATTTCCGTCATGCCTCCCACAACAGCCAGACAAGCACACACCACAGCCACACATGCTTTCAGTGCCTCTGAGCTCCCTCTCTCTGTCTCCTCTTCTGCATATGTCATATGACCCTTGACCTCCTGAATCGTGGGAATCGAGCATTGCCATGCCGTTGCTAAGGATGGCCACACTTTACGGCAGAAGGTCAAAAATTGTAATGCTGCTGCCGATTTGATATGGCTTGTGGTAACGCTCATTTTCAAAAATGGGAACTAGGTGTTTTGAGAATGTGTGAGAAGCCGATGATCTGAAAACGCTTTTTTATTGCCCACGCTGGAAATAATGCCCATTTTGGGGTGATAAGCACAAAAGTGGAGTTTCTAGCCCATAGTTTCAGAGTAAGAGTTCACCCATTTCAAACAGAAATGCAGAAACATTTCTTCTTGCAGAGGGTCGTGAATCTTTGGAATTCTCTAGGCCAGAGAGCTATGGAGGCTGGGTCTTTGAATATATTTAAGGTGGAGATAGACAGATTTTTGTATGATAAGGGAGTTGAGGGCTATGAGGAGCGGGCAGGGAAGTGGAGTTGAGGCCACGATCAGATCAGCCATGATGTTATTGAATGGCGGAGCAGGCTCGAGGGGCCGAATGGCCGACTCCTGCTCCTATTTCTTATGTTCTTATGGGAGGCGATGTTCTCACCGTGCCCGGGTGAAAACTCATTTGTGGCCCATCGTTAACTTATAAGCTCCTATTTCTTATGTTCTTACAAAGATCAGGAGAACTACTGCCGGAATACCCTGGGCAGTACTGTTTCTGATACTGCTGTGTTCACCTTGGGCTCTTTATGGTCAGCCATCAATTGAAAAGTAGATCATAAGACTGAAATCTCATAGAAGAATATATTCTTCTTCAGTCTAGCATTTTAGGTTCTTTCTGTGTTTGTCAGGTATTCTCGAATGCTCTCACTAAAAAGATCCAATGCAACACAGTGAGTCTGTGGATATCTGAACGGAATATATGGAATTAAGGACAGTAAAGTAAACGGGATATATGAAAATGTATAAGCCATGGAAGAATAGCTGGGAGAATGTCAGATTGCAAATAGTGCAACATCAGCATAGCTAACAGTCTTTCTCAAGGTTTCAAGTCACTAATCCTGCCAATAACATCTAATTGTAACATGAATAGTCACACCACTAGATTGGAACATTTAGAGGCAATGCTTGAGCTTTCAAGAAAAACATCTCATATAGATTGACTAATGAGTGGCTGAGTTAGACTGTCAATCCATTTGTATTTTGTTATCTGATTTCAAAACTGTATAACTGTTAATGCTTTACGATGTAACTTCACCTATCCATAGGGAGTGTGTACGCTCTATCCAGAGAGTATATCTTCTGTCTGATAGGTCTTACTGGCCAGTAATAAAGACTGCTTTGTTCAAAGCACAAGAGGTATTCGACTCAGTAATTTTACTGAACCAGATTGAGGTAAAAGAATCCAGGAATTTACATTTGGTGTCAGAAGTGGGATCTCAACGGACGACTGCCGAAAACTTGCGAATTAAGAGCCAGACTAGCCTTGGACGAGACGAGGGGAAAGTGGCCACTGGAGTGAGTATGATTTCAATACTGCTCCAGTTTCCCCCGGTTTCAAAAGTCTGAGGAAAGTTTAGCCACTCGCTGGTTCTCAGGTAGTGTCTGAATGAGATCCAGGACAATCTGGTGAATAGCTTTCAAACTTAGAATAGGGATAGAGATAGGGAAATTGCGCGATGACGCAAACCAAGCGGCAACTTGGAAAGATAGTTAGAGCTAGATAGGGATGGATGATCAATCATGGATCCAAAAATTAATAGGAAAGAAAAGAGACTCTTGTGAATGTCTGTTTAAATGAGAAATGCTTCTGTGATTTTTACTGTAAAAAAAAAGCCGGGGAGTTGTGGTTTGTGTTATCTCAAACAGAATGAAAGTTTTTTTTAACCCTTCATAGTGTTGTCCTGTATGTGGGAAGTTTAAGAGTGTGAACCTTATTGAATTACGTATATTCGGATGATAAGTTACGGAGCAAGGAAATGCACAAAGGATAGGTTTGTTGAAAAAAAAAGAAAAAAAATTACATGGTCCCGGTGGTTAAAAAAAGAAAAACTTGTTGAAAGAAAACATTCAGAGAAGGCACAGCAAAACAACTGAGATGGATTCAAAAGGATTTAAAAAAAAAAATTATATTAAATAACACGACCTTGAGGCTGGAACAATTGAGATAACGAAAAGCAGTCCACAGCCTACGTGACAGACTTCTCTCTAGTCATGGAAAAAAAAAAGTAACGTACTACATAGGTGCTGAAAGAAAAAATGTTCTGAGATTTTAAATTATGAAAAAATTCCACTGCAGTAAAAAAAAATCACTCCTGTCCAGTTGGCAGAAAAACTCCATTAAATTAGGGCTTTCATTGACTGATTGGATTTAAACTGCGCAGTAACGTGAAAGGATAGGGAAATTTGGAAACTGAAAGAAATTAATTGAGGCTCATAAGAGATCAAAATTAGAAAATTAGGCTCACAGGGAATAAAATGGGGATTTAAATAGAGGATAGGTGTTCAACTCAGGTACGACGTCGACCTTGTATATCACTTGGCCCGTCTAGGCTCTGATTGAATTTTTAAAAAAACCCCCGCAGCAACTCGGAAGGTAGGGCCGACGCGAACGCGCAGCGGCGCAGACGCACAAACAACGTGAGACACGCAGCGGTGTGAGCGTGCGGCCGAGAGGAGAAGGGCCGAAGCGAACGTGCAGGGATGCGAACGTGCAGGAAAGCAAACGTGCAGTGACGTAGATGCGCAGTACGTAAACACGCGGTGACGTAAACGCGCAGTGATGCCGACGCGTAGTGACGCAGAGGCGCAGCAACGCGAATCGCGAAAGTCAGTGCTAATGTCAGTAATTCTTTGTAAGTCTTAAGTGTTTAGAGTTTTAAGTAAAGTTTTAAGTATCCTAAATCGCGCGGCGACGCGAACTGCGCGGGGACGTGGGTAAGTGTTAGAAGTCTTTGTCTATTTTGTATTCAAATCGCACGGTGACGCGAACTGCGCGGCGACGCGGGTAAGTGTTAGAAGTCCTTGTTTATCTTTTAAAGTTTTAAGTATCTTAACTCGCGCGGCGATGCGAGCCACGGGTCGACGCGGATTGCGCGGTGACGTGAACTGCGAGGCAACGCGGATTGCGCGGCGACGTGAACTGCGAGGCGACGTGGGAGTTTTAAGTATCGCGCGGCGACGCGAACCACGCGGCGACGCGGGTAAGTGTTAGCATTAGTAAAGTTTGGTTATTTGGAGTTAGTTAAAGTCAGTGTTAGTTTCTGTAAAGTCTGTGTCTATTTTTAAGTTTGTTTAAATTGCACGATGACACGAACGCGTAGCGACACAGTAATACGAGGAGCAGCGTGAAAATGGGTAATCAGTTAGATAAAACCACGGATGTGGATAGTCCGCTACAAAAGTTACGTGAGGAATTCCCTGAAAGAGCTGAAGACTTTAGAAAATTATCAGGAGCTCTGAATAAATTATTAGGGGATGACCAGTGGCCTCTAAGTGACACTAGAAGCGTAGAGGTAGCAAAAAAAAACACAGGGATTAATTTGGAGAAGGGGACGAGGAAAAGGGGATAAAAATTTAATTGCAACCTGGCGACATTATTGTCAGAAATTAAAAGATGCATCACTTCTATCGAGTTGGCAAACAAATGCTATTAAATTAGGACTTGCATTGACAGAGGGAACACATGTTAAAACTGTAGACGTCTTAAAGAAAGAATGTGCGCACGAGAAACTTGCTAAGAGATCCTCTGGGACCTCTGAGAAAGGTATTGATCAACTACAAGTTAAAATGGCTGGCTTTGTGTTAACCGAGGCTGATGATGAAATTGATGAGTGGCCACTGACTCAGCGCCCAACGGCGCCTCCCGCACCCCCTGGCCTCTTGCTCCAGTCCTCTTCCCAACACCCTCCACCTAACACTCTGGTAAAAAGAGTTAGGAACAACCCCATATCACCAAAGCAACTAACCCAAACTGACTCCTCATCCTCTGATAGCGATTCGGATCCCCAGTTCACAGGCAATATAGCCGAAAGGACCAGATCTCACACTCGAAAGGGCAGAACTATATCTCGACATCACAGACATTCCCGTAAATCTTCTAGTCAATCTACCAGTCCAAGTTGTGAAAGACATAGCAAACACCCCCGCCGATCGAGACGCAGAACTGTCAAGCAGTCAGACAGCTCTGAAACATCCTCCGGCCTAGAAATGATTTCCAAGATCCCAAAGTCCCGACACCAATACCCTGTCAGATCAATGCCAAACCCTGATGCACAACAAGCTGCAGACTACCTCTCTATAGATGTCTGTGATCTTCAAACAACTATTTGATTGATCACGCTATCCGGACAGATGGAAAGGGCAGTTAGATATTATTGGCAGGAAAAGAAAGGGGAGGGGGGAGGTGCGCCCCCAACCCGGGTCAAGACTGAATACGTGACTAGAAAGGAAGAGCCATCTCGGGAGGAAGGATCAATAGAACCGTAGTGTGGCATACAGGATTGGATGGATAAGGAAGGATACGGTTATACTAAACAACCAAATGGCCCGAGCCCTGCTAATAAACCTCCCTATTGTCCCCGGCATCGTATGGGAAGAGGCGGGACTGGGTAAGAGGAATTGACTGTTTTAATTGTGGGCAGGAAGGACATTGGAATAAAAATTGCCCCTACCGTCAGCATGGAAAAGGAAGAGGAGGAAGAGGAGGGGGACAAGGGGGGAGAGGAGGATCTTACACTAACTTCTCCCAGAAACAACCCCTTTGGTCAATTGTCCCCCGATTGACTACGCAGCTTGATTGTGCAGGGAACCCATTCTGAATGAGTGGCAACCCTTTTTGATAGATACGGGAGCCTTCATGTCTTCTGTACAATCAAAGCTTAAACTCCCTGCCTCTACTGAAACACAGGAACTTTCAGGATTCCTGGGACAAATCTCGACATTCCTAGTGTCAGAACCGGTTAATATGGGTTACCAGGAAGAATCGGTGGAACATCGAGTTGTTATCACAACCAATCTGGACTGTAACTTGATGGCTAGAGACCTCCTTTGCAAATTCCAGTTGCATTTGGAGTGTGGAGATGATGGGATTATTGTAAAACAGGAAACCCTTAAGCGGCAGTATTATACCACTAGAACCCCTCAGTGGTGGTCTCTGGACCTGCCGCAGGCACCCTATCACGTGACCCTAGCATACAATCCCAGTGGAAAGAATCAGGACCTGCAGAACTTTTATCAGGATCACGAAGGGGAAGTGAAGGGAATTCTATTAAGGGCTAGAGTGACTGGACTGGAAAGAGAGGCAGATTTTGTGGAAGTGGATAAGAATCTGTGGAAACAGCCCCTAACAATGGCACCACATATTGCTCGTGAAGTATTAGCCCCTCACCATGCTAAAGATTTGGGAGTTATGGTACGCAAGGCCATAGATGAGGCTGACCCTACCAGCCGGGATGTGCAAATCGTAAAACCAGGCCGAACAGTCCAATTTCATGGGGACCCCGAGAAGGTCTTAAGGACTCTACAGCATCATACCGGCTCCGGCATACCTGACTATGTGGATCCTCATGTGTGGGCAGAGGACCCCTCCCAAGTGGGTTATACTCCCATTAATTGAGATCCCAGTGCAGGGCAATGTGGACTGGCCCTCTATCCAACAGAAGCCACTGAAATCACAGGCAATCCTAAACTGACCTTTCGGCACTGTACTGCAATTAATCCGGCCTTTTTCCTTACTGAGCCACCCCAAGATGAGGAAGAACCCAGTCATGATTGCTTATCTTTAATTTAAGAGGCCACATCAGTCAGGGAAGATTTAGTTGATGTACCAATGGAAGATCCAGCCTGTTTTCTTACTGAGCCAACCCAAGATGAGGAAGAACCCAGTCATGATTGTTTATGTATGTTGACGGAAGTACTTCTATTAATCCAGAAGATACACGAATCTCAGGATACGCCATAATAAACCAGGAGAATCAGGTCTTGGAATCTGCCGCTTTTGAAACCGCCTATTCTGCTCAACAAGCTGAACTATTCGCCCTCACCCGAGCCTGTATCTTGGCCAAAGATCTCAAAGTCAATATCTATACCGACTCTAGGTATGTCTTTGGGGTGGTCCATGATTTCGGACAATTATGGAAAAATAGGGGATTCCTAACCTCACAGGGGAATGAGATATCTCATAAACAGTTAGTATCTGATTTGTTGCAAGCCCTCATGTTCCCCAAACGCATTGCCATTGTCAAATGTATCGCTCATACTACCGGAAATTCTCTGGTTGATATAGGGAATCGTTGTCCTGACCAAGAGGCCAAACAGGCCTCTCGTGACCAACTGATGATAGTGCCCAAAATTATGAGTCAGACTAAAAATCCTGCGAAGGATAAATTAGCCTCGGAAAAACCAATGCCAACCATCCAAGATGTTATAAAAGCACAGGAGGACGCTCCTGAAAAAGATAAACTGTTGTGGAAATATTATGCACGTACTTATGACAATGTTTCTAAACTCTGGACCACTCCCGCGGAACAGACTTGCATGTCTGACGAGTTGGCCTCATGGGTTATAGAATGTCTGCATTTTGCTACTCATTGTGGAGCAAGGACCACGAGTGACACACTTTTGGCTACTTGGTGGCACCCTAGACTCCAGGCGCTCACCCAGAACATCAGTAGTCATTGCCTGGTTGGCCAGCAACATAATCCAGGGAAGGGAGTCCCCTGTGATTGGGGTAAAATGCCCCTACCCGAAGGTCCCTTTGAAACATTTCAGTTGGACTACATTGAGTTGCAAAAAGTTCAGTGTTACAAATATGTGTTCGTAATAGTAGATGTGTTTAGCAGATGGATTGAAGCCTACCCTAACCTGGACAATAAGACTCAGACTGTTGTTAAGGTATTAATGAGGGAAATTGTTCCTAGATATGAGATCTCAGCTAGACTGATGACCACCTATGTTCTTTCTCTGACTCAGGCTCTGCGACTAGTTCACAACCAGGTTCAAGATGCTCACCTCGACCTCCCAGTTTTACCCAAATTGTCCCTCGTGGCACCAGGGAAGTATGGATTCGGAAGGGATTAGAGCCACAATGGGAGGGGCCTTTTTAGGTGTCACTCACTACCCCCACTGCAGCCAAGGTTGAGGGGGAAAGTGCCTGGGTTCACCTGCACCACTGCAAGCTCATCACCATTTAAACAAATTTTGCTGGTTAGTCTAATTCCTGTTTCTGTTCCAGATCTCCTCTTCCCCATAGCTGAACAAGGCAGTTGAAGGAGGATCAGTTTGAACTTTTACCCGTAAGACAGCCAAATACACTGACGGAGACCTGAAGAAGGAAAACGGGAAAACAGAACTCTTTTTATCAGCTAAATAATTGGACTATTTATAAGATGAGACTGTGTCTGTATGCCACTGTCTGCATAATAGTGTTGATATATGACAGTTTTGGCGCACGGGAAGGAAGACAAAGGCGAGAGCTCCATGTACACACCTTTTTGTATATGTCTTACGTTTATGCGGAAAAAGGGCACTTCACTAGTTATCCACACCAGCAAAAGAACTTAGCAGGTTTGATTGGTTTCTGGGTGGATCTTGGAGATCCTATCTAATACATGGGGCAATTGTTCTCATCATAATAATAATTACCTGCTGTTTGATTGTTGGTTGCCTTAACCTCTGCTGTAAAGTAATGATGACAAGGTTAGCAGACCCTCTTGTGGTCAAGGGTTCCTGGGTTATGATCCCACAAACTAGAGAACTACTCAACAATGCAATACTCCTAGAATGATCCTAAATGTTATCATAGAATGATAAAAGGAGGGATGTGGATATCTGAACGGAATATATGGAATTAAGGACAGTAAAGTAAATGGGATATATGAAAATGTATAAGCCATGGAAGAATAGCTGGGAGAATGTCAGATTGCAAATAGTGCAACATCAGCATAGCTAACAGTCTTTCTCAAGGTTTCAAGTCACTAATCCTGCCAATAACATCTAATTGTAACATGAATAGTCACACCACTAGATTGGAACATTTAGAGGCAATGCTTGAGCTTTCAAGAAAAACATCTCATATAGATTGACTAATGAGTGGCTGAGTTAGACTGTCAATCAATTTGTATTTTGTTATCTGATTTCAAAACTGTATAACTGTTAACGCTTTACGATGTAACTTCACCTATCCGTAGGGAGTGTGTACGCTCTATCCAGAGAGTATATCTTCTGTCTGATAGGTCTTACTGGCCGGTAATAAAGACTGCTTTGTTCAAAGCACAAGAGGTATTCGACTCAGTAATTTTACTGAACCAGATTGAGGTAAAAGAATCCAGGAATTTACATTTCCACTTCATTTCCCCATCTGTTACTTTACGTAGCATGGGGACCATGGTTTTCAAGACAGGCTTTAGCAGAGGTGCCGTGCAATGCGGGCTTGCTCGACACAGCCTTGTCAACGTCAATACCACATAGAAACGTGGTTGTTTCCATGGTTGGAACACTGACTGTATTTGATTGAAAATGTCAATGGGACACCTGCCACCCAGACTAACCAGGAGGCTATTTGCCCCTTCCCGATGTTCAACAGTCACATGCTCCAACTTGTTCATGTCCATCAAAGCCAAGTTGGTCAGTTACTTAGGCTGCGGTTGGGGATAGTTTTCAATGCTGTCCTTTATTATCAATGTCAGAGCTGTTAGTAAGGCAGAGTGTTGTACCACCGACAATTTGTTTTTGGTAAGATACCTACAACAGAATGTAAGAATGATTTCATCATTGATACTTCCAAGTTTCTGCAGTGACTACGAAAGGATATACTTGCTTTGGAGACAGTTCAGGAAAGGTTCACTAGGTTGATTCAGGGATGAGGGTGTTCATTAGGAGGAAAGTTTGAGTAGGTTGGGCCTCTACTCATTGGAATTCAGAAGAATGACAGGTGATCTTATCGAAACATAAAAGATTATGAGGGGCTTGACAAGGTGGATGCAGAGAGGATGTTTCCACTGATGGAGGAGACTAGAACTAGAGGGCATGATCTTAGGAGCCGCTCATTTAAAACAGAGATGAGAAGAACGTTCTTCTCTCAGAGGGTTGTAAATCTGTGGAATTCATTGCCTCAGAGAGCTGTGGAAGCTGGGATATTGAATAAAGTTAAGACAGAAATAGACAGTTTCTTAAACGATAAGGGGATAAGGGGATATGGGGAGCGGGCAGGGAAGTGGAGCTGAGTCCATGATCAGTTCAGCCATGATCTTATTGAATGGCGGAGCAGGCTAGAGGGGCCGTATGGCCTATTCCTGTTCCTATTTCTTATGTTCTTATGTTCTTATGACTCAAATAATCCAATTAAAAAAAATACATCTTCATCAAAAAGCAAGTTCACAATGATCATTGTATTCTGTTAGTCAACATTTTCTGGTATTCAAATATTTCTCTTGTCCTCTGATACAAAATGTATTTGTTTATGGTTAAGTCGGCTCAGAGACTTGGGCCTTTTTGCTGGTAGATTTTTACTCTTGTTCTTGCTATCGGTTTATTTTCTCTATTTCTTTACCCTCCTTACCAGCCAGTAATGCTTTAAATCACCAAAGGTAGCCATTAAATTATCAATTCTTTTTGGAATTACAGAGTAGATCTGTTGTTCTTGAATTCTTTATAAATTCAGCTCAGTGTAAATAAAATCTGTATGAAACCAATTGTTTCAGACAATGTGCCCTAGTGATAAACATACTAACTGTTACAAAACAGAGCTCTCTGCTTTTACTCAGAGATAATCTGGATTTTTGCTGTCGTTATATTGTCCATTTGTTGTTTTGATGTTTATTTGTCCCCACCCTAACACAGGAAATTTCTCTTCTGTGAATGGAAGTTCTCACACACACACACAGATGTCGTTCTATACAGACTTTTCTCTGTAGATTCCTACTCCTATGGTCTTGAACTAGTTTAATGATTTAAAGAGTTCGGTTGATTGTTTTGAAAAGGCTTCTTTTGAAAACTTTCTCCTTTGTTCCCTTTGCAGTCACACACAAAGTTTAATGGCTGGATGACCAAGCAGCTGCCAACTTTATTTGAAAAAGGCGCTGTGTCACTATTTCCCGCTTTATTGAAATCACGAATTGCATTGTGACATCTTGTGGCTCTAGCTGTCACATGACCAGCCAGGTGATGACCTCACTGGTGAGGATGACCTCACAACTGATTGAGTTCCACTCCTCTGACTGTCCAATGAGTTCGGGCTTTTTTTGATTTGCCCACAGCTCCAGTCAGAGGAGCAGTTTGGAGTTTGGAGTTTGGAGCGCGAGGCTGGAGCTGTGTGCAAATCAAAAAAAGCTAATCAGCGCAGCAGCATCAACAATACGGAGGTCGGAAGCAGCGAGGAACAGAGGTCGGAAGCGGCAAGGAACGGAAGGCGGAAGCGGCGAGGAATGGAGGCCGGAAGCGGCGAGGCGTGCAGGTTGGAATCGGGGAGGAGTGGAGCTCGGTAGCGGCGAGGAGCGGAGGTCAGAAATGGCGAGGAGCGGAGGTTAGGATCGGGGAGGAGCGGAGGTCGGAAGAGGCGAGGAGCGGAGGTCGGAATCTGGGAGGAGTGGAGGTCGGTAGCGGCGAGGAGCGGAGGTCAGAAATGGCAAGGAGCGGAGGTCAGAAACGG
Source organism: Pristiophorus japonicus (assembly GCF_044704955.1). Lineage (NCBI taxonomy): Eukaryota > Metazoa > Chordata > Chondrichthyes > Pristiophoridae > Pristiophorus > Pristiophorus japonicus. Next base: position 117,640,470 of record NC_091982.1, on the reverse strand, counting down.
CAAGGAGCGGAGGTTGGGATCGGGGAGGAACGGAGGTCGGAAGAGACGAGGAGCGGAGGTCGGATTCTGGGAGGAGTGGAGGTTGGAATCAGGGAGGAACGGAGGTCGCAAGCGGCGAGGAGCGGAGGTCGGAAGCAGCGAGTGGCGGAGGTCGGATGCAGCGAAGAACAGAGGTCGGAATCGGGGAAGAATGGAGTATGGAAGCGGTGAGGAGCAGTGTTTGGAAGCGGCGAGGAGCGGCAGTTGGGTCCGACGAGGTCTGGAGATCGGGACGGGTGAGGTCGGAGATCGGGACCGATGAGGTCCGGAAGTCGTAAGCAGAGAGGAGAGGACGAACGAGGCTTGGAGGAGCAGAGAAGTCGCAACCCAGAGATGGAGTAGCGTGGACAAGACCAAGGGAAGGCGCAGCACAGGCCAATTGCAAGCGTGTGACGTTGTGAGGCTCGCATTGTGTACTATGATTTCCACATAGAGAGAGGTCCTGTGGGAAGGAGGAAGGAAGAACAGTAGGAGTATGTTTGAATTTGTGTGTAGGTATTGGCACATGCGGCAGAGTATGATCTCCAGTTGTCTTGGATCCCCTTGCCACTGGACCAAAACCTTGCTCTGTCAAGCCCATGTGGTGGCTGGTGTGCAATGGCCACCTCACATTAAAAGAATTCACGCATGGCCATCTTCCACCATTTAAAATGAGTTCATCAGTCACCTGAGTGCTCATTTTTAGTGTGGAAGCAAGTCATCCTCGACCCCGAGGGACTGCCTATGAGGATGATGATTGAGTCCTGAGTTTATTGTTAAACTACTTTTTAAATTATTTTTCCGGAAACTAATGAAAAATAATAGAGTTCAGGGTAGATTCTGTGAATCTGTGATCCTGACAGGGTGCAGTGACCCTCCATGCCCCAGCTTCCCATTTTTAAAATGTCTCTCTTATGCAGCATCATTACCGGGGTTCAGATCCAATAATTAATGGTGGGCAACACAGATTGCAGTCAGATATATCAGTTATATGAGGGCATAATTTATTTCTCGGAGTAACTATTGACAACACGGTCACACTGCATCATCGGTGACATCACAATGACTACCGGTTATGTCACAATGACCAGCAGCGACATCACAATAGCCTTGAAACCGTATTGTTGTTCACATTCAAACCATTAATGAGGTGAGGCCCCCATCCTGCCTCCTCCTCCGGAACTACACTTGTGGTGGCCGTCATAAGAACAAAAGAAATAGGAGCAGGAGTAGACCATTTGACCCCTTGAACCTGCTCCACCATTCAATAAAATCATGGCTGATCTGATCTTCGCCTCAACCCCAAGAAATTCCTCCTCATTTCAGTTTTAAATGGGCGACCACTTATTCTGAAACCAAGCCTCCTAGTTCTAGATTCACCCATGAGGGGAAACATCCTCCCTGCATCTATCCTGTCAAGCTCCTTCAGAATCTTATATGTTTCAATAAGATCACCTCTCATTCTTCTAAACTCCAATGTGTGTAGGTCCAACCTGCTTAACCTTCATATGACAACTCCTTCATCTCAGGAATCAACCTCGTGAATCTTCTCTGAACAGTCTCCAATGCAAGGATATCCCTCCTTAATTAAGGAGACCAAAACTATATGCAGTACTCCAGGTGTGGTCTCACCAATGCCCTGTACAATTGCAGCAGGTTCTATTCCATCCCCTTTGCAATAAAGGCCACAATTCCATTTGCTTTCCTAATTACTTGATGTACCTGCATGCTAACTTTGTGTGTTTCATGTACAAGGATCCTTAGATCCCTCTGTACCGCAGCATTTTGTAATCTCTCCCCATTTAAATATTAATTGCTTTTTTATTGTTCCTGCCAAAATGGATAACGTCACATTCTGCCCCATTATCACATTATACTCCACCTGCCAAATTTTTGCCCACTCATTGAGCTATCTATATCCCTTTGTAAATACTTTGCATCCTCCTCACAACATGCTTTCCCACCTATCTTTGTATCATCAGCAAATTTGGCTACATTACATTCAGTCCCTTCATCCAAGTCATTAATATCAATTGTAAATAGTTGACGCCCAAGCACTGATTCCCTATGGCACCCCACGAGTTGCAGTTTGCCAAACTGAAAATGACCCATTTATCCCGACTCTCTTAGTTAGCCAATCCTGTATCCATGCTAATATATTACCCCCAACCCCATGAGCTCATATCTTGTGCAGTATCCTCTTATATGGCACCTTATCGAATGCCTTCTGGAAATCCAAAAACACAACATCTACTGGTTCTCCTTTATCCACCCTGCTCGTTACATACTCAAAGAACTCTAGAAAGTTTGTCAAACATGATTTCCTTTTCATAAAACCATGCTGACTCTGCTTGACTGCATTATGATTTTCTAAATGTCCTGCTACTGCTTCCTTAATAATGGATTCCAGCATTTTCCAAATGATAGATGTTAGCCTAACTGGTCTATAGTTTCCTGCTTTCTGTCTCGCTCCTTTCTTAAATAGAGGTGTTACATTTGCGGTTTTCCAATTTGCTGGGACTTCTCCAGAATCCAGGGAATTTTGGTAGATTACAACCAATGCATCCAATATCTCTGCAGCCGCTTCTTTTAAGACCCTAGAATGCAGACCATCAGGTCCAGGGGAATTGTCCACCTTTAGTCCCATTAGTTTGCCTAGTGCTTTTTCTCGAGTGATAATGATTGTTTTAAGACCGCCCCCGACCCCCGTCCCATCCCCACCAATAGCACCTTGATTATCAATTTTTGGGATGCCTTTAGTGCCTTCTACCATGAAGACCGATACAAAATATTTGTTCAAAGTCTCTATTTCCTTGTGTCCCATTATTAATTCCCCAGTCTCATCCTCTAAGGGACCAATGTTTACTTTAGCTACTCTTTTCCGTTGTATATACCTTTCGAAGCTCTTACTGTCTGTTTTTATATTTCTTGCTAGTTTACTCTCATAAACTATCTTCTCTTTAAAATTCTTTTTGGTTGTCTTTTGCTGGTTTCTAAACATTTCCCAATCCTCTGGCCTTCCACTATTCTTTACAACATTGTATGCCTTTGCTTTCAATTTGTTACTATCCTTTACTTCCTTAGTTAGCCACGGATGGTTCATCCTTCTCTGAGAGTCTTTCTGTCTCACTGGAATATATCTTTGTTGAGAGTTATGAAATATATCCTTAAATGTTTGCCACTGCCGATCTTCCGTCTTACACTTTTTTCTATTTTCCCAGTCCACGTTAGCCAACTCTGCCTTCATACCTTTGTAGTAGCCTGTATTTAAGTTCAGGACACTAGTTTGAGACCCAGCTTTCTCACTCTCAAACTAAATTTGAAATTCTACCATGTTGTGATCACTTTTCCCAAGAGGATCCTTCACTATGCGATCATTAATTAATCCAGACTCATTACACATTACCAGATCTAAAATATTCTGCTCCCTGGTTGGTTCCACAATGCATTGTTCTAAGAAACCATCCCGAATACACACCATGAACTCTTCCTCAAGTTTGCCTTTGCCAGTTTGATTTGTCCATCAATATGAAGATTAACATCACCCATGATGATTGCCGTACCTTTCTTACAAGCCTCCATTATTTCTTGATTTATACTCTGACCTACAGTGTGGCTACTGTTAGGGAGCCTATAGTCCACTCCCACCAGTGACTTATTTCTCTTATTATATTTTATCACCACCCAAACTGATTCTACATCTTGATCTCTGAGCCAACATAATTTCTCACGAACGCACTGATCACATCCTTTATTAACAGAGCTACACCACCTCCTTTTACTTTCTGCGTCTCCTGCCGAAATGTCAAATATCCCTGAATGTTCAGTTCCCTGCCTTGTCACATTGCAACCACGTCTCAGTAATGGTTACAGATTAAACCCATTTATTTCCATTTGTGCCATCAACTCATCTATCTTCTTAGGAATGCTGCGTGCATTCAGATAAAGAGCTTTTAATTGTGTCTTTTTACCATTTTCCCTACTCTGACACCACTTTCTGATGCACTATTATGTATATACATTCCCTTCCTGTCATACTCTGAATATCATTACCTCTATCGCTATCCTGCACTATTGCCTTTTCTGTTTTCTTTGACTTTTTAATTTTCTGCTCACCGGATCCCTCCCCCACTCTTTAGTTTAAAGTCCTATCTACGGCACTAGTTATTTGATTTGCCAGGACACTGGTTCCAACACGGTTGAAAAGATGCTCATCCCGACAGAGCAGCTCCCTCTTATCCTGGTGCCAGTGCCCCATGAATCGAACCCATTTCTCCGACACCAGTATTTGAGCCAGGCATTTATCTCTCTGATCTTATTTACCCTATGCAAGTTTGCTCGTGGCTCAGGTAGTAATCCAGAGATTATTACCTTTGTTGTTCTGCTTTTTAATTTAGCCCGTAGCTGCTCATAAGCCCTCAGCAGAACATCTTTCTTTGTCCTACCTATGTCATTGGTACCTACGTGGACCACGACAATTGGATCTTCCGTCTTCCACTCCAAGTTCCTCTCCAGCCCAGAGGAGGTGTCCTTAACCCTGGCACCAGACAGGCAACACGGCCTTCGGGGCCTCACGCTCTCAGCTGCAGAGAACCTTATCTATCCCCCTAATGTTACTGTCTCCTACCACTACAACGTTTCTTTTTACTCCTCCAACTTGAATGGCCACCTGTACCATGGTGCTGTGGTCAGTTTGCTCATCCTCCCTGCAGTCCCTGCTGTTGCCCACACAGGGAGTAAGAGCCTCGAATCTGTTGGACAAGAGCAAAGGCCGAGGCTCCTCCATCACTACCTCCTGGGTGCCCATACCTTCCTCACTCTTAGTCACAACCTCCTGTCCCTGACCACGGACCAGATTTGAATTATTTAAGCTAAGGAATGTGACTTCCTGCTGGAACACAGCGTCCCGGTAACTCTCCCCCTCCCTGATGTGTCGCAGTGCCTGAAGCTCGGACTCCAGCTCATCAACTAGGAGCCGAAGTTCCTCGTGCAGCCAACACTTGCTGCAGATGTGGTCGCCGAGGGTCACACTGGTGTCCACCAGCTCCCACATGCTGCAGCTGTAACACATCACCTCCCCTGCCATCTCAAATATATTATATTTAATTCATGAAGTTTTCAAGTTTTGAATGTTTTAATTTTTAATCCAGGCTATTAATTTAAAGCAATGCTCGAAAAAGAGAGAAATACTTACCGACCAATCCCTTCCCAGCTTTACTGTGACGTCACACATTGATTTTATTTTCCCCTCACAGGTCCGTTCCCGCCCCTCCCCCTCCCGCTCTCGCGATCTTTCTGTAGTTCCCGCCCCTCCCGCTCTCGCGATCGTTCTGTAGTTCCCGCCCCTCCCGCTCTCGCGATCTTTCTGTAGTTCCCGCCCCTCCTGCTCTCGCGATCTTTCTGTAGTTCCCGCCCCTCCCGCTCTCGCGATCTTTCTGTAGTTCCCGCCCCTCCTGCTCTCGCGATTTTTCTGTAGTTCCCGCCCCTCCTGCTCTCGCGATTTTTCTGTAGTTCCCGCCCCTCCCGCTCTCGCGATCTTTCTGTTGATGGCCGAGTCCGCACCGGGGCCCATGTTGCCGGGGCAGCGCTCTCTCTACCATCCTGCCCTGAAGGAATTGAATGCTGCCGGGGCACAGCCGAGCAGTGCTGAGAGTGCGATGCGGGTAGGAAGAGGCATGGACAGAATAATATATAACGGGGTTGTGTTGGCATCACAGGTTCCTGTCTGCAGCAAGAAACACTTCTGGGGAATATGGGTGCCCCGAGATACTTCAGTGTGCGGGATGTAAAGTGTGACCATGATGATGTGAGGAGCCACCAGACGGGGCTTGAGTTAGACTGCCAGCTGCGAGTCGGCTCCGTGAGCTGCCAGCCCGCTGTCGGCAGGCACTGGGCCCCGAGCCAGGGACGTGGCGTGCATCTTTCCCCGGAGCTGGATAGGGAGTTCGATGGGAACATGCTCGGCGGGCTGGAGTCCGAGCTGGGTATCGAAGGTAAATGGATGGTCGGGGAATGGCGGGTGTGTGGGTTTGGGGTGTGGCTGGGTATCAGTGTGGGTGACAGTGCGATGTGTTTATTGGGTCACTCTGTTGGAACAAGGGAAGATTTCAAGCCCCGACTCCTGCTGCTGCTGCACCAGAAACCGATTCAGATTTGAATCCAACCGACCCCCATCTCAGCCCATTTCTGTTTACATTGAGCTCAATGAGAAAGATGTGAAACGGGCTCCCGACTCACCATCCCCTGTTTTACACCATCACACATCGGCAAAATTCCACCCCAGAGTTTCTGTAAGGAGCTGGAAGGAATTGTGTGTGTTAGAAACATAGAAACATAGAAAATAGGTGCAGGAGTAGGCCATTCGGCCCTTCTAGCCTGCACCGCCATTCAATGAGTTCATGGCTGAACATTCAACTTCAGTACCCCATTCCTGCTTTCTCGCCATACCCCTTGATCCCCTTAGCAGTAAGGACCTCATCTAACTCCTTTTTGAATATATTTAGTGAATTGGCCTCAACAACTTTCTGTGGTAGAGAATTCCACAGGTTCACCACTCTCTGGGTGAAGAAGTTCCTCCGCATCTCGGTCCTAAATGGCTTACCCCTTATCCTTAGACTGTGACCCCTGGTTCTGGACTTCCCCAACATTGGGAACATTCTTCCTGCATCTAACCTGTCTAACCCCGTCAGAATTTTATATGTTTCTATGAGGTCCCCTCTCATTCTTCTGAACTCCAGTGAATACAAGCCCAGTTGATCCAGTCTTTCTTGATAGGTCAGTCCCGCCATCCTGGGAATCAGTCTGGTGAACCTTCGCTGCACTCCCTCAATAGCAAGAATGTCCTTCCTCAGGTTAGGAGACCAAAACTGTACACAATACTCCAGGTGTGGCCTCACCAATGCCCTGTACAACTGTAGCAACACCTCCCTGCCCCTGTACTCAAATCCCCTTGCTATGAAGGCCAACATGCCATTTGCTTTCTTAACCGCCTGCTGCACCTGCATGCCAACCTTCAATGACTGATGTACCATGACACCCAGGTCTCTTTGCACCTCCCCTTTTCCTAATCTGTCACCATTCAGATAATAGTCTGTCTCTCTGTTTTTACCACCAAAGTGGATAACCTCACATTTATCCACATTATACTTCATCTGCCATGCATTTGCCCACTCACCTAACCTATCCAAGTCGCTCTGCAGCCTCACAGCATCCTCCTCGCAGCTCACACTGCCACCCATGTCTCATGATTGATGCGACGGTGGAGTTGGCATTACTGAGGTAAGGACCAAGAAATGAAACCAGGAACTGAGTGTAATTATCAACATTTCGAGGGTGAATCATGTTCAACAGAATCACAGTCAGGGTGGAATTTCCTGTGTATGTGTGCTCAGAGACACGTGTAATCGGGGTGTAAAGCCAAACCCAGCATAAAAGATTGAGGAAACTCAGGCACAAATATGTTACGCACGTAATTATATTCAGCCGCTATTTGATATTTTACGCCCATTCTATCGATCCCTGCGCCCAAACGTGTCTCTGCTCATTGTAATTGCTCCGCCCCCAGGTTGAAGAGCCACAAACGGGAATTTCCTGCCATTACCCTGGTTCAAAACGGGTGTAACATGAAGCGCAGAATTTCAGGAGCCGCAGGAGAGAAAATCATTTCCTGGTGTTTTATTGTGGTTTTGTAAGCAGTTTGTTTATTTATCATCACTGAGACCCACTCTGAATGTACTGCTTCTTTGAAAGTATTTTTATCGTTTCATTACCATCCTTCGGAACATAGGGACAGAACAGGGAATCCTTGCTATTGTATTTCTGGTTTATTGGAATGTATCACGTGACAGCAGCAGATCGCCTGGTCTTGGTTATGGGGATGAATATCCAGTCTATCAAACTGGGACTCCCACGGGCGGAGTAGGCCTGAAGCCTCCAACAGCCATGGCCTGGCGGGTGCCGGAGATGTGGCCAAGATGATGCTTGTGCCCACCTGACCTGTGCCAATGAGGTGCCCTCCCAAAGCTATTGTCTGGTCCCTGCCACAAACTCCGTTCCTTAGTCACCGATTCCATCTCCCTCCCTGGCCACATTCTGTGAGGCTGAACCAGACTGTTTGCAACCTTGACGTCCGACTTGACCCTGGGCTCAGCTTATGACACCATCACCTTGGCATCTCAAAGGCCGCCTCCTTCCACCTTTGTAATATCGCCCATATCCACCCCTGCCTCAATCCATCTGCTGCTTGAACCCTCATCCATGCTTCTGTTGCCTCCAGTCTTGACTACTCCAGTGGTCTGGCAGTGCCTCTCATGTTACACCCTCCAGAACTTCAGCTCCTCCAAAATTCTGTTGCACGCTTTCTAACTCGCACCAAGTTCCGTTCACCCATCACCCATGTGTTCACTGACCTACATTGGCTCCTGCTCCACCAATATCTCAATTTGAAAATTCTCATCCTGGTGTTCAAATCCGTCTGTGGGCTCGCCCCTCTCCATCTCTCCGTAATCTGTTTCAGACCTACAACCCTCCGTGATCTGTGTTCCTCCAACTCTGGCCTCTTGTGCATCCTCCACTTCCTTCATCCCAACATTGGCGGAAGTGCTTTCAGATGTCTAGGTCCTAATCTCTGGATTTTCCCGCTCAAACCTCCCCGCCTCTGCACCTCTCTCTCTTTTAGGGCATTGCTTCAAATCTATGCTCGGTGTCATTTTTTTGTCTGATTATGCACTTGTGAAGCACCTTGGAATGTTTTATTATGTGAAAGGCGCTATATAAATACAACTATTCCTTGTTGGTAGCAGAGTTGGATTGGATGGCACTGAGGTTAGGTCCAGTGACAGCATGGGATTGGAGCAGGGTTGGCTGGAATGATACAAATGTTGGGTGGCTTTGGCAACTCATTTGGGTGGGCATGATAGAATTGGGTGGTACCTGCATTGGGTAGACTGGCAGCAGGATTGAATGGGATGCACAAGGATTGGGAGGGATAGTAGCAGATTTGCATGGATGGTGCCAAGTTTGAGTAGCTATGTCAACCGGGCTCTTTGGGCAGGACAATTCTGAGTGGTATCAAGTTTGGTTGCAGTGCTAGTAGGGTTGGATGGTATCAGGGTTGGGTTGACTGGGAGCAGGATTGCATGGTATTCTACGAAGGTTGTGTGCCTATTGTAGTAGCATTGGCTGGGTGACCGAATGAGGTAATACCAGTGTTGGGTGATATGATAGAAGGGTTGGGTGTGTTTGGTTGCAGGGTTGGGTGCTGGCAAAACAGGTTTGAATGGCATGGTACCATGCATGGGTGGAGTAGTAACAGGATTGGACAGCATGGTACCAGGGATGAGTGCATTGGTGTCAGTGTTGAATGAGAGAGTACCAGTGGAGGGTGGAGTGGTATCCAGGTTGGACTGGATATACCAGGGTTTCAGTGGTGGGGTAACAGGGTTGGATGGGATATACTAGGTCCAGGTGGAGTAGAAGCAGAGTTGAATGGGATAAGCCAGAGTTCTGTGGAGGGGCAGCAGGGTTGGACTGGATATACCAGGATTTCAGTGGTGGGGTAACAGGGTTGGGTGGGATATACCAGGGCCAGGTGGAGTGGAAGCAGGGTTGAATGGGATATACCAGGGTTCTGTGGAGGGGCAGCAGTGTTGGAAGTGATGGCACTAGGATTGTCTGAAGGTGTAGCAGGCTTTAATAGGATATAACAGCATAGGGTGGAGTGGTAGTAGGCTTGGGAGGGATGGTAGCAGGATTGTGGGGATTGTAGAGTATGGGAGGGGCAAATAAAATCTTCCTTATGAAGAATCTCGAAATTGAAGGATGTCTGGAGCATGCTGTCAGACCCATGATGCTCTGGAAAGAGAAGCCATTGTTTGTATAATGGTATTGGTCAATAGGGGAAATGTTGGCTGGTACCAGTAGAGCTCCCTGCATTTTGTCAAATAGTACCCTGGGATCCTTATCACCTATCGAGGCAGACCGAGCCCCAGTTCAACATCTCATCCAAATGACAGCGTTCGCAAACTATTGCACTGAAGTATCAGCCTAGACTATGTGCTGTAATCTGTAATGGGGCTTCAACCCATTCCCTTGAACCTCTGAGGTCAGACTGGCACCAACTTAGTTAAACTAATGTTGATTGGAATAGTTAGTAAGGGTATTGGGCACAAGAGAGTAGAGCAAAAAATGTTAAACATAAATAAATCATTCTGCCTATATCAAAACAGTACAAGAATAGTTAGTCAAGGGTGGAATTGTAAAGACAAATAACACTCAGTTCTCACTGTTCTATAGAGAGACCCTTGTGGCTTCAGGTTCTATTGTGAGAGTTGCCTTTAAATTGGATCCACTTGTCATTGCCAAATCCTCAGGAGACATCCTGGATTGCGGATTTTGAACAGTTGAGACCCTGGATTGACCGGGAGTTTGAGATAGTGAAGCAATAGCTCACTGCTAACCATCCCTATCTCAACAGCTACCTTTGTCTTTGAACATTATCTGTAATTCTGTTTACAAATAAAATTCACTCACATCATTTTCAGAAAGATCACCAGAAGGAGTTTCACATCACTGATGTATCGACATCATATCAAAAAGTCTCTGATGGACGATTTCATCCAAAATTCTTGTACATTATCAGACTGTGTAAGAAGTATATTCTAGAGAAGATATTTGGATTGTTTGAAGACTAATTTACGTTTGTTTTCCCTGTGAATGTGTATTATCTAACAGACCATCTCCCTACTTCGATGTATTATCTTACTTGTAAACAAATCTATTGGCCCAAGGAGAAAGGTGTTGACAGTATGGAATTTACCTCCTTTGGAAACAGACAGGAGAATGTGAGCAATCCACATCATCTCTGGTGAAATATTCCATAATTTAGGAGTAATTATTTGCTCCTTAGCACACAATCGCACTCAGCGCATGAATAAGGGTGCCGGTTTTAGTCAGTGGAAACTGATCTGATTATAAAGACTTACTTTATCTCTGAACACAATTAAAAGTGTGAGGAGAAAGCTGAACTATAACACCGGATACTTTGGCTGACAGTTGTTGCACACTGTGGGGATTATATTCAGTGCTCTTTAAGACCCAACAGAAGCCGATGACAACAGATGGCACACAAGGTAACAACCACACCACGACGCAACTGCTTCCATATGGGGCACTTTGGGAATGAGAGTAAAAATATTCCTGAAGAGACTAAGATTTGTGAGGCAGCCAATTCCAGAGCTGTGTCTCCTCCTTCAGGAAGACTTCCCGATAAGAGGTAAACTCCTTAAGACACTGCCACTGGGCATCACACCCAACTCTCAATGTTTATGCGTTTTGCTCCTTTCACACTTTCAGAAGGGACAACTTCAGTGCCAGCTACTTCCCATAAATAAAATAAGGTCAAGCGGAGCAAGAACTGACATCCTTGTGTTAATAATCTACAGGAGTGATGTGAGGGGGAACCAATTCTACAGATCTATTGGCTTTCCCAGAAGTAACGGCCCTCAATGGTTCTCATGCTGTCATTCAGTCCATGTGCACAATGCTGTGCCCTACATGAAGCAACAAATACTTTATTCTCTCAATGGACGGATGGAATGTGGCCACCAACAGAATCAAGCAGGCCAGTGATTGCTTGCTCAGGAGCTGCCAGAATGTCTTAAGTGAAATCATAAGTCAGATATCTGCACTATCATTAGATGAAAGGGATGGACTTGGGGAGGAATGTCTCCTGGGAGACCAGGTCTACCCTCTGCAGCCATGGCTCAGGTCTGCCTTACAATAACTTCAGATAGAAGCAAAGCCCAGGTATAGTGAAGCTCAGACTACAAGCAGAATTATTAAATGTACCATTGGGATCCTGATGGAACCATTCACATAGCTTGCTGGAAAAGTGATGCCTCCTTTATTCCCCCCAAACCCCTCACGAACATGTTTACTAACTTTGTATATTTACAGGGCCCTCATCATGCAGGTTGATAACCAGAATAGCAAAGTGGGAGAGCAAGAGTGTGAAAATGACAATAAGGAATGAGCTGCAAATCAGCACGGCAGCGAGAAAGTCTGGAGCTTCAGTCACTGTCTCCAGCTGCCTTCCAATCAGTGCCACATCGACACCATGTCTTAAAGCTGCGCACATCTGTAAGTGACCATGTCCAAGTCATCTTTGCCTGCACGTTCCTGCTCAGTTCTTCCAACATGATCTATGGATGTTTATCTTGCATTCCTGTTTCAATGTAGCTCATGACAAATACTCAACACAATCTTCAAGGTGAAGTGTTGGCCATTTATTGCATCCATTGCAACGTGTGTGGATATTGTCTGTCTGAGTTGGCACAGTTTTGCCTCAACAGCAATGCCCAGGCTGTAGAACCTGAGTCACTGCAACATTTCCCACAACCACTGGTTTGGAAAGCAATGACACACAATACATTTCTCCAGGGAAACAACACTGTGTCCATGTTTAGAATATGTCGTGGTACAATGACATTGTTCATCAGTTTCACTTGGTCAGATAACCATAGGTCCTGATAACAGATAATTCATGCAGCAACAGTTTGCATTTATATCGAGTCTTTAGCGTAGAAAAACGGTCATTGGTACAATTATTGATTAGCAAGAATTGATACATGTGGATACATGTAAATTATGGAATTACAATAAAGCACAGTATCGAGTAAAAGTGCAATATCTCACACCAATACTATCAATGAGTTGCTGATATCACTGTGCAGCACACATGTTGCAGTAAGTTGATGTCACACATTCCCACACCTCTCCTCCTGCAGTAACTGCTCCTCTGCCGCAGGTTCTTCCACATCATTATCCTCTCCCTCCTCCCATCCCCAGGGACTTCACATCTCGGGTCTCTGTTCCTGGTTACATTGTCCAACATAAAGCACCTTCATCTTCACTGGACACTGAGGCACTGCCCCTGCTGGGCGGCCCATGGATAACATTGTGTATGCAGTTCCTGCTCACAGCAGCCACTGATTTAGTTATTAATGGGTGGAAGGCCCAAACATCACTGGTGGAAGGAAGGCCCGAACATCGCCGGTCTGTGACTGCACATAGTCAGAGGCTGAACTCCAAGCCATCGTCAACATCTTCACCGAGGCGTACGAAAGCATAGACCTTACACAAAACATCCGTAAGACAAAGATCCTCCACCAATCTGACCCCGCCCCACAGCACTGTCCCTGCTTATCAAAATCCACGGCGTGACATTGGACAATGTGGACCACTTTCCATACCTCGGGGCCCACGATAAGCAAAGGCAGACATAGACGACGAGGTCCAACACCACCTCCAGTGCACCAGCGCAGCCATCGGTCGCCTGATGAGAGTGTTTGAAGATCAGGCCCTCAAATCTGGCACCAAGCTTATGGTCTACAGGGCTGTAGTGATACCCACCCTCCTGTCTCACTCAGACGTGGACCATATACAGTAGACACCTCAAATCGCTAGAGAAATACCACCAGCGATGTCTCCGCAAGATAGACATAGACATAGAAAATAGGTGCAGGAGTCGGCCATTCGGCCCTTCGAGCCTGCACAGCCATTCAATGAGTTCATGGCTGAACATGCAACCTCAGTACCCCATTCCTGCTTTCTCGGCATACCCCTTGATCCCCCTAGTAGTAAGGACTACAGTGGAAATGCAGGAAGAGATAAAATCGATCTAGCGGTGCAAAGCTGAAATGTCTATACAGGCAGACTGCCTTCTGTGGGGCAATCGAGTAGTGGTTCCCAAGAAGGGCAGAGATACCTTCATCAATGACCTCCACAGTACCCACGCAGGCATCGTAATGATGAAAGCGATAGCCAGATCCAACGTGTGATAGCCCGGTATCAATGTGGACTTAGAGTCCTGCGTTGACAAATGTAATACATGCTCGCAGTTTAGCAACGTACCCAGGGAGGCATGCTAAGTTTATGGTTTTGGCCCTCCAAACTGTGGTCTAGGGTACACGTCGACTATGCAGGCCCATTCTTGGGTAAAATGTTCCTTGTGGTCGTAGACGCGTACTCCAAGTGGATTGAATGTGGAATAATGTTGGCTAGCAAGTCCGCTGCCACTACTGAAGGCCTGCGGGCCATGTTTGCCACACACGGCCTACCCAATGTCCTGGTGAGCGACAACAGGCCTTGTTTTACCAGTGCTGAGTTCAAAGAATTCATGACCTGTAACGGGATCAAACATGTCACATCTGCCCTGTTTAAACCAGCATCCAATGGTCAGGCAGCGAGAGCAGTGCGAACTATCAAGCAAGGCTTGAAGAGAGCAACTGAAGGCTCACTGCAGACTCGCCGATCCCGAGTGCTGCTTAACTACCGTATGAGACCCCACTCGCTCATTAGGATCCCACTTGCTGAACTGCTCATGAAATGAACATTAAGACAAGGCTCTCGTTAGTTCACCCTGATCTACATGAACAGGTCGAGAGAAGGTGGCTTCACCAAAGTACATACCATGATAGCGCAAATGTGTCACGCGAGATTGAAATCAATGATCCTGTGTTTGTATTGAATTATGGACAAGGTCCCAAATGGCTTCCCGGCACTGTCGTGACCAAAGAGAGGAGCAGGGTGTTTTGGGTCAAACTTTCAAATGGACTCATTCACCGGAAACACTTGGACCAAATCAAACTCAGATTTACCGACTATCCTGAGCAACCCACCTTGGACCCTAGCTTTTTTGACCCCCCAACATACACACCAGTGGCAACCGGCCACACCATTGACCACAAAGCAGAACCCATCATCTACAGCAGCCCAGCAGGACCCAACACACCAGGCAGCCCAGCAAGGCCAGCTGCACAGCAGCCCAGCGAGGGCCCAACAAATGATTCAACAATACCAGCTTTCACACCGAGACGATCAACCAGGGCAAGAAGGGCCATAGATCGACTCACATTGTAAATAGTTACACAATTGACTTTGGCGGGGGGAGTGTTGTTATACATGTAAACTTGTATTTACTCTGTACAGCCACCAGAGAGCTCATCCCCTGGAGTCCCAAGGGATCCCATAATCCCTTGGGAGCACAGGTATTTAAGGAGGCCTCACAGGTTGGAGAGGCACTCTGGAGACTTGCAATAAAAGACTACGGTCACACATTACTTTGAGCTCACAGTGTTCAGTCTGACTCTTTCTCCATAGACAATTAAGATCCTGCAGATCCCCTGGGAGGATAGAGGCACCAACATCAATGTTCTCGATCAGGCCAACATCCCCAGTTTCAAAGCACTGACCACACTCGACCAGCTCCATTGAGCAGGCCACATTGGCTGCATGCCCGACACGAGACTCCAAAAGTAAGTGATCCATTCGGAACTCCTACACGGCAGGCGATCCCCGGCTGGGCAGAGGAAACGTTTCAATGACACCCTCAAATCCTCCTTGATAAAGTGCAACATCCCCACCAACACCTGGGAATCCCTGGCCAAAGACTGCCCTAAGTGGAGGAAGAACATCCGGGAGAGTGCTGAGCACCTTGAGTCTCATCGCAGAGAGTATGCAGAAAACAAACACAGGCAGCGGAAGGAGCGTGCGGCAAACCAGACACACCACCCACCTTTTCCTTCAACAACTCTCCGTCCCACCTGTGACAGAGACTGTAATTCACGTATTGGACTGTACCTGAGAACTCACTTTTAGGGTGGAAGCAAGTCTTCCTTGATTTCGAGGGACTGCCTATGATGGTGTTGATGGGTATGGTGTGAAATGGGTAGCATCCTCCCCTTCAGGCATTGTCCCCCACCCATTGATCCAAAGATCAGAATCTTTCAGAACCTTATAAGCTTGCTCTGTCACCAACCTGATTCTTGCATTGCCCTGTTGTCATGCCAATGGGCTCCTATCTGGGGATTGGGTGCTGGGGTGAGTAGCCAGAGCTGTGATGAATATCCCCGACCTCATTCAATTATAGTCGACAAGTTTCACTGCCGCAAAATCAAAGAATCCACGCTGTGGCATCCTGGCACCAGAATGGGCGACCCCAATGCCCTTAATATCACTGTGTTACTTTGGGCACGTAATTAACACCAAGAATTAATAATACCACCCGGCCAGTAGATTGGCCATCCTTACATTTGGCACCTCACACACATCTCACCCACAATATTGCTCGCCGAAAAAAACGCCGGGAAAAAGTGGAACTAAATGGAACTACTCATAAGAACATAAGAATTAGGAACAGGAGTAGGCCATCTAGCCCCTCGAGCCTTCTCCGCCATTCAAAAAGATCACGGCTGATCTGGCCATGGACTCAGCTCCACTTACCCGCCCGCTCCCCATAACCCTTAATTCCCTTATTGGTTAAAAATCTATCTATCTGTGATTTGAATACATTCAATGAGCTAGCCTCAACTGCTCCCTTGGGCAGAGAATTCCACAGATTCACAACCCTCTGGGAGAAGAAATTCCATCTCAACTCGGTTTTAAATTGGCTCCCCCATATTTTGAGGCTGTGCCCCCTAGTTCTAGTCTCCCCGACTAGTGGAAACAACCTCTCTGCCTCTATCTTGTCTATCCCTTTCATTATTTTAAATGTTTCTATAAGATCATCCCTCATCCTTCTGAACTCCCAACGAGTAAAGACCCAGTCTACTCAATCTATCATCATAAGGTAACCCCCTCATCTCTGGAATCAGCCTAGTGAATCGTCTCTGTACCCCCTCCAAAGCTAGTATATCCTTCCTTAAGTAAGGTGACCAAAACTGCACGCAGTACTCCGTACAGTTGCAGCAGGACCTTCCTGCTTTTGTACTCCATCCCTCTCGCAATGAAGGCCAACATTCCATTCGCCTTCCTGATTACCTGCTGCTGCACCTGCAAACTAACATTTTGGGATTCATGCACAAGGACCCCTAGGTCCCTTTGCACCGCAGCATGTTGTAATTTCTCCCCATTCAAATAATATTCCCTTTTACTGTTTTTTTTCCAAGGTGAATGACCTCACATTTTCCGACATTGTATTTCATCTGCCAAACCTTAGCCCATTCGCTTAACCTCTCTAAATCTCTTTGCAGCCTCTCTCTGTCCTCCACACAATCTGCTTTCCCCCACAAATCTTTGTGTCATCTGCAAATGTTGTTACACTGCATTCTGTCCCCTCTTCCAGGTCATCTATGTATATTGTAAACAGTTGGGGTCCCAGCACCAATTTCCAACCCGAAAAGGACCCATTTATCCCGACTCTCTGCTTTCTGTTTTCCAGGCAATTCTCTACCCATGCTAATACATTTCCTCTGAATCCGCGTACCTTTATCTTCTGCAGTAACCTCAAAGCGGTATGGATGCCATGTTCTAAATCACATGTCGCATCATTTAAAAGGCTGCTCTGCTTCAACCTCGGGGGAGTTCGGATGTACCCTGGAGGTCTTTGGACGTGATGTGAACATCTGAACAAACATCATACTGTGGACAATTGGAATATAATAGCTGTCTTAGTGAGGACATTCATTCTTTGTTACAAATCGGTGGTCAATAGATTGCTATTCAAATAGGCCATGTCCTTTCTCAACCTCTCTTGATAACCACTTACATGCTGCAGACTCAAGATGGCAAAAGGTATGCTCGACAGTATTTTGTGCCCAATGTAAGCCGTGACAGAGTGATGAAGAGGACCAGACGTTACAGCCCCATAAGTACAGGGAGAAGCAGTCTTATGTCAACTTGTCCGACACCACCTGCCTTCGGAGACTGCGCTTCCACAAAGAGGTTATCAGTGAGGTATGCCAGCTCATCAGGGGAGATCTGTAGCCTGCCAGCCCCATCATTACTGCACTGTCCGTCGAGGTCAAAGTCACCGCAGCACTGTTGTTTTACATGTCGGGTTCTTTTCAAGCCTCAGCTGGCGACATTTGCAGTCTGTCTCAGCATGCCACACATTTGCTGCATTAGACTGGTCACTGAAGCCCTGTATGCATGCAGGAGAGACTTGATCAGCTTCCCTATGACCAGGCACAGACTGAGAGGGCTCTAGGATTCTCCAGAATTTCAAACTTCCCCAAGGTGCAAGGAGCAATAGATTGTATGCACATCGCGATATGGGCACCCTTTCAGGATGCTGAGGTTTTCAGGAACTGCAAGGGATTCCACTCCTTGAATGTCCAATTCGTCATCGATCACCAGCAAATTATAATGGCAGTGAATGCTAAATTTCCGGGCAGCATCCATGATGCTCACATCCTACGTGAGAGCACTGTATCAGACTTGTTTAACAATCAGCCAAAAGGTCAATGCTGGATGCTTGGTGACAAAGCATATGGCCTCACCACCTGGCTGATGATCCCCCCTGGTGACACCCACACTGAAGCCAAGAGGCGATACAACGAAAACCACAGAGCCACTCGCAATTCACGATATTGAGCCCTGGTAAGTTGAGGAATATAAGATTATCCCCTTATAAGATTCAACTGACTCTCTCTGATTAGTTCATGTTTGGTTAAGTGCTCAGTCACTCTGTCCCTAATAATAGATTCCAGTAACTTCTCCACAACACATGCTAGACTGATAGGGCTATGATTTTCTAGTTTATCTCTCTTACCCTTCTTACATAATGGAGATACATTGGCAATTTTACAAATTAACGAAAACATTCTTGAAACAAGAGTGTTGGAGAATCGACAATTTCCACACCTACTTCATTGAATACCCTGGGATGGAAGCCACCAGGTCCTGGAGACTTGTCTCATTATATTTTCCGTAACCTTTTTTTTTTACTTGCCTTGAATTTAGTTATGTCCTCCCCTTTCTCTGGCCGTGAGTTTACTGACCTCGGTGGGTCGGTGGTGGGTCCCGATCCCGCTGCTGGCTCCATTCCGCTGTGTAAAATTGGGTTTGTTAAGCCCGCCTAGCATGTTTTCCGGTCAATTAGAGGAAGTGGGTGACGTCATTCATGAATCATCATCAGCCGGTTTCCTTAAAGGGACCATGACCACATTTGTCCTGACATTTGAGCTGTCAGTGTTCTGCAGCACTGAGGTATTGCAAACACGGATAATGACTGCACACAAAGGCACAGGGCTGCACCCAGCCTCTCCCATGACACCCTCTATGCTTATGGAGGGTGTCAAGGGAGAGCTTGGGTGCAGCCCTGCATCGAGGTTCTCTTCCCTTCCCATGTGCGGAAGAGACCTCCCCAGGACATCAACACAGCCTGGTTGCACTTTGCAGAGGAGGTCATAAGCAGGGATGTGGTCAGGAGGACCTGGGTGCAGTGCCACAAACCTTTCAATGATCTCAGTAGATCATGAAACATGAGTACAAAGTCACACTCAACCTCATCCTGCTGTGCCTCTCATCACATCCCCATCACTCTGCCTTCCCCCATCACTCTGCCTTCCCTACCCGACCCCTGCACATCCTTTCTCATACCAACATGCCTTGCACCTCCACCCATCCCTCTCTATCTATATTATCACAGCCCCATCTCACGAGCCACCCCTCATCCTAATGCAATCTTACAAACTAACAACACACAAGTTTAAAGTTTCTGTTAATGTGGTGTCGAAAATTGAAACCTTTATTTTCAACAGTTTGCATTCATGGACAGATTTGTGTGCACATTTGGAAGTAGCTTAATGTTGCAGTGTATGGTGAGACATAACGGTACATCCCACAATGGACTTGAGTGTGAAAGGAATGGCTTGGGCATTGCAGGGATGCTTTATGGTGTTGGTGTGGGATGGTGCCAACCTGGTGCAGCATGTGGCAGCCATTTGGGTGTACAGTGTCAAGTGAAGTAAATCTGGCCATGGTGAGGCCATCCCTGATATCCCGGGCAGCAATGTGGTCAGGTGCTGATGCCCCGTGTCCTAAGCAGCATTAGGTGATTGCGGAGAAGGTTGTTTTTGTTGTTGTTCGTGCTGATGGTGTGTCTGGTGCTGCTGGTGTTGGGCTTGATTGTGGTGGGATTCTGAGGACCAAGGTGAGAGAATATAAAGGTGAAAGTAGAGATGACAGAAGCATTCTGTCAATGGTGAGAGAGTTCTTCCAATGAGGGGAGAGTGGAAAGTGGAAAGCCTGCAGAATGTGTGCTGAAAATGGCCAACGCAAGTGAATATCAGTCAGATGGGAGTTTTTACTGTATATTTGATTCTGTTAAGTAATCAGCTGGAGCAATGGCCACTGAACTCCCGCCTCAGCTTGACAGCCGTGGTCCATGCACAGCAGGGATCCCATGATCATGAAGTTAACGACGAAATGTAAGTGGAAAAAAGACTGTTAAACATCTGACAATGAGATGCTAATCATTGTGCTGAGGTCCCCTGCCGCTGCCGGTCGGGTTGGTTCAGCGGTGACAGACAGACATTGGGAAAGGCACGAGGTGGTGGATCCACAGCGGGGTCCCGACCCACTGTGGAAAAAATATTCCCACCCGAACCACTCCTGATCCCGCTCGCTAACCCTCTGGGAAATTCTGGCCTCACATCTCTGGTACTTTATCCTCATCCTCGACCTCACCACCGCTTCTCTCGACCCATTCCACTGTCTCTAAATTGTCAGACGGATTGTCCAACATCCAGTACTGGATGAGCAGAAATTTCAATCAACTAAATATTTGGAAGACCGAAGCCATTGTATTCGTTCACCGCCACAATCTCCGTTCCCTCGCCATCAAATCCATTCTCTCCCTAACTTCTGTCTGAGGCAGAACTAGACTGTTTGCAACCTTGAAACATCAAAACATAGAAAATAGGTGCAGGAGTAGGCCATTCGGCCTTTCGAGCCTGCACCACCATTCAATAAGATCATGGCTGATCATTCCCTCAGTACCCCTTTCCTGCTTTCTCTCCATACCCCTTGATCCCTTTAGCCGTCAGGGCCATGTCGAACTCCCTCTTGAATATATCTAACGAACTGGCCTCAACAACTCTCTGCGGAAGAGAATTCCACAGGTTAACAACTCTCTGAGTGAAGAAGTTTCTTCTCATCTCGGTCCTAAACCTTAGCCTTAGACTGTGACCCCTGGTTCTAGACTTCCGCAAAATCGGGAACATTCTTCCTCCATCTAACCTGTCCAGTCCCGTCAGATTTTATGTGTTTCTATGAGATCCCCTCTCATTCTTCTCAACTCCATTGAATACAGACCCAGTCGATCCAGTCTCTCTTCATATGTCAGTTCCACCATCCCGGGAATCAGTCTGGTGAACCTTCGCTGCACTCCCTCAATAACAAGAACGTGCTTCCTCATATTAGGAGACCAAAACTGAATGCAATATTCCAGGTGAGGCCTCACCAAGGCCCTGTACAACTGCATTAAGACCTCCCTGCTCTTATACTCAAATCCCCTAGCTATGAAGGCTAACATACCATTTGCCTTCTTCACCGCCTGCTGTACCTGCATGCCAACTTTCAATGACTGATGTACCATGACACCCAGGTCTTGTTGCACCTTCCCTTTTCCTAATCTGCCGCCATTCAGATAATATTCTAATATTTATGTTTTTGCCACCAAAGTGGATAACCTCACATTTATCCACATTATACTGCATCTGCCATGCATTTGCCCACTCACCTAACCTGTCCAAGTCATCCTGCAGCCTCTTAGCTTCTTCCTCACAGCTCACACCACCACCCAGCTTAGTGCCGTCTGCAAACTTGGAGATATTACACTCAATTCCTTCATCTAAATCATTGATGTACATTGTAAATAGCTGGGGTCCCAGCACTGAGCCCTGTGTCACTGCCTGCCTTTCTGAGAAGGACCCGTTTATTCCTACTCTCTGCTTCCTGTCATCTCCTGACCAGCTGCGGGCCAAAGACTTAGGCACTCATGAAGGACTTACTGGCACCCGAAAAGCCATTGGACAAAACCTTTGAAGAGCTTAGCAAATTAATCGGGGAGCACCTCAAACCAGTGAGCAGCATACACATGGCTCGCCACAGATTCTACACCCACCGACGTCGTGAAGGACAGAGCATACCAGACTTTGTAGCGGACCTCCAGCATTTGGCCAACCTCTAAGTTCACAGATGCCTGCAGGGGGAAGATGCTAAGGGACTTCTTCATCGAGGATATCGGTCATGCGGGAATTTCTCGCAAGTTAAGTGAGACCAAGGACTTGACCTTGGAAGCGGCAGCGTTGTGAGCTCAAACTTTCATGGCGGGGGAGGAAGAGACGAAAATGATTTACATGCGCAATTCTGCCTCTAATGCGGCGATGGATCAGGGAGTCAATATCATCAATGCTACTCCGAGCCCCAGAGGCAGGCATGGGCAGTCCGACATTTACCAGGCAGCGATAGACCCCAGAGTAGGACTTCAACAGAGACAATGGCGGGCTGAACGGACATTCATGCCATCACAGTGGACAATGCAGCCTGGGATGGGGCCATTGACACCCATTAATAGGGTACTTAAGAGCAGTCAAAGGGACAGTCAGCGCGGAATTCCTGACCATAGTCCCTTTGTCCCCAACAATGGAAACTTTAACTCATGCTGGAGGTGTGGGGGAAAACACTCAGCCGGATCTTGCAGATTCCAACAGTTTGTCTTCAGAATCTGCAATCTCATTGGCCATTTAGCTCGAATGTGCAGAAAATCTGCAACACGACTAATATGAGGCAGATGGACCAGAAGAGGCAGGATGACTTTTGGGTCCAATCGATGGACGCCGAGGTTCAGCGGGTCCATGCGGTGAATATTCACAGTTCATACACCAAAACGCCACCAATGATGATGAGGGTTTTGTTGAATGGTATCCCAGCACACATGGAGCTGGACATTGGGGCCAGCCAGTCACTTATGGGCGTTCAGCAATTTGAGAAGCTATGGCCACTCAAAGCCAGTAGACCCAAATTAGAATGTATTGAGACACAATTACGGACTTACACCAAATAAATCATTCCGGTGCTCGGCACTGCAATGATAGCTGTCACACACAATGGGTTCGTGAACTGGCTGCCACTCTGGATTGTCCCGGGCAATGGTCCCACACTGTTGGGGAGGAGCTGGTTAGCCGAGATGAACTGGATATGGGGGGATGTTCATGCAATGTCCTCGGTGGAGCGAAGTTCGTGCTCACAAGTCCAACAACAATTCGATTCACTATTCCAACCGGGTGTCGGGACTTTCAAAGGCACTAAAGTAGTGATGCACATCACCCCGGACACTAGGCCAGTGCATCACAAAGCCAGAGTGCTGCCATATGTGATGCTGGAGAAAATCGAGAGAGAATTGGACCGGTTATTGCGAGAGAGCATCATCTCGCTTGTTGAATTCAGTGACTGGGCGAGCTCTATCATTCCCGTTCTAAAAGCAGATGGCTCTGTCAGGATCTGTGGTGACTACAAGGCCATCATCAATCGAGTGTCCCTACAAGACCAATACCCGCTCCCAAGAGCGGAAGACCTCTTAGCCACGCTAGCAGGCGGCAAGCTGTTCACCAAGTTGGACCTCACCTCAGCCTATATGACCCAGGAACTGGCCGATGAATCCAAACTACAGACCACCATCACCACGCACAAGGGACTGTTTGCGTATAACAGGTGCCTGTTTGGCATTCGATCAGCGGCCGCGAATTTTCATCGAAACATGGAAAATCTGCTTAAATCCATTCCTGGAATGATCGTATTCCAGGACGACATCCTCATCACGGGTCGAGACACCGAGGAACGCCTCCACAACCTGGAGGAGGTGCTACGCCGACTGGGCCAGGTAGGCTGCGACTCAAGAAGTCTAAATGCATGTTCCAGGACCAATGTCCCAGGAATTTGAATCCCTCTCTCCTACACCACTCCTCAAGCCACATATTTACCTTATCTATCCTGCCATTCCTACTCTGACTAGCACATGGCACTGGAAGCAATCCTGAGATTACTATCTTTTGAGGTCCTACTTTTTAATTTAACTCCAAGCTCCCTAAAGTCAGCTTGTAGGACATCATCCTATTTTTTACCTATATCGTCGGTATCCACGACAGCTGGCTGTTCACCCTCCCCCTCCAGAATGCGCTGCAGCAGCTCCGAGACATCCTTGACCCTTGCACCAGGGAGGCACAATACCATCCTGGAGTCTCATTTGCAGCCGCAGAAAAGCCTATCTGTTCCCCTTACAATAGAATCCCCTATCACTATAGCTCTCCCACTCTTTTTTCCTGCCCTTCTGTGCAGCAGAGCCATCCCCATGGACTTAGCTGCTGCTACCTTCCCCAAATGAGTCATCTCTCCCAGGTGGTGTATCTGTTTTGGAGGGAGATGCCCGCTGCGGACCCCTGCACTACCTTCCGCTGCTCTGCCTGATGGTCACTCATTCCCTATCTGCCTGAGTAACTTTTACCTGCGGTGTGACCAACTCACTAAACGTGCTATTCATGACATCCTCAGCATCGCGGATGCTCCAGAATGAATCCATGCACAGCTCTAGTGCTGCAACGTGGCCTGTCAGGAGTTGCAGCAGGATACTCTTCCTGCACATGTAGTCATCAGGGAGGCTGGAAGCGTCCCTGACTTCCCATGTAGCACAGGAGGAGCATGACACAAGTCTGGGCTCTCCTGCCATGATGTAACCCTTAAATTACTTAATTTGGCAACAATGTCAAATGTTTCTTACTGCTAAGAACAAGAAAAAAGATAAAGAAAAAGAAAACTACTCACCACTCAACCAGCCAATCACTTACCCTCTTGGCTGTGACATCACCCCTCGATTACTTTTTACTTCTTTCTTACTTTTGACCCTGTTGCCGCTAGCTGCTCGCTCCACCACTGACTGCCGCCGATCCCGGACTCTCGCTGGGCCTTTATAGGCCTCTCCTCGTTCATCCTCCGGCTGCTCGCTCCACCACCGACTGCCCTTGGTGTCATATTTGACCCTGAAATGAGCTTCTGACCACATATCCGCGCCATCACTATGCCCGCCTATTTCGACCTCTGTAATATCGCCTGTCTCCGCCCTTGCCTCAGCTCATCCGCTGCTGAAGCCCCCTCATCCATGCTGTTGTTACCTCTAGACTTGACTATTCCAAAGCACTCCTGGCTGGCCTCCCACGGTCTACCCTACGTAAACTTGTGGTCATCCAAAACACAGTTGCCCGTGTCCCAACTCGCATCAAGTCCCGCTCACTCATCACCCCTGTGCTCGCTGACTTAAATTGGCTTCTGGTTAAGCAACGCCTTAATTTCAAAATTCTCACCCTGGTTTTCATATCCCTCCCCCTCTCTAAAATCTCCTCCAGTCATACACCCTCTGAGATATCTGCACTCCTCTAATTCTGACCTCCTGAGCATCCCTGATTAACCACTGGCTCAATCATTGTTGGCCGTGCCTTCAGCTGCCTGGGCTCTAAGTTCTGAAATTCGCTCCCTAAACATCTCCACCTCTCTACGTCTCTTTCCTCCTTTAAGATACTCCTTAAAACCTACCCCTTTGACCAAGTTGTTGGTTACCTGCCCCAATTTCTCCTTGTGTGGCTCGGTGTCAAATTTTGTTTGATAACACTCCATGAAGCACCTTGGGACATTTTATTACGTTAAAGGTGCTATATAAATACAAGTTGTTACTGTTGTTGAAGACTGATACAAAGTAAGTATTTAGTAAGTCTGCCATTTTCTGATCTTCAACATCACTATCACTTGCGGCTGTCAGTAAGAGGCCCAGGTTACCCTTGGAATCCTTTTTCTCTTAATATACTTGTTAAAACTTTTACTTTTGTCGATATCCCTCGCAAGTTTTTTCTCGTATTCCCTTTTTGCAGCTCTTGACTACTTTCGTAGTATCCTTTTACTGTTCTTTACATCTCCCCTAGTCCAAGGGATCGTTGCCGTTATTTGCATTGGTATAAGCCCTTCCCTTTCGTTTTATACTATCTCTCACTTCTGGAGAACAACACTGATTCAATTGTAGTGCTGTAAAGGTTTCAGTCATTTTACCGATGTAAATAATTTGACAATGAATGTCAGCGGATATTTCACCCCATTCTTCAACTCCTCTCTGAACCTCCTCTGGGTCACTGCATAAATACACGTGTTGGTGCAGCAACTCAGGAGCTGAAGCAAGAATGCTACTTCTTGGGCGATGTACAAAGGGTCATTGGGACCCGAGAAAGAATTATGGTTTGCGATCTGCACGTATAGGAACACTATTAGATACATCGACCACAACAAGATGAAACTCCCGGTTACAGCGAAGAGTAAGGTGATGGATTTTCTTCGGTTCTCCATCTCTGGGTCATGGCGAGAGTCCCCATTGCCGTGACCCTGGAGTCTCACGCGGACTCTGCTGGCCACGAGGATGTATCTTATGGTCAGGGCGTTGAGCAGGAAAATCACACCGAATGCAACAATTGAGCTTAACATCGTGTCGATTAAGTCAAAGGCTCTCCATTCCAGTGAAGTGTAATAGTTTGGTATTAAGTTACAATACCACGGTACACCGTCCATTACGTAGCTATGTGTGTATGCAAAGTACCAAGGGATGTTTTTTAAACAGAACAGCACACTGACTGTTGCTGTAACAGCAGCCGCACATTTTGCCTTGCAATATTTTGTTTTCAGCTTCTGGCAACAAATAGCGATACAGCGATCAAAGGTGAAAGCCACGGTTAACCAGACCGAGCTGTCTCTGGCAGCGAACAATAATGCAGCTCTGAGTCGACACAGTGGAGTAACGTACAAGAGACTGAGTGGGAAAAAAAGCCCATTGATCCGATTCAATATCACGCCCATGATGGTGACCAGTAGATCTGACACAGCCATGGCCAACAGGTAGCGAGTGACACATCGGGAGAGACCACACCTCCCTCGGAACAGGATCACAATCGCTGCCATATTAGCTGCAGGAGAAAGGGGAAATCAGCCATCAGGTTCAGATTCACAGCAAACACATCAGATCGTCAGGAATAAAAACAGAGAATGCTGGAAATACTCAGCAGGTCAGGCAGCATCTGTGGGGAGAGCAACAGATTTAACGTTTCAGGTCGATGACCCTTCGTCAGAACTGGAAAACCTTGGAGATGTAACAGGTTTTAAGCAAGTGCAGGAGCAGGGAAAGAGGGGAGGGGAGGAAAGAACACATGGGAAGGTCTGTGACAGGGTGGAAGGCAGAAGAGATTAGAGAGACAAAAGGCAGCAGGAGATAGTAATGGGACAAGTTAAGAAACAAAAGATGGGTCTAGATAGGGTGTAAGTGGATATGACAGAATCATCAACCTGCACCTCTGCTCTCACCCCTTCCCCTCTCTCCCAGAACAACAATAGGGTTTCCCTTGTCCTCACCTTTCACCCCACCAGCCTCCACGTTCAACGGATCATCCTCTGCCATTTCCGCTACCTCCAGCATGATCCCTCCACCAAATACATCTTCCCCTCCCCTCCGCTCTCAGCATTCCAAAGGGACCACTCCCTCTGCTCCTCAATCACCCCCAACCACCCTCCCCTTCCCACGGCATCTTCCCGTGCAAGCGCAGGAGATTCAACACCTGCCCTTTAGCCCCCTCCCTTCCCACGGTCCAGGGCCCCAAATACTCCTCCCAGGTGAAACAGCAATTTACTTGTACTTCTTTCAATTTAGTATACTGTATTCAATGCTCACGATGTGGTCTCCCCAATGTAGAGGAACGTAGATTGGGTGACCGCTTTGCAGAACACCTCCGTTCGGTCTATAAGTTTGACCCCGAGTTCCCGGTCGCCTGTCACTTTAATTCTCTGCTCCATTCCCACTCTGACCTCTCCGTCCTCGGCCTCTTGCACTGTTCCAACGAAGCTCGATGTAAGCTCGAGGAACTGCGCCTCATCTTTCGTTTAAGCACCTTACAGCCTTCTGGACACAACATCGAGCTCAATAATTTTAGACCATAACCCCTGCCCATATGTGTCTTTCTCTTTTTTTCAGTTTTTTTTCTCTTTCCCGGGACAGCTGTTGATGAATCTGTCATTTCCATTTCCACCCTATCACAGACCTTCCCTTTTGTTCTCCCCCGCACCCCCCCCCCCCCCCCGTCCCACCTTTCCCTGCCCCTGTACTTGCTTAAAAACCTGTTCCATCTCTAACTTTTCCCAGTTCTGACGAAGGGTCATCAACCTGAAACATTAACTCTATTTCTCTCGCCACAGATGCTGCCTGACTTGCTGAGTATTTCCAGCATTTTCTGTTTTTATTTCAGATTTCCAGGACCCGCAGTATTTTGCTTCTATTTCAGTTTGTCAGGCGTTTGTCGGAGATTTACAGCTTTCTCACTGGCTGAATATTGATCCCTGAGTCGGGATCCCAGAGAATTTCTGACATTTTCCAAATTGACCCATATTGGGGACAGTGATTTTCCTTTATTCAGCACAAGCAAGACGTAATACATTATAGTATTCGAGCAGCAGTTTAGAGTATAACTGAGACTTATGTTAGCCATTATACTCTAGGTAGGAGCGTGACTGTGAATAGGCAGCACCCACTGTTTACTCTCCCTCCTCTCTCTCTCTCTCTCTCTCTCTCTCTTGGGTGTCCCCTGGATTCTTCCAGAAACCTTCTACCCTTTGTGGCTGTTGGGACCACCCTTATTATACCCTTACAATTATTCAAAACCTATGGAGTCTTACTGAAACAATCACCGGCTTACACCCAATTCCCCAAAATCCAATCATGAAGGTGACACGTACAGAGCACCTCTGCTTACTCAGGTTCTGAACTTTGACCCCTGACATCATCTGTTTCTGAACATCAACGCCGATATATGCACTAATGGCCACAAAAAAGAACATGTCTCAATACTAAAGTGATATGGTGTCCTTGATGGTCCTGTGCAAGGCCCATGTTTCAGCTAACTGCCAAGTATCAGCCCTCCCTCTTTACGCCTCATAACATTCCAACATGGTTACAACCAATGTTCCCTGTCATTGTTTATTGCGCGGCCCCTCGACGGGCCATTCAGAATATCACGCATGCGCAGCTTTTACATTGCGTGGGTTCCCTGGAGCGCTATGCTGCCCCGCAGCTTAAAGGGAACATTGGTAACAACTACAACTGACCTTGGGTCCCATAGCTCGTTCCACTCGATGCCCTACCCTTACTGTTGGCTGATATCCATGCTGCCCCTGTCCCTTTTAGTCCATGGGCTTCAACTTTGCCGGTAAGCCTATTACAAGGTGCCATACAATAGGCTAGCCAGCAAAGTTGAAACCCATGGAATAAAAGGGACAGTGGCAGCTGGGATACGAAACTGGCTAAGTGACAGGAAACAGAGTTTAATGGTGAACGGTTGTTTTTTGGACTGGAGGAAGGTATCTATATTAATGACTTGGAAGAAGGGATTGAGTGTAACGTAGCCAAGTTTGCTGATGATACAAAGATGAGAGGAAAAGCAATGGGTGAGGAGGACACAAAAAATCTACAAAAGGACAGACAGGCTAAGTGAGTGGGCAAAAATTTGGCAGATGGAGTATAATGTCAAAGTGTGAGGTCATGCACTTTGGCAGAAAAAAAATCAAAGACCAAATTGTTATTTAAATGGAGAAAGATTGCAAACTACAGCAGGACCTGGGGTTACTTGTGCACGAGACACAAAAGGATAGTATGCAGGTACAGAAAGTGATCAGAAGGCCTTAATTGCAAAGGGAATGGAGTATAAAAGCAGGGAACTCTTGCTACAGCTATATAAGATATTGGTGAGGCCACACCTGGAATACTGAGTACAGTTTTGGTTTCCATATTTACGAAAGGATGTATAGCTTTGGAGGCAGTTCAGAAAACGTTCACTTGGTTGATTCCGGGGATGAGAGGGTTGACTTATGAGGAAAGGTTGAGTAGGTTGGGCTTCTACTCATTGAAATTCAGAAAAATGAGAGGTGATCTTATCGAAATGTATAAGATTATGAGGGGGCTTGACAAGGTGGATACAGAGAGGATGTTTCCACTGATGGGGGAGACTAGAACTAGAGGGCACGATCTTAGAATAAGAGGCTGCCCATTTAAAACAGAGATGTAGAGAAATTTCTTCTCTCTGAGGGTGGTAAATCTGTGGAATTCACTGCCTCAGAGAGCTGTGGAAGGTGGGATATTGAATAAATTGAAGACAGAAATAGACAGTTTCTTAAATGATAAGGGAGTGGGCAGGGAAGTGGAGCTGAGTCCATGATCAGATCAGCCGTGATCTTATTGAATGGAGGGGCAGGCTCGAGGGGCCGTATGGCCTACTCCTGTTCCTATTTTTTATGTTCTTATACAGTGGTGTTCCCCAGGGGTCGGTTCCAGGATCACTGCTTTTCTTGATATAGGGCACAATTTCAAAATTTGCAGCTGAAACAAAACTTTGAAATTTAGGCCCCAAGTTGCCACATGATTTGCTCCTGATTTTTAGGAGCAACTGGTGTAGAACGGAGTATCTTAGAAATCAGAATTTTCGTCATTTAGTTTGCTCCAGTTCTAGTCAGTTAGAACAGTTTCACTTTGGAACCAAATTTTTTTTTCAAAAGGAGGCGTGTCCGGCCACTTACGCCTGATTTCAAAGTTTCGTGAGTGAAAACTTACTCCAAACTAACTTAGAATGGAGTAAGTGAAGATTTTTGTACGCTTGAAAAAACCTTGTCTACACATAAAAAAATCAGGCGCAGGTTACAAATTAGGCGTAGGGAACGAGGGGGGGAAGGGAAGTCATTAAATTCTACAATAAATCCTTAGTTATACTTATACAAATATTATACAAATAAATCCAACCTGAATAAAACATTTATAAGCAAAGAAAAGATTAAATAAACCATGTTCCTACCTGTGTGAAAGTTCTTCAGGCAGGCCTTTCAGGAAGCGGTTTGCCGTCGGGACCGAAGGCTGAACGGGCTGGGCCCGAGATTTCGGGCAGGGCCCGTCCCCAGCAGCAGATTTACAGGTAGGTGGCATTGGGTCGGGTCGGGAGGTTCGGTTCGGATCGGCGGGGGGGAGGGGGAGGGAGAGAGGTGGCGGAGGGGGAGGGAGAGAGGGGGGGGAGGGGGAGAGAGAGGGAGGAGGGGAAGGGAGGGAGAGAGGGAGGGAGGGGGTGTAAGGGAGGGGGGGTGAGGGAGGGAGGGGTGTGAGGGAGGGAGGGGTGTGAGGGAGGGAGGGGGTGTGAGGGAGGGAGGGGGTGTGAGGGAGGGAGGGGGGGTGAGGGAGGGAGGGGGGGTGAGGGAGGGAGGGGGGGTGAGGGAGGGAGGGGGTAAGGGAGGGGGGTGAGGGAGGGAGGTAAGGGAGGGAGGGAGTGGGGGAGGGAGGGAGTGGGGGAGGGAGGGAGTGGGGGAAGGAGGGAGGTCAGGCCGGGGAGGTCAGGTCGGATCCAGTCCGGGGGCAGGGGCGGGAGTAGAGTCGAGCGGGAGCTGCAGCGGCAGTCGGGTCGGGTCCGGGGGCGGGGGGAAGCAGGAGCTGCAGACGCAGACGGGTCGGGTCCGGTCCGGGGGGGGTCGGGGGGCGGGGGGGGGTGGAAGCAGGAGTGGCAGCGACAGTCGTTTCGAGTCGGGTCCGGTCCGGCGGGGGGAAACAGGAGCGGCAGCGACAGATGGGTCGGGTCCGCTCGGGGGGGGCGGCAGCGGCAGACGGGTCGAGTCGGGTCCGGTCCGGGGAGGGGAAGCAGGAGCGGGAGCGGGAGTCGGGAGGAAGCAGGAGCTGGCCGAGGGAGGAGCCTTATTCACGCAGCCCCAGTGAGGCCATTCAGCCAGGGCTAGGGGCTGCGTGCTTCGCGCCCCTCCCACACAGTTTCGGGCACCTGGAGCTACTGCACTTGCGTGCCCACTGTAATGCGCATGTGCAGAGGTCCCGGCACTGTTTTCAGCACAGGGACCTGGCTCTGCCCCCCCTACAGTTCCTGCCGCGCCGCGCCAAGGGCCAGAGGACCTGCAGGGAGGTGGAAAATACGGAGGGTTTTTTTAGCTGCACTTTGTGGCGCGAAAAATGGGCGTCCAGGTCGGGACTGCGCCGTTCTAGGCGCGGCTCGAAACTTGGGCCCAAAGTGACCAGTGAGGAGGATAGGGATAGACTTCAAGAAGACATAGACAGGCTGGTGGAATGGGTGGATACTTGCCCGATTAAATTTAATGCAGAAAATTGCGCAGTGCTACATTTTGGTAGGAAGAACGAGGAGAGGCAATATAAACTAAAGGGTACAATTCTAAAGTGGGAGCTTGAACAGGGAGACCTGGGGGTATATGGGCACAAATCGTTGATGTGAGTAAGCCGTTAAAAAAAGATCCTGGGCTTTATAAAAAGAAGCATAGAGTACAAAAGCCAGAAGTTATAAGAACATAAGAATTAGGAACGGGAGTAGGCCATCTAGCCCCTCGAGCCTGCTCCACCATTCAACAAGATCGTGGCTGATCTGGCCGTGGACTCAGCTCCACTTACCCGCCCGCTCCTCGTAACCCTTAATTCCCTTATTGGTTAAAAATCTATCTATCTGTGATTTGAATACATTCAATGAGCTAGCCTCAACTGCTTCCTTGGGCAGAAAATTCCACAGATTCACAACCCTCTGGGAGAAGAAATTCCTTCTCAACTCGGTTTTAAATTGGCTCCCCCGTATTTTGAGGCTGTGCCCCCTAGTTCTAGTCTCCCACCCAGTGGAAACAACCTCTCTGCCTCTATCTTGTCTATCCCTTTCATTATTTTAAATATTTCTATAAGATCACCCTTCATCCTTCTGAACTCCCAACGAGTAAAGACCCAGTCTACTCAATCTATCATCATAAGGTAACCCCCTCATCTCCGGAATCAGCCTCGTGAATCGTCTCTGTACCCCCCTCCAAAGCTAGTATATCCTTCCTTAAGTAAGGTGACCAAAACTGCACGCAGTACTCCAGGTGCGGCCTCACCAATACCCTGTACAGTTGCAGCAGGACCTCCCTGCTTTTGTACTCCATCCCTCTCGCAATGAAGGCCAACATTCCATTCGCCTTCCTGATTACCTGATGCACCTGCAAACTAACTTTTTGGGATTCATGCACAAGGACCCCCAGGTCCCTCTGCACCACAGCATGTTATAATATGATGAACCTTTACTGAGGATCGGTCTCAACTGGAGTATTGTGTCCAATTTTTGGCACCAGACTTTAGGAAGGATGTGAAGGCCATGGAGAGGGTACAGAAAATATATACAAGAATGGTTCCAGGGATGAGGGACTTCAGTTACATCGCTAGACTGGAGAAGCGAGCATTATTCTCCTTGAAGCACAGAAGGTTGAGAAGAGATTGGATAGAGGTGTTCAAAATCATGAGGGGTCTGGACAGAGTAGATAGAGAGAAACTGTTCCCATTGGCAGAAGGGTCGAGAGCAGAGAACACATTGAAGGTGATTTGCAGAAGAACCAAAGGCGACATGAGGAGGAACATTTTGATGCACTGGGTGGTTCGGATGTGGAAATCACTGTTTAAAGGGTGGTGGAGGCAGATTCAATCATGGCTTTTGAAAGGGAATTTTCAGAGGACCTGAAGGAAAAATATTTGCAGGGCTATGGGGAAAGGGCGGGGAGTGGGACTGGCTGAAGTGCTCTTGCAGAGAGCCGGTATGTGCTCGACGGGACGAATAACCTCCATCTGTGCTGTAACCATTCTATGATTCTATGATCTATGACTGTATATCCAACTCTCATTCATTCACCCACAGCTTCACAATTCAATTGCTGCAGTCCTCTTTCTCACCCCAGACTGTCTGGGTTACGGTTTCCTCACTCGAGATAGAAAATGATTATTACGTTATATTTTGCTACCGATTGCACGGGTACATGGAAGATTTCACGTTTGTGATTGTGCTAATGAATTGTAGTAGAAAGTTGAAGCATAACCTGACCAGAGCAATTTTAAACGCACTGTGGCCGCAATTTCACAAAGCGGATACTCGATGGCCAACTGTGTTGAGTTGGGAAGGAAGAGAAAATGGGGCACAGCGTCAAAGCAAGCAAGCAAAAAATATCAGACCAAAATCAAGCCTAAACATTACAATAGATTTTATAGAATTCATCATCATAGGCAGTCGCTCGGAATCAAGGAAGACTTGCTTCCACTCCCTCAGTGATTCTTTGATGGCTGAACAGTCCGATACGAGAGCCACAGACCCTGTCACAGGTGGGATAGACATTCGTCGGGGGCAGGGATCGGTGGGGCTGGTTTGTCGCGCGCTCCTTCCGCTGCCTGCGCTTGGCCTCTTCATGCTCTTTGCGTTGAGACTCGAAGAGCTCAATTTCCCCGCAGATACACTTTCTCCACCTCGGGCGGTCTTCGGCCAGGGTCTCCCAGGTGTCAGTGATGATGTCGCACTTTACCAGGGAAACTTTGATGGTGTCCTTATAACGTTTTTGCTGTCCTCCTTTGGCTCGTTTACCACGAAGGAGCTCCGCATAATGCATTTGCTTAGGGAGTCTTGTATCTGGCATGCGAACTATGTGGCCTGCCCAGCTTAGCTGATTGAGTGTGGTCAGTGCTTCAATACTGGGGATGTTAGCCTGGTCGAGGACACTGATGTTGGTCCGCCTGCCCTCCCAGGAGATTTGCAGGATCTTGCAGAGACATCGTTGGTGATATATCTCCAGCGACTAGAGGTGCCTTCTATGCATCGTCCGTGCCTCAGCTCCATACAGGAGGGCAGGTATTACTACAGCCCTATAGACCATGAGCTTGGTGGTAGATTGAAGGCCTGGTCTTCAAACACTCTTTTCCACAGATGGCCGAAGGCTGCACTGGCACACTGGAGGTGATGTTAAATCTCCGCATCAATGTCTGCCTTTGTTGATAACAGGTGCCAGAGATATGGGAAATGGTCCACATTGTCGAGGGCCGCGCCGTGAATCTTGATGATTGGAGGGCAGTGCTGTGCAGCGGTGACAGGCTGTGGTGGACCTTTGTCTTTTGGATGTTAAGCATAAGGCCCATGCTTTCATATGCCTCATTGAATATATTGACTATATCCTGGAGTTCAGCCTCTGAATGTGCACAGACGCAGGCGTCGTCCACATACTGCAGCTCAATGACAGAGGTTGGGGTGATCTTGGACTTGGCCTGGAGGCGGCGTAGGTTAACCAGCTTCCCACTGGTTCTGTAGTTTAGTTCCACTCCAGCGACGAGGAAGATTGAGAAGAGGGCTGGAGCGATGACACAGCCCTGTTTGACCCCGGTTCAGACGTAAATTGGGTCTGTAATGGATCCGTTGGTAAGGATAACGGCTTGCATGTCATCGTGAAGCAGGTGAGGGATATTGACAAACTTTTGGGGGCATCCGAAATGGATAGGCATAGAATTATCTTCCAAGGTAATTCAAATTTTCATCCTTAATTGTGGAACTAGCATACAGCCATATTAAGGACACTGTTTTCGATAAGAATTGATTATTTATTCATGCGCATTAAGATGTCAGGCTTGGGAATGGAATGCTTCATTCCATTGGGGTAACCCAGTATGAGCATCAAGTACTCTCGAATCAGCTATTGCACAATCAACACCAAAAACTAGCATTTATATAGCGCCTTTAATGCAGTTACATGCCCCAAGTTGCTTCAGAGGAGCGTTGTCAAACAACATTTAACACTGAGCCACATAAGGAGGTATTAGGACAGGTGACCAAAAGCTTGATCAAAGCAGCAGGTTTTAAGGAGTATATTAAACGAAGAAAGTGAGGTGGAGAGGTTTAGGGAAGGAATTCCAGAGCATAGATCCTCGGCAGCTAAAGGCACAGCCACCAATGGTAGAGCACAAGAGAGCAGAATTGCAGGAACACAGAGATTTCGGAAGGTTGTTGGACTGGAGGAAGTTACAGAGATAAGAGGTGAGGCCATAGAGGGATATGAAAAGAAGGATAAGAGTTTTAAATTGGAGGTGCTGCTGGACTGGGAGCCAATGTAGGTCAGCAAGCACAGGAGTGATAGATGAACAGTACTCAGTGCACCTTATTATACGAGCAGCAGCTTACACAGAGCAGAAGATGGGAGGCAGGCTAGGAGAGCATTGGAATAGTCAAGTCTAGAGGTAAAGGCATGGATAAAGGTTTCAACAGCAGATGAGCTGAGGTAGTGATGGAGATGGGTGATGTTACGGAGGTGGAAGTAGGCAGTGTTGAAGCAGAGGAATGCTCCCTCTAATCTATCCTAACATCGGGCCCGCTCTACTCTGCCCCAGCAACAGGCTCCCTCTACTCTGCCCCAACAATTCCAAAAAGAAATTTAGTAGAAACCTCTTAGCTAGAGAGTGATGAGAGTGTGGAACTCACTATCACAAGGAGTAGTTAAGGCAAATATCACAGATGCATTTAAAGGACAGTACATTGACATAGACCTGTTGTGCCAAATGGCCTGTTTCCATGCTGTAAATTACAAGTAATTCTATGTAAAATGTTACTGGTTCAAACAAAGAGCACAAGGTTTGGAGTCACCTTTTATTGAACTGATACCAACAGATAGGCAACTGTATATCAGGCATGTCAAGTTACATAAAAAGCAAAAAACTGAAAATGCTGGGAACACTCGGCACCTGTGGAGAGAGAAACAGAACTAATATTTCAGGTCGATGACCATTCATCAGAATATATATATCTATAACATTTTATAATGAATAAAGAAACAGCAGGAAGAGTGATGCAATGAAAGAGCAAATTACACAGTTCATAACCAGTCCATGGACCTACCAGAAACACCAACGACTGCCAGTATAGGGTAGCAGACAGCAAACGGCAGCCCAGTTATTCGACCGTGCATTTCCTGAGAGAAGCTCGGATGGTTTTTGGGTCAGAGGCGACAGCTTTGACTGACAGGTTGGAAGCAGCCCTTATTTATATCAGATTGCACCGTCGTTGTCATTAGTTACAGGTATTTGAACAAACAAAATGTTCTCATTAGCGACAGCCATTTGAGAAACATTACATAATAGAATGTATTTAAATGGCACTGGGAAAGATGCCAAGAAATGAAGGTTTTAATATATATTCCAGAAAAGTGAGCAGATTGTATACTCTCACAGCACTGGTACATGGAGTTACATCTATGGTTTTCACACTGTTGATGTAAAGTAGGACGATCCTAGCAATTCAGCAATGAAATCCAAGAATTTGTGCACATTTCACAAAAGCATGAACTTACTCAGTTAATTGTAGACTTGTGACTCCTTGCAATGAACTGGCTTCAAGCAACATTGTTGAAACAAGAGCTCTACTTTACAACAAAATAACTCATCCGGCCTGCTCTATGACTCAATAACATCCAGCCTGCTCTGTGACTCACGTTTATCTTCCCCAGTCTGGTGAGATAGGTCTGCAGAACAGCGGTGTTCAAATCTCCCAGAGTCCAACCACCCCCTGTTTCCTCCGTGAGGTGTCTGGGATTCTCATTCCTGTCAATGGATCATTTGTGCAGGAGCCTTCTCCTTGCCTTTACCATGTTTGAGTTTGGAAATCTTTTCTTCCCACAGTCACATTACTTTGTATAACCACAATGCGACCTTAACATTAGTATTGTAATGTTCTAACGCATCCCATATTAATGAGCCAGCCATTCCAACAATGCATTCACCCAGCTGAAACAGACAGCTCCATGCAGGGCTCTTTTGATTAAAGGTACATTTGTGAGAGAATTTTATTTTAACCATAGTACATTATTGATTTGAAGTCCTTCCTAATAAAAAGAAAGAATTGACATTTATATAGCACCTTTCATGACCTCAGGGCAACCCAAAGCACTTTACAACCAATGAAGTACTTTTGAAATATACTCACTGTTTTAATGTAGGAAACACTGCATCTAATTTGTGCACAGCAAGCTCCCACTAAAAGCCATGAGAGAAATGACCAGATAATCTGTTTTTGTGATGTTGGTTGAGGGATTAATGGTGACCAGGATACCAGGGAGAACTCCCCTTCTCTTAACATAAGAATATAAGAATTAGAAGCAGGAGTAGGCCAATCAACCCCTCGACACTGCTCCGTCATTCAATGAGATCATGGCTGATCTTCGACCTCAACTGCCTTTTCCTGCACTATCCCCACATCCCTTGATTCCCTTAATATTAAAAAATCTATCGATCTCTGTCTTGAATAGACTCAAAGACTGAGCCTCCACAGCCCTATGGGGTAGAGAATTCTAAAGATTCACCTGCGTCTGAGTGAAGAGGTTTCTCCTCATCTCAGTCCCAAATGGCCGACCCCTTATTCTGAGACTGTGACCCCTGGTTCTAGGCTCCTCAGCCAGGGGAAACATCCTCCCTGCATCTACCCTGTCAAGCCCTGTAAGAATTTTGTATGTTTCAATGAGATCACCTCTCAGTCTTCTAAACTCTAGAGAATGTAGGCCTAGTCTATTCAATCTCTCCTCAGAGGACAATCCCCCCATCCCAGGAATCAGTCTGATGAACCTTGGTTGCACTCCCTCAACGGCAAGTCTATGCTTCCTTAGGTAAGACCACCAAAACTGTGCACAATACTCCAGGTATAGTCTCACCAGAACCCGACATAATTACAGTAATAAGTCTTTACTCTTGTACTCAAATCCTCTTGTAATAAAGGCCAACAAACCATTTGCTTTCTTAATTGCTTGCTGTACCTGCATGTTAACTTTCAGTGATTCGTGTACAAGGACACCCAGGTCCCTCTGAACAACAACATTTCCCAATCTCTCATCATTTAAAAAAAAATCTGCTTTTCTATTTTTCCTACCAAAGTGAGTAACTTCACATTTTACCACATTATATTCCATTTCCCATGTTCTTGCCCATTCATTTGTCTATATGCCTTCGAAGTCTCTTTGTATCCTTCTCTTCTTCAAAATAGTGTCATGAGATCTTTTACGTTGACTTGAGAGAGCAGACGAGGCCTCGGTTTAACATCTCATCCAAAAGACAGCACCTCTGACAGTGCAGCACTCCCTCAATACAGCATCCCTGATTTTAATTGCTCCACCATTGGCTGCCATTACTTCAGCTGCCTGGGCCCTAAGCTCTGGAATTCCCTCCCTAAACCTCTCTGCCTCTCTACCTCTCTCTCTCCTTTAAAACACTTCTTAAAACCTGCCTATTTGACCAAGCTTTGGTCAACTGATCTGTGTATATGATCCCTAAATCTCTTTGGATCTGCTCTGCTCTCAGTTGTGTTACC
The DNA here is from genome assembly GCF_044704955.1 of Pristiophorus japonicus. NCBI lineage: Eukaryota > Metazoa > Chordata > Chondrichthyes > Pristiophoridae > Pristiophorus > Pristiophorus japonicus. The sequence continues at coordinate 117,601,435 of NC_091982.1, read as the reverse complement.
GAAGTCATTATTAAATATGCATAGAATTACTTAAAATATACAGCACAGAAACAGGCCATTCAGCCCAACCAGTCCATGATGGAATATATGCTCTACTCCCGCCTCCTACCATCTTTCCTCAACTAACTCTATCAGCATAACCCTCTATTCCCTTCTGCCTCATATGCCAACCAACTTCCTCTTAAATGCATCTATATGATTTGCCTCAACCACTCCCTGTGGTAGTGAGTTCCACATTCTCACCATCCTCTGGGAAAATAAGTTTCTTCTGAATTCCCTACTGGATTTCTTGGTGACTATCTTAAATTGATGCCCTCTGGTTTTGCTCTCTCCCACAAGTTGAAATACTCTTTCTGTGTCTAATGTATCAGAACCTTTCATGATGTTAAAGAACTCTATTAGGTCACCCTCAGCCTTTTGTTTACAAGAGAAAAGATACCCAGCCTGTTCATCCTTTCTTGATAGGTATAACCTCACCTTTCTGGTACCATCTGAAATGTATTTGCATCATGGGTTCTTTGCTTAGGAATTCATAGCAACACGTTACTATTAAGAACTAGTTGGTTTATTCGTAAAGGTTTAACAGTCACACTACACATTACCAGTGTTACGCTCAGAATAAAGTGATGCAACTGAGTACTGTATACAATGAGTAAGTGTGACCTTAGCTCCTTTATTTAAACTCCAGAGTGTTGGTACAGCATGGGAGGCCTGCTTATATACAGTGCTCCGAAAGGATGCTGGGATCCCATGGGACTCCAACAGGTAGGTCCTCTGGTGGTAGTATGATACAGGATTGCCAAGGGTTACATACATAAAATCACTCCCTCCCAAAGTCAATAGTACACTTATTCACAAGGTGAGACGATCTGGGGCTTTTCGCTCCCTTGTCGATCGTCTCGGTACAAATGCAGGTGTGGGTGAGTTGGTTGATTCTTCGCTGGGCTGCTAGGCTGCTGGGGATGGTGAGTTCAGCTTCGTGGTCAACCGTGATGTCGGTTGTCACTTGTGTGTGTGTTGGAGGGTCAAAGTTGGTGGTGTCCTCTTCGGGTTGCTTGTAGCTGTTTGTGAATCGCAATTTGGTTTGGTCCAAATGCTTTCTGCACGTTAGTCCATTGGCCAGTTTGACCTGAAACACCCTACTCCCTTCTTTGGCTATGACAGTGCCAGCAAGCCATTTGGGACCATGTCCATAGTTGAGTACAAATACAGGGTCATTGACTTCAATATCACGTGACAAGTTTGCACAATCATGTACGTGCTTTGTTGATGCCGCCTGCCCTCGACGTGATCATGGAGATCAGGGTGGACAAGGGAGAGCGTTGTTTTGAGCACCCTTTTCATGAGCAGCTCGACTGGGGGAACCCCGGTGAGCGAGTGGGGTCTGGTGCGGTAGCTGAGCAAAACTCGGGACAGTCGGGTCTGCAGGGAGCCTTCCGACACGCGTTTCAAGCTTTGCTTGATTGTTTGAACTGCCTGTTCTGCCTGGCCGTTGGATGCGGGCTTGAACAGGACAGATGTGACATGCTTGATCCCATTGTGGCTCATGAATTCCTTGAATTCAGCACTGGTGAAGCATAGCCCATTGTCGCTGACAAGGGCATCAGGCAGGCCATGCGTGGCGAGCATGGCTCGTAGGCTTTCAATTGTGGCCGTGGACGTGCTTACAGACATTATTACACACTCAATCCATTTTGAATAAGCATCCACAACAACCAAGAACATTTTGCCTAGAAATTGGCCCGCATAGTCAACGTGGATCCGAGACCACGGTTTGGAGGGTCGCGATCACAAACTTAGCGGCACCTCTCTGGGTGCATTGCTCAGTTGAGAGCAAGTGTTGCTCTGGCGCACGCATGACTCTAAATCTGAGTCGATGCCGGGCCACCACACATGGGATCTGGCTATGGCTTTCATCATTACAATGCCTGGGTGGGTACTGTGTAGGTCACGTATTAACATTTCTCTGCCTTTCTTGGGCAAGATCATGTGATTACCCCACAACAGACAGTCCACCTGTAAGGACATTTCGTCTTTGCACCTGTGGAACGGCCTAATCTCTTCCTGCATCTCCGCTGGGATGCTGGATCAGCTCCCATGGAGGATACAGTTTTTTACCAGGGACAGTAAAGGGTCCTGGCTGGTCCAAGTCCTGATCTGGCAGGCCGTAACGGGTGACTTTTCATTTTCGAATGCATCCGTCACCAAGAGCAAGTCTGCAGGCTGTGCCATTTCCACCCCGGTGGTGGGCAATGGTAGCCGACTGAGAGCATCAGCGCAGTTCTCTGTGCCTGGTCTGTGGTGGATTACATAGTTGTATGCAGACAGCGTGAGCGCCCATCTTTGGATGTGGGCAGAGGCATTGGTGTTAATCCCTTTGCTCTCTGAGAATAGCGATATGAGCGGCTTATGGTCAGTTTCTAGCTCAAACTTGAGACTAAACAGATACTGGTGCATTTTTTTCACCCTGTAAATGCATGCCAGAGCTTCTTTTTCAATCATGCTGTAAGCCCTTTCGGCCTTGGACAAATTCCTGGACGTATAGGCGACCGGTTGCAATGTTACCAATTCGTTAGCCTGTTGTAACACACACCCGGCCCTGTATGATGACGCAAGCTAGCACTAATCGTTTACATGCGTTATACAGAACAAGCAGTTTGTTGGAACATAACAGATTTCTGGTTTTCTCAAAAGCAGCCTCTTGTGATTTCCCCCATACCCAGTCGTCTCCCTTGCGCAGTAGCACATGTAGAGGTTCTAGCAAGGTACTTAACCCGGGTAGGCAATTACCGAAATAGTTGAGGAGTCCCAGGAACGACCGCAGCTCCATCACGTTCTGTGGTCTCGGCTCATTCTTGATGGCCTCCGTCTTGGCTTCGGTGGGTCTAATGCCATCTGCTGCGATTCTTCTCCCTAAGAATTCGACCTCTGGCACCAGGAAAACACACTTCAAGTGTTTCAACCTGAGCCGACTGAGAACCACTTCCAGGTTCTGCAAGTGTTCGATGGTGTCCCGACCTGTGACCAGTATTTTGTCCTGGAAAACCACGATGCACGGAACCAACTTTAGCAGGCTCTCCATGTTCCGTTGGAAAATTGCCGTGTCCGATTGAACCACCAAAGGGCATCTATTGTAGATGAACAGACCTTTGTGTGTGTTGATGCAGATGAAGCCTTTCGAAGACTCCTCCAGCTCCTTTGTCATGCAGGCTGAGATCAGGTCCAATTTGGTGAATGTCTTTCCTCCAGGCAGGGTCTCAAATACGTCGCCTTCCTTGGGTCGCGGGTACTGGTCCAGTAACGAAAAACGGTTAATCGTTACTAACCGTGCCGTCGCCTTTGAGAACTGGAACAATTGTTGAACTCCACCGGTGCGATGATGCCTTCTCGCTGAAACCTGTCCAGCTCAATTTCCACTTTTTCGCGCATCATGTATGGCACCGCCCGTGCCTTGTGGTGGATGGGCCGTGTACCGGGAACCAAGTGGATCTGCACCTTTGCCCCCGAGAAACTTCCAATGCCTGGCTCAAATAATGACGGGAACTTGCTCAGAACCTGGGCACATGAGGCAAAGCGCTTGGATGTCGTCCCAGTTCCAGCGGATTTTTCCCAGCCAGCTCTGCCAAACAGTGCGGGGCCATCTCCTAGTACAATCCATAGTGGGAGTTTGTGCATTGCTCCATCATAGGAGACTTTTACTGCTGCGCTGCGAATAACAGGGATCAGCTCTTTGGTGTAAGTTCTTAGCTTGGTATGAATGCGGCTAAGCTTGGGCCTGTTGTTGTGCCACAGCCTGTCGAAGGCCTTTTTGCTCATGATAGATGACTTGCACATGTGTCCAGTTCCATGGATACTGGAATTCCGTTCAGTTCAACTTTTAGCATGATTGGTGAAGGTGTGTTCCATACACTTCTGCCTCTTTGGTTCGAGTCTCTACTTCAGCCTGATCCACCATGGATCGATCTTCCTCTGGAACATGGTGGTTTGCAGCTCGTCTGCACATTCGCTGGAGGTATCCCATTGTTCCACAGCCTTTGCATGCATAGTGTTGAAGCGGCATTGATGGGCTCGATGATCACCTCCGCAGCGCCACAAGGTGTTAACTGCCTCGCATTAACAATTGATGGCGGACTCTGGGCCATCTGAGGTAATGCAGCTGCTGGCGTATACATTCTGCCATATGCATGAGTAGGAGTAAATGGGTACTTTTCAGAATGGCAGGCAGTGACTAGTGGGGTACCGCAAGGTTCTGTGCTGGGGCCCCAGCTGTTTACACTGTACATTAATGATTTAGATGAGGGGATTAAATGTAGTATCTCCAAATTTGCGGATGACACTAAATTGGGTGGCAGTGTGAGCTGCGAGGAGGATGCTGTGAGGCTGCAGAGCGACTTGGATAGGTTAGGTGAGTGGGCAAATGCATTGCAGATGAAGTATAATGTGGATAAATGTGAGGTTATCCACTTTGGTGGTAAAAACAGAGAGACAGACTATTATCTGAATGGTGACAGATTAGGAAAAGGGGAGGTGCAAAGAGACCTGGGTGTCATGGTACATCAGTCATTGAAGGTTGGCATGCAGATACAGCAGGCGGTTAAGAAAGCAAATGGCATGTTGGCCTTCATAGCAAGGGGATTTGAGTACAGGGGCAGGGAGGTGTTGCTACAGTTGTACAGGACATTGGTGAGGCCACACCTGGAGTATTGTGTACAGTTTTGGTCTCCTAACCTGAGGAAGGACATTCTTGCTATTGAGGGAGTGCAGCGAAGATTCACCAGACTGATTCCCGGGATGGCTGGACTGACCCATCAAGAAAGACTGGATCAACTGGGCTTCTATTCACTGGAGTTCAGAAGAATGAGAGGGGACCTCATAGAAACATTTAAAATTCTGACGGGGTTAGACAGGTTAGATGCAGGAAGAATGTTCCCAATGTTGGGGAAGTCCAGAACCAGAGGTCACAGTCTAAGGATAAGGGGTAAGCCATTTAGGACCGAGATGCGGAGGAACTTCTTCACCCAGAGAGTGGTGAACCTGTGGAATTCTCTACCACAGAAAGTTGTTGAGGCCAATTCACTAAATATATTCAAAAAGGAGTTAGATGAGGTCCTTACTACTAGGGGGATCAAGGGGTATGGCGAGAAAGCAGGAATGGGGTACTGAAGTTGAATGTTCAGCCATGAACTCATTGAATGGCGGTGCAGGCTAGAAGGGCCGAATGGCCTACTCCTGCACCTATGTTTCTATGTTTCTATGAACCTTTCTTTGCAGGCCCCCACCCCTTACCGCCCTGTTTAAGCAGCTTTTACAGGCCGGGTCTCTCGCCGATCGGGACGCCGGCGGTTGAGGCCAAATTTATGCCCTGGCGGTTGTTCTCGGCATTGCACGTGGGCGGTCTGGTCCCGGCGGGCGACTTCAGATGTGGGCGATAATGTTCAAAAACTTACCTGGAAACTCTCGCCGGGCGAAAAACCAGCTGTACCGTCGAGAACATCACCGACAATGAAGCCGAAAGTCTGGCCCAAAGTGAAATTGAACAAGTTTGCCATTTCCTTATTTTCACTGGGCAATAGTCCCACACCTGTATTTAAAGCACTCCTCATTACACTTGACTACCCTTACTTTCTCATATAATTGTAAAAGCTTTTTGCATTAATCTTGATATCCCTCACAAGTTTCTTTTTGTATTCCTCAGGGATAGATAAAGGTGTGAGTGTTTATAATGAGTGATACTGAGACACCAGGAGAGAGAGATCGATTAGGGTGTGACTGAGGACAGTGATACAGTGAGACCAGGAGAGAGAGATCGATTAGGGTGTGACTGAGGACAGTGTTACAGTGACACCAGGAGAGAGAGATCGATTAGGGTGTGACCGAGGACAGTGATACAGTGAGACCAGGAGAGAGAGATCGATTAGGGTGTGACTGAGGACAGTGATACAGAGTGACACCAGGAGAGAGAGATCGATTAGGGTGTGACTGAGGACAGTGATACAGTGACACCAGGAGAGAGAGATCGATTAGGGTGTGACCGAGGACAGTGATACAGAGTGACACCAGGAGAGAGAGATCGATTAGGGTGTGATCGAGGACAGTGATACAGTGATACCAGGAGAGAGAGATCGATTAGGATGTGACTGAGGACAGTGATACAGTGACACCAGGAGAGAGAGATCGATTAGGGTGTGATCGAGGACAGTGATACAGTGACACCAGGAGAGAGAGATCGATTAGGATGTGACTGAGGACAGTGATACAGTGACACCAGGAGAGAGAGATCGATTAGGATGTGACTGAGGACAGTGATACAGTGACACCAGGAGAGAGAGATCGATTAGGGTGTGACAGAGGACAGTGTTACAGTGAGACCAGGAGAGAGAGATCGATTAGGGTGTGACTGAGGACAGTGTTACAGTGACACCAGGAGAGAGAGATCGATTAGGGTGTGACTGAGGACAGTGATACTGAGACACCAGGAGAGAGAGATCGATTAGGGTGTGACTGAGGACAGTGATACAGTGATACCAGGAGAGAGAGATCGATTAGGGTGTGACCGAAGACAGTGATACAGAGTAACACCAGGAGAGAGAGATCGATTAGGATGTGACCGAGGACAGTGATACAGTGACACCAGGAGAGAGAGATCGATTAGGGCGTGACTGAGGACAGTAATACAGAGTGACACTAGGAGAGAGAGATCGATTAGGGTGTGACTGAGTCAGACAGTGATACAGAGTGACACTAGGAGAGAGAGATCGATTAGAGTGTGACTGCGGACAGTGATACAGTGACACCAGGAGAGAGAGATCAATTAGGGCGTGACCGAGGACAGTGATACAGTGACACCAGGAGAGAGAGATCGATAGGGTGTGACTGAGGACAGTGATACAGTGACACCAGGAGAGGGAGATCGATTAGGGTGTGACCGAGGACAGTGATACAGAAACACCAGGAGAGTGACATCGATTAGGGTGTGACCGAGGACAGTGATACAGTGACACCAGGAGAGGCAGATCGATTAGAATGTGACCGAGGACAGTGATAGAAAGACACCAGGAGAGAGAGATCGATTAGGCTGTGACGGAGTACGATAATACAGAGTGACACCAGCAGAGGGAGATAAAGGTTTGACAGAATACAGAGAGTAATAGAGACACCAGCAGACGGAGATAGATAGAAGACTGAGGAGAGTGATACAGAAAGACAACCGTAGAGGGAGATCGATAAAGGTGTGACTAAGAACAGTCATACAGAGAGACAGGCAAATCTGAGAGGACACTCCATAATCACTCCCGGTTGATAGAGTCGAAGGTCTTTGTGAGGTCAAAGAAGGCCATGTACAGAGGTTCATGCTGCTCCCTACATTTTTCTTGGATTTGTCGCGCGATAAAGATCATGTCAGTTGTGCCCCTTAGTGGCGAAATCTGCATTGCGACTCTGCAAGGAGCTCTTCAGCCACTGGGAGGAGACAATTGAGGAGGATTCTTGCGATAATTTTCCCTGTGGCAGACAGCAGGGAAACTATTCTGTAATTACCGCAATCGGACTTGTCACCTTTTTTCAAGATGGTCACGATTACGGTGTCTCTGAAATCCCCTGCCATGTTCTCCTTCTTCCAGATAAGAGAGATGAGTTCATTGATTCGCGCCAATCGTTCTTCTCCACCATGCTTTAGTGCTTTGCCTGGGATTCCATCTGCTCCCGAGGCCTTGTTGTTTTTCAATTGTCAGATGGCCTTTTCAACCTCGTGCCGGGCTGGGATTGTGCGGAGATGGTGGTGGGTAGCATGCTGCGGGATGGAGACAAGGACACTCACGTCAAAGACAGAGTCTTGGTTAAGGAGTTCTTCAAAGTGCTCCTTCCAGCGTGCACTGACTGCTTCTCTGCCTTAAATGAGTAGCTCTCTGTTCTTGGTCCTCAGTGAGGTAGGACCTTGGGTGCTTGGGCCATAGGTTGACTTGACTGCGCTGAAGAATCCATGCATGTTGTGGTTGTTGGTTAGCTGCTGGATTTCCTGTGCTCTTTCCACTCATCATCTGTTCTTTCGGTCCCGAGATTTTTGTTGGTCTTCGGTCTTCAGTTGTCTGTAGGTCTGTTTTGCTTCTCTCGAGTTGTGATGATGTTTCCAGTTCAAAAATGCCTTGCGTTTACGGTTTATTAGCTCCTGAATCTCCTGGTCATTCTCATCGAACCAGTCTTGGTTTTTTCTGGTAGAGTAAACAAGAGTCTCTTCGCAGGTGCTAGTTATGGTGGACTTGAGGGCAGACCAGGCACTACGGACACTCTGTGGCTCCAGTTTATTGGAGGTCGTCAGGTTAGCTGTGAGGCGTTGACTGAATAGGGCTTTCTTTGAGTGCTTCAGCGTTGATTTTTCTGCGGCAACATTTCTGTTGTGGCCGCCGTTTTGAGGCTACATTGATGGAGATAACAGAGCAGATTAAGTGCTGGTCAGTCCAGCAGTCGTCAGCTCCCACCATGGTGCAGGTGATATGGAGAACTTGCAGGCCCTCGCTCGGACGGTGACGTACTCTAACAGATGCCAGTGCTTGGAGCAAGGGTGTTGCCATGAGGCCTTGTACTTGTCACTCTGACAAAACAAGGTGTTTGTTATGACAAGACCATGTTCTGAGCATTTTGTCAGGAGGAGGGTACCATTGGAGTTGATTTTCCCTACCCCTTCCCTGCCAATCACCCCTCTCCAAAGGTCTGTGTCCTTTCCAATTCTGGCATTAAAGTCGCCAAGGAGGATACCTGTCACCCGCTGGGACTCAGGACAGGGATTGTTCAAGGCTGGAGTAGAATTCCTCTTTGGCTTCGTCCATAGCGTCTAGGGTTGGGGCGTATGCACTGAGGACCATAGCATACTGGTTCTGGGTGAGCCGAAGGGTCATGAGATGTTCGTTTGTCCCGCTAGGGAAGTCTCTGAGATGCCAAACTAGCTCATTGTTGATGGCGAAGCCTACCCCATGGAGGCAGCATTCTTCTTCTGTTCTGCCTTTCCAGAAGAACGTGTATCCACCACCTTGTTCCTTGAGCTGGCCTCCCCTGCCCATCGAGTCTCGCTTAGGGCGGCGATGTCGATGTCGAAATGTCTGAGTTCCCGGGCGCTCACATCAAAGACAAAGTCTGTCACTGTTGGGGTTGTTCGTAAGGGCCCTGACATTCCAAGTCCTGAACTTCATTCTCGAGGGTGGAAGATGCCTGTGCATGAATTCTTTTATTATGGCCGTTGCGCACCAGATACCACATGGGCTTGACAGAGCTAGGTCTAGGTCCAATGGCAAGGGGACCCACTATAATTGGGAGACCAGCTCTGCTGCATGAGCCTAGCATACACATACACACACACATATTCCCTCCCTCAGGTCCTCTCTCCCTAGTTTTCAGGATCGCAGTGTGGGTGAGCACCTTGAGCTTAGAGCAGCTTGTGAATTTGTCCATATAGTACTGGCGCTGTACCCTGGGCTCCCCGGCTCCAGCTTCAGCTCGCTGCTCTCCATTCGCAGGCTCTGCTGCACTTTTCCCTCTCTCTCCAACCGCTCGTCCTTTGGCCTCGGGTCCTGACCTCACTGCTGGTCTCAACCTCCTGACGACCTGACCTCGCTGCTGGGCCCGACCTCCCGACCTCGCTACTGTGCTCGACCTCCCAACCTCGGTGCTGGGCTCAACCTTCCGACCTCTGACCCTGTTGCTGGGCTCGACCTCCCGACCTCGCTGCTGGGCCCGACCTCCTGAGCACAAGCACAAGCACCCCACCCACTCGGCCCTCCAACCACCATCTGCCCCACCTGTGGCAGAGACTGTAGATCCCATATTGGTCTCATTAGTCACATTAGAACTCATATTAGTGACCTCTCTCAGGCCAACATCCCCAGCATCGAGACATTGACCACACTCGATCAGCTCCGATGGATGGGGCACATCGTCCGCATGCCTGATACTAGACTCCCGAAACAAGCGCTCTACTCCGAGCTATGTCATGGCAAGCAAGTCCCAGGAGGGCAGAGGAAATGCTTCAAGGACACCCTCAAAGCCGCCTTGAAAAAATGTAACATCTCCACCGACTCTTGGAAATCCTTGGCCCAAGACCACTCAAAGGGGAGGAGGAGCATCTGAGAAGGCGCCGAACACTTCGAGTCTCTTCGCTGGGTGCACGCGGAAGCCAAGTACAAACAGCGGAAGGATTTTACGATAAACCAAACACCCCACCCACCCGTCCCTCCAACCATCACCTGCCCCACCTGTGACAGACTGTAGGTCCCACGTTGGTCTCATTAGTCACATTAGAACTCATATATTAGTGTGGAAGCAAGTCATCCTCGACTCCGGGGGACTGCCCAAGAAGAAGAAAAGAAGACAAAGAGACAGCAGCAGAGCGAGAGAGATTATGGTGTGAGTGAGTACAGCGATAGAGACACCAGGATCATTGCTTTCCCTGTTATATATAAATGACCTGGACTGGGGTACAGGAAGTACAATTTCTAAGTTTGTAGTTGATACAAAACTTGGCAGTGTAGTAAATAGTGAGCAGGATATTGACAAACTTCAGGAGCACATAGACAGATGGGTGAAATGGGAAGGCACATGGCAATTTAACGTGGATAAGTGTGAAGCGATGCACTTTGGAAGAAATAACGTGGAGTGGCAGTATAATCTAAATGGTATTAAAATGAGGTAGGGGGGCAGGGGCAAGAGCAGAAGGACCTGGGGGTGCATGTGCACAAGTATTTGAAGGTGCAGGGCAAGTTGATAAGCCGGTTAAGAAAGTGTATGGGATACTCTACATTGTAAATAAGGGCATTGATTACAGAAACAAGGCCATCATTACAAATCACTCATTAAGCCCCAGCTGGAGTATTGTGTACAATTCTGGGCACCACACTTTAGGAACGATGTCAAGGCCCTCTGGCAAACGAATCAGTAACTGGAGATCAGAGACTGAAAATAAAGAAGTAGAGGGAAAATGAGGAGAAATTTCTTCTCACAGAGGATTGTTAAGATCAGGAATGCGCTACCTGAAAGAGTGGTAGAATCAGATTCCATAAGAAATTTTAAAAGGCAATTTGACATGGATTTGAAGAGGACTAAATAGTAGGGTTATGGGGAGAAAGCTGCGATGTGGGATTTAATTGGAGAGCTCTTTCAAAGAGCCGGCACAGGCATGAAGGGCCGAATGACGACCTCCTGTGCTGTAAGATTCTATGATTGTAAAGCTGTGACTGAGCACAGTGAGTGATATAGTGAGATACACCACCAGCGGGCGACAGACAAAGGTGTGACTGAGCATAGTGAGTGACACACAGAGACACCCCCAGAGGGAAACAGAAAAGCTGTGACTACACGGTTCGTAACCCCGCCACAAGATTCATCACAACCATGCCTCGAATGATTGCAGAAATCAAAGGCATTTTGCTCGGGGCAAGAAGAAAGGAAGCAAAATCGGTGAAAATAAAGAACAAGCACAATGTAAAATTCAAAGTGCGGTGCAGCAGGTACCTGTACACATTAGTCATCACAGACAAAGAAAAGGCTGAAAACCTCAAAACAGTCCCTGCCTCCAGGTCTGGCTGTGAAAGAGCTGAAGTAAGGAGTTGAAATCTAAAGACGTTGTTTGGATTGTATTGAAATTTAAGAAAAAGTACAGAGTGATATAGCGAGAGACACCACCAGCAGTCGACAGACAAAGGTGTGACTGAGCACAGTGAGTGATATAGCGAGAGACACCACCAGAGGGTGACAGACAAAGGTGTGACTGAGCACAGTGAGTGATCTAGCGAGAGACACCACCAGAGGGCGACAGACAAAGGTGTGACTGAGCACAGTGAGTGACATAGACAGGCACCACCAGAGCGCGACAGACAAACGTGTGACTGAGCACAGTGAGTGATATAGCGAGAGACACCACCAGAGGGCGACAGACAAAGGGTGTGACTGAGCACAGTGAGTGATATAGTGAGAGACACCACCAGAAGGAGACAGACTAAGGTGTGACTGAGCACAGTGAGACACCACCAGAGGGCGACTGACAAAGGTGTGACTGAGCACAGTGAGTGACACAGAGAGGCACCACCACAGGGAGACAGACAACGGTGTGACTGAGCACAGTGAGTGATATAGCGAGAGACACCACCAGAGGGCGACAGACAAAGGGTGTGACTGAGCACAGTGAGTAATATAGCGAGAGACACCACCAGAAGGAGACAGACAAAGGTGTGACTGAGCACAGTAAGTGACACAGTGAGACACCACCAGAGGGCGACAGACAAAGGTGTGACTGAGCACAGTGAGTGACACAGACAGGCACCACCAGAGGGAGACAGACAAATCTGTGACTGAGCACAGTGACTGATATAGTGAGAGACACCCCAGAGGGAGACAGACAAAGGTGTGACTGAGCACAGTGAGTGACACAGTTCGACACCGCCAAAGGGAGACAGACAAAGGTGTGACTGAGCACAGTGAGTGATACAGAGAGACAGCTGATAGACACGAAATCCACATTAACACGGATTGAAATGGAACAACACTGAGTTGACTGTAGCACAGGTACATGTCGACACAAACTCTAGAATGCGCGGTATCACAAGGAGAATCTCGGTGAACAGGGAAAACAGCGAATGGAAAACCAGGAAAGGAGATTGGAAATTGAAAGATGAAGCAAAGGAGAGATAAACCCAGATGGTAACAGAAAGCATGCAGCAGCTGGAATAAAACAGGGCAATGAAATGTGAGAGCGGAACGGAGGTGAATGAAAAGCTGATCTGAGAAACGTAACTTTGCAGGTAAGTGAGACCAGCCTCGGGGCTTGTCTCAACACAATCAAAGGCTGGCAGGAAGCAGCAGATAGAACTGGTTCACAGTGCGAGGCCCCACCTGGCCCAGGAAGGTACATTGGGGGCGCTGCTCTTGGAGAAGATTGTCCCCAGGTTTCAGGTAGGCCCATCTCGGATTCTTCCACACTCAGGTTTGGGTTTTAAGAAAGAGAAACGAGGTAACGGGTAGGTGCCCTGCTTCTGACTGGCAGGAGGGTCTTCTGACTGGTAGGAGGGCTTCAGACTAGAAGGAGGGGCTTCAGACTGGGAGGAGGAGCTTCAGACTGGGAGGAGGGGCTTCAGACTGGGAGGAGGGGCTTATGACTGGGAGGAGGGGCTTATGACTGGAAGGCGGGGCTTATGACTGGTAGGAGGGGTTCTGACTGGTAGGAAGGACATTGGGCTGGGAGGAGGCTTTGGATCTGAGAGGCAGAGTTCAGACAGGGAGTAGGGATTTGGACTGGGAGGTTGTGCTATGGACTGGGAGGAGGGGTTCCAACCGACAAGTCTGGCAGATTAAGGGGAGGCAGACCAACTAGTCTCTCACTTATTCCTAGGATGTGTTACTGCAGTCAGGCTGGTGAGTGCCTGTATATTTGAACTTTAGACACTTTAGGCCCAATTATTACAGGGTGTGAATTGGGTAGCTGGAGTCAGGGCGAGTGATGTCATGGTTCCAAGTTCCCGTGGCTGTAGGCTCCACCTTGCGGTGCCAGGTGTCCACCTTGGATAGATCGGTTGGCTTTCAAGGAGTCACTCATCTTCTGCAGTCTGCTCTCCCACAGATGGGAAAATGCTGGAGTCCATTATTAAGGAAGCAGCAGCAGGAAATTGGAAAATCATAATTCAATCAAGCAGAATCAGCATGGGAAAAATTATGTTTGACAAATTTTCTGGTGTTCTTTGAGGATGCAACGAGTAGGGTGGATAAGGGGGAACCAGTGGATGTGGTGTACTTAGATTTCCAGAAGGCATTCGATAAGGTGCCACATAAAAGGTTACTGCACAAGATAAAAGTTCATGGGGTTGGGGGTAATATATTAGCATGGATAAGGATTGGCTAACTAACAGAAAACAGTCAGGATAAATGCGTTGTAAACAATAACTAATAGGGTGCCGCAGGGATCGGTGCTGGGGCCTCAACTATTTACAATCTATATTACTGACTTGGATGAAGGAACCGAGTGTAATGTAAGCAAGTTTGCTGATGGAACAAAGATGGGTGGGAAAGCAAATTGTAAGGAGGACACAAAAAATCTGCAAAGGGATATATTCAGGCTAAGTGAGTGGGCAAAAATTGGCAGATGGAGTACAATGTGGGAAAATGTGAGGTTATCCACTTTGGCAAAAATAATAGAAAAGCAAATTATAATATAAATGGAGAAAAATTGCAAAGTGCTGCAGTACAGAGGGACCTGGGGGTCCTTGTGCATCAAACACAAAAAGTTAGTATGCAGGTGCAGCAAGTAATCAGGAAGGCAAATGGAATGTTGGCCTTTATTGCAAGGGGGATAGAGTATAAAAGCAGGGAAGTCCTGCTACAACTGTACAGGGTATTGGTGAGGCCACACCTAGAGTACTGTGTACAGTTTTGGTCACCGTATTTAGTTAAGGATATACTTGCATTGGAGGCTGTTCAGATAAGGTTCACTTGATTGATTCCGGAGATGAGGGGGTTGAATTATGAGGATAGGTTGAGTAGGTTGGGCCTATGCACATTGGAGTTCAGAAGAATGAGAGGTGATCTTATTAAAACTTATAAGATAATGAGGGGGTCGACAAGGTGGATGCAGAGAGGATATTTCCACTCATAGGGGAAAGTAAAACTAGGGGACATAGTCTCAGAATAAGGGGCCGCCCATTTAAAACAGAGAAGAGAAGGAATTTCTTCTCTCTGATGGTTATAAATCTATGGAATTCTCTGCCCCAGAGAGCTGTGGAGGCTGGGTCATTGAATATATTTAAGGTGGAGATAGACTGATTTTTGAGTGATATATGGGTTATAGGGAGCAGGCAGGGAAGTGGAGCTGAGTCCATGATCAGATCAGCCATGAACTTATTGAATGGTGGAGCAGGCCCGAGGGGCAAATGGCCTACTCCTGCTCCTATTTCTTATGTCCTTATGTATATCAGTCTACTTGCAATCATCAGCAAAGTGATGGAAGGTGTCATCGACAGTTACTCACCAATAACCTTCTCACCAATGCTCAGTTTGGGTTCTGCCAGAACCACTTGGCTCCAGACCTCATTACAGCCTTGGTCCAAACATGGATAAAAGAGCTGAATTTCAGAGGTGAAGTGAGAGTGACTGCCCTTGATATCAAGGTAGCATTTGTCCGAGTGTGGCACCAAGGAGCCCTAGTAAAACTGAAGTCAATGGGAATCGGGGAAAACTCCACTGGCTGGAGTCATAACTAGTACAAAAGAAGATGGTTGTGGTTGTTGGATGTCAATCATCACAGCCCTGGACATCGCTGCAGGAGTTCCTCAGGGTAGTGTCCTAGGCCGAACCATCTTCAGCTGCTTCATCAATGAACTTCTGCCTATCATAAGATCAGAAGTGGGGATGTTCGCTGATGACTGCACAGTGTTCAGTGCCATTCGCAACTCCTCAGATAATGGAGCAGTCCATGCCCACATGCAGCAAGACCTGGACGACATTCAGGCTTGGGCAGATAAGTGGCAAGTAACATTCATGCCACACAAGTGCCAGGCAAGACTATCTCCAACAAGCAAGAGTCTAATCAATGCCCCTTGATATTCAACGGCATTACCATCACCGAATCCCACACCATCAACATCCTGGAAGTCACCATTGACGAGAAACTTAACTGGACCAGCCACATAAATACTGTGGCAACAAGAGCAGATCAGAGGCTGGGTATTCTGCGGCAAGTGTCTCAGCTCCTGACTCCCCAAAGCCTGTCCACCATCTACAGGGCACAAGTCAGGAGTGTGATAGAAACATAGAAAATAGGTGCAGGAGCAGGCTATTCGGCCCTTCAAGCCTGCACCACCATTCAATATGATCATGGCTGATCATGCAACTTCAGTACCCCACTCCTGCTTTCTCGCCATACGCCTGGATCTCTTTAGCCATAAGGGCCATATCTAACTTCCTTTTAAATATATCCAACGAACTGGACTCAACAAAGTTCTGTGGTAGAGAATTCCATAGGTTCACAATTCTCTGGGTGAAAAAGTTTCTCCTCATCTCGGTCCTATATGGCTTTCCCCTTATCCTTAGACTGTGACCCCTGGTTCTGGACTTCCCCAACATCAGGAACATTCTTCCTGCATCTAACCTGTCCAATCCCGTCAGAATTTTATATGCTTCTTTGAGAATACTCGCCACTTGCCTGGATGAGTGCAGCTCCAACAACACTCAAGAAGCTCGACACCATCCAGGACATAGCAGCCCGCTTGATTGGCACCCCATCCACCACTTTAAACATTCACCAACAAATCATGGCTGCAGTGTGTACCATCTTCAAAATGCACTGCAACAACTCACCAAGGCTTCTTCGGCAGCACCTCCCAAATCCATGACCTCTCACCGAGAAGGACAAGGGCAGCAGGCGCCTGGGAACACCACCACCTCCACATTCCCCTACAAGTCACACACCATCTTGACTTGGAAGTATATCACCATTCCTTCATCGTCGCTGGGTGAAAATCCTGGAACTCCCTCTCTAACAGCACTGTGGGAGTACCTTCACCACACGATCTGCAGCGGTTCAAGAAGGCGGCTGACCACCACCTTCTCAAGGGCAATTAGGGATGGGCAATAAATGCTGGCCTTGTCAGCACCGCCCACATCCCAGGAACATTTTTTTTTAATTCAATTTATTTATTCCCTTCAGCTCTTCTCACACTCGCAGTGTCTAATATATGTTTTTTATTTCTTTGATTTCGTAGAATCATAAACTAGTACAGTACAGTACAGAAGAAGGCCATCAGCCCATCGACTCTGCGTGGATCTTTTGAAAAGCAATCCAGTTAGCCCCACTCCCATACTCTTTCCCCATATCCCTGCAATTTTTTCTCCTTCCAGTATTTATCCAATTCCCTTTTGAGAGCTACTCTTGAATCTGTATCCACCGCCCTCTCAGGCAGTGCCTTCCAAATCCTAACCACACCTTGTGTAAAAAAGCTTTACCGCGTGTCACCTCTGGTTCTTTTGCCAATCAGCTTAAAGCAGCTCGCTGGTTATCGACCCCGCCCTTCCTAGTACCTCCTCTTTATCCTCTATCTCCTCAGTATTCAGCCACCCTCCTCATTTACCATAGCTTGGTAAAATCCTCTTCCTAAGTAATATAGAATTTTCTTTTTGGTCAGCTGGGTACCTGATATACCAGAAACTAAGCACCAGGTTTAAGAGCCATTCGGACTGAGCACTTGTATAACTAGGAGCTGGTCAGTGAGGGCCAACATTGGTTTGTCAAGGGTAAGACAGGTCTGACTAATACAGCTACATTTTTTGAGAAGACTGCTAATGCGATAGAATCATAAAGCACGGAAGAAAGCCATTGGGCCCATTTTGTTTGTTCTGGCTCTTTGAAAGGGGTATCCAATTTATCCAAAGACTGTGAGGATAACCATATCAACAACAGGCCGGTCAGTTTAACCTCAGTAGTGCGGAAGCTTTTAGAAATGATAATCAGGGACAAAATTAACAGTCACTTGGACAAGTATACATTAATTAAGGAAAGCCAGCACGGATTTGTTAAAGGCACATCGTGTTCAACTAACTCCAGTGCATCACTTCACTCTTCACACTTCTCAGCATTAAATTTCACCTGACATGTGTCTGTCTATCCCCTCTCTGTTTACTACATGTCCCAGCTTTGTGTAATCTACAAACTTTGAAATTATGCCCTGTATACCCAAACCCAAGTCATGAATGTATATCAATAAGAGCAGTGATCCAAATACCGAAACCTGGGTAACACCACTATATACTTCCCTCCAGTCTGATAAACACCCATTCAGCACTACTTTCTGCTTTCTGTCCCTGAACAAGTTCCATATCCATGCTGCCACAGCCCCTATAATCCCATGGGATTCTATTTTCTTAACAAGTCTATTATGTCACCATCATCATAGGCAGTCCCTCAGAATCGAGGAAGACTTGCTTCCACTCTTAGCATGAATTCTTAGGTGGCTGTACAGTCCAATACAAGAACCACAGTCTCTGTCATAGGTGGGACAGATAGTCGTTGAGGGAAAGGGTGGGCAGGGAGTCTGGTTTGCCGCACGCTCCTTCCGCTGCCTGCGCTTGATTTCTGCATGCTCTCAGCGACGATACTCGAGGAGCTCAGCGCCCTCCCGAATGCACTTCCTCCACTTAGGGCAGTCTAAGGCCAGGGACTCCCAGGTGTCAGTGGGGATGTCGCACTTTATCAGAGAGGCTTTGAGGGTGTGGTACTTTTATTAAATGCCTTTTGAAAGTCCATATACACAACGACATCCGTACTACCCTCACCATCAAAAGACTCAATCAAATTAGTCAAACAATTTGTCTTTAACAATTCCGTGCTGGCTTTCATTTATTAACCCATACTTTTCCTGTGTCTTTTTCTATTCTTCCTTTTCAGATACTTATTCAATTCCCTTTTAAATAATGTTTGAGTCTCTGCCTCAATAGTCACTTGTACTAAAGCATCCGATGTTTTAATAGCCCTCTGTGTGAAAACATTTCTTCTAACTGTCCCCCTTTGCTTTTGTGGTGATAATGTTGAGTCCATTCACCCTTGTTACCAATTCACCAATCTTTCCTGGTTTATCTTCTCAAAACATTTCATAATTTTGAAGATTTCTATTTGATCCCCCCTTAATCTTCTCTGTTCCAGTGAAAAAACACCAAATTATTCAAAAGCCTATAACTATATTTATTCAAAATAATTATAATGTGCAATTCGACTGAATCTTCATTGTCCCAACACCCTCCCTATAATGGGGTGCCCAGAACTGCACACAGTGCTCCAACTGTAGCTCAGTGAGTAGCACTCTTGCCTCTGAGTTAGAAGGTTGTGGGCTCAAACCCCACTCCAGGGACTTGAACACAGAACAAAATCTAGGCTGACACTCCCAGTGCAGTGTAGAGGGAGTGCTGCATTGTTGGAGGTGCTGTCTTTCAGATGAGATGTTAAACAGAGCTCTCTCAAGTGGACATAAAAGATCCCATGGCACCATTTTGAAGAAGAGTAGGGGAATTATCCCTGGTGTCCTGGCCAATATCTATCCCTCAATCAACATAATCTAGTCATTATCACATTGCTGTTTGTGAGAGCTTGCTCATGCACAAATTAGCTGCCGCGTTTCCCACAGTGACTACACTCCAAAAGTACTTCATTGGCTGTAAAGCACTTTGAGAAGTCCGGTGGTTTTGAAAGGCGCTATATAAATCCAAGTCTTTCTTTCTTTTCTTTAACTGCAGCCTAATCAATGTCTTGTTCTAATTCAACGTCACTTCCTTGGTTTTGTATTCGAATACCCTGAATCCCATTAGCCTATTTATGGCTTTTTCTACCTGCTCTCCCATATTTGAAGATTGTGTAGCCACAGCCCTAGAACCCTCTTAACCTCCGCTCTGTTAAAAATCTTACCATTTGGGATATTTCCCCTTCCTTTGGTCCTTTTCCCACAGTGAAATGTTTTACCCTTCTCTCCATTGAACTGCATGTGACCCCTATCTGTGAAAGCTGCTAATCAGGCCACACATGCCCTCTTTTGCTTGCTTGTAATATTCCTCACCCTTACCTAGGCCCCTCAATGGATATTGTCAACCAATTTTCACATCATTCCTTTTGTGCCTATGTCCAAATTATTTGTATCAATGAGAGGTACCAGACAGTACAGATTCCTGGGGCACACCCCTAGCCACATCCTGATTTGCCAACCCCCACCCCTGCTGAACTCTGCTCTCTATACCTATCTATTCCTCTATATATGTGCTTGCATTCCCTTTAATATATGTTGATCTTTTTACAAGATACCTTTTTTCAGTCACTGTACCCATTGTATGGTGCGATGGCGCATTGTGGACATTGAACTATAGGTCTGATCCGATCAACCTCCCTGCTGAGCTAGGATCTCTCCAGGCTCTGATATATTCTTCTCTGAGTCCCAGTGAGCTCTTTGTCAGCACCTTGTTGGTACAGTTCCTACACACTGGGGCCTCCCTCACCTGATCTTCTTCCTCTTCCCTCGTTGGCCAGTGTGGAGCTGTATTCTTCACCTCTGTTGTTGCACCAACAGATTCCTCCTTTGTCCTTGTGTGACTGTCATATTATTTTTACCAACCCTTGTACGTGGTTTTCTTGGGCCTACTACAAGTTCTGGACAATAGGGATAATATGGATAGATTTCACTTGGACACACGTTTTTCAGGCTCAACCATATTGTGTTTTATAAGATTAACAACACTGCTCATAAACACTGCAAAACAGTACAACCCTGGCTTATCCAATAAGTCCTGCCATGCTAAGTTACCACGGCTTAATAAAAGAACCCACCCGTGAAATAAACTAACACAGGACCCCTGCCAGCCACGCACCCCTCCCTCCCCCACCAGCACTAAACCCCTTGGGTTTGGTTGGGACTTACACTCACCCCCTCACACAGCTAAGTGGTCTTGCGGATGTGTAGGTGCAGGCAATATGCTCACCTTGATTGCCTGTTGTCTTGCTTGCAGCTTCTTCCTGTACGTCTCGCTCCTGGTTCCATACCGCTGATGCAATATCCAAGTTTCAGTTTGAGTCGAGGTCCGTTGGTAAGGGTTGAAGAGCAGTGCTTAGCTTCTCACGGTGTTTCGTCGAAATGAAGTGTGCTTCGAACTTGAGCTTGGACTTCAGCCTGCCAGAGCTTCCGCTTGAGCTTTTTCCTGAGCTGGAGATTGTTGCAAAACGGCTCCTTATATTCTCAAAACCCATCAACTTTCCTCCCGCCAATACTGACCGATGGATTGACTCAGGTGATCTGTCTGGACCCCCACCCTGCGCCCTCCCCCCACCGCCGGGGCCTGGAGTGGCTCGTAGCCTTTAAAATCTTTCAGAAAAATGCAATTTTGTTTTCTCACTCCCAGGCCTTGCATCTGGAAAGAAAATGGATGTTGATTACTGGATGTATGTCGGTTCCGGAGTTGATGGCCCCCATTAGCAGGTAATGGGTTTCAATCTCAAACTGATCTTGCTTAACTGGCTTATCTCCTGGAAAACAATGGCCTGGCCATTTCCTGCCTTGCACCAGTTTTGGTTCGGACTGAGTCGAGACTGTGCGTTAATAATGCGAAGGCATAGTGTCTCTGAGTTACCTCTCTGGGTATTGTTCCCAATAATCACTTTAGATGGTGATGACATCAATCGGCCTGGGTTCACTTCCACCTAGCCTGCCAGTGTGAAATGACCATTTGCATATAGAAACATAGAAAATAGGTGCAGGAGTAGGCCATTCAGCCCTTCAAACCTGAACAACCATTCAATAAGATCATGGCTGATCATTCACCTCAGTGCCCATAATATGTCCTTACGATACAGTATAAATGCACATGAGGCCCATACTTGAGAGAAGGTCACTCTCTGACCAGTTACCTTTATTAGCCAGCACTGAAGTGCAGAAGATGGGTGGAGCTTCCCCTTTTATACCTGAAAGTCCAGGTTAGGAGTGTCTCCCACAAGTTCACCACCTAGTGGTCAGTGTTGTCATGGTGTACAACTGAGGTCAGTTTATACATGGATTACAATGACAGTAGAATACATGACATCACCTCCCCCTCCAAAGTCTTATTGTGATCACAGGTTAAGTCTCTCTGGTGGTTTATGCTCCCTTGTACAGCGCCTGAGTTGGAGCTCCGGTTGTTGGGCGCTGGCCTGAGTGTCTGCTGTTTGCGGTGCCTCTGGCCTGGCCAGACTGCCCACAATGACTGGGCTCCGGTGTTCGGTCACCTGTGGTGGAGTGAACTCAACATCGTGTTCTTCCTCTGCTTCTTCTGTGGGGTTGCCGAACCTCCTTTTTGTTTGATCCACGTGTTTGCGGCAGATTTGTCCATTGGTAACTTTAACTACCAGAATCCTATTCCCCTCTTTGGCAATCACAGTGCCTGTGAGCCACTTGGGCCCTTCAGTGTAGTTGAGGTCAAAGACAGGGTAATTGACATCAATACATCGCGCCCTCGCATTCCCGTCATGGTAGTCACATTGTGACCGGCGCCTGCTCTCAACAATTTCTTTCAATGTGGGGTGTATAAGGGAAAACCTGGTTTTGAGCGTCCTTTTCATTACCAGCTCTGCGGGTGGAACCCATGTGAGTGAGTGTGGTCAGGATCTATTGGCTAACAGGAAGCATGATAAGCGGCTTTGTAGGGAACCCCCTTGAATTCTATGCATCCCCTGTTTGATTATCTGCACTGCTCATTCCGCCTGGCCATTTGAGGCTGGCTTGAACGGTGTCGTTCTGACATGGCTGATACCCTTTCCTGCCATGACTTCCTGGAATTCAATGCTTGTAAAGCACGGGCTATTGTCGCTGACTGAGACATCTGGTAGATCATGGGCGGCGAACATTGCCCGTAGACTTTCTACCATGGCAGAGGATGTGCTTGAATTGAGAATGTCACACTCGATCCATTTGGAGGAGGCGTCTACTACAACCAAAAACATTTTTCCCATGAAAGGACCTGCGTAGTCCACATGGATGCGTGACCATGGCTTGGCGGGCCAGGACCAGGGGCTAAGGGGGGCTTCCCCGGGCGCATTGCCCAGCTGGGCACACGTGTTGCACCTGCGAACACAAAGTTCCAGGTCAGCATGTATCCCTGGCCACCAAACATGTGACCTGGCAATTGCCTTCATCAAGACAATGCCCGGATGTTCATTGTGGAGTTCTCGGATGAACGCCTCTCTGCCCATCTGGGGCATGACTACTCGATTTCCCCAAAGTAGGCAATTGGCCTGAATCAAGAATTCATCCCTGCACCTGTGAAATGGTTTAAATTCCTCAGGGCATACCCTGTACGTGGCTGCCCAGTCCCCATTAAGGACACATTTCTTGACTAAAGACAGTAGCGGGTCTCTATTTGTCCAGACTTTGATCTGACGGGCTGTCATGGGTGAGCCTTCGCTTTCGAAAGCTTCAACAGCCATGACCATCTCAGCAGCATGCTCAGTTGCCCCCTTGGTGGTGGCTAGTGGGAGCCTGCTGAGTGGATCGGCGCAGTTTTCAATGCCCGGTCTGTGCCGAATTGTATAGTCATAGATGGTTAAAGTGAGTGCCCATCTCTGTATGCGGGCCGATGCATTTGCATTTATGGCCTTGTTGTCGGCCAAAAGGGGTGTTAGGGGTTTGTGATCTGTCTCCAGCTCAAATTTCCTGCCAAACAGGTACTGATCCATTTTTTTTTACTCATATAGACATGCAAGCGCTTCCCTTTCTACCATCCCGTAGCCCCTTTCTGCCTGGGACAGACTTCTGGAGGCATAAGCTACTGACTGTAACTGACCCTTGGCATTAATATGCTGCAACACATACCCGACCCCATAGGACGATGCATCGCACATTAACACAAGTTTCTTACATGGTCATATAATGTGAATAGATTGTTGGAGCATAACAAATTGCGTGCTCTGTCAAAAGCCCTTTCCTGGCTGTCCCCCCAGACCCATTCACGACCTTTGCATAGGAGCATGTGTTGCGGCTCTAACAGCATGCTCAATTTGGGAAGAAAGTTGTTCAGGATAGTTCAGGAGCCCCAGGAACGAATGCAGCTCTGTCGTGTTACGGAGTCTGGGTGCTCTCTGGATCGCTTCTCTTTTGGACGCAGTAGGTCTGATCCCGCCGGCTGCTACCCTCATCCCCAGGAATTCTACCTCTGGAGCTTGGAAGATGCACTTCGCCTTTTTCAGTCGCAGACCTACCCGGTCCAGTCTGCGTAGCACCTCCTCCAGGTTGTGGAGGTGTTCTTCAGTATCGCAACCCGTGATGAGGATGTCGTCTTGAAAAACCATCCTTGGAATCGACTTGAGGAGACTTTCCATGTTTCGTTGAAAGATCGCGGTGGCCGAGCGAATCCCAAACAGACATCTGTTGTACTCAAACAACCCCTTGTGTGTTGTGATGGTGGTCAGCTTCTTCGACTCACTCGCCAGCTCCTGGGTCATGTAAGCTGAGGTCAAGTCCAATTTTGAAAAAAGTTTGTCACCGGATAGCGTCGCAAAGAGATCCACCGATCTCGGTTGTGGGTACTGCTCTTGGAGTGACACCCGATTAATGGAGGCCTTTTAATCACCACATATCCTGACCGACCCATCTGCCTTGAGCACCGGCACAATCGGGCTTGCCCAGTCACTGAATTCGACTGGCGAGATGATGCCTTCCCTCAGCAGGCAGTCCAATTCGCCTTCTACCTTTTCCCGCATCACGTACGGCACTGCTCTGGCCTTGTGGTTTACTGGCCTCGTGTCCAGGTTTATATGAATCACTACGTTGGTCCCCATGAAAGTGCCAATGCCGGGTTGAAATAGTGAGTCAAATTTGTCCAGGATCTGTGAGCATGATATTCACTCCACAGAAGAAATTGCATTGACATCGCCCCATTTCCAGTTCATGACAGCAAGCGCCAACTCCTCCCCAGCAGTGCTGGACCGTCCCCCGCAACAATCCAGAGTGGCAACCTGTCCTTCGAATCTTTGTGGGTCATGACTACCGTGGCGCTGCCGAGCACCGGAATGATCTCCTTTGTATATGTCCGTAGCTGTGCGTCAATCGGCAATAATTTTGGCCTCCTGGCCTTGGAAGCCCACAACTTGTTGAACTGTTTGATACTCATCAGGGACTGGCTGGCCCCTGTGTCTAGCTCCATTGATACTGGGATGCCATTGAGGAGCATTTTCATCATTATCGGTGGCGTCCTGGTGTATGAACTGTGTATGTGCTCCACATGAACTCGCTGAACTTCAGCTTCCAGCGAATTCCCCCGGTGTTCATTCGGCCTCATAGGGCTTACATCGGGCTCGTCCTCCTCGTACATCAACCTGGCTGCAGGCTTCCTGCACATACGCGCCAAGTGACTGCTGACATTGCAGTTTCTGCAGGTATATTGCTGATACCTGCAAGCTCTGGCTGTGTGTTTGCCTCCACACCTCCAACATGAGCCGGTGTTGCAAACAAAAGGTCCATTACCAGTTAATCGTCTCTGACTGTCTCTGTAACCGTCCTTAAATGCACCATTGACAGATGTTGATGGCCCCATTACTGGCCGTATTGTCCCTTACGATGGCATGAATCACCGTTCAGCTAGCCATTGTCTCTATTGAATTCCCCCTTTGGGTTTGACTACATGCTCGGGCATGTCCGATTGCCCCTATCTGCCTTGAGAACTATGTGCCACATGAACAATGTTGACTCCCTGTCCATTTGCTGCATTTAGACCAAGATTTTTGTCAAACATCATTCAGGTCTCTTCCTCCCCTGAGATAAATATCTGGGCCATCAAAGCTGCCGTTTCCAGGGTCAAGTCTTTGGTCTCAATCAGTTTCCTGAAAACCCCAGCGTGCCCGATGCCCTCAATAAAAAAGTCTTGCAGCATCTCCACTCTGCATGCATCTAGGAACTTACATAGGCTCGCCAGTCACCGGAGGTCTGCCACGATGTCTGGAACGCTTTGCCCTTCTCACCGCCGGTGCATGTAAAACTGGTGTCTCGCCATTTGCATGCTGCTCACCGGTTAAAGTGTTCCCCGATCAACTTACTGAGCTCTTCAAAAGTCTTATCTGTCGGCTTCTCTGGCGCTAGAAGGCCCTTCATCAGGGAGTACGTCCTGAATCCACAAACCGTCAGGAGATGAGTTTGTCGGCCGAATCCTGTCCCAACCATTCCTTAGTGCTGAAACTTTGTTGTAGTCTCTCAATAAAATCGTCCCAATCATCACCGACACAGTACCTCTCGTCTGTGCTGCTAGTGGCTATGCTCGCATGGTTTAAATCCCAGTTTCACGTCGCCAATAATATTTCCTTACTATACAGTATAAATGCACACGATACCCATATTTGAGACAAAGTCACTCTGTGACCAGTAACCTTTATTAGCCAGCACTGACGTTCAGAAGATGAGTGGAGCTTCCCCTTTTACACCTGAAAGTCCAGGTTAGGAGTGTCTCCCACAAGTTCACCACCTAATGGCCAGTGTTCTCACGGTGTACAATTTAGTTCAGTTTATACATGGATTACAATAACAGTAAAATACATGACAATCCCTTTCCTGCTTTTTCTCCATACCCCTTGATCCCTTTAGCCGTAAGTGCCATATCCAACTCCCCTTTGAATCTATCTAACGAATTGGCATCAACAACTCTCTGCGGAAGAGAATTCCACAGGTTAACAACTCTCTCAGTGAAGAAGTTTCTCCTCATCTGGGTCCTAAATGGCTTACCCCTTATCCTTAGACTGTGACCCCTGGTTCTGGACTCCCCCAACATCGGGAACATTCTTCCTGCATCTAACCTGTCCAGTCCCATCAGAACTTTATATGTTTCTATGAAATCCCCTCTCATTCTTCTAAACTCCAGTGAATACAGGCCCAGTCGATCCAGTCTCTCCTCATATGTCAGTCCTGCCATCCCGGGAATCAGTCTGGTGCACTCCCTCAATAGCAAGAATGTCCTTCCTCAGATTAGGAGACCAAAACTGAACACAATATTCAAGGTGAGACTTCACCAAGGCCCTGTACAGCTGCAGCAAGACCTTCCTGCTCTGATACTCAAATCCCCTAGCTATGACAGCCAACATGCCATTTGCCTTCTTCACCGCCTGCTGCACCTGCATGCCAACCTTCAATGACTGATGTACCATGACACCCAGGTCTTGTTGCACCTCCCCTTTTCCTAATCTGCCGCCATTCAGATAATATTCTGTCTTCATGTTTTTGCCATCAAAGTGGATAACCTCACATTTATCCACATTATACTGCATCTGCCATGTATTTGCCCACTCACCTAACCTGTCAAGTCACCCTGCAGCCTCTTAGCATCCTCCTCACAGCTCACACCGCACCTGAATGCACCTTAGTCAGGATCGTCTCGCTTGAACTCCTCCCAGTCAATCCTATTCCCTAAGCCATCCCCACAAGATTGCCGAGCCGGTCTCTTGGAGGTTTTGCATTTAAGGATTTAAAGTGTTGTTCATAAAAATGGCTAGGAAGCTGGTGCTACACCCTGTCGGCTCCCTCAGCAGCTCCAATATAAGGCAATTAAAAAGTACAGAATGAGGGAAAGGCTGAAGGGGACAAAGAAAAAATTATACACACACAACAGTACACACACAGGAATAGAAATAGAATGAACTGTGCTTAGATGGAGAACAGGAAATGATTAAAAGCCAGAAGTAATATTGGCAGGAGACAAAAAGAAGCCCAGTGAGAGAAAGAAGTTGCACAGAGGACTGGGAGAGACAGTTACTGTTAGACAGAACACAGAATTAGGTGGGTTCATAGAGAATACAAAGAGGTCTAAGTTAGTTTTGGAGTGCATGTTACCCATATTATTACCTCTGGAGTCCCCCAAGGATCTATCCTTGGTTCCTCCTATTTCTCATCTACATACTGCCTCTTGGCGACATCTTCTGAAAACACAGAGTCAGTTTCCACATGTACACAGGCGACACCCAGCTCTACCTCACCACCAATTCTCTTGACCTCTCCACTTTCTCTAAATTGTCAGACTGCTTCTCTGACATCCAGTACTGGATGAGCAGAAATTTCCTCCAAATAAATATTGGGAAGACTGAAGCCATTGTCTTCGAACCCCGACACAAGCTCCGATACTTAGCCACCAACTCCATTTCTCTCCCTAACATCTGTCTGAGGCTGACCAGACTGTTTGCAACCTTGGTGTCCTATTTGATCCTGAGCTGAGCTTCCAACCCCATATCTTCTCCATCGCCAAAACAGCCTTCTTCCACCTCTATAACATTGCTTGCATCCGCCCCTACCTTAGCTCATCTTGAGAGTCACTTGGACAAGTGTGGATTAACATAGACATAGAAAAATAGAAAATAGGTCTAGGAGTAGGCCATTTGGCCCGTCATGCCTGCAGCACCATTCAATATGATCATGGCTGATCATGCATTTCAGTACCCCATTCCTGCTTTCTCTCCATACCCCTTGATCCCTTTAGCCATGAGGGCCATATCTAACTCCCTTTTGAATATATCTAACCAACTGGCCCCAACAACTGTCTGTGATAGAGAAATCCACATGCCCTCAAATCTCTGAGTGAAGAAGTTTCTCCTCATCTCCGTCCTAAATGGCTTATCCTTATCCTCAGACTGTGACCCCTGGTTCTGGACTTCCTCAACATCGGGAACATTCTTCCTGCATCTAACCTGTCTAATCCCGTCAGAATTTTATATGTTTCTATGAGATCCCCTCTCATTCTTCTAAATTCCATTGAATACAAGCCTAGTCGATCTAGTCTTTCTTCATATGTCAGTCCTGTCATCCCGGGATTCAGTCTGGTGAACCTTCGCTGCACTCCCTCAATAGCAAGAATGTCCTTCCTTAGATTAGGAGACCAAAACTGGACACAACATTCAAGGTGTGGCCTTACCAAGGCCCTGTAAAACTGTAGTAAGACCTCCTTGCTCCTATACTCGAATCCTCTCGCTATGAAGGCCTACATGCCATTTGCCTTCATCACCGCCTGCTGCACCTGTATGCCACCCTTTAATGACTGATGTACCATGACACCCATGTCTCGTTGCACCTCCCCCTTTACTAATCTGTCACCATTCAGATAATAATCAGCCCCGCTGTTGTTACCACCAAAGTGGATAACCTCACATTGATCCACATTAGACTGCATCTGCCATGTATTTGCCAACTCATCTAACCTGTCCAAGTCACCCTGCAGCCTCTTAGCATCCTCCTCACAGTTCGCACTGCCACCCAGCTTATTGTCATTAGCAAACTTGGAGATATGACATTCAATTCCTTCATTATCTAAATCATTAATGTTTATTGTAAATAGCTGGGGTCCCAGCACTGAACCTTGCGGTACCCCACTAATCACTGCCTGTCACTGCTTTCCAAATGTGCTGCTATTACATCTTTAATAATTGTTTCCAACATTTTCCCCACCACCGATGTCAGGCTGACCGATCTATAATTTCCTGTTTACTCTCTCCCTCCTTTTTTAAAAAGTGGAGTTACATTAGCTGCCCTCCAGTCCATAGGAACAGATCCAGAGTCTATAGAATGTTGGAAAATGACCACCAATGCATCCACTATTCCTTAAATTCTCTGGGATGCAGACTATCAGGCCCTGGGGATTTATCAGCCTTCAATCCCATCAATTTTACTCCAAACCCAATTTGCTGACTAATATGGATTTCCTTTAGTTCCTCCTTCTCACTAGACCCTCGTCCCCCTCGTATTTCCGGAACGTTATTTGTGTCTTCCTTAGTGAAGACAGAACCAAAGTATTTGTTCAATTGGTCTGCCATTTCTTTGTGCCCCATTATGACTTCACCTGATTCTGACTGTAAGGGACCTACATTTGTCTTCACTAATCTTTTTCTCTTCACGTATCTGTAGAAGCTTTTGCAGTCAGTTTTTATGTTCTCGTATTCTATTTTCCCCCTCCTAATTAAGTAAAGACAGCATGGATATGTTAAAGGCAAATCATGTTTAACCAACTTGATCGAGTTTTTTGATGAGGTAACAGAGAGGGTTAATGAGGTTAATGTGGTGTACATGGATTTCTAAAAGGCGTTGACAAAGTGCCACATAATAGGCTTGACAACAAAGTTGAAGTCCATGCAATAAAATGTATAGTGTCAGTATGGATATGAAATTGGGTAAGTGACAGGAAACAGAGAGCTGCGGTGAACGGTTGTTTATCGGACTGGAACAAGGTACACAGAGGTGTTCCCCAGGGGTCGGTACTGGGACCACTGCTTTTCTTGAGATATATTAATGACTTGGACATGGGTGTACAGGGCACAATTTCAAAATTTGCAGATGACACAAAACTTGGAAGTATAGTGAACAGTGAGGAGGAGAGTGATAGACTTCAGAAAGATGTACAGAGGCTGGTGTAATGGGCAGACCGGGGCAGATTAAATTTAATGCGGAAAAGTGTGAAGTGATACATTTTGGTCGAAAGGATGTGAAGAGGACATATAAACTAAAGGGTACACTCATAAAGAGGGTGCATGAACAGAGAGACCTGGGGGTATATGGGCACAAATCAGTGAAGGTGGCAGGGCAGGTTGAGAAAATGGTTAAAAAAGCTTACGGGATTCTGGGCTTCATAAATAGAGGCATATGGTACAAAAGTTTGGAAATTATGATGAAACTGTATTAAACACTGGTTTGGGCCCAACTGGAGAAGTATGTCCAATTCTGGGCACCTCACTTTAGGAAGGATGTGAAAGCCTTAGAGAAGGTGCAGAAAAGATTTACAAGAATGGTTCCAGGGATGAGGGACTTCAGTTATGTGGATAGACTGGAGAAGCTGGGGTTGTTCTACATAGAGCCTAGAAGGTTGAGAAGAGGTTTGGTAGAGGTGTTCAAAATCATGAGGGATTTGGACAGAGTAGGTAGAGAGAAACTGTTCCCATTTGCAGAAGGGTCGAGAAACAGAGGACACAGATTTAAGGTGATTGACAAAAGAACCAAAGGCGATCTAACAAAAAAAAATGTTTGTTCTGGAATGCGCAGCCTGAAAGGGGACTGGAGGCAGACTCAATCTTAGCATTCAAAGGGGAGTTGGATAAGTATCTGAAGGAAAGAAATTTGCAGGGCTATGGGGAAAGGGCGGGGTAGTGGGACTAGCTGAGAGTCGACACGAGCTCGACAGGCCAAATGGCCTTCTTCTGTAACCATTAAAAATGCTTCTATGATTCTATCTGGTGCTGAATCCACATCCGTGCTTTTGTTACCTCTAGACTTGCATATTTCCAATGGTCTCCTGACCGGACTCCCATCTCCTGCACTCCATAAACTACAATTCATCCAAAACTCGGCTGCCCGTGTTTTAACTCGCACCAAGTCCCATTCACCCATCAACCCTGTGCGCACATTGGCTCCCGGTCAACCAATGCCTCAAATTTAAAATTCTCATAATTTCCAAATCCCTCCATGGCTTTGCCCTCGCTACTTCTGTCCTGTCACATCCAGGCATGAATGTGGGGGACCATTATGGGAGGAGGAGGAGGCTCCATGAATATCCCCATCCACAATGATGACGGAGCCCAGCACGCAATGCAAAAGACAAAGCTGAAGCATTTACCACCATCTTCAGCCAGAAATGCCGAGTGGATGATCCATATCGACCTCCTCCTGAGGTCCCCACCATCACATAAGTCAGTCTTCCGCCAATTGGATTCATTCCACGTGATATCAAGAAACGACTGAGCGCACTGGATACAGCAAAGGCTATGGGCCCCGACAACATCTCGACTGTTGTGCTGAAGACTTGTGCTTCAGAACTAGCCACACTTCTAGCTAAGCTACAACACTGGCATCTATCTGACAATGCCCAGGTATGTCCTGTCCTGTCCACAAAATGCAGGACAAATGCAATACGGCCAATTACTGCCCCATTTTTCTGCTCGCAATCATCAGCAAAGTGATAGAAGGTGTCGTCGACAGTGCTGTCAAGCAGCACTTGCTCACAGATACACAGTTTCCTCCAGAACCACTCAGCTCCAGACTTCATTACAGCCGTGGTCCAAACATGGACAAAAGAGCTGAATTCCAGAGGTGAAGTGAGAGTGACTGCTCTAGCCATCAAGGCAGCATTTTGACCAAGTGTGGCATCAAGGAGCCCTAGTAAAACTGAAGTCAATGGGAATCAGGGGGAAAAATCTCCACTGGCTGGAGTCATACCTAGCACAACGGAAGATGGTTGTGGTTGTTGGAGGCCAATCATCCCAGCCCCAGGACATCGCTGTAGGACTTCCTCAGGGCAGTGTCCTAGGACCAACCATCTTCAGCTGCTTGATCAATGACCTTCCCTACATCATAAGATCAGAAGTGGGGATGTTCGCTAATGATTGCAGTGTTCAGTTCCATTTGCAACTCCTCAGATAATGAAGCAGTCCATGCCCAGGTGCAGCACGACCTGGACGACATTCAGGCTTGGGCTGATAAGTGCCAAATAACATTCGCGCCACACAAGTGCCAGGCAATGACTATCTCCAACAAGCGAGAGTCTAACCACCACTCCCCGCCATCAACATTCTGGGTGTCACCATTGACCAGAAACTTAACTAGACCAGCCACATAAATACTGTGGTGACAAGAGCAGGTCAGAGGCTGGGTATTCTGCAGTGAGTGTCTCACCTCCTGACTCCCCAAATCCTTTCCACCATCTACAAGGGACAAGTCAGGAGTGTGATGGAATACTCTCCACTTGCCTGAATGTGTGCAATTCCAAAAACACTCAAGAAGCTCGACACTATCAGAACAAAGCAGCCCGCTTGATTTACACCCATCCACCATCTTAAACATTCACTCCCTCCACCACCAGCGCACTGATGCTGCAGTGTGTACCATCTACATGATGCACTGCAGCAACTTGCCAAAGCTTCTTCAACAGTATTTCCCAAACCCGCGACCACTACCACCTGGAAGGACAAGGGCAGCAGCCACATGGGAACACCACCATCTCCACATTCCCATCCAAGTCACACACCATCCTGACTTGGAAATATATCACCATTCATTCATCGTCGCTGGGTCAAAATCATGGAACTCCCTCCCTAACAGCACTGTGGGAGCACCTTCACCACACGGACTGCAGCGGTTTAAGAAGGCGGCTCACCACTGCCTTCTCAAGGGGCAATTAGGGATGGGCAATAAATGCCGGCCTTGCCAGCGACACTCACATCCCAGGAATAATTTTAAAAAAAATCTGCAGCCCTGTATCCCTCTGAGATCTTTGCACTCCTCCAATTCTGACCTCTTGCCCATTCTTGATTTTCATCGCTCCACAATTGGTGGCTGTGCCTTCAGCTGCCTGGGCCCTAAGCCTTGGAATTCCGTCTCTAAATTTTGCCACCTCTCCAGCTCTTTCTTCCTTTAAGGTGCTCCTTAAAAACTACCTCACTGTCCGAATATCTCCTTATGTGGTTCAACGTCAAATTTTGTTTGAAAGCACTCAAGTGAAGCTCCTTCGGGTATTTTACTACATTAAAGGTTCTATATAAATGCAAGTTGTTGTTGTTGTGGTGAGGTAGAGCTGGATATCGACAATGGAACATGGGGAATCTTACTTTGTGTTTTCAAATGATGTTGCCGAGGGGCAGCGTGCCGATGAGAAATAGGAGGGGACCAATGCGAGATCCTTGCGGGACTCCAGAGGTAACCCTGTGGGAGTGGGAAGAGGAACCATTGCAGGTGGTTCTCTGGCTATGACTGGATCGATAGGAATAGAATCAGGCTCAAAAGAGGAGAAGGCACCAGAGGAATTGGGGTGTCGGACCAAGGTGAGATTTGATGATAAGGCCCATCGCAGCAGTTTGTGTGGTGTGAGGTATAGCCTGGTGGGTAGGCTTCAGTACGGGGGAAGGTGCCGTCACATGTAGCCAGCTTTCAGTCCAGCAATCATCCACAATAAGATCGTGGATGGCAAGGGCCTTGTTCACAAGTGAATGGATATTTTGGAGGGAGATGCGGAGTGAGTCGATCATAAAATTATAGAAGTTTAAGGCACAGAAGGTGGCCATTTGGCCCATCTTATCCATGCTGGCCAAAAAAGAGCTATCCAGCCAAATCCCACGTTCCAGTTCTTGGTCCGTAGCCTTGCAGGTTGCAGCACTTCAATACATATCCAAATATTTTTTTATGTGATTGCGGTTTCTGCCTCTAGCACCCTTTCAGGCAGTGAGTTCCAGACCCCTACCACCCTCTGCTGAAAATAATTCTCCTCAACTCCTCTTTAATCCTTCTGCCAATTACTTTAAATGTATGTCCGCTGGTTATTGATCTCTCCACTAAGGGAAATAGGTGCTTCCTATCCACTTTATCTAGGCCCCTCATAATTTTATACACCTCAATCAAGTCTTCTGTCAGCCTCCTCTGTTCCAAAGTGAACAATCCCAGCCTATCCAATCTTTCCTCATGGCTAAAATTCTCCAGTCCAGACAACATCCTCGTAAATCTCCTCTCTACCCTGTCTAGTGCAATCACATCTTTCGTGTAATGTGGTGACCAGAACTGTACACAGTACACAGAAGAAACTCAACCTTTCTTAATAAGTCAAACCCCTTATTTCAGGTATCAACTGAGTAAACCTTCTCTGAACTGCCTCCAATGCATGTATATTCCTCCTTAAATAAGGAGACCAAAACTGTGCGCAGTACTCCAGGTGTGTAGCAAGACTTCCCTACTTTTATACTCTGGCCCCCTTGCAATAAAGGCCAACATTCCATTTGCCTTTCTAATTAATTGCTGTACCTACTTGCTAACTTTTTGTGTTTCGTGTACAAGGACCCCCCGCAACACCCCCGATCACTCTGTACCTCAGCATTTTAGTCTCTCTCCATTTAAATAATAAATTGATTTTGTATTCTTCCTACCATAATAAATAACCGCACATTTTCCCGCATTATACTCCATCTGCCAATTTTTTGCCCAGTACTCACTTAACCTGTCTATATCCCTTTGCAGATTCTTTACAGCCAATGTTTTTGAAGAGTAGTCACTGGTATAATGTAGGAATTGCAGCAGCCAAGTTGTACACAGCATGGATCCACAAACAGCAATAAGATCATGATCAGATCATCTGTTTTAGCAATGTTGGTTGAGGGATAATTATTGGCCAGGACACGAGGGGGAAATTCCCTGATCTGCTTTGAAATAGTGCCGTTGAATCTTCTCAGATAGACCTCAGTTTAATATCTGCAGTACCTGTACCTCCAACAGTGAACACTCCTTCAGCGTTACACTGAAGTATCACCCTGGATTATATGCTTAAATCTCTGGAGTGGGACTTGAACCACAACCTTCTGACTCAGAGGTGAGAGTGCTACCCACCGATTCACGGCTACAAAAACTGGAAGGGTAGAGCGCACACTGCAGTGAATGTCACATCAAATAGATCAGGAACTCCCAAGGCAGGCAACTGTGCAGTTTTCATATTGTTGACTAGAAATGGCAGTTCCTTAAACTCTTTAAAATGTTAACAAAGTTAACTTCAAGAAAGCACTGGTGACATTGAGCTAAATATTATCTACGACCAATTTTAGTTGTTTAGTTGTCTTTATGTGCCTTCAGTGCTTCCCAAGGATTCTTGTATTGAAAATCTGCTTTCGGAGCTGGCATAGACTTAGCGTTAATCAAGGGGAAACCGATGTTGAACATCTTAAACTAGCAATTATCATGAAGCAGGTGTGTGTGTGTGTTTTGGTGAGACATCTGCTTTAACTGGATGATTTTTCAAGTAAACAAGAAGATCCTACTCATAAATCAAAAATTGTGTGGTCACATCAAAAAGAGATGGAAAATCTGGTCTCAAATCACTGCACAGGTCTGCAGGATGGGGCCAAATTGCTCTTGCTCACCCTCCCCCTGTTTTTCTTATTATCAGCAGTAAGTCATTGAAAATCTTTCAAACAGCCACCTCCCAAAACAAGCAGAAAGTGGTTTAATCTGATTCTCGGGCATAAAAATTATTTTATTACAAATATTGTTTACAAACTGATTATTTATATCAAAACCTTTCAACAAGCTCCAGCATACCCTTATTTAAAATCCACACCATTTAACTCCATATGCCCCCTCTATTGTATGTATCTCCGTTCTAAGAACTGTTACCTTGTTATGGAAAACATGCAGTGCTAGGAAAAAGACTACCTCATGTTACATTATTATGAATATATGTTGCCTAAATTATAATGAGAAACCCTTAGGCAAGAATAGTTTCCATTTACTCAAACAATTCTATTTAACTTATAAATTATGAACAGTTGGTAGTCTTGCTAAATTTAAAAATAGAAAGAACTTTATAGAACAATAACTTTTATTTATATAGCGCCTTTAACGTAGTAAAACATCCCAAGCGCGTCACAGCAGTGTTATAAGACAACACAGGTAAATTTGACACCGAGCCACGTAAGAAGACATTATGGCAGATGAACAAAAGCTTGGTTAAACAGGTAGGTTTTAAGGAGCATCTTAAAAGAGGAAAGAGAGGTAGAGAGGCGGAGAAGTTTAGGGAGGGAGTTCCAGAGTTTACGGCCCAGGCAACAGAAGGCACGGCCATCGATGGTTGAGCGATTATAATCAGGGATGCCCAAGAGGGCAAAATTTGAGGAGCACAGATATTTCAGGGGGCTGTGAGACTGAAATAGGTTACAGAGATAGGGAGGGGTGAGGCCATGGAGGAATTTGTCAACAAGGATGAGAATTTTGAAATCAAGCTGTTGTTTAACTGGGAGCCAATGCAGATCTGCGAGCACAGGGGTGATGGGTGATCGTGACTTGGTGCAAGTTAGGACATGGGCTGCCGAATTTTGGATGACCTCAAGTTTACGTAGTGTAGAATGTGGGAGGCCAGCCAGGAGTGCTTTGGAGTAGTCAAGTCTGGAGTTAACAAAGGAATGGAGGAGGGTTTCAGCAGCAGAAGAGCTGAGGCAGCGGCAGAGGCGGGCAATGTTACGGAGGTGGAAATAGGCGGTTTTAGTTATGCCGCGGATATGTGGCCGGAAGCACATTTCAGGGTCAAATATGACGCCTAGGTTGCGAACAATCTGGTTTAGCCTCAGATAGATGCTCGGGAGAGAGGTGGAGTTAGTGGTTAGGAGATGCAGTTTGTGGCGGGGACCAAAGACAATGGCTTCGGTCTTCCCAATATTTAATTGGAGAAAATTTCTGCTCATTCAGTACTGGTTATTGGACAATCAGTCTGATAATATAGAGACCATGGAGGGGTCGAGAGAAGTGGTGGAGAGTTAGAGCTGTGTGTCGTCAGTGTACATGTGGAAACTGACCCCGTGTTTTCGGATGATATCACCAAGGGGCAGCATATAGATGAGAAATAGGAAGGGGCCAAGGATAGATCCTTGGGGGACACCAGAGGTAATGCTGCGGGAGTGCGAAGAGAAACCATTGCAGGAGATTTTCTGGCTACGATTGGATAGATAAAAATGGAACCAGGTGAGTGCAGTCCCACCCAGCTGGACGATGGTGGAGAGGCGTTGGAGGAGGATGGAGTGGTCAGCTGTGTCAAAGGCTACAGACAGGTCCAGGAGGATGAGGAGGGATAGTTTACCTTTGTCACAATCACAAAGGATGTCATTTGTGACTTTTTTGAGAGCCGTTTCGGTAC
This sequence comes from Pristiophorus japonicus, assembly GCF_044704955.1. Classification (NCBI taxonomy): domain Eukaryota; kingdom Metazoa; phylum Chordata; class Chondrichthyes; family Pristiophoridae; genus Pristiophorus; species Pristiophorus japonicus. The sequence continues at coordinate 117,564,298 of NC_091982.1, read as the reverse complement.
TGTGGCAGGCGCGAAAACCAGATTGAAGTGATTCAAACATTGAGTTCGGGAACATATAGTGTCTTTCACAACCTCAGGTCACCGCAAAGTGATTTACAGCCAATGAAGTTCTTTTTCAAGTGAAGTCTCTGTGGTATGTTAGCTTTTGTTACAAAGGGGTTAGATGATAAGAGTAAAGAAATCTGACTACAATTATACAGGGCATTGGTGAGGCCACTCCCGGAATACTGTGTACGGTTGTGGTCTCCTTACCTAAACAAAGACATATTTGCCTGAGATGGGGTGCAACAAAGGTTCGCTAGACTGATTCCTGGGATGAGGGGATTTCCCTATAAGGAGAAATTGAGTGGACTAGGCCTTTCCCTGGAGTTTAGAAGAATGAGAGGTGATCTAATTGAAACATATAAATTTTTAAGGGGCTTGACAGGGTTAATGCTGAGAAAATGTTTCCCCTGGCTGGGGAATCTAGAACACAAAGTCACAGTTTCAGAATAAGGGATCGGCCATTTAAGACTGAGAAAAGGAGAAACTTCTTCACTCAAAGGATTGTGATTCTATAGATTTCTCTACCCCAGAGAGCTGTGGATGCTCAGTCATTAAGTATATTCAAGACAGAGGTCAATAAATTATGGAGAACGAAGGGAATTAAGGGATATGGGGATAGTGCGACAAGGTGGAGTTGAGGTGGAAGATCAGCCATGATCTTGTTAAATGGTGGAGTAGGTTCGAAGGGCCAATTGGCCTACTCCAGCTCCTATTTCTTTCTTATGTTCTTATGTCGGAGATTCAGCAATCAATTTGTGCACAGCAAGATCCCACAAACAGCAGTAAAGTAAATGACTATATCATATATTTTTTGGTGCTTTTCAGGCGATCAATGTTGGCCAGGACTTTGGGAAAACTCCCCAGATCTTTGAATATAAAAGCAGGGAAGTACTGCTGCAACTGTGCAGTGTATTGTTGAGACCACATCAAGAGTACTGCGTACAGTTATGGTGTCCTTAGTTAAGGAGGGATATACTTGCATTGGAGGCAGTTCAGAGAAGGTTCATTAGGTTGATTCCTGAGATGAAGGGGTCGACTTATAAAGCAAAGTTGAGTAGGTTGGGCCTATACTCATTGGAGTTTAGAAGAATGTTCTTATAAAAACATGTAAGTTACTGAGGGGCTCGACAAGGTAGATGCAGAGACGCTGTTTCCGCTCATGGGGAAATCTAGAAATAGGGGGCATAGTTTAAGAATAAGGGGCCACCCATTTAGAACTAGATGAGGAGGAATTTCTTCTCTTAGAGGGTTGTAAATCAGTGGAATTCTCAGCCCCAGAGAATTGTGAAGGCTGGGTCATTGAATATATTTCAGGTGGAGAGAGACGGATTTTTGAATGATAAGGGAGGCAAGGGTTATGGGGAGCGTGCAGGGAAGTGGAGCTGAGTCCATGATCAAATCAGCCATGATCTTATAGAATGGTGGTGGAGGCTCGAGGGGTCGAATGGGCTACTCCTCCTCCTATTTCCTATCTTCCTATGTTCCACTGATATCTTCCTGCAGTCTACAGCTTTCTTCCTCATTATCAACCACCAGGCCAATTTTTTTATCATCTGCAAACTTCTTAATCATGCCTCTATATTGTAGTCTAAATCATTGATATATACCACATGACGCATGGGGCCTAGTACTGAGGCCTGTGGAACCCCACTGGAAACAGCCTTCCAGTCACAAATACACCTGTCGACCATTACCCTTTGCTTTCTGACACTGAGGCAATTTTGAATCCAAATTGGCACTTTCCCTTGGATCCCATGGGCTTTTACTTTTCAGACTGATCTGCCATGTGGGACCTTATCAAAAGCCTCGCTAATATCCATGTAGACTGCATCATTGTACTTAAGGACATAGGAACATAAGAAATAGGAGCAGGAGTCGCCCATTTTGTCCCTTGAGCCTGCTCCGCCATTCAGTAAGATCAGGGCTGATCTGATCATGGACTCAGCTCCACTTCCCTGCCGGCTCCCCAGAACCCTTTACTCCCTTAGCACTCTAAAATCTGTCTATCTCCACCTTAAATATATTCAATGACCCAGCCTCCACAGTTCTCCAGGGCAGAGAATTCCACAGATTTACAACCCTCTGAGAGAAAAAATGTTTCCTCATATCAGTTTTAAATGAGCGATCCCTTATTCTAAGACTATGTCCCCTCGTTTTAGTTTCACCTTTGAGTGGAAATATTCTCTGCATCCTCCTTGTCAAGTCCCCTCATTATCTTAAAAGTTTCAATAAGATCACCTCTCATTCTTCTCAACTCCAATGTGTATCAGCCCAACCGACTCAACCTATCCTCAAAAGACAACCCCCTCATCTCCGGACTCAACCGAATGAACCTTCTCTGAACAGCCTCCAATGCAAGTATATCCTTCCTTAATGATTGTAGATGTGCTGGTAAAGTCCACAGAGTCATCGGTGGGAGGCCTCAGTAAAGAGCAATGTGTCATCGCCTGTGAGCCAAGTTTATGTCAAGGCCGTGATGTCACAATAAACACTGGTCCACTCGTAATTTCATGTTGTAATTTGGAGTTTAGCTTTAATACTCGGCAGTATGCAGGCGAATGTAACCTATTTCACAACAGGGGTTCGAGTGAAAAGTGGTGTTTTAATAATGTGTTTGTTCAGAGGTCTGTTAATAATGCCAATGATCATGCAGCCTAATAATCCCACGGGAGGTGTCTCTCCAGTATAAATAGAAACTGCTTTTGGATCCAGAGCCTGCCCGCACCAGGCAAGGGATTGTATGGAGCCTCAAGCAACGTCATCACTTCAGAGAGAAAATGGTGTTTAATTCATTTTATGATACAGAACGAATTTTCTTCTCTATTCTTGCCGCCATCGGTGTTCCTGGTGAGTGAATGTAACCAGTGACTGCCGTGTGATTCTACGCACTGCCATTGTGTGTCTAACCCACTGTTACCTGTCTGATACCTGTTAGTGCTACGCTTGTTGTGTTGCTGATCTGTGCTGCACAGACTCTTGGTCAATGAGAGCCCAGTCAGTGATGTGTCCAAACATTCTGCTGCTTGATTCATGTGTTATCACCATTCAAATTGTAACCTGTTCTGAATCTCCCCAACAGGGAACGTTCACAGATAGTTCCTTTTATTGGCCGCCTTCCCGTTCCGTATCCAGTCCAGGACCGGCTTTGGTTCAGAGGATCAAGAGATGTTAATAGGATTATGTGATTTTTATTTTAAAAACCAATCTGATGAACTCAGTGATATATGACTGAAACACAGCATTATTTTGTCTCGGTGACAGACACCAAACATAAAACTGTCTGGTGATGGCCATTAAGTCAGTGGGAAGACATTTGTTGATGTTATGACAATATGAGAAACATAATTTTGCCCAGTTCTGACAAAAGGCCATGGACCTGAAACATTAACTGTTTCTCTCCACACATGCTGCCTGGCCTGCTGAGTATTTCCAGCATTTACAGTTTTTATTTCTGATTATCTCACCTTTGCTTCCCTAGTCCCTGCCGATTGTGTAATTAATATTAATCGGGATTGTTAAAACGGGCAGAGTGGAACGGACGCGTCCTGACACACTTCTCCGCCAATGTGCTGGGAAATGTTTGATAAGGGACACCAATTGTTGCACTGATTCTGTGTGGCGAGGACAGGGTATTTCTGGAGCTTATCCTTGGCGGATCCCACGAGCAGAATAACATGTAGTCAGATGCTCCGTGTAAATGCATTTATTGTCAATAATTTGTTTGACCGAATATGTATAATGTTCGTATTTACTGCAGCTCCAAGAATCTCTCTCCTCGTGTGACTAACCGCCTGGTTTTAAAGGAAAAGCTGTATTTATGTAGTGTTGTTCACTGCCAATGAAGTACTTTTGAAATGTAGTCACTCTTCATCTAATCTCCCGCAGTTTGGAAGCGTGAATAATGAAAGCTGGCATGTGCTGTACAGTAAATAACAATGAGCTGTTGTGACCTGATATTACAATGTAAGGTGAGCACAGTTTACAGTAACAATGCTGTGGCGGTGCTCTTTACATCTTCTCTGCAATTGGACCTCAATGAATTGTTAGTCCTGCAATCAAACATTAAAGTTAATGCATGTTGCTTGTAAAGTGCATCACAACGTGCTGAGTGTGAAATAACCTGCAGCTGCAGTGGAACTCTATAAATAACCTCAAGTTTCTCAGCAATAACGTAATAAGCTTCAGAATATGCAAGGGAATGGTATGTAGCCACTGAATGTTTTGTTTCCAGATCTTTAAGTTCCCATGTAACAGGATTCTTAGGCACTGGTTATTTTTCAATGGTCAGTCTTCAAGTAAAGCCCAACACCTCCTGACCCTTGACATGCTCCTCTTCCAATGAGCTCTTCCACTCACCTTCCCACCTTCAGTTCTCTGGTGATCAGGCTGAGAGTTTTACAGGTTCCTTTGCTAATCAGCTTTACTATCAAGGCACACAGTGAATGACTTGATTCCCAATTCAACAATCTTATTGATGTGAGGAATCCAAAACATTCACGCACAAAAAAGCTCAATCTTACAAGGTGGTTGGGCCCAGGGTGGATGCCGTGCGGTGACCAACACCCGACACGGCCCTCTCATCCTCTGACACTCCAGCTACTGCATCCCAGCTTCATTCTGCCATTGCTTTTCCGGGGCAGCTCCTGAGACCCTGCTTGTTCTCTGTCTCCTTCTCTTCCTGTCAAACTCCCTGCCTGGCCCTATTTCACTGAGCTGCTCCAGCCCTGTGTACCACTTCAAACCATCTTCGCCATCCCTTGGAGTGCTCCCGAAAATTGGCAACTATTGGCTCTGGTGCCCAGATCCAACCAACCTGTCCAATCCACTTGCAGATGTACGGTGGCCACTCCCTTGTTCACACTTTAATCCATGGGCATTGGTTTCGTAACTGCCCAGTTCCTGTTGTATCTTTACCCAGTATTTGCACTGTAATCCTTGTCTGTTCCCTTTCTGTGTTGCTCAATTTCCCTCTATTCCCTGTGCACCCGCTCTGTGAATCAGGGAGCACTGAAGCGATGGATACTGGTCGCTGTACGTATTATCAATGCCTGTACTCTCGCAGCAAGCGCTGCCCAAGCCTCGCTTCTGCTGACAGTCTGCTAATCAATCTCTGTCTTCTTGTCTCACAGCTAACTTGGTGTCGATTGTAATCCTGTCCCGAGGCAAGTGCGGTCTCTCCAAAGTCATCACTCGCTATCTGTTGGCCATGGCGGTGTCCGATCTCGTGGTCATCATCATTGAGGTGATACTGAGGCGGATTGTCCCACTATATTTCAAAAATAACTGTTATATAATGATGTGTGTATCGTCCTAGTACCTTAAATGTAATGTAAGCACTATGCCACACCACAGAGGGCGCTGTGGTGGGAAACCCTGGTAGTACCTGCAACAAGGACTATATAAGGCTGACCACCACACCTGGGAGGCACTCTGGAGCTGAACAATAAAGGACGAAGGTCACAGCAGTTAGATTTACACCAGACCGTGTGGAGTCAGTGATTTGTGTGCTACATACACCACATTGGCAACGAGGAAGCGGACGAACTCCACGCAACCATGGGTACTCTGGGCTCGCTAAAGGATTTTACCGTGGGCAATGATTGGGGGGCCTTTACGGAAAGGCTCGAGTAATACTTCATAGCAAACGACCTGACGGAGGACACATACGCAATGAGAGAGAAGCGTAAGGCTATATTGCTCTCCAGTTGTGGAGATGAGATTTACTGTCTCGTCAGGGATTTGCTGGCACCTGGGAGCGCCAGGGACAAGTCAAACGAGGAGCTGACTGAACTCATTCGTGACCAGTTGAAACCGAAGGAGAGCATCCTCACGGCCAGATACAAATTTTACCATCACTGCAGACCTGAGGGCCAGAATGTCACCAAATATGCTGCGGACCTCAGGAGACTCGCGGCGCCGTGTGATTTTGGGGCACACCTTGACGAGGCTTTGCGGGACGTTTTCTTTATGGGGATTGGCCACGAGGGCCTCCTTCACATGCTGCTGGCCACGGCATCCACAGTCACTCTGACAAAGGCCATCGCCATCAGCCGGGCATATATGACCTCGACTTGCAGCACCAAGCAAATGATCCACACAGTCTCGAACCCGGCAGGCACTGTCCACAGGATAGCGCCCACCACGGACAAAACTGCAGAACGTGGCTCTGCCCGGGGCAGAGAGCACGGACCTCGGGATCCTGGAGCTCAGAGTCCGCTGAGGCAGGCTATTCCAGCAGCACCATGCTGGCGTTGTGGAGGAAGCCATGGGGCTCACCGGTGCAGGTTTGCGGAGTACACGTGTATTACCTGCCACGTTAAAGGCCACCTTCAGTGTATGTGTAAAAGAAATCGGACTCACCGTGTGGCTGAGGAGATGGGGGATGATCCACTATTCAGCGAGGAGCAGGTAGAAAAAGATGAGGTGCTTGGACTGTATACGTGCACCGACGATTCGCCCCCAGTGATAAGGGAAGTAAAAATCAACGGAGTCCCTGTGAGTATGGAAGTGGACACGGGCTCGGGTCTGTCGTTGATGAGTCGGAGAACATTTGATAAACTGTGGATTAACCCAGCTGCACGACCCAAGCTGGTCCCGGTCACGGCGAAGCTGCGTACCTACACCAGGGAACTAACACCTGTTCTTGGCAGAGCGATGGTGCAGGTATCCCATGGGGACGAGACGCATGCTTTACCTTTGTGGGTCGTTGCAGGCGATGGGCCGACACTCCTCGGCCGGAGGTGGATGGGGACAGTCCGTGGGAGCTGGGAAGACTTCATCACCCCACAGGCTGCTGCTGCCCGGGGTGCTGCCGTGCCCCGGGTCCCCAGAGAGCAGCGCCGACCGAGCTGGAGCTGCAGCCTCAATCCACCCACAGGCAAGTCCCAGCCCCGGACCTCACACAGAGATCCTGCAGCCTCAGCCCCCACAGGCAAGCAGCCCTGCACAGAGGGGCCTAATGCGGGGGGGGTGAGCCGGCGGGGCGCTGCGGGCGGGGTGCCGAGTGATTCAGGATGGCCGGTGGTTCGGAAGAGCCCCGCAGAGGAAGGTGCCGTTGGGTGGGCCCCGCAGAGGAAGGTGCCGTCGGGTGGGCCCCGCAGAGGAAGGTGCCGTTGGGCAGGCCCCGCCGAGGAGCTGGTAGCGTCGGGCGGCGGCAGCAGCTGGAGGTCGGCGGCCATGGTGGCCGCGGGGGACACGGCAAGTGCGGCTGCTGGAGAAGCCACAACGGCCGCAGGTGAGGCAGCAAGTCAGGTGGCAGCGGAGGGGAGCGGAGGCTGCGATGGCGGAGGGCATCCGGAGCGGCGGAGAAGAAGATGGCGGCGGCATCGTGTCGGAGCTGCAGAGCATCAAAGATGGCGGTGCTCAAGGAGAAGCCTCGTGGAATCCTCCTGCATCAAAGATGGCGCCTTAAAAAGGAAATGCACCCGGGAGTCTTAAAAGGGCCTTACAAAGGGGTGGTCCCCACAAAGGACTTCTGTTAGGCAGAGCGAGTCTAAAATGAGCAATGTTAACGTGAGATAGTAAATTTATAATAAGCATTACTTTTTTAATGCTGAATGGCCACTGTATTTGTGTAAAATAATGGATGAAGTACAATTAATGATGACGGCTAACAAGGAAATCAAGGATTCGCTACAAGTCAATAGCCAGTTAATGTACTAGATAATATGTACCATACTAACGCACTGTCTATTCCCACCTGCCTTCCGTTGGACAAGTGTGATGTTATGTAATGATGTGTGTATCGTTGTCCTGCGTCCAGGTGGCGGGGGGGGAAGGTGATGTTATGAAATGATGTGTGTATCGTCCCAGTACCTTAAATGTAATGTAAGTACTATGCCACACCACAGAGGGCACTGTGGTGGGAAACCCTGGTAGTACCTGCAACAAGGACTATATAAGGCTGACCACGACACCTGGGAGGCACTCTGGAGCTGAACAATAAAGGACGGAGGTCACAGCAGTTAGATTAACACCAGACCGTGTGGAGTCAGTGATTTGTGTGCTACATACACCACAATAACTTTCTGCTGTTTTCTCCCTCGTGTAATCTGCAAACAGTCCTGCGTTATGCGTCCAAGTGCAGTTCAGTCTGGTTCACTATCTGTTTCACCTTCGATCGTTTCCTGGCAATTTGTCACCAGAAACTCAGTCTCAAATATTGCACTGAGCAAATGGCCACTGTGGTTATTGCAAATGTCAGCGGCTTGAGCTGTTTCATCAGTCTTCCCTGGTACTTCATCTATGAGCTCCACATAGGGACATTCTGCATCTACTCTCAAGGCTACATCTCATCACCTCTATGGGCATCTTTTGAGATTTTTCACTATATTTTCACCCCACTGCTTCCCATCTTTCTGAATTTTCTACTCAACGCCCTGACCATAAGATATATCCTTGTGGCCAGCAGAGTCCGCAGGAGACTCAGGGCCCACCGCAGCGGGGAGACTGACCGTGACCCAGAGATGGATAACCGAAGAAAATCCATCACATTACTCTTCGCCATATCGGTCAGTTTTATACTTTTGTGGCTGACGTATTTCGTGAATTATACACTCCTGCGGATTGCATTCATGACACGTTTCAGGATCTTTATTTACTCACCCGTTGCTCAGGAAGTTGCGATTATGCTTCAGCTCCTGAGTTGCAGCACCAACACATGTATTTATGCAGTGACCCAGAGGAAGTTCAGAGAGGAGTTGAAGAATGGGGTGAAATATCCAGTCAAATTCATTTTTAAATTGGTCAAATAATAAAAATGACTCAAAAATCACCGGCATTAGAATTCAATTCTGTCCAACACTCCACTCTATTCACTCTATATTTTAACATAATATTTACAGCACAGAAACAGGCCACTCGGGCCAACTGGTCTATACCGGTGTTTATGCTCCACACCAGCCTCCTACCACCTTACTCCATCTCACCCCATCAACCCAATCAATTTTATTTATTGCCAGCGCAATGCTACATAACAATTTCACATTGGTTATAGCCATTCGCTGCTATTACACAAGGTGTGGAATTTGTTGTAATTATTGACAGTTTTGCCAAGAACAAGATTCGAAGAGCTTTCGTTGTATTTTGCCAAAATGGTAGAGCAGTGTCTTCCCTTTTCCCAGAACTTCAATCCACCGTCACAAATCGACCTCACAGTTTGTCCTGAACCATCTCCATGAAGGAAACTCTTCTGTTACATGCCCAGAGGTTCCAAACCATGAAGGAGAGCTCTTTGGATGGGCATCCTATGTTTGCAGCATTTGGGACTTTAGTTGGTCAAACTCCAGTGGTGCCTTTGGAGACACTTAGAAACATAGAAACATAGGAAATAGGTGCAGGAGTAGGCCATTTGGCCCTTCAGGCCTGCACCGCCATTCAATGAGTTCATGGCTGAACATGCAACCTCAGTACCCCATTCCTGCTTTCTCGCCATACCCCTTGATCCGCCTAGTAGTAAGGAGTATATCTAACTCCTTTTTGAATATATTTAGTGAATTGGTCTCAACAACTTTCTGTGGCAGAGAATTCCACAGGTTCATCACTCTCTGGGTGAAGAAATTTCTCCTCATCTCAGTACTAAATGGCTTACCCATTATCCTTAGACTGTGACCCCTGGTTCTGGACTTCCCCAACATTGGGAACATTCTTCCTGCATCTAACCTGTCTAAACCCGTCAGAATTTTAAACGTTTCTATGAGATCCCCTCTCATTCTTCTGGACTCCAGTGAATACAAGCCCAGTTGATCCAGTCTTTCTTGATATGTCAGTCCTGCCATCCCGGGAATCAGTCTGGTGAACCTTCGCTGCACTCCCTCAATAGCAAGAATGTCCTTCCTCAAGTTTGGAGACCAAAACTGTACACAATACTCCAGGTGTGGCCTCACCAAGGCCCTGTACAACTGTAGCAATACCTCCCTGCCCCTGTACTCAAATCCCCTCGCTATGAAGGCCAACATGCCATTTGCTTTCTTAACCGCCTGCTGTACCTGCATGCCAACCTTCAATGACTGATATACCATGACACCCAGGTCTCTTGCACCTCCCCTTTTCCGAATCTGTCACCATTCAGATAATAGTCTGTCTCTCTGTTTTTACCACCAAAGTGGATAACCTCACATTTATCCACATTATACTTCATCTGCCATGCATTTGCCCACTCACCTAACCTATCCAAGTCACTCTGCAGCCTCATAGCATCCTCCTCGCAGCTCACACTGCCACCCAACTTAGTGTCATCCGCAAATTTAGAGATACTACAATTAATCCCCTCGTCCAAATCATTAATGTACAATGTAAACAGCTGGGGCCCCAGCACAGAACCTTGCGGTACCCCACTTGTCACTGCCTGCCATTCTGAAAAGTACCCATTTACTTCTACTCTTTGCTTCCTGTCTGACAACCAGTTCTCAATCCATGTCAGCACACTACCCCCAATCCCATGTGCTTTAACTTTGCACATTAATCTCTTGTGTGGCACCTTGTCGAAAGCTTTCTGAAAGTCCAAATATACCACATCAACTGCTTCTGTCTTGTCCACTCTACTGGAAACATCCTCAAAAAATTCCAGAAGATTTGTCAAGCATGATTTCCCTTTCACAAATCTATGCTGACTTGGACCTATCATGTCACCTCTTTCCAAATGTGCTGCTATGACATCCTTAATAATTGATTCCATCATTTTACCCACTACTGATGTCAGGCTGACCGGTCTATAATTCCCTGTTTTCTCTCTCCCTCCTTTTTTAAAAAGTGGGGTTACATTGGCTACCCTCCACTCCATAGGAACTGATCCAGAGTCTATGGAATGTTGGAAAATGACTGTCAATGCATCTGCTATTTCCAAGGCCACCTCCTTAAGTACTCTGGGATGCAGTCCATCAGGCCCTGGGGATTTATCGGCCTTCAATCCCATCAATTTCTCCAACACAATTTCCCGACTAGTAAGGATTTCCCTCAGTTCCTCCTCCTTACTAGACCCTCAGACCCCTTTTATATCCGAAAGGTTGTTTGTGTCCTCCTTAGTGAATACCGAACCAAAGTACTTGTTCAATTGGTCTGCCATTTCTTTGTTCTCCATTATGACTTCCCCTGATTCTGACTGCAGGGGACCTACGTTTGTCTTTACTAATCTTTTTCTCTTTACATATCTATAGAAACTTTTGCAGTCCGTCTTAATGTTCCCTGCAAGCTTCCTCTTGTACTCTGTTTTCCCTGCCCTCATCAAACCCTTTGTCCTCCTCTGCTGAGCTCTAAATTTCTCCCAGTCCCCAGGTTCACTGCTATTTCTAGCCAATTTATATGCCATTTCCTTGGCTTTAATACAACCAATACTATTGGTTGGATGTTCCTCCTAATGACTACCCATTTCGGAGTGGACTTTGATAAGATGTACCAAATGCGTTAACCAAATGGAAAAGAGCTTGTTAAGTGAGGAAACTGTGAACTAAAGTTATTGATCAGGATCAAGTTGAATTCTCCTTATATGGAGTTGTATTGTAACATTTGTATAATGATGTCATGCAGAATTGTGTGGATTCTCACTTCAAGGAAGTGAGAGAAATGTATTAAAAGTAGCAATTTTACTGATATCTTGGATTCAAAATACATCTGATCAACTTGTACTGTAACGTGTTCGAGTCCTCCATCTATCCAAGCCCTGGTGCAGTTATAAGTGCATGTTAAATAATGTTGAATGTACAGTGTGCTTCATAAACTATGGACACTGGCCTCAGTGTCTCAGAATCTTACGGATTTGACGAGTAGAGAGAACATCTAATCATAACTAAATCCTTCCTCTAACAGTTGTCACCTCAGAGTGCGGCATTACATCCTAGAATAGAGACTTAACGGTCGCAACTTGATTTTTCCACCAGGTTGGTGCAGTGCTTCCAGCCATCAAGCTACTTTCAGTACTGGAGTATGATTTCAACTATGTCCACGGCAGAGTTGAAATCTAACCTTGATAACAGTTTCGAGGAATTTATCCTTGTACAGAATTTATCCTGGTGTCATGTCACGGATGTTGCTGAGCAGCTGCAAGACATTCTGGGGGGAGAGGGTGAACAGCCAGAGGTCGTGGTCCACATCAGTACCAATGATATAGGTAGGGAAAGGGATGTGGTCCTGCAGGCACTGTTTAGGGAGCTAGGAGAGAGATTAAAAAGCAGGAACTCAAAGGTAGTAATCTCCGAATTACTCCCAGTGCCACGAGCTAGTGAGTACAGCAATAGGAGGATAGAACAGATGAATACGTGGCTGGAGAGATGGTGCAAGCGGGAGGGCTTTAGTTTCCTGAGGGATTGGGACTGCTTCTGGGGGAGGTGGGACCTGTACAAGCCGGACGATTTGCATCTCAACAGAGCCGGGACCAATATCCTCACGGTTGGTGGTGGGGTGCGGGGGAGGGGGGTGGGGGTGGTTGCTCGTGCTGTTGGGGAGGGTTGAAACTAGCTTGGAAGGGTGATGGGAACTGAAAATAGATTCAGTAGGGAGGGGAGTAAAGATGGAATTGGAAAGCAAAAATAAAGAAAGTGAGTTTGAAGGAGAGAGGAAACATGCAGGAAAAAAGTGTAAAAAATCAAATTTAAAGGCACCTTGTGCAAATGCACGTAGCATTTGTAACAAAATAGATGAGTTGATGGCACAATTTGAGACAAATGGGTCTGATCTGACAGCCATTACAGAGACGTGGTTGCATGTGACCAGGACTGGGAATGAAATAGTCAGAGATATTTGACAATCCGGAAGGACAGACAGAAAGGAAAATGAGGTGGGGAAGTTCTATTCATAAAGGATGGAATCACTGCAATAGTAAGAAATGATATTGGCTCAAATGATCAGGATTTTTAAACAGTTTGGGTGGAGATAAGGAACAATAAGAGAAAAAGTCACTGGTGGGCGTAGTTTATAGGCTCCCTAACAGTAGCAACTCTGTTGTTCATGGGTAATTTTAACCTCCATATTGATTGGACAAATCAAATTGGTCAGGGTAGCCTCGAGGAAGAGTTCATAGAGTGAATAAGGGATGAGTTCCTTGAGCAGTGTGTAATGGGACCAACCAGGGGGCAGGCTATCTTGGATCTGGTCCTATGTAATGAGACAGGATTAATAAACAATCTGCTAGTAAAGGATCCCCTTGGAATGAGTAAACATAGCATGATTGAATTTCAAATTCAGATGGAGGGTGAGAAAGTTGGATCTCTAACCAATGTACTAAGCTTAAATAAAGGAGACTATGAAGGTATGAGGGCAGAGTTGGCTAAAGTGGACTGGGAAAATAGATTAAAGGTAAGGCGGTTGATGAAGAGTGGTGTACGTTTAAGGAGATATTTCACAACTCTCAAGAAAAATATATTCCAGTGAGGAGGAAAGGGTGTTAGAGAAAAGATAGCCATCCACGGCTAACGAAAGAAAAAAAGAACGGTATCCAATTAAAAACAAGGGTAGACAAAGGGGCCAAAATTAATGTGAGGACAGAAGATTGGGACGCTTTTAAAAGCCAGCAAAGAATGACTAAAAAAATGATTAAGAAAGGGAAGATAGACTACGAAAGTAAATGAGCACGAAATATAAAAACAGATAGAAAGAGTTTCTATAGGTATATAAAAAGGAAAAGAGTGGCTAAAGTAGATGTTGGTCCCTTAGAGGATGATACCAGGGAATTAGTGATGGGGAACATGGAAATGGCAGAAACTCTGAGCAAATATTTTGTATCAGTCTTTACAGTAGAGGACACTAACAATATTCCAACAGTGGATAGTCATGGGGTTATAGCAGGGGGAGGAACTTAACACAATCACAATCACTAAGGAGGTGGTACTCAGTAAGATAATGGGACTAAAGGCAGATAAATCCCCTGGACCTGATGGCTTGCATCCTAGGGTCTTAAGAGAAGTAGTGGCAGGGATTGTGGATGCCTTGGTTGCAATTTACCAAAATTCCCTGGATTCTGGGGAGGTCCCAGCAGATTGGAAAACTGCAAATGTAATGCCCCTATTTAAAAAAGGAGGCAGACAAAAAGCAGGCAACTATAGACCAGTTAGTCTAACATCTGTGGTTGGGAAAATGTTGGAGTCCATTATTAAAGAAGCAGTAGCAGGACATTTGGAAAAGCAAAATTCGGTCAGGCAGTGTCAGTATGGATTTATGAAGGGAAAATCACGTTTGACAAATTGGCTGGAATTCTTTGAGGATGTAACGAATAGGCTGGATAAAGGGGAACCAGTGGCTGTGGTGTATTTGGACTTGCAGAAGGCATTTGACAAGGTGCCACATAAAAGGTTACTGCATAAGATAACAGTTCACGGGGTTTGGATAATATAATAGCATGGATAGAGGATTGACTAACTAACAGAAAACAGAGAGTCAGGAATAATGGTTCATTCTCTGCTTGGCAATCAGTAACTCGTGGGGTACCGCAGGGATCAGTGCTGGAAACCCAACTATTTAAAATCTATATTAACGACTTGAAAGAAGGGACCAAGTGTAATGTAGCCAAGTTTGCTGACGATACAAAGATGGGAGGAAAAGCAATGTGTGAAGAGGACAAAAAAATCTGCAACAGGACATAGACAGGCTAAGTGAGTGAGCAAAAATTTGGCAGATGGAGTATAATGTTGGAAAGTGTGAGGTCATGCACTTTGGCAGAAAAAATCAAAGAGCAATTTATTATTTAAATGGAGAAAGATTGCAAAGTGGTGCAGTACAGCGGGACCTGGGGGTACTTGTGCATGAAACACAGAAGGATAGTTTTGAGTATGTCGGCACCTTTGCTAATGACTCCACGAGGCAGGGTATGGTACTTAAACTGTGTAGACTGTAGTCCTTTATTTGCAGCTCCTCGAGTGAGGGCACCAAGCTGTGAGCTTCCTTTTATACTGGGTTATCTGCAGTGTGCAGGTAACGCTTAGGTCTCCAGCAGCAGCACCCTCTGGTGTACAGGTAAGGTGTGTACAGTGTAAATGTACATTCAGTGTTAAAGACATCATACAACAATGCAAGCATGCATAAATAACAACACCCCGCCACCACCCCCTAAGCATTTTTCCAGCCCTTATTATCATGACCTGGGGAGGTGATCAGCAGTGGGCTATGGGAGGTTGTGGTGAGGGTGATTTAGATGAGGGGATTAATGTAGTATCTCCAAATTTGCAGATGACACTAAGTTGGGTGGCAGGGTGAGCTGTGAGGAGGATGCTATGAGGCTGCAGAGTGACTTGGATAGGTTAGGTGCGTGGGCAAATGCATGGCAGATGAAGTATAATGTGGATAAATGTGAGACTATCCACTTTGGTGGTAAAAACAGAGAGACAGACTATTATCTGAATGGTGACAGATTCGGAAAAGGGGAGGTGCAACAAGACCTGGGTGTCATGGTACATCAGTCATTGAAGGTTGGCATGCAGATACAGCAGGCAGTTAAGAAAGCAAATGGCATGTTGGCCTTCATAGCGAGGGGATTTGAGTACAGGGGCAGGGAGGTGTTACTACAGTTGTACAGGACGTTGGTGAGGCCACACCTGGAGTATTGTGTACAGTTTTGGTCTCCTAACTTGAGGAAGGACATTCCTGTTATTGATGGAGTGCAGCGATGGATGCCATGATGGCGGGACTGACATATCAAGAAAGACTGGATCAACTGGGCTTGTATTCACTGGAGTTCAGAAGAATGAGAGGGGATCTCATAGAAACGTTTAAAATTCTGATGGGTTTCGACAGGTTAGATGCAGGAAGAATGTTTCCAATGTTGGGGAAGTCCAGAACCAGGGATCACAGTCTAAGGATAAGGGGTAAGCCATTTAGGACCGAGATGAGGAGAAACTTCTTCACCCAGAGAGTGGTGAACCTGTGGAATTCTCTACCCCAGGAAGTTGTTGAGGCCAATTCACTAAATATATTCAAAAAGGGGTTAAATGTAGTCCTGACTACTAAAGGGATCAAGGGGTATGGCGAGAAAGCAGGAATGGGGTACTGAAGTTGCATGTTCAGCCATGAACTCATTGAATGGCGGTGCAGGCTCGAAGGGCCGAATGGCCTACTCCTGCACCTATTTTCTATGTTTCTATGTTTCTATGTTTCTATGTGCCAGGTGTGATCCCTGTACTTGAGGCTGGCCTCATACATTTCCCCGCCCCCCCACCTCACACAGATCATGTGGGTGTCACTGTTGTGGGATCCCTTAGAGGGTTAGCCGTTGAAGCAACTGGGTCGGGTGCATACTCTGTGATGTGAGTAATTGTGTGGTGGTGGGCAGGTCCACAGGACTGGATGGGCTCCTTGTCCTCCAATTGGGATGAGAGTCTGTTCATCCCAGGATTTGCCAGGAAAGCTGGAGGGTCTTGGCCTCTGGCTCCTGGTGTTGGTCCTGGTGGCCAGGGGGTGTAGGTCTGGTCTGGGGCAAGTTGTCAGTGGTGGTGTCTGTGTTGCCCATTGACCACTGTCTCTGCAGTGGGTCTGCTCCCACTGGGTGTGTGTGAGCCCTTCCTGGGGCATCTCATTTGTTCCAAAGGTCCAGGCTACATGGTCTGGTAGCTAGCTGGACCTAGGGGGGTCTCCCACAGGGGGATTCCTCTAGCATGTGCATGGTCACTGTAAAACCCAGTGTCCTTTAGCAGTGTCCTACCTGTATACATGACACCTTGGCTCTGATCACACATAGTCTAGCCTACATTATTGACTGCCTTTACATTATAAATTAAAGCATTTGCATCACTTTTTGGTGTCATGGTCTCAGCAGACATGGTTACATTAGGCATTTCAAACTCTCTGTCATAATCATCAAACATAACATGTTTGTTCTTAACCTTACTTACACAAGCATTCATTTAATTTGTCACGTTAGTTTCACGAGCATCACAATTCATGTTTACATTATCATATTTGCACCCTTTTACTGGATTTTTAGCTTTAAAGTCCCTGTCAGCATTAAGCTGAAACTGTCCCTTTACATTTTTTAGGTTACCGGTCTCTTTTAAGGGAGCCTTCCAATCCGATTGACCGCTCGGTACCACGTGTCGCTTCTCCAACGCTGCCCTCATGGTCTGACCGCGGCCATTTTGATTGCAGGTTCTTCTCCTCGTGGTGCAGCCGCTGTCTTCTGACTCTCCTCCAGGTAGGTTATGGTGGTCTTTTCTTCCTCAGGTTCGGCCATGGACGTCGGGAATCCACTTCTTTCGACGATGTTCACCTCTTGGAGTCCTGCCCCGGCCCGGAAGGTGGAGTTTGGATTTTCGGTCCTGGAGATTTCACCGCGATGTTGTGGAGTCATCGCCGTACAGTCGAGCTGGACAGTGGGATCTCCAGATGCAGCGATGGATCCATGTTTAATGTCGATTGCTGGATGTTTGCTGTCAATTGCTGTAGCCCCGAGGCTGTCACCATTTCGACCGACTTGGACCGGGTTCATCCAATTCCTTCGCAGCAGTGTGGACCATCGCCGGCTACTATTCAAAAGGGAGATTGTTCAACATGCCGCCCTGGGAGACATGGATGTCCACGCTGCCAACGACCAGGATTTTACCTTTGGTGTAGGTGAGCAGCTTCGCTTGGACAGGATGCAGTTTTAGTCGATTGGCGGGATTTATCCAAATTTTTTCAAAGGTCGTTTGGCTCATTGTGGACTGGCTCGCCCCTGTGTCGATCTCCATAGAAACTGGGACCCCATTGATGTCTACTTCCATCATCCACAGAGAACTTTCGGTGGAGCTGGTATAAATTCCGTACTCTTCGACCAGGGGTTGAGCAGCTTCATGTTCATCTGTGTCAGAGCCTCGGTGATCAGCCAACTCTTCAGAGATGCCGTGAATAAAGCTTTTTCTGCACATTCTTTGAAGGTGCCCTTTCTCTTTGCAGCCTTTGCATGTATAGTCTTTGTAGCGGCATGGGTGGGCCCAGTGGTTTCCACCACAGCACCAGCACGGGGTTAGCCGGTTTGCCCCATGTGACAGACTCAGGGTTGTGGGACTCGGGCAGCATTTCTGCCTTTAGAAGTAGCCATGTGGTGCATTGCGTTCGCCGGTTTAGAGTCCTGGGTCAGTATCCGCCTGAAGTCGCCGGCCGAAACCATGTAGGCCTGGCTCATTTGAATTGCTTTCTGCACGGTGACTGTGATGTCTGCAGAGAGCAATTTGTGTAGGAGGCCTTCTTGGCCGATTCTGATGAAAATATGTCCCTTCGTGCTTCATTTAGGTGGCCGCCAAAGTCACACGGTTCAGCCAGTCTCCTTAAATGTGCAGCATACTTCGCAATTTCTTGGCCTTCGGGTTGCCGGTAAGTGTAGAATTGGTGCCTGGCTGTGAGGATGCTTTCTTTTGGTTTTAGTTGCTCCTGTTTTAGTGTTACAAATTCCTCATAGCTCTTGGTTGTTGTCTTCTCTGGGGCTAGCAAGTCCCCGACAAGACAATGGATAGTGGGCCCACAAGTGCTGAGCAGGATGACCCTGCGCTTTTTCGGTCGTGTAGCCGGTGTGTCCCCATCTAGGTCATTGACTATGAAGAAATGTTTCAATCTTTCTACAAAAGCATCCCAATCTTCCCCATTGGTGAATTGCTGAAAGTTGCTGAGGTTCGACATGCTGAGCGTGTATATCGTGACCTCGTCGCCAGTTATTGAATATGTAGGCACCCTTGGTAATGACTCCACGAGGCAGGGTATGGTACTTAAACTGTGTAGATTGTAGTTCTTTATTTGCAGCTCATCGAGTGAGGGCACCAAGCTGTGAGCTTCCTTTTATACTGGGTTACCTGCAGTGTGCAAGTAACCCTTAGGTCTCCAGCAGCAGCACCCTCTGGTGTACAGGTAAGGTGTGTACAGTGTAAATGTACATTCAGTGTTACAGACATCATACAACAATACAAGCATGCATACATAACAGATAGTATGCAGGTGCAGCAAGTGATCAGGAAGGCCAATGGAATTTTGGCCTTTATTGCAAAGGGGATGGAGTATAAAAGCAAGGAAGTCTTGCTCCAGTTATACAGGGTATTGGTGAGGCCACACCTGGAATACGGCATGCAGTTTTGGTTTCCATATTTACACAAGGATATATAGTTTCGGAGGCAGTTCAGAGAAGGTTCACTAGGTTGATTCCGGAGATGAGGGGGTTGACTTAAGATGAAAGGTTGAGAGCGATGGGCCTCTACTCATTGGAACTCAGAAGAATGAGAGGTGATCTTATTGAAACATAAAAGATTATGAGGGGGCTTGACAAGGTAGATGCAGAGAGGATGTTTCCACTGATGGGGGAGACCAGAAGTAGAGAGCATAATCTTAGAATAAGGGGCCGCCCATTTAAACTGAGATGAGGAGAAATTTCTTCTCTCAGTGGGTTGTAAATCTGTGGAATTCGCTGCCTCAGAGAGCTGTGGATGCTGGAACATTGAATAAATTTAAGACAGAAACAGACCGTTTCTTAAACGATAAGGTAATAAGGGGTTATGGGCAGCGGGCTGGAAAGTGAACCTGAGTCCATGTTCACGTTGAATGGCGGAGCAGGTTCGAGGGATCGTATGGCCTACTCCTGCTCCAATTTCTTATGTTCTCATGTACATCAAGGAAGAGAATTCATGTTGAACATGGGCGGACACAAAGACTGATGTGAATGGGTGATGACCCTCTTTTTGAAATTCGTTCATGGAATGTAGGCGTCGCTGGCAAGGCCAGCATTTATTGCCTATCCCTAATTGCCCTTGAGATGGTGGTGGTCAGCCGCCTTCTTGAACCGCTGCAGCCATGCTTTGTTGTAACGGTTTGGTACAACTGAGTGGCTTGTTTGTCCATTTCAGAGAGCAGTTCAGAGATCACCACATTGCAGTGTGTCTGGAGTCATATATCGGTCAGACCAGGTAAGGACAGCAGATTTCAGTCCCGAAGGGGCATTAGTGAAACCGACGGGCTTTTACGACAATCCGGTCGTTTCACGGTCACCATTACTGATACTATCTTTTTATTCCAGATTTATTCAACTAACTGAATTTAAATTAAATTAAATTAACAGCTGCCATGGTGGGATTGAACCCGTGATTCTGGATCAATTTATCCAGGTCTTTGGATTGCTAGTTCAGTAACATAACCACTACACTAACATTTGGATAAGGATTGTAACAGTAAAAGGGCCTGATGTTGCAAGAGTTATATATTACCTGACAAGTTTTAATCAGGCCGTTGGAAGAGAACCAAAAAAAGCAGTTTGACACCAAGGTTGCAGACCACCCTGGCAGTACATTGTCCCAAGCACTACCCTGCTCCCTTCTTCTATCCCAGAAATACGGGCATATCCTTCCTACATTGCCAGCACTGTCTGCCAGGCAGAAAATCGGAGCTGTAGTTCAGGTCCAAAGTTGTTAAATTCAATATTAAGGACCAAGGGCTGCAAAATGTGTGGTAGGAAGATGAGTTGCTTTTCCTCGAGGTTGGGCTGATCTTCATTGGAACAGTGTAGAAGGCAAAAGGCAGAGAGATGAGAGTGAGAGTGGAAGCAGGGAATTGAAGAGGCAAGGAACTGGGAGCTCAGGGTCATACTTCCAGTTGTTCGGCAAGATAATCACCTCATCTGTGTTGGGTCTCCCCAATGTAGAGGAGACCTGTAATCGATAAAGTCAACTCTGGAGTATTGTGTTTATATCCTTGTTGGCTGTACACCCTGAAAAACACTTTTGAAATACTGTGGCGCAAGATGGCTTCTCTGGATTAGGAAGAAACCTGTTGCTTGGCGAAACACGTGGGGGGCGGATCTCTCCCACAGAAACTGGTGAGAGAAACTAGGGCTGTTCAAATGAACACTTGCCTGTCAGCGGTCAGTGATACCAGAGCTGGGTGCTCTTAGGAAGGCCAAGGGACTCTTTTGTGTGTGGAGCCAGGCTGTCTAGGGAAGGGAGTAAGGTGCTAGGACAAGACTGACACCTGCATTGTCTCCACAACGGTCCAGCAATCAGTACTGATCGACCATTTAACACTCACTCGGGAAGCCTGCAGAGATCGATCGGCTGGCTTTGTTCAGACCCCAGCACATCTCAGATAGCGCGACATAAGACCTGAAGAAGCCAGAAAGGTTCCCTGGAGGCAACAGAACCATCCAAACCCAGCCAGGATTGTGGATTGCAGCAGTATAACTGTCAAGCGTTTTTGAAGCTCAATCTTCGCTTGATCACATCCTACGTGAAGGCACATTTGCCCAACCCTCGAGGATAAGGACCAAGAGCAAATACTCACTTCTCCAACCTGACGGACATCAACTTCAACCTGGATCTCGCATGTTTAAGCCAAGCACGGGGCCGTGGATTCGAACCACTGAGGAAGGACCAGCGCGCAAGGAAGGGCGCATTGGGTGAGAACTCAATAGTTGCACACTCACCAATCGATCCATGAATGTGCATGAGGGGATGTCTGTGTTCCCTAACCAAACCAGTGGGGTGTTTGGAGTTAGGTGTGTCCCGGGCGGGTTTAGCCCGTGGGAAGGGTTGGTTTGTTGTAAGGCTAATAAGGGAAGTGCACTGTTTTACTGGGTATTACTGCACTGTGTGGTTCCACTTCACAAGCATCTGGCGAGTGGAGTGGAGGTGTTGATCTGTTGTAATAAACCTTGTGTGATTTTGAACTCGAAACGTTGGTCCGTGTCTCACTATAAGACAATCCGTTGCAACTCTTTTCGCTCTTACATAAGGACAGGCTTAATGTACTTGCTATAAATCAGATTGGCTAACTGTGAGAGACCTATTGGCACCGGTCTCTGTGGAAAACCAACCCGTAGCACAGCAAGCAAGGCAGGGCCGATTTGGCACCGGTCACTGACTTATTTGGACCCTACGGCGATTCCGTGAACACCTCGGGAAATAACCGGAGACGGACCACTTACAGATCTGGTGACCACGAAGGGCCCGGAAAGGTTACGGATATCTCTGAGAATGACCAGTGTGGAAAGTAAAAGATGCGGTATTAAGGATAGGATAGCCTCATACGTTTTTACAAAGATTAATGTGGCCCAGCAATGACTGCTGGACATGGTTCATTCTGACAACCCTCAGGATAGGGCTGCAGAGTGGGCAGGGAATGTAAAGCACAAGCAGTCAAAGGAAAAGGCATTTTGGCTCTTGTGCCGACAAAGGCAAGTCCAACTGCTCCGGCATGAGGTCGAATGCCTCAAAGTGGGGCTGAGAGAATCAGAAGAGCAGTCTGACGCTCGAGAGATAGTAGGGAAAGGGTTCGTGGAGGACTTGCATGAAGAGAGGCAGGAGAGTCGAGCATTGGAAGAATCTTCCCGTACTGCTGGGGAGTACCTCCGATGCCAGGTCACGGAAGCCAAATGCAACGAGCAGGCATTAAGAGAAGAAAATGCCAGGTGAGCAGTGAAAGCTGAAGAGCTAGGAAGCCAGTTACGGGACATTAAGGCCGCATACAGGGTAGCTAGCAGGAGGAGCTACGAGGATTGTTACCACGGTCCCTGCGAGGGAAGAATTAAGAACTTGACCCAAGCTTTTTCAGGAGCCCGAGGCATGGTCTACCTTCTGGTGCCGGGCAAACCGCGGGTTGAATAGGAAGTCAGGAACCTCCTCCGGTACATGAGGAGGAAGCTCAGGTTAGGATAGTCCCAACGACGCCAGAGGTGCAACCGAGACCGAAGTGTCCTCAGCGGCAGCAGAGGTACAGCCCACCTGCACCAAACTGCGACCAGGGACCGATACAGAGTGATTATATGGTCCCATTCTCCTCCCCTCAGTTACAGGCCATGGTAGCTGGGCTACCAAAGTTAAAACAGGATGGGAATCCCTCGGTTTACTTCACGGAAGTCGAGCAAGTAGGGGGGAATTAATGGGTGTAACGATGATGAGACACACAGGCTGATACGATTGTCCTTGGATGGGAAATTGTATCAGAACTTGTCCGCAGACATGAAAGCAGGGCAAGGCACCACAGAGGGGTTAAAGGAGGAAATCCTGAGTGTGTTGGGGCATACCCAGGGTAGTCCGTTCTCACAGGTAGAGTGGACCTTACAGTTGGCCAGCGGGGCACCAGCCAGTGTACGCAAGGGCAATTGGAGGGGCACCAAACTGTGTGTCACCTATCGGGGCCCCCAGAAATCACTGGCTCAGGACCCTAATCGCGAACAGCTTGCCACGTGTTAAAGCCAAAGCTGAAGCATGGTTCAACACCGAGGACCCCGCAAACACCGAGGCAGGCGTTGATAGAGAATTCAAACAAGCAGTCTGTGAGACAACACACATCCCAGACAGAGCTGCTACGTGAATGGGAGCACGTTGCATTAAGTCATCAATCAACTTGACATTTCAGGACCTTTGGCAGCGAGCCAATGAGGGGTTAACAGTATATCAATTGAGCCAATAAGGTCAAAGAAGGCGAGTTCTTTTCTGTAAATTGAGCCAGGTATAAAAACAGCCATGTTTTGCCATGTGTCTCAGAAGGACAATGGTCTGGCTTAAAGCCAAGAGCCTGTTGCAGCTGCCAGAATTAAAGTTATGTTAAACCTACAAACGGAGTTTGCATTTCATTGAAAATTAAGAGATCTAACAGGTGTAATCCGTAAGTTAGGGTTGGCCTTTAAGACCAGTTGTGGGGAAGAGGCCAATAGTAAGGGCAGGATCCACGCGATCAAGGCCAGTCAAGGGGATAGGTGAGAATGGCATCAGGATGGGCCCCACACTGACGAGTCGAAGACTTGTTTTAGGTGTGGAGAAATGGGGCACTGGAGACGGGACTGCCCACTCCAGAAAATGGGACCCGGCCAAGGAGGGCCTCCCAGGAGGAAACACCAGCCCACCAAAGTGAAAAGGATGACCGAGGAACCTTTCGGGGTCCCAGTTGCAGCCCTCCGCATAGTGCTGGCGAAGGACAGAGGAAGGCTAGATGCTGTCATGAGCAGCATTGTGGAGACCGAGCCCATATGCCCTCCCTCATCCTGACTAGAACGTGCCCAACCTCAACCTCTATGAGGAGTGGGGCAGGCCCTGTGTGAAGATGGGGGTCAAGGCGGTACAGGGGAAGTATTTGGTGGACACTGGAGCTTCAAGCACGGTGGTCCACTGAAAGGACCCAACCAACTCGCCCTGGTCTAACAAGGTCCCATTTGTTTAATGGAATTCACAGGGAACGAGCAGGCGGGAGCAATGTCCTAACCCCTGAAGATACAGTTACCATGTGGGAGTGTGTGTTAATGAAATGGGAGCAACCCGGGTGGGGAGTCATCGGGTCCGATTTTATATTAGCATACAGGATCATTGTAGACATGAGGAATCACAGCCTATGGGGGGCAGTAGGATCAGACAAGATGGAAGAGGTGTTAGTTATTCCGGGGGACAAGGGGGGCAGGGATAGTGTCTGCACCATGAACCCCAAGGGGAGTTACAACCTGGAACAGTTGGTCAGTATCACCCCAGCCCAGTACCCGGCAGATGTGAGGCATAACCTCGCAGCATTCACCACCCACAAACATGATTGTGGACGGGTGACTGAAGTAGAGGTTTGAGTGGACGGGGACCCACTGTCACGGCCTCAGAAACAGTACAGTTTTCCCCGGGAAGCGGAGGTAGACTTGGAAACGGTGCTGGGATCCCTAGTACAACAAGGAGTGCTGAGAACGATTGCCATGCATGTGAACTCCCCACTCTGGCCAGTCAAGAAACCTGACCAGTCATGGAGGGTCACTGTAGACTATCGGGTCCTCAACAGCAACATCCCAGCTTGCGCGCCCACAGTTGCAGCTGTCGCCGACCTGATCGGAAATATCTCAGTGACCATGACCATGTTCACGGTCCTGGATATTTCCAATGCGTTCTGGTCAACCCCTTCACCGGGAAGACCAGTATAAGTTTGTCTTTACCTTTAAAGGGCAACAGTATACTTGGACGTGTCTTCCCCAGGGTTTTCGCAACAGCCCCTCCATTTTCCACCAGAGCATGGCCAATGCTCTGAAACAATTTAGCCAGCCCCAGCAGCTGATTCAGTATGTGGATGACATTCTCCTTTTCTCTTTGGATAGAGAGGAGCACAGGCCAGTGCTGGACGAGCTGCTAAAAGTATTAAGGTTTAATATCTGTAAGATTGTAATGTTCGTAGCTCCACACTGTGCATGTGGACGTATTGTGTACTGCAACTACAGATTTAATAATTAAACAGGCCAGGCTGTTCTAGAGGCTTCCGAGGGCTGCCTGCCATGTTCGAAAGCTGTGTGTGCTGTGCTCTGTGAATATATCACATTGGCGGCGAGATGGGATTTTTCGGATGATTTAAAGTTGAAATTTTGTTGGTGAAGGATTCTGCCAGCCGACAGAGAGACTTTGGGAGCTTCTCTGTCTTTGGAAAAAGCTACAAAGCTACAAAATCTGAAGTAAAATAAAGCACACTGTGTGAACAGTTAGAAATTAAAATGGCAGCACCCGCAGGTGTAATGGGACATTTGGGTGAATATTGACATGACCGGGAATGTTTTAAAGCGTATGTGGATCAGCTAGAAATGTATTTCACTGCAAATAACATAATCGAAGTTCCAGAGAATGCAATCCAGAATCAGGCAATATTGGAACGTAAGAGAGCAATTTTCTTATCGGAGGCAGGTCCGGTATTGTATGAAACGCTGATAAATCTGCTTGTGCCTGACGAGCCAAAGGACACAACACTTAAAGAGATTTTAACGAAGCTGGAGCAGCACTATAAACCCAAACCGTTAAAAATTGCTGAAAGTTATCATTTCGGGATACGGAATCAAAAGTCTGATGATTGTATCAGTGATTACATTGAGGCATTAAAAAGCTACCGATTCAGTGTAATTTCGAAAACTTTCAAAACCAAGCATTACGGGATCGTTTTGTTTGTGGGGTGAAAAATTATGCGCTCAGAATAAAGTTATTGATGACGGATGACTTGACTTTTGAGATTGCTTGTCAGCTAGCGAGGTTGATGGGCATGGCCGATCAATATTCCTGAGAATTGCAGAATAATTACGGGCGTCAATCAACTGAGGTGAATCGCCTGCAGATTCAAAGTAAAAGGCAGAGGGGGCCCAAAGTCTCAGAAACTGGAAATTCTAACAGAGTGTCGAAGTCGTGCTATAGGTGCCTGGGACAACACATTGCTCAAAGTTGTCCATATGTGAAGGCAGAGTGTTTCTTCTGTTGAAAGACTGGGCATCTTGCGAAGGCACGCCGACTGAAGGGTAAACCAGCTTTTAAAGCTATGAGTCCAGCGTTCAAAGCTATGAGTAGAAATCCCAAAAGATTACATAGCATGGAAGAACAACAACAGGACGAGGAGATATTAGAGTTGCACGTTATCAGGAGCAGGAGGTTAATGGACAGTGATTCAGAAAGTATTAAAATCCACATAGATGTAGTGGGATTCAAGGTAACAATGGAAATTGACACGGGTGCATCCGTGAGTTTAGTACAGGAGTTGCTGTACCTCGACAAATTGCGTGATTTCCCATTGGAGAAATCCAAGATAGAGCTGCGAGGCTACTCGGGAGAGAAAATTCCTGTGGTAGATCGTTTCACCGTACCGGTGAAATACACGGATCAATTTCAGAACTTGCCTCTAATAGTAGTGAAAGGAGACAAGCCTGCCTTACTCGGAAGAAATTGGTTGAGATCACTGAAGCTGGATTGGAGTGAGATTTTCCATGTGGAAGGGAGATTTGCATCAACAGATGATGTTATTAAGAAGTATCCGAAGGTATTCTGCGAAACGGGCAGTCCCATCCAAGGCTTCAAGGCGAGTGTCAGGGTACAGAAGGATGGTAGATCGGTTGACTACAAGCCATGTTCCATACCATATGCACTCAAGGAGAAAGTTGAGCAAGAACTCAAAAGACTAGAGACAGAGAACATTATTTGTAAGATAGATCGATGTAATTGGGCTACACCCATTGTAGTTGTACCTAAGTCCGATGGTAAGGTAAGACTATGAAGTAACCGTAAACCAGATTCTAGAGGGTAAAGTCCCCAATACATTGCCGAATATTGAAGATTTGTTCATAACACTGACAGGTGGTCAAATCTTCTCAAAACTGGATCTTATGAATGCATACTTACAGCTTGAACTAGATGAGGAGTCCAAGTCACGTTTGACTATAAATACTCATCTCGGCCTGTATCAAGTTAATAGGCTACTAGTTGGAGTGTCTTCCGCCCCTGCCATATTCCAAGGGGTGATGAACCAGATTTTGCAAGGTATTGAAGGGGTAGTATGTTATTTGGATGACATACTAATTTCAGCACCAAATAGGCAAATTCATAATAACATATTGAATGAAGTCCTCAAAAGGCTAGAGAAGCACAGAGTACGAGCAGCTGCTCGCAAGTGTGAGTTATTTAAAAACTCAGTGGAGTTCTTAGGGTACAGAATAGACACAGATGGTTTACATCCAAACATGGGAAAGCTGGATGCAATCAGAAATGCACCCACTCCCAGGAATGTCACTGAACTTCGTTCATTCTTGGATCTTTTGAACTATTATGGGATGTTCCTACCAAATTTGGTTACAGTATTACATCCACTGAATGAACTATTGAAAAAACAGGTCCATTGGAAGTGGTCAAAAGAATGCGATACAGCATTCAAGGAGTGGAAAAGCAGATTGGTAGAGGGTACCATGTTAGTTCACGATGACATATCTAAAGAGATTATGGAGTTGGGGCAATGATCTCTCATGTATCACATAGTGGGGAGGAGAGACCAATTGTTTTTGCTTCACGCACTCTCAGTGTCACTGAGAGTAATTATGCGCAAATTGAAAGGGAAGCTTTGCTATTAATTTTTGGGGTCAAGAAGTTCGACAAATGCTTGTATGGTCATAAGTTTATCATCGTTACAGAGCATAAGCCCCTAACAGCAATCCTCCATCCAAAGTCCCCAGTTCCAACATTAGCTGCAGCCTGAATGCAGAGATGGGCTTTGATTTTTTCAGTATATACATATGATATTGAATACAGACGATCAGCTGATCACAGTAATGTTGATGCAATGTCTAGATTGCCTTCCCCATCACAAGTTGCACCTGATGGGGAAGAGGTCTTCTATTTTTCATACATTGATGAACTGCCAGTCACAGCTGAAGAGATTGATAGAGCAACCAAACGTGACCCGGTGGTGTCAAAGGTGTATGATTATATTGTAACTGGATGGCCAAACCAAGTAACAGACAAAGATATTCATCCATTATTTATTCGAAGGAATGAATTATCAGTCGATAAAGATTGTATAATGTGGGGTGCAAGAGTGCTTATACCAAATAAATTCAAATCCAAATTATTAGGAGACCTCCATGACCAGCACCTGGGAATGTGCTTGACCAAGAGTTTTCCACGCAGTTATTTATGGTGGTCAGGTCTGGATAAAGACATAGAGTAAATCGTGAGTCACTGTACGACATGTCAATCGGTATGCAAGCAACCACCATCAGTACCATTACTGCCATGGAAATGGCCTCCCAGGGTGTGGCAAAGGCTACATATTGATTTTGCTGAGCTAGAAGGAGACCAATTGTTCATTGTGATTGATAGCCATTCAAAGTGGGTTGTGGTGTTTCCAATGTGGAAAATAACAACAAGTAAAACATTAGACATTTTTCGAAGGTTATTTTCTTTATTTGGCCTCCCAGAAGAAATTGTTTCGGATAATGGACCACAATTTCATTCAGAAGAATTTGCACAGTTCACAAGCAAAAATGGTTTGAAACATACACCGTACCACCCTGTCTCGAATGGTGCAGCAGAGCGCACTGTACAAATTGTAAAACGTGCCCTCACAAAACAAATGTTGGATCCAAATCCAAAGAAATGACAGTTGTTATTGAATCACTAATTGGCTAATTTTTTGATTACATATTGTAATACTCCTCATACAACAACTGGTAGAACACCAGCAGAGTTGTTTCTCAAAAGACAGCCATGAACCAGATTCTCGTTGTTAAAGCCAAATTTGGCACAGTCTGTAGAAGAGACACAATTAAGACAGAAAGAGAATCATGATAGAGGTAGAGTAAAAGAGAGAAGTGTGAAATTAAACCAGAAGGTGAGAGTGAAGAACCATCACCATAAATGGGTAAAGTGGTTAACAGGAAGAGTGGTGAAGATATGTGGTCTCGCATATATTTGGTCAAGATGTTTGATAATGGACAGGTTAGGTTTGTTCATCTTGATCATATTTTACCTGCAGACATGGATGGAGTTGAAGGTGGGAATGATTCAATTATTTCTGATAGTTTTGATATACCAGTAGCAAACCCTACATCGAGTGTACTGGAAACAAATCCAAGGGAAAATCAGAATGTAAGTTTGAGTCTGAGTCAGGAAAACAAACAGCCTGAAGTTGTAGTGAATTCAAATGAAAATCAACAAAATTCTGTGGAGGAAAACGTTCCTCAGGATGAGCCTCGAATGAGCGTAAATTCGACACCATGTTTGGAAGGTTCTGTTTGAGAGCAAAGGTATCCTCTTCGAAACAGAAAACAAGTGGATAAGTTAAATTTGTAAATATGGAAAAAAATATGTCTATATCCTGTGTTATGTATAAACATGCAAGTTATGTATGATGTTGTTATAATAACTTCTTCAATAAGGAGGGAGAAGTGTAATGTCTGTAAACTTGTAATGTTTGTAGATCCACACTGTGGATGTGGACGTATTGTGTACTGCAACTACAGAGTTAATCATTAAACAGACCAGGCTGTTCCGGAGGCTTCCAAGAGCTGCCTGCCATGTTAGAAAGATGCGTGTGCTGTGCTCTGTGAATATATCACATAAGGGTGGTGGTTTTTAAAGTTAACCCGATGAAAGCACAGGTTGGCAGAAGGAGGTGAAATTCCTCGGGCTGACCGTCAGAGTGGGTGAGAGGGCCATTGATGAAGCCAGGCGTAAGGCAGTACAAGAGCTCCCAGCCCCCAAAACATATCAGGGGGTCAGGTCCTTCATGGGACTCATTGGTTACTGCAGGGACTTCATTGAAGGCCAAGCAGCCACGGTAGCCCTTCTACTTCGGCTCCTCCGCAAGGGAGTCGAATGGGAGCGGGACATCAATTGCTAAGAGGCATTCAGTCACCTGAAAAGGGATTTGCAGACAGCACCTGCATTGGGTGCAATTAATCAGGGGGAAGAGTTCTCCCTGGAGGTATCGGCCAGCGGGGACAGCTTAAGCGTGGTGTTGCTCCAGGAGCGACACAGCAGGCTGAGGCCCGTGGTCTACCCCTCCAGGATTCTCACAGATGTCGAACGGGGATATTTCAACTGTGAGAGGCATTTGCTAGCCACGCATTGGGCCGTAAAGCGCTCCCATCTCTTTACGGGTTTATTCCCACTGACACTCCGAACCCATCACACGCCCACGCAGATGCTGCTGGATGGCAGGATTAAGGATGGGGCAGTGAGCAGTGCCCGCATTGCTCGCTGGACCCAGCTGCACTCACAGACAAATCTGATAGTGCAGGGGTTGACCGAACCCAAGTTAGCAGCTATTATGATCTACCCAGGAACAGCCCATATGTGCACAGTGGAATGGATATGGGATGCGGAGGTGGGACTCAGGGCCGGGATACACCCGACGGGCCGGGACATCTATGTGGATGGGTCCAGCACTGTGTCCGACGGGGAGCGTCTCACCGGGTGAGGAATCTATGACCCAACCGTTAAGGCTCAGAAGGCCATAAATCTCCCTAACACCATGAGCGCTCAGCACGCCGACCTGGCAGCAGTGGCCTATGTGGTGACCCATCCCGACAAGTTCCCTACGTTATACACCATTTGCTCAGATTCGATGTTCACGTGCAACTCCTGCACGGAATATTTGGCAATCTGGGCAAGGCGAGGATTTAAGTCTGTCGATGGGAGACCCCTAGCCACAGCATGGCTGCTGCACAAGATTTTAGAGGCCACTGGCACACGAGGGGATTACTATATCCACAAGGTGAAAACTCATTCCAAAACGGAGTCGAGAGGGGAAGGGACCAAAAGGCCGACGAGCGAGCCAAAAGGGGAGCTAGGGAGGTCATTTTATGGGATCCAGGTAGAGCAGGTCCAATAGCGGCGATCCGGGACAGAGGAGGCATGCAGGGGGTAGCTCTCGCATTGGATCTCAAACATGCACAGGCCCAGGACCCCATTCTTAAAGCCGTCCTACTAGGCAGGGAAAAGGGGAAAACGTAGAGGGTCCCTTCGGTACTGCAGACATTTGCGTCCTGGACGGAATGCTGTTCAAGGGGAACCGGTGGGTGGTCCCAGCACAGCACCGAGAGGAATTCCTCCAGCTGTCCCACGGGGGTCCAGGGGCAGGACACACGCGGCCAGAAACGACTTGCAGAGAGTAGAGGAGGCAGGGTGATGGCCACAGCTAAGGGAGGATGTTCGGGACTTCTGTGCATATTGTCTGGTGTGTGCAGCAAACAATCCCTACCCCCAGTGCAGGAAGGCTCCCCTGGGACCCACCAGGAGGGTGGAGGGGCCATGGCGATCATTGCAAATTGATTTCATCGGGCCCCTACCCACCACTAAATCAGGTAATAAATACTGTTTAGTCCTGGTGGATGTCTTCTCAAAGTGTGTTGAAGTTTTCCCTTGCCGGACGGCCACAGCCCTGACCACTGCTCGGATCCTGGTAAAGGAGGTATTCTCCAGGTTGGGGCCGCCCCAGGTAGTGGAGTCTGACCAGGGAAGCCACTTTACCGGCCAAGTGATGCAAACCACCCTGAAACTCCTGGGAATAGAGGGGAAATGGCATGTGGCTCACAAGTCAGCGGGGATTGTGGAACACATGAACCACACCCTGAAGGAACGGTTGAGGAAGGAGGTGGACCAGTTCCCAAAAACCTGGGACGAGGTTTTGCCTCTGATTCTCATGGGGGTCCGGGCCAGCCCCTCCTGGAGCACAGGATACTTCCCTTACGCGCTAATGACCGGAAGGACCATCCGCACTCCAACGCATGTGTTGGTGCCGGTCCTCACCGAGACACAGCTCCGGGCAGTAGAACGGGATAAGTTGATACAGCAGCTGTACAGTACTTTAAAGCAAGTCCACATGCAGGCAGCCAGCAGCCTGGGGAGGCAGCACCAACACAATTGGCTGTTGCTAGAGCCTCAGCGCATGCATGGATGGGAGGTGGGGGACCAGGTAATGGTCTGTAATTATGCCCGAGTGGGGGTGTTTGAGCCACTGTATATGGGGCCGTACAACATCGTTGACAAGGTGAGCCCCATGGTTTCCGCAGTGAAGCTCTTCATATGCACGAAATGGTTCCACATCAGCCAGTGCGAGCTGCTCAAGCCAATGATGGAAGGACCAGGGCTAAAAGGCACCAGGGCACCATCATGAGCCTGGTGGAGGTGGGTCTTCCTCCCCTGATTTGGGACAATGACTGTGGTGTAAGAAATGATACAATGAACTCCATACTGTGAGCCAGTGACCAGGTATAACCTGGTCAGTCTTTAATGGCTTCCAGAAGTGAAGATACAAAGGTGAAGTTCAGGTTATATACCGAGCCCAGCACGAGTGTACCTATGACCCTAGGACCTCCGCTGGTAGTGCACCTGGTGGTGGGTATACATTACATCATACCCCCCCCAATTTTTGGCACAAGTCCATATTACAAGGTCAGACGGTCCAGAGCTCTTCGCTCCCTGGTTGACCGGCTCAGTACAATCCCAGTGCTTTCCGAGTCTCTCACGACTTGGGGCTGGGCGTTGACCACAGTGAGATCTTTTGATGGGCTGGACATGAGTTGATTGCTCGACTAAGCTCGCGGTGTCTTCTTCCAACTGTTCCGGTCCGTCATTGTGTATTAGTTTGATTTGATCAATGTGTTTCCTGCACATCTGCCCATTTTTGAGCTTAACCTTATACACCCGGTTACGCTCCTTATCTGTAACATTGCCCGGGAGCCACTTGGTCCGTTGACCATGGTTAAGTACATACACTGGGTCATTTACAGATATGTCGAGTGACACTGTGTTGCGGTCGTGATATCACTGCTGGCATTGACGTCGGGTTTCAACATGATCGTTAAAGTCACGATGGCCTAGAGGGAGCCTGGTTTTGAGGCCTCTCTTCATCAATAGTTCCGCAGGCGGGACCCCGGTGAGCGTGTGTGGCCTTGTCCTGTAACTGAGCAGTCTGCGTGACAGGCATGTCTACAAGGAACCGGGAATTACGCGTTTCAGGCTCTGCTTGATGGTTTGAACTGCCCGCCCCGCTTGACCATTGGACGCGGGTTTGAACGGGGCTGACCCCA
Organism: Pristiophorus japonicus; assembly: GCF_044704955.1. Classification (NCBI taxonomy): domain Eukaryota; kingdom Metazoa; phylum Chordata; class Chondrichthyes; family Pristiophoridae; genus Pristiophorus; species Pristiophorus japonicus. The sequence goes on along the minus strand of NC_091982.1, from coordinate 117,531,033 downwards.
CATATTTTACGCCGTTACGTTTCATGAACTCTTGAAACTCCAGGCTCATGAAACACGGTCCGTTGTCGCTGACAACAATGTCTGGCAGACCATGTGTGGCAAACATGGCTCTCAGGTTCTCAATGGTGGCAGTGGAAGTGCTGGATGACATGATCACACATTCTATCCATTTTGAGTAGGCATCCACCACCACAAAAAGCATTTTACCGAGAAAGGGGTCTGCACAGTCGATGTGGATTCTAGACCACGGTTTTGATGGCCATGACCACAGACTGAGCGGAGCTTCCTTTGCGGCATTGCTTAACTACATGCAAGTGCTGCACTGATGCATGCATGAATCTAAGTCCGAGTCAATGCCAGGCCACCAAACATAGGACATGGTGATGGCCTTCATCATGAAAATACCAGGATGCGTACTATGTAACTCCCGTACAAATCTCGCCCTGCCTTTCTTGGGCATTACAACATGATTATCCCACAGTAAACAGTCGGACTGGATGGAAAGCTCATCTTTGCGGCGACTGTACGGTTTCGTTACATCACCCATTTCCTTGGGGATAGTCGACCAGTCCCCATTTAGAACACAGTGTTTTACAACCGATAAGGTCGGATCCTGGTTGGTCCAGGTCTCAACTTGTTGAGCAGTGACAAGCGACCCTTCACTCTCAAAGGCATCAATGACCATGAGTAACTCTGCGGTCATTGGAGTTTCCACCTCCGGTGTAGGCTATGGTAACCGGCTCAATGCATCAGCGCAGTTGTCAGTGCTTGGTCTAAGGCGAATGACATAATCATAGGCAGATAATGTTAGCGCCCATCTCTGGATATGGGACGTTGCATTGGTATTGATACCTTTATGTTCCGAGATCAAAAACATAAGCGGCTTGTGATCGGTTTCCAGCTCGAAGCGAAGCACAAACAGGTACTGGTGCATTTTTTTAACCCCATAAACACGTGCTAAAGCCTCTTTCTCTACCATACCGTAGGTTCTTTCTGCCTTGGACTGGCTTCGAGATGCGTTTGCAACTGGTTGTAGTTTGCCTGACTCATTGGGTTGCTGAAGTTCGCAGCTGACCCCATAGGACAACGCATCACAGGTCAAAACCAGACGCTTGCATGGGTCATACAGTACCAGTAGCTTGTGGGAACACAACAGATTTCTAGTCTTTTCAAAGGCTCTGTCTTGAAGTTCACCCCACACCCAGTTGTCTCCTTTCCTGAGCAGCTTGGGCAAAGGCTCTAATACTGTGCTCAATTTGGGTAAGAAGTTACCGAAGTAGTTGAAAAGACCCAGGAACGAACGCAGCTCCGTCACATTCTGGGGCCTGGGAGCATTTTGATGGCCTCTGTTTTCACTTCTGTAGACCTGATTCCGACTGCAGCAATCTTTCGTCCAAAGAATTCGACCTCTGGTGCCATGAAAATGCACTTCGAACGTTTCAGACTGAGTCCCACTTTGTCTAGACGACGCAGAACCTCTTCCAGATTGTACAGGTGCTTGGCGGTGTCACGACCTGTGACTAGGATGTCGTCTTGGAATACCACAGTCCTGGGGACAGATTTCAATAGGCTCTCCATGTTTCTCTGAAATATGGCTGCCACTGAACAAATGCCAAAAGGGCACCTGTTCTAAATAAACAGTCCTTTGTGCGTGTTGATGCACGTAAGTTTCTTTAATGATTCAACTAGTTCCTGTGTCATGTAGGCCGACGTTAGATCCAGTTTGATGAACGTTTTTCCCCCAGATAGCATTGCAAAGACATCATCAGCTTTCGCTCGCGGGTACTGATCTTGTTTCAAAACTCGGTTGATCATGACCTTGTAGTCTCCACAAATCCTGACCGTGTCGTCGCCCTTTTCCACCAGAATAATTGGACTGCCCCATTCATTAAATTCAATCGGTGAGATGACCCCCTCGCATTGTAGCCTGTCCAATTCGAGCTCGACCTTTTCTCTCATCATGTGCGAGACCGCCCTGGATTTGTGATGGATGGGCTTTGCGTCTGGGCCGAGGTGAATCTGCAACATGGCTCCCTTGAAGCTGCCAATTCCCGGTTCAAACAGTGAGGGAAATTTGCTCAGCACTTTGAGCACACTAATCATCATCCGCTGATGACAAAGCTTTGATATCGTACCATTTCCATTTTATTTTCTTGAGCCAACTCCTGTCGAATAACGATGGGCCGTTGCCCAGGATGATCCATAACGGTAGATCTTGAACCGTTCCCTCGTACAACACTCTTATTGCTGCACTACCGATCGCTGGTATGAGCTCTTTGTTGTAGGTACGCAACTTCGCACTTATCAGACTCAGCTTGGGTCTCTCTGTGTTGGTCTCCCACAGCTTTTCGAAAGTCTTCTGGCTCATTATCGATTGACTCGCACCCGTGTCTAATTCCATGGATACCGCTACGCCGTTTTATTTTACCTCCATCATTATTGGTTGGCTCTTTGTTAGGAATGCACGTACGCTACACACTTCCTCCTCGGAGCTCTCAAATGCCTCGGGCTGCATCACCAGATCCACGATGAATTGATCATCATCCACGTGGTGTGTCGCAGCTTGCTTGCTCCGCTGTGGACACGTCTGCTGAAGATGCCCCATCTTCGCACATCCTCTGCATACATACTGCCTGAAGCGGTACTGATGGGGTCGGTGATTGCCCCTGCAATGCCAACATGTTGAGCTCGGTTTTGCGCCCGATGGCGGGCATTGAGCAGCTCCCGTTCTTGCAAGTAGGCCCTGCCATATGCAACTCTGCCGGCCATCGATACAATTTTGTACACATTACTTGCCATGGAGTTCCTGTTTTGTCGCGATATCTTTTCTGCATGGACATGCAAGCCTGGGCGGTGGTGATGACCTTGCTGAGGTCCGGCTTCTCTGCAGCCAGCGTCTTACTTAAGATCGCCTCGTGGTTGACCCCGATCACGAAAAAGTCTCACAGCATTTCTTCCAATGCAGGCCCAATTTTGCAAGGCCCTGCAAGACATCTTAGGTCGGCAACAAATGCCGCTACGTCCTGGCCTTCTGGACGAACGTGTGAATAGAAACAATATCTGGATATGAGGATTCTTTCCATGGGTTTATGTTTTCCCTAACTAGAGCACAAAGTTATTTGTAATCCTTTTCAGCAGGAAGAGTGGGTTAGAGCTGATTTTTGATGAGTGCATGGATTGTGGGGTCACAGACGGTGAGAAGAACTGCCCTGTGCTTCTCATCATCCTCGTCTTTTTTTCGGTCGTTGGCCACGAAATACTGATCAAGACAATTCATGAAATCTTCCCAATCCTCTCCCTCATTGAATCTCTTGAGAATTCCAACAGTACTCGATCGTGCTGTGCTCGCCATACTTTTGCGTGGGTTCGTATTTTCCTCATCGCCAGTTGTGGTGTAAGAAATGATACAATGAACTCCGTTCTGTGAGCCAGTGACCAGGTGTAATCTGGTCAGTCTTTAATGACTTCCAGAAGTGAAGATACAAAGGTGAAGTTCAAGTTATATACCGGGCCCAGCACGAGTGTACCTATGACCCGAGGACCTCCAACGGTAGTGTCCCCTGGTGGTGGGCAGATATTAAATACATACATTACAATGACGACCCGGTGGACGGGGCGGTAAGGAGGAGCAGTCGGATCCCACAGCCCAGGGTGGCGTGATCACCTCCCTACGCGCCCACCGCGAGCCGCAAGAGGTTCCGCGTGTCGAGTCATGGGGCTCTCGAACCCTGCGGTCATCGGGCCCACAGTGTGTATAGTATGTTTTACATTTCGTTTCGATGTCGGTCTGTGCCTGTGCTGCTGCTTGTGTATAACCCGATGGAACTGTGGAGGAGAAAACCCTCTCACAGGATGGATTTTTGCTTGTGTTTTATGCTATAGGAAAGTAAGGAAGTCCAAAAACACCAAGAGAATGCCAGGAATGTTCACTGTGGTCCTGTTCCTGAGCTGGTTTGGGATCTTCAGCTTGGGGAGGGAGACACCAAGGAGTCCATCCTCTACGGCTGCACCGGGGGGAAAGTACCCACCGTGGTACAGCGGGGTAGGACTGGGGACACCGACGGTGTGGCAGCCTACTTCCATGAGGGAAGATGGCCGGGGTGGCTGAGGTCCAATTCCACTCGATATCCAGCAGCAAGGGTTTCACGTATGGCAAAGCTTCCATACCGTGCCCTGAGCTGCAAGTCACGGCCACACGGGTTTGGGTGACCGAGGGGAGGTGCGTATGCTTGCGGTGTGAGGGACACATACCCCTGGGTCAGTGGTGGTGGTGGCTCAGGAAATTGAGCCAAGATAAGGGCAATCGATCCGCGGACTGGGAACGGCTGGGGAACAATGTGTACCGTCAGATTACGGGGACGAAGGGGAGCGTTGGTGTGCTGGCACAAATGGTGGAAAGAAGAGGAAGGAATTTATGTGGGGGCCTGAACGGGTCTGCCCAATGTGCCTGTCGGCTGTGTTTTCGTGACAGTGGCAAGACTCCTGGAACGGGATCGGTTGGGGACGGAGAATGGACTCCTGTGTGATCCCAGACCCACTAGATAATGTAAATTCCACAGCGTTGCTAGCACGTGAGGTACAGCCCCTTCCCACAGCCCACCGGTACAGGAGACAGAGGTTAATTGTCCCACCACCATCCCGGGGCCAAGGAATGGGTTGATGTTAGTCCCCACCGGTAAGCTCTTACACCACGATGTGCATTACTTGGTCGCTCGGTTATCTTAAACCTGACCCAGGTTCACATGCCACGGTGGTGTCCTGCAGAGACCGAAAGGCTTTACGAGGCTCTGCTTGAAGAAATGTTTAGGAAGTTCTATGAGTTAAGGTACGGTGGCGTGGATCGGGACAATTTGTATGATCTGACCTCAGGTCAGCGCGGGGTTCAGAAAGTTACAAACGCAGCCACAGCATTTAGCACTGGCACATCCATTGTTAATTGTATGGATGATGCTCAGTTGCAAATGCAGGTAAATATCTTAAGGGATCATTTGTGCAAGTTACTGCGAGAAGGTAACGCATTAGAGGGGCCGGAGTTGTGGGAGGATCAGGCTATGACCATCCATTTGAAGGTGATAATAGCCGAGCTGGAGGCACACACTCAAACGATTAACAGTTTGATCCGAGAAGATCGGAATGCCTCAGCTCAGGCGGCAAGGAATGAAGCGTGTGTGTTGTACGGTGCTTGGCAGCTGAATGAAGGACGCAATAATTGGGAGGATCTTCATGGATCAGCAACTGACACCTCACTGCGCTCAGCCCGGAGAAAGGTTCCATGAGCCCATGCCATCTCTGACTCACCTCAGAGGCTTACCCAGTCCTGGTAGATTGTGGCCGGTCCAACGCTACGGTAATGTGGGTTGTAATTTGGATGCTGGTGATGAGTGGGTCACCACGACCGGCACCGGTATACCGAGTTCAGAACATCAGCGTTCTGAAGGACGGGGTACACGTGCGACATCATGGGGTCTCACCGTTTGTTGTAAAATGGGGACCCACCATGACTGGCACAGACCTTAACGGGTTCCAGAGCAGGGGAGCGCATGTGGTACTATGTCCTCAGCGTTTGTATGCTTTTGATCAACCGGTGTGTGGGTTTAATTCAGAGGGTGCAGATCCCATGGAGGTGATGGCCCAGGGCTATGTTCCACGTGAGGTAGCTTACAATGGTGGAGGGACATACTGTATCACAAGGATGAGAATTTTGAAATTGAGGTGTTGTTTAACCAGGAGCCAATGTAGATCTGCGAGCACAGGGGTGATGGGTGATCGTGACTTGGTGCGAGTTAGGACACGGGCTGCTGAATTTTGGATGACCTCAACTTTACGTCGTGTAGAATGTGGGAGGCCAGCCAGGAGTGCTTTGAAGTAGTCAAGTCAAGAGGTAACAAAGGAATGGAGGAGGGTTTCAGTAGCAGAAGAGCTGAGGCAATGACGGATGTGGGCAATGTTACGAAGGTGGAAATAGACGGTTTTAGTTCTGCCGCTGATGTGTAGCCAGAAGCACGTCAGCGTCAAATATGACGCCTAGGTTGCGAACAGTCTGGTTTAGCCTCAGATAGATGCTCGGGAGAGGGGTGGAGTTAGTGGTTAGGAGATGCAGTTTGTGGCAGGGACCAAAGACAATAGCTTCGGTCTTCCCAATATTTAATTGGAGAAAATTTCTGCTCATTCAGTACTCGTTGTCGGATAATCAGTCTGACAATATAGAGACCGTGGAGGGGTTGAGAGAAGTGGTGGAGAGTTAGAGCTGTGTGTCGTCAGTGTACATGTGGAAACTGACTCTGTGTTTTCGGATGATATGACCAACGGGCAGCATATAGATGAAAAATAGGAGGGGGCCAAGGATAGATTCTTGGGGGACACCAGAGGTAATGATGCAGGAGTGGGAAGAGAAGCCATTGCAGGAGATTTTCTGTCTACGATTGGATAGATAAGAATGGAACCAGTCGAGTGCAGTCCCACCCAGCTGGACGATGGTGGAGAGGCGATGAAGGAGAATAAAGTGGTCAACTGTGTCAAAGGCTACAGACAGGTCCAGGAGGATGAGGAAGGATAGTTTACCTTTGTCACAGTCACAAAGGATGGCATTTGCGACTTTGATGAGAACCATTTCGGTACTGTGACACGGGCGAAAATGAGATTGAAGTGATTCAAACATTGAGTTCTGGGAAACATATAGTGTCTTTCACAACCTCAGGTCATCGCAAAGTGATTTACAGCCAAAGAAGTTCTTTTTCAAGTGAAGTCTCTGTGGTATATTAGCTTTTGTTACAAAGGGATTAGATTATAAGAGTAAAGAAGTCTTGCTACAATTATACAGGACATTCGTGAGGCCACTCCCAGAGCACTGTGTATAGTTGTGGTCTCCTTACCTAAGGAAAGATATACTTGCCTGAGAGGGAGTGCAACAAAGGTTCGCTCGACTGGTTCCTGGGATGAGGGGATTTCCCTTTCAGGAGAAATTGAGTGGACTCGGCCTTTCCCTGGAGTTTAGAAGAATGAGAGGTGATCTATTTGAAACATATAAATTCTGAAGGGGCTTGACAGGGTTAATGCTGAGAAAATGTTTCCCCTGGCTGGGGAATCTAGAACACAAAGTCACAGTTTCAGAATAAGGGATTGGCCATTTAGGACTGATATGAGGAGAAACTTCTTCACTCAAAGGGTTGTGATTCTATAGATTTCTCTACCCCAGAGAGCTGTGGATGCTCAGTCATTAAGTATATTCAAGACAGAGGTCAATAAATTTTGGGGAACGAAGGGAATTAAAGGATATGGAGATAGTGCGACAAGGTGGAGTTGGGGCGGAAGATCAGCCATGATCTTGTTAAATGGTGGAGCAGGTTCGAAGGGCCAATTGGCCTACTCCAGCTCCTTTTTCTTTCTTATGTTCTTATGTAGAAGATTCAGCAATCAATTTGTGCACAGCAAGATCCCACAAACAACAGTCAAGTAAATGAGCATATCATCTATTTTTTAGTGTTTTTAAGTGATCAATGTTGGCCAGGACTTTGGGAAAACTCCCCAGATCTTTGAATATAAAAGCAGGGAAGTACTGCTGCAACTGTACACGGTATTGGTGAGACCACACCTAGAGTACTGCGTACAGTTGTGGTCTCCTTAGTTAAGGAGGGATATGCTTGTGTTGAAGGCAGTTCAGAGAAGGTTCATTAGGTTGATTCCTGAGATGAAGGGGTCGACTTATTAAGCAAGGTTGAGAAGGTTGGGCCTATACTCATTGGAGTTTAGAAGAATGCTCTTATGAAAACGTAAGTTACCGAGGGACTCGACAAGGTAGATGCAGAGACGACGTTTCCACTCGTGGGGGAATCTAGAACTAGGGGGCATAGTTTAAAAATAAGGGGCCGCCCATTTAAAACTGAGATGAGGAGAAATTTCTTCTCTCAGAGGGTTGTAAATCTGTGGAATTTTCTGCCACTGAGAATTGTGAAGGCTGGGTCATTGAATATATTTCAGGTGGAGAGAGTCAGATTTTTGAATGATAAGGTAGTCAAGGGTTATGGGGAGCGTGCAGGGAAGTGGAGCTGAGTCCATGATCAGATCAGCCATGATCTTACAGAATGGTGGTGCAGGCTCGAGGGGTCGAATGGCCTACTCCTCCTCCTATTTCCTATCTTCCTATATTCCACTGATATCTTCCTGCAGTCTACAGCTTTCTTCCTCATTATCAACCAGCCGGCCAATTTTTTTTATCATCTGCAAACTGTTTAATCATGCCCTCTATATTGTAGTCTAAATCATTGATATATACCACATCAAGCAAGGGGCCGAGTACTGAGGCCTGTGGAACCCCACTGGAAACAGTCTTCCAGTCACAAATACACCTGTTGACCATTATCCTTTGCTTTCTGACACTGAGGCAATTTTGGATCCAACTTGGCCCTTCCCTTGGATCCCATGGGCTTTTACTTTTCTGACAGGTCTGCCATGTGGGACCTTGTCAAAAACCTCGCTAATATCCATGTAGACTGCATCATTGTACATAGGAACATAAGAACATCAGAAATAGGAGCAGGATTTGGCCATTTTGGCCCTTGAGCCTGCTCCGCCATTCAGTAAGATCATGGCTGATCTGATCATGGACTCAGCTCCACATCCCTGCCCGCTCCCCAGAACCCTTTACTCCCTTATCGCTCAAACATCTGTCTATTTCCGCCTTAAATATATTCAATGACCCAGCCTCCACAGCTCTCTGGGGCAGAGAATTCCACAGATTTACAACCCTCAGAGAGAAGAAATTTCTCCTCATCTCAGTTTTAAATGGGCGGCCCCTTATTCTAAGACTATGTTCACTAGTTTTCGTTTCCCCTATGAGTGGATAGATCCTCTCCGCATCCGCCTTGTTGATTCCCCTTATTATCTTACAAGTTTCATTAAGATCACCTCTCATTCTTCTGAACTCCAATATGTATATGCCCAACCTACTCAAACTATCCTCATAAGTCAATCCCTTCATCTCCGGACTCAACCTAGTGAACCTTCTCTGAACAACCTCCAATGCAAGTATATCCTTCCTTAATGATTGTAGATGTGCTGGTAAAGTCCACAGAGTCATCGGTGGGAGGCCTCAGTAAAGAGCAATGTGTCATCGCCTGTGAGCTAAGTTTATGGCAAGACCGTGATGTCACAATAAACACTGGTCCACTAGTAATTTCGTGTTGTAATTTGGAGTTTAGCTTTAATACTCGACAGTATGCAGGCGAATGTAACCTATTTCACAACAGGGATGCGAGTGACAAGTGTTGATTTAATAATGTGTTTGTTCAGAGGTCTGTTAATAATGTCAATGATCATGCAGCCCAATAATCCCACGGGAGGTGTCTCTCCAGTATAAATAGAAACTGCTTTTGGATCCAGAGCCTGCCCGCACCAGGTAAGGGATTGTGTGGAGCCTCAAGCAACGTCATCACTTCAGAGAGAAAATGGTGTTTTATTCATTTTATGATACAGAACGAATATTCTTCCCTATTCTTGCCGCCATCGGTGTTCCTGGTGAGTGAATGGAACCAGTGACTACCGTGTGATTCTACGCACTGCCACTGTTACCTGTCTGATACCTGTTAGTGCTACGCCTGCTGTGTTGCTGATCTGTGCTGCACAGATTCTTGGTCAATGAGATCCCAGTCAGTGATGTGTCCAAACATTCTACTGCTTGATTCATGTGTTATCACCATTCAAATTGTAACCTGTTCTGAATCTCCCCCACAGGGAACGTTCACAGATAGTTCCTTTTATTGGCCGCCTTCCCGTTCCGTATCCAGTCCAGGAGCCGGCTTTGGTTCAGAGGATCACGAGATGTTAATAGGGTTATGTGATTTTTATTTTAAAAACCAATCTGATGAACTCAGTGATATATGACTGAAACACAACATTATTTTGTCTCGGTGACAGACACCAAACATAAAACTGTCTGGTGATGGCCATTAAGTCGGTGGGAAGGCATTTGTTGTTGTTATGACAATATGAGAAACATATTTTTGCCCAGTTCTGACAAAAGGCCATGGACCTGAAACATTAACTCTGTTTCTCTCCACAGATGCTGCCTGACCTGCTGAGTATTTCCAGCATTTACAGTTTTTATTTCTGATTATCTCACCTTTGCTTCCCTCGTCCCTGCCGATTGTGTAATTAATGTTAATCGGGATTGTTAAAACGGGCAGAGTGGAACGGACGGGTCCTGACACACTTCTCCGCCAATGTGCTGGGAAATGGTTGATAAGGGACACCAATTGTTGCGCTGATTCTGTGTGGCGAGGACAGGATATTCCTGGAACTTATCCTCGGTGGATCCCACGAGCAGAATAACGTGCAGTCAGATGCTCCGTGTAAATGCATTTATTGCCAATAATTTGTTTGACCGAATATCTATAATGTTCGTATTTACTGCAGCTCCAAGAATCTCTCTCCTCGCGTGACTACCCGCCTGGTTTTAAAGGAAAAGCTGTATTTATGTTGCGCTGTTCAAAACCCCAGGGTCTCACAAAGCGATCACTGCCAATGAAGTACTTTTGAAATGTAGTCACTCTTCATCTAATCTCCCGCAGTTTGGAAGCGTGAATAATCGAAGCTGGCGTGTGCTGTACAGTAAATGAAAATAAGCTGTTGTGACCTGATATTACAATGTAAGGTGAACACAGTTTACAGTAACAATGCTGTGGCGGTGCTCTTTACATCTTCTCTGCAATTGGACCTCAATGAATTGTTAGTCCTGCAATCAAACATTAATGTTAATGCATGTTGCTTGTAAAGTGTATCGCGACGTGTTGAGTGTGAAATAACCTGCAGCTGCAGTGGTCTAAACTTCGGGAACTCTATAAACAACCTCAAGTTTCTCAGCAATAACGTAATAAGCTTCAGAATATGCAAGGGAATGGTATGTAGCCACTGAATGTTTTGTTTCCAGATCTTTAAGTTCACATGTAACAGGATTCTTCGGCACTGGTTATTTTTCAATGGTCAGTCTTCAAGTAAAGCCCAACACCTCCTGACCCTTGACATGCTCCTCTTCCAATGAGCTCTTCCACTCACCTTCCCATCTTCAGCTCTCTGGTGATCAGGCTGAGAGTTTTACAGGTTCCTTTGCTAATCAGCTTTACTATCAAGGCACACAGTGAATGACTTGATTCCCAGTTCAACAATCTTATTGTTGTGAGGAATCCAAAACATTCATGCACAAAAAAGCTCAATCTTACAAGGTGGTTGGGCCCAGGGTGGGTGCCGTGCGGTGACCAACACCCGACATGGCCCTCTCATCCTCTGACACTCCAGCTGCTGCATCCCAGCTTCATTCTGCCATTGCTTTTCCGGGGCAGCTCCTGAGTCCCTGCTTGTTCTCTGTCTCCTTCTCTTCCTGTCAATCTCCCCGCCTGGCCCTATTTCACTGAGCTGCTCCAGCTCTGTGCACCATCTTCGCCATCCATTGGTGCTCCAGAAAATTGGCGACTGTTGGCTCTGGTGCCCAGATTCAACCAACCTGTCCAATCCCCTTGCAGATGCACGGCAGTCGCTCCCTTGTTCACACTTTGATCCTTGGGCATTGGTTTCGTAACTGCCCAGTTCCTGTTGTATCTTTTCCCAATATTTGCACTGTAATCCTTGCCTGTTCCCTATGTTGGCCTTCATAGCGAGGGGATTTGAGTACAGGGGCAGGGAGGTGTTACTACAGTTGTACAGGGCCTTGGTGAGGCCACACCTGGAGTATTGTGTACAGTTTTGGTCTCCTAACTTGAGGAAGGACATTCTTGCTATTGAGGGAATGCAGCGAAGGTTCACCAGACTGATTCCCAGGATGGCGGGACTGACATATCAAGAAAGACTGGATCAACTAGGCTTGTATTCACTGGAGTTCAGAAGAATGAGAGGGGATCTCATAGAAACGTTTAAAATTCTGATGGGTTTAGACAGGTTAGATGCAGGAAGAATGTTCCCAATGTTGGGGAAGTCCAGAACCAGGGGTCACAGTCTACTGATAAGGAGTAAGCCATTTAGGACTGAGATGAGGAGAAACTTCTTCACCCAGAGAGTGGTGAACCTGTGGAATTCTCTACCACAGAAAGTTGTTGAGGCCAATTCACTAAATATATTCAAAAAGGAGTTAGATGTAGTCCTTACTACTAGGGGGATCAAGGGGTATTGGCAAGAAAGCAGGAATGGGGTACTGAAGTTTCATGTTCAGTCATGAACTCATTGACTGGTGGTGCAGGCTCGAAGGGCCGAATGGCCTACTCCTGCACCTATTTTCTATGTTTCTATATTTCTATCCAGTCCATCGAATTATGTTATTCTTAGAGATGAATGTCTATCTATATCTTACTAAAATGTCGGAACATAGGAATCGCTGGCCGAATAAAGACCATGGTCCATTGAGTTCCCCTTCTCCCATCCTGGCAGTCATGTGATACGATAATGGAGCTGTTGACCAATCACAGCGATCAACCTCTATCAATGAGTGTACAACTGGCCCAGACACAAGGCGAGGAAAACCCCCAATCGTGAGTGCTTCGGGAACCACAGGCCCAACGTCCCCTGTTCCCTCCCAAGCTCGCTACACACACCACACATCACGTCGCAAATTACTTTGGATTACATCGGATATACGCCCCAGAAACAGGCCATTCACCCCAACCAGTCCATGTCAGCGTTTATGCTCCACTCGAGCCTCCTCCTGTCTTTCCTCATCTAAATTTTGTGGTATATATCAACGATTAGATTTGAATATAGGGAGTATGATTAAGAAGTTTGCAGACGACACTAAAATTGGCGATGTGGTTGATAATGAAGAATAAAGTCATGGGCTGCAGGAGGATATCAATCTACTGGTCAGGTGGGCAGAGCAGTGGCAAATGGAATTTAATTCAGAGAAGTGTGAGGTGATGCACTTTGGGAGGGCTAATAAGGAAAGGGTATACACATCAACTGGTAGGCCACTTAATAGTGTAGATCAACAAAGGGACCTTGGAGTGCTTGTCCACAGCTTCCTGAAAGCAGCATGCCAGGTGCATAAGATGGTTAAGAAAGCATACGGAATGCTTGCCTTTATTGGCCGAGGCATAGAATATAAGAGCAGGGAGGTTATGCTTAAATTGTATAATACTTTGGTTAGGCCACAGCTGTAGTATTGCATGCAGTTCTGATCGCCATATTACAGGAAGGATGTGATTGCACGAGAGAGGGTGCAGTGGTGATTTACTAGAATGCTGCCTGGAATGGAGAATCTTAGTTATGAAGACAAATTGGATAGGCTGGGTTTGTTCTCGTTGCAACAGAGGAGGTTGAGAGGAGACCTCATCGAGGTGTACAGAATAGAGGGGCCTGGACAGAGTGGATAGTAAGGGTCTATTTCCATTGGTGGAGGGGTCTATTACGAGGGGGCACAGTTTTAAGGGGGTTGGTGGAATGTTTAGAGGGGATTTGAGGGGGAGGCTTCTTTACGCAGAGGGTTGTGGGGATCTGGAACTCGCTGTCTCGAAGAGTGGTGGATGCAGAAACCCTCACTACTTTTAAGAGATGGTTGGATGGGCACTAAAAGTGCCGTAACCTGCAGGGTTACATACCTAGAGCTGGTATTTGGGATTAGACTGGATGACCTTTTGTTGGTCGGCACAGATATAATGGTAAGTACTTCAGGGATTATAATGCGGCCAGGGTGATCTCCTGGACTAGTTTCGATTGCCTGGATGGGCCGGTGAGGAATTTTCCCAGATTTTTTCTCCCTAAATTGGCCTGGGTTTTTATCTGGTTTTTGCCTCTCCCATGAGATCACATGGCTCTGGTTGGGGTGGAGTACAGAATGTTGCAGTGTAAGGAGTGTCGCAGTTGTGGTGAGGCGGACTGGGTGGGCTGGGTGCTCTTTGCCTTTCCGTCATTGTTCATAGGTTTATATGTAACCTTCAGGGCTGCTGACCGAGGGCCATGCAGCTTTTTGTCTGCCGGCGTGGACACGATGGGCCGAAATGGCCTCCTTCTGCGCTGTAAATTTCTATGTTTCTATGTTTTGTGTTACCCAATTTCTCTCTATTTCCTTGTACACCTGCTCTGTGAATCTGGGAGCACTGAAGCGATGGATACTGGTCACTGTACGTATTATCAATGCCTGTACTCTCGCAGACATGCCCAAGTCCTGCCCAAGCCTCACTTCTGCTGACAGTCTGCTAATCAATCTCTGTCTTCTTGTCTCACAGCTAACTTGGTGTCGATTGTAATCCTGTTCCGAGGCAAGTGCGGTCTCTCCAAAGTCATCACTCGCTACCTGGTGGCCATGGCGGTGTCCGATCTCATGGTCATCATCATTGAGGTGATACTGAGGCAGATTGTCCCACTTTATTTCGGATATAATTTTCTGCGAGTTTCTCCCGCGTGTAATCTGCAAACAGTCCTGCGTTACGCGTCCGAGTGCAGTTCAGTCTGGCTCACTGTCTGTTTCACCTTCGATCGTTTCCTGGCAATTTGTCACCAGAAACTCAGTCCCAAATATTGCACTGAGCAAATGGGCACTGTGGTTATTGCAACTGTCAGCAGCCTGAGCTGTGTCATCAGTCTTCCCTGGTACTTCATCTATGAGCTCCACATAGGGACATCCTGCATCTACTCTCAAGGCTACATCTCATCACCTCTATGGGCAGCTTTTGAGATTTTTCAATATATTTTCACCCCACTGCTTCCCATCTTTCTGAATTTGCTACTCAACGCCCTGACCGTAAGATACATCCTTGTGGCCAGCAGAGTCCGCAGGAGACTCCGGGCCCACCGCAGTGGGGAGACTGACCGTGACCCAGAGATGAAGAACCGAAGAAAATCCATCACATTGCTCTTCGCCATATCGGGCAGTTTTATACTTTTGTGGCTGACGTATTTTGTGAATTATACACTCCTGCGGATTGCATTTATGACACGTTTCAGGATCTTTATTTACTCTCCTGTTGCTCAGGAAGTTGGGATTATGCTCCAGCTCCTGAGTTGCAGCACTAACACATGTATTTATGCAGTGACCCAGAGGAATTTCAGAGAGGAGTTGAAGAATGGGGTGAAATATCCGTTCAAATTCATTGTTAAATTGGTCAAAGAATAAAAATGACTCAAAAATCACCGGCATTAGAATTCAATTCTGCCCAACACTCCTCTCTATACACTCTATATTTTTACATAATATTTACAGCACAGAAACAGGCCATTCGGGCCAACTGGTCGATACCGGTGTTTATGCTCCACACCAGCCTCCTACTACCTTACTCCATCTCACCCCATCAACCCAATCAATTTTATTTATTGCCAGCGCAATGCTACATGACAATTTCACAATGGTTATAGCCATTCACTGCTATTACACAAGGTGTGTAATTTGTGGTAATTATTGACAGTTTTGCCAAGAACAAGATTCGAAGAGTTTCTGTTGTATTTTGCCAAAATGGTAGAGCAGTGTCTTCCCTTTTCCCAGAACTTCAATCCACCGTCACAACTCGACCTCACAGTTTGTCCTGAACCACCTCCATGAAGGAAACTCTTCTGTTACATGCCCAGAGGTTCCAAACCATGAAGGAGAACTCTTTGGATGGGCATTCTTTGTTTGGCAGTGTTTGGGACTTTAGTTGGTCAAACTCCAGTGGTGCCTTTGGAGACACTTGGTTGGGTGTTCCTCCAAATGACTAACCATTTCGGAGTGGACTTTGATAAGATGTACCAATCGCGTTAGCCTAATGGAAAAGAGCTCGCTAAGTAAGGAAACTGTGAACTAAAGTTATTGATCAGGATCAAATTGAATTCTCCTTATATAGAGTTGTATTGTAACATTTGTATAATGATGTCATGCAGAATTGTGTGGATTCTCACATAGAGGAAGAGAGATTAATGTATTAAAAGTAGCAATTTGTACTGATATATGGATTCAAAATACGTCTGATCAACTTGTACTGTAACGTGTTCAAGTCCCCAATCTATCCAAGCCCTGGTGCGGTTATAGTGTATGTTAAATACTGTTGAATGTACAGTGTGCTTACTGAACAATGGACACTGGCCTCAATGTCTAAGAATCTTACTGATTTGAGGAGTAGAGAGAACATCTAATCATAAATACAACCTTCCTCTAACAGCTGTCATCTCAGAGTGCAGCATTACATCCGAGAATAAAGACTTAAGGGTCACAACCAGACTTTTCCACCAGGTTGGTGTAATGCTTCGAGCCTTCAAGCTACTTTCAGTACTGGAGTATTGTGCTGAATTAATATATGTCCATGGTAGAGTTAAAATCTAAACTTGATAAGAGTTTAGAGGAATTTATCCTTGTACATCAAGGAACAGAATTCATGTTGAACATGGGCGGACACAAAGACACATGTGAATGGGCGAAGACCCTCTTTTTAAAATTTATTCATCGGATGTGGGCATCGCTGGCAAGGCCAGCATTTATTGCCCATCCCGAATTGCCCTTGAGAAGGTGTTGGTTAACCGCCTTCTTGAACCGCTGCAGTCCATGCTTCTTTGCAGCGGTTTGGCTTGAGTCTCCATTTCAGAGGGCAGTTCAGAATTCACCACATTGTCGTGTGTCTGGAGTCATGTATCGGTCAGACCAGGTAAGGGCAGCAGATTTCCGTCCCGAAAGGGCATTCGTGAACCCAATGGGTTTTTACGGCAATCTGATAGTTTCACGCCTTCACTGATACTATCTTTTTATTCCAGATTTATTCAAATAACCGCATTTAAATTAAATTAAATTAACAGCTGCCATGGTGGGATTGAACCCATGACTTTGGATCACTTAGTCCAGGCCTTTGGATTGCTACTCTTGTAACATAACCACTATGCTAACATTTGGATGAGAATTATAACAGTAAAAGGGCCTGATGTTTCAAGATTTATATATTACCTGACAAGTTTTGATCAAGCCGTTGGAAGAGAACAAAAAAATCAGGTTGCAGACCACCCTGCCAGTACAATGTCCCAAGCACTATTCTGCTTCCTTCTTCTAACCCAGAAATACCGGCATATCCTTCCTACATTGCCAGCACTGTCTGCCAGGCAGAAAATAGGCACTATAGTTCAGGTCCAAAGATGTTAAAGTCAATATTAAGGACCAAGGGCTGCAAAGTGTGTGGTCAGAAGATGAAGTGCTGTTCCTCGAGGTTGGGCTGATCTTCATTGGAACAGTGTAGAAGGCAAAAGGCAGAGAGATGAGAGTGACAGTGGAAGCAGAGAATTGAAGAGGCAAGGAACTGGGAGCTCAGGGTCACACTTCCAGCTGTTCGGCAAGTTAATCACCTCATCTGTGTTGGGTCTCCCCAATGTAGAGGAGACCGCATTGTGAGCAGCAAATACAGTGCACTGTGTTGCAGGAAGTACAAGTAAATCGCTGCCTCACCCAGAAGGAGTGATTTGTACCCTGGACAGTCGTGTGGGAGGAGGTGAAAGGGCAGGTTTTGCAGCTGCTGCACACATAGGAAGGTGCAAGTGGACAGAGCCCACTTGGTAGGGTTGATAGACCAGTGAACCAATGTGACATGGAGAGAACGGTCCCTTCAGAATGCTGAAAGGGAAGGGGAGGGGAAGATGTGCTTGATGATGACATCATGCTGGAGGTGGCGGAAATGGCAGAGGATGATCCATTGAATGCAGAGACTAGTGGGGTGCAAGGTAAAGACAAGGGGGACCCTATCATGGTTCTAGGTGGGAGGGAGAAGGGGTGAGGGCATTAACGTGGGAAATGGGACTGACTCAGTGGAGAGCCTATTGACCATGATGGAAGGAAGCCTCGGGTGATGAAACAGTGGAACATTTTGGAAGCACTGGTCCTGGAAGGTGGCATTGTCAGATGAGCTGTGATGGAGATGGAGAAACTGGGATAAGGGAATAGAGTCCTCACAGGAAGTGGGTTGGGAAGAAGCATAATCCCGATAATTTGAAGAGTCAGGTGACAGATGGCAGTGGACAGCTGGAGATGGAGAAACCCAGGAAGGGAAGAGAAAAGTTAGAGATGGACCATGTAAATGTAACTTGATGTTACAACATAAGAAATAGGAATAGGAGTAGGCCATACGGCCCCTTGAGCCTGCTCCGCCATTCAATAAGATCATGGCTGATCATGGACTCAGCTCCACTTCCCCATCTGCTCCCCATAACCCCTTATCCCCCTATCTTTTAAAAAACTGTCTATTTCTGTCTTAAATGTATTCAATGTCCCAGCTTCCACAGCTCTCTGAGGCAGCAAATTCCACAGATTACCAACCCTCTGAGAGAAGAAATTCCTCCTCATCTATGTTTTAAATGGGCGGCCCCTTATTCTAAGGTCATGCTCTCTAGTTCTGGTCTCCCCCATCAGTGGAAACATCCTCTCTGCATCCACCTTGTCAAGCCCGCTCATAATCTTATACACTTCGATAAGATTGTCATGTATTTCACCATCTTGCAATGACAATAGTTATGTAACTTGTAAGGTTCGAAAATCCACGGCCACATTTTATTGGAACACCCTAAGGACAAGAAAACTACCATGGGATCGCCCTATACATTTTAAATGAACATTTTTGGCCAAGTAAAATCCTCAGACCAGGCAGGCTGGGAAACGTGTGGGCGGATACAGACATTGTGGAGTCTGGCTCACAAGCAAGACAGAGGCACTGGCCAATGGGGGAAAAGTGCATTCTGGCAGGCCAATCAGGGGTTGAGTCGGGCCTGAAACAGGGAAATTCTCAACCAATGGGGACTACTCGGCCCAGTTTGAAAATATGACTCACCCCTACTGAATGTGGACCATCATCTACCTAATGGCCCATCAAAGGGGAGGCCCAAACCGATTGACTCCCAGGACAGTTACAATGGACCAGCAGACGTTGAGGCACCAATGTGCACTGAAACAATACCCCTGTCCTCACACCTACCTGTACCTGTGACATCTGCTGATTAAATATTCAAAGCTATCTCCCCGCCCAAACTTACACAATGGACCATCAACTGAGTTTGAGCGCAAAAAGGCCAGAACTAAATTGGATGCGAAGATAGGAGCTACAGAACCAGCAGTGGGAGTCAGCTTTTGGAGGTTGGAGTCAGCTTTTGGATCTGTGGGAGTCAGCTTGTGGGAGTTGAGTCAGCTTTTCAAAGGGTCTCACTCTGGGGAAGGTGTGCTTCACTCCAGCAGCTTTTCGCTTCGGAGCCAACCGAGAGGCAAATAGAAGAAACCGACACAACATCGAGGAGGAAACCCGAACCGACCAACAACGTAAAACCCACCCCTGAGGGACCCGGAGCTGAAATAAGTGCCCCCAGAACCCCGGAGTTGATAGGATTGTGAGTATAGCCCAAATCCTCTCACAGACTCAATTTAGGATAGGAATTGGTAAGAAGGGTGGAAGTGGGAGGTGTGGTTGTGTGTGAGTGGGATGTTATAACCTTTTATTTTCCCCTTCCCTATTGCAAGATTTTTCATGTTGTTGAGTGAGATTGTGCCATTACTGCTAATTATGACCTCTTCCTATGCCCTCTATCTTGGTGGTTACTATTCTAAATAAACAACATTAGCCATTTTGTTTCCTTACCCACTGTGTCTCGTTACTCACCCATCCTCATAAATCGCACGTACAGAACCCCAGGGGAGTGTAGATTCGAACCCACACCCCAAGCTCCTCTTACAGACTGTAACTCATGCACACTGTACCTGTACCCTTGAAGCACACACCCTGACCACAGGGGGTGAGCTTGCGGGAGACACTCCTCACCTGGGTTTCCAGGTATAAAAGGAGAGGTCCCACCCAGGGTCAGCACTCTTTGGTCCTGGGAATAAAGGAAGGTCACAGAGTGGCCATGTCTGATATATACATGCCTCATGTGAGTTTTAACAAGGTGCAGAGACACTACATCTGGCGACAAGAAACGGGAATCACCGAACCGCGAGGATGGCCGCCGGTGGCACAGAGGAACGCTACTGTGTTGGTGAGAACTGGGACAACTTTGTGGAAAAACTTGAGCAGAGCTTTGTCACAAAGGACTGGCTGGAAGAAACAGTGGCTGACAAGGGGAGGGCGCATCTACTGACCAGCTGTGGTCCACAGACATATGCGCTAATGAAAGACCTGCTCTCACCCCAAAAGCCAGTGGACAAGTCCTTCGAAGAGCTCAGCCAGCTGATCAGTGAGCATCTCAAGTCGGCAAGCAGCATACACATGGCCCGGCACCGGTTCTACTCTCACCTGCATCGGGAGGGTCAAAACGTCTCGGACTTCGTGGCGGAACTGCGGCGTTTGGCCAGTCTCTGTAAGTTCTCTGATGCCTGCAGTGGGGAGATGTTGAGGGACTTTTTCATCGAGGACATTAATCATGCTGTCATTTTCAGGAAGCTTATAAAGATCAAGGCCATGACTTTAGAAGGGGCGGCGTTGATAGCTCAGAACTTTATGGCAGGGGAAGAGGAGACCAAGCTAATTTACGCACGCAGCCCTGGTTTTAACGTTGCGATGAACCAGGGAGTTAATGTTGTAAAAGTGATACAGAACCCCGCAGGCAGGCAAGGGCAATTCTACACCGCCCACGCAGCAACAAGCTCCGGGGTGGGCCCGCAACAGGGACAATGGAAAGGGGATCGGCAATTCACGCTTTCACGAGGAACAATGCATCCCGTGATGGGATTATTCAGAGTGCTTAGAAACATCCAAACGGGCTATCAGAGAGGTATGCCTGGGAATAATCCTTTTGTTAACTGCAATCTTAGCTCATGTTGGAGATGTGGGGGCAGACACACGGCCAAAAGCTGCAGGTTCCAGCTTTATACCTGTAGGATTTGTAATGTCAGTGTTCACTTGGCCAGGATGTGCAAAAAGGTAGTAGCGAGGCTAGTCTGCGAGACAGAGGAACCAGACGAGGGGTCTGCAATGCAGGATGAGGCCTGGGGAACAACCATGGATGCTGAAGTTCAGAGAGTTGATGTGGCTGACAGCTCATACACTAAAACGCCACCCATGATGATGAAAGTCTTACTGAAGCACATCGAGCTGGATATGGGAGCTAGCCAGTCCCCCATGAGTGCCCAACAATTTGAGAGACTATGGCCACACAGAGCTAGTAGGCCCAAACTGGAAAGCATTGAGATGCAGCTTCGTACGTACACCAAAGAGATCATACCAGTGCTGGGAAATGCAAACTTGGTGGTAACGCATAATGGATTACAGAACCGGCTGCCACTCTGGCTTGTTCCGGGAAATGGCCCCGCGCTTTTGAGGAGGAGTTGGCTAGCTGAGATGAATTGGAAATGGGGGGATGTGCATGACATTTCATCCGTGGAGCGAAGTTCATGCTCGCAGGTATTGCAAAAATTCGAGTCACTCTTTCAACCCGGTGTCGGAACATTCAAGGGCACTAAAGTAGTGATACACATCACTCCAGAGGCCAGACCAGTGCACCACAAAGCCAGAGCGGTGCCGTACGTGATGCGTGAGAAAATTGAAAGTGAACTGGACAGGCTGCTCAGAGACGGCATAATTTTGGCCGTTGAATTCAGTGACTGGGCAAGTCCCATTGTTCCCGTCCTCAAAGCAGATGGCTCGGTTAGGATTTGTGGCGACTACAAAGCCACCATCAACCGAGTGTCGCTGCAAGACCAATACCCGCTTCCGAGAGCGGAGGGCCTCTTTGCCATGCTAGCAGGTGGAAAGCTGTTCACGAAGTTGGACCTCACTTTGGCCTACGTGACTCAGGAACTGGCTGAAGATTTCAAGCTTCTGACCACCATCACGACACACAAAGGACTATTTGTCTGCAACAGGTGGCCATTTGGCATTCGTTCGGCAGTGGCTATCTTTCAGCGAAACATAGAAAGCTTGCTCAAGTCCATCCCTAGAACAGTCGTATTCCAAGACGACATCCTTATAATGGGTCGAGACACCGAGGAACACCTCCGCAACCTGGAAGAGGTGCTACTCCGATTGGATCAGGTAGGCTTGGAGCTGAAAAAGGCCAAGTGCGTGTTTTCGGCCCCAGAGGTCGAGTTCCTGGGCAGGAGGGTTGCCGCAGATGGGATCCGGCCCACTGAATCAAAAACGGAGGTGATTCGCCAGGCGCCCAGGCCCGGCAACACGTTGGAGTTGCAATCATTCCTGGGACTTTTGAACTATTTTGGGACCTTTCTGCTGAACTTAAGCACGTTGTTGGAGCCATTACACATGCTCCTCCATAAAGGTTATGAATGGTTTTGGAGAGATTGTCAAGAATGGGATTTCAATAAGGCAAGGAACCTGCTGTGTTGCAACAAACTGTTGACTTTGTATGACCCCTGTAAAAAAATGGTTTTAACATGCGATGCGTCATCCTACGGGGTTGGGTGTGTATTGCAGCAGGGTAACGATGACGGCCGACTCCAACCAGTGGCTTACGCCTCCAGGGCGCACTCCCAGGCAGAGCGTGTATACGGCATGGTCGAGAAGGAGGCACTCGCGTGTATGTACAGTGTGAAAAACATGCACTAGTACCTTTTCGGTTGACAGTTCAAGCTAGAGACGGACCACAAACCATTAACATCCCTGTTGTCCGACAGCAAGGCTGTCAACTCTAACACGTCAGCTCGCATACTGCGTATGACTACACCATACGGCACCGGCCAGGCACCAAAAATTGCACTGACGCACTCAACAGGTTCCCACTGGTCACCACCGAGAGGGTGTCGGAGCAGAGTGCTGAGATGATCATGGCCGTTGAGTCTTTTGAAACTGCGGGCTCCCCCATCACAGCCCGACAGATCAAACTCTGGACCAACAGGGACCCCCTCCTATCCATGATAAATAAATGTGTCCTGACTGGGAATTGGGCGCCCGCACATAGGGCGTGTCCCGAGGAAGTCAGGCCGTTTCAGAGACGAATGGACGAACTCTCCATCCAAGCCGACTACCTGTTATGGGGCAGCCGGGTAGTCATGCCCCAGAAAGGAAGGGAAGCATTCATCAGGGAACTCCACAGCGAGCACCCTGGCATCGTGTTAATGAAGGCCATTGCCCGGTCACATGTATGGTGGCCGGGGATTGACTCAGACCTGGAACACCGGGTTCGCAGGTGCACGATGTGTGCCCAGCTGGGCAATGCCCCCAGGGAGGCTCCACTCAGCCCGTGGCCCTGGCCCACCAGGCCATGGTCACATATTCACATGGACTATGTGGGCCCATTCATGGGGAAAATGTTCCTGATCGTTGTCAATGCATACTCGAAATGGATCGAGTGCATCATATTGAACTCGTGCACGACATCCATCACAGTGGAGAGTCTGCGTGCGGTTTTCGCGACCCACGGCTTGCCGGACATCCTGGTCAGCGACAATGGCCCGTGTTTTACCAGCCAAGAACTCCAGGAGTTTATGTCGGGCAATGGGATCAAGCACATCCGGACAGCACCGTTCAAGCCGGCTTCCAATGGCCAGGCAGAACGGGCGGTCCAAGTTATAAAGCAGGGCATTCTACGCATCCAAGGACCCTCCCTTCAGTACCACTGATCACGCCTCCTGCTGGCCTACAGGTCCCGCCCACACTCGCTCACGGGAGTCCCGCCAGTGGAACTCCTCATGAAACGCACACTCAAGACGCGGCTGTCCCTCATTCACCCAGACCTACAGACATTGTTGAGGGCAAGTGCCAGTCCCAAACCAAGCTCCATGATCGAGGCTCAAGAGGGAGGTGAATAGAAATAGATGACCCGGTATTTGCTCTTAACCATGCTTTGGGACCCAAATGGCTTGAGGGCACCGTAATTGGCAAAGAAGGAAACAGGGTCATGGTTGCCAGACTAAACAATGGGCAGATATGCCGCAAACACTTGGACCAAGTAAAGACAAGGTTCAGCATAGACACGGAGGAACAAGAAGAAGAGCATGATGAGATAGCACCCACACCACTGCCAGCGTACGAGCAACAAAGACAGCCCTCAGCATGCGCAGTCCCTGCAGGCCGGAATCACCTCCAGTGACAGAGATGCGTGCTGAGGCTCAGCCACCAGAGCCACAACTGCGGCGCTCCACGAGAGAGCGTCAACCACCCGATAGACTTAACCTCTGAAACTAAAAGACTTAAGGGGAGAGGTGATGTCATGTATTTCACTATCTTGCAATAACAATAGTTATATAACTGTAACTCATGCACACTGTACCTGTACCCTTGAAATGCACACCCTGACCACAGTGGGTGAGCTTGCGGGAGACACTCCTCACCTGGGTTTCCAGGTATAAAAGGAGAGGTCCCACCCAGGGTCAGCACTCTTTGGTCCTGGGAATAAAGGAAGGTCACAGAGTGACCGTATCTGATATATACATGCCTCGTGTGAGTTTGTAACAAGGTGCAGAGACACGACAAAAATCACCTCTCATTCTTCTAAATTCCAATGAGTAGAGGCGCAACCTACTCAACCTGTCCTCATAAGTCAATCCCCTCATCCCAGGAATGAACCGAGTGAGCCTTCTCTGAACATATTAAATATGTTACATAAGAACATAAGAACATATTGTTACAGAACCTACAAGAGAGCAAGCTATCTTAGATCTGGTCCTGTGTAATGAGACAGGAATAATAAACGATCTCCTAGTAAAAAATCCTCTCGGAATGAGTGATCACAGTATGGTTGAATTTGTAATACAGATTGAGGGTGAGGAAGTAGTGTCTCAAACGAGCGTACTATGCTTAAACAAAGGGGACTACAGTGGGATGAGGGCAGAGTTGGCTAAAGTAGACTGGAAACACAGACTAAATGGTGGCACAATTGAGGAACAGTGGAGGACTTTTAAGGAGCTCTTTCATAGTGCTCAATAAAAATATATTCCAGTGAAAAAGAAGGGCGGTAAGTAAAGGGATAACCAGCCGTGGATAACCAAGGAAATAAAGAAGGGTATCAAATTAAAAACCACTGCGTATAAGGTGGCCAAGGTTAGTTGGAAACTAGAAGATTGGGAAAATTTTAAACAGCAAAGAATGACTAAGAAAGCAATAAAGAAAGGAAAGATAGATTACGAAAGTAAACTTGCGCAAAACATAAAAACTGATAGTAAAAGCTTTAACCGATATATAAAACGGAAAAGAGTGACTAAAATAAATATTGGTCCCTGAGAAGATGTGAAGGGGGATTTAATAATGGGAAATGTGGAAATGGCTGAGATCTTAAACAATTATTTTGCTTCTGTCTTCACAGTGGAAGACACAAAAACCATGCCAAAAATTGCTGTCACGGGAATGTGGGAAGGGAGGACCTTGAGATAATCACTATCACTAGGGGGGTAGTACTGGACAGGCTAATGGGACTCAAGGTAGACAAGTCACCTGGTCCAGATGAAATGCATCCCAGGGTATTAAAAGAGATGGCGGAAGTTATAGCAGATGCATTCGTTATAATCTACCAAAATTCTCTGGACTCTGGGGAGGTACCAGCGGATTGGAAAGCAGCTAATGTAACGCCTCTGTTTAAAAAAGGGGGCAGACAAAAGGCAGGTAACTATAGGCCGGTTAGTTTAACATCTGTAGTGGGGAAAATGCTTGAAGCTATCATTAAGGAAGAAATAGCGGGACATCTAGATAGGAATAGTGCAATCAAGCAGACGCAACATGGATTCATGAAGGGGAAATCATGTTTAACTAATTTACTGGAGTTCTTTGAGGATATAACGAGCATGGTGGATAGAGGTGTACCGATGGTTGTGGTGTATTTAGATTTCCAAAAGGCATTCGATAAGGTGCCACACAAAAGGTTACTGCAGAAGATAAAGGTACGCGGAGTCAGAGGAAATGTATTAGCATGGATAGAGAATTGGCTCGCTAACAGAAAGCAGAGAGTCGGGATAAATGGGTCCTTTTCGGGTTGGAAATAGGTGGTTAGTGGTGTGCCACAGGGATCGGTGCTGGGACCACAACTGTTTACAATATACATAGATGACCTGGAAGAGGGGACAGAGTGTAGTGTAACAAAATTTGCAGATGACACAAAGATTAGTGGGAAAGCGGGTTGTGTAGAAGACACAGAGAGGCTGAAAAGAGATTTAGATAGGTGAAGCGAATGGGCTAAGGTTTGGCAGATGGAATACAATGTCGGAAAATGTGAGGTCATCCACCTTGGGGAAAAAAAACAGTAAAAGAGAATATTATTTGAATGAGGAGAAATTACAACATGCTGCGGTGCAGAGGGACCTGGGGGTCCTTGTGCATGAATCCCAAAAAGTTAGTTTGCAGGTGCAGCAGGTAATCAGGAAGGCAAATGGAATGTTGGCCTTCATTGCGAGAGGGATGGAGTACAAAAGCAGGGAGGTCCTGCTGCAACTGTATAGGGCATTGGTGAGGCCGCACCTGGAGTACTGCGTGCAGTTTTGGTCACCTTACTTAACTAGGCTGATTCCGGAGATGTTACCTGATGATGATAGATTGAGTAGACTGGGTCTTTACTCGTTGGAGTTCAGAAGGATGAGGGGTGACCTTATAGAAACATTTAAAATAATGAAAGGGATAGGCAAGATAGAAGGCAGAGAGGTTGTTTCCACTGGTCGGGGAGACTAGAACAAGGGGGCACAGCCTCAAAATACGGGGGAGCCAATTTAAACCCGAGTTGAGAAGGAATTTCTTCTCCCAGAGGGTTGTGAATCTGTGAAATTTTCTGCCCAAGGAAGCAGTTGAGGCGAGCTCATTGAATGTATTCAAATCACAGATAGATAGATTTTTAATCAATAAGGGAATTAAGGGTTATGGGGAGCGGGCGGGTAAGTGGAGCTGAGTCCACGGCCAGATCAGCCATGATCTTGTTGAATGGCGGAGCAGGCTCGAGGGGCTAGATGGCCTACTCCTGCTCCTAAATCTTATGTTCTTATGTTCTGCCTCCAAAGCAAGTATATCCTTTCTTAAATATGGAAACCAAAACTGCATGCAGTATTCCAGGTGTGGTCTCACCAATACCTTGTATAGCTATAGCAAGACTTCCCTGCTTTTATACTCCACCCCAGTTTCTTAGTGGATCTGAGTGGTAACCAATCAGTTTCACAGCATATTTACAGTCCAGATCCAGATCGTGATCCATTCCACGATTGGAATACCCTCATCTGGCTCTCTGGGGACCACTGGTTCACTTAAACAAAATCAAACCACTGCGGATGCTGGAAATCTGAAACAGAAACAGAAAATGCTGGAAATTCTCAGCAGGTCAGGCAGCATCTGTAGAGAGAAAAATGGAATTAACATTTCAGGTCGATGACCTTTTGTCAGAACTGGATAAAGTAACTGGTTTTAAGCATGTGCAGAGGTAGGGAAAGGTGGGAGGGGAGGAAAGAACAAAAATGAAGGTCTGTGATCGAGTGGAAGACAGGAGAGATTGACTGACAGAAGGGATGATAGCTGTACAGGGTGTACCTCTCCAGTCCGCGACTCTCTGATCTGGAACCACCCGTGGTTTGGCATCAGTCCTGTGCCTGTAGCGTGAGCGGCGGCAGACAGCGGTGTGGGTCCGGGTGTGGCGGGGGGTGTGGTGTGTGTGGTGGGTGTGGCGGGGGATAGTGGGACTGGGTGTGGCGGAGGATGGTGGGACTGGATGCAGCGGCAGTGGGGAGGGGGTTGGGGGTGGCGGTGCGGCCGGGTGGAGGCAGCGGGGGTGGGGAGACACGAGCTTTAAAAAAAAAGCAGCAAACCAGCACGGAGAGAGAGAGTGAGGCCCCAGTTTCGCATCTGGAGCGTGGTGGAGGCGTTCAGGAGCCCGAGCGCTGTCATCAGGACCCGATAAGTCTAGGCTCAGCATGACCACCCGTGGTTTGACAAATTCTCTGTTCCGGCACCGGCCAGATCACGGGGATGTCGGACCAGAGAGGTCCAACCTGTATATAATGACCGTTCCCTCTGAGTCAGCCTGATCCACCCCCAATCACCCCCAACACCCCTTCCCCTTCTCACGACACCTTCCCCTGCAAGTGCAGGAGATGTTACACCTTCCCTTTTACCTCTGCCCTTTCCACTATCCAGTGGCCCCAAACACTCCTTCTAGGTGAAACAGCGATTTCCTTGTACTTACAAACATAGAACCATAGAAAGTAGGTGCAGGAGTAGGCCATTCGGTGCTTCGAGCCTGCACCACCATTCAATATGATCATGGCTGATCATGCAACTTCAGTACCCCATTCCTGCTTTCTCTCCATACCCCTTGACCCCTTTAGCCGTAAGGGACATAGAAATATAGAAACATAGAAAATAGGTGCAGGAGCAGGCCATTCAGCCCTTCTAGCCTGCACCGCCATTCAATGAGTTCATGGCTGAACATGAAACTTCAGTACCCCCTTCCTGCTTTCTCGCCATAACCCTTGATCCCCCGAGTAGTAAGGACTTCATCTAACTCCCTTTTGAATATATTTAGTGAATTGGCCTCAACTACTTTCTGTGGTAGAGAATTCCACAGGTTCACCACTCTCTGGGTGAAGAAGTTTCTCCTCATCTTGGTGCTAAATGGCTTACCCCTTATCCTCAGACTGTGACCCCTGGTTCTGGACTTCCCCAACATTGGGAACATTCTTCCTGCATCTAACCTGTCTAAACCCGTCAGAATTTTAAACGTTTCTATGAGGTCCCCTCTCATTCTTCTGAACTCCAGTGAATACAAGCCCAGTTGATCCAGTCTTTCTTGATAGGTCAGTCCCGCCATCCCGGGAATCAGTCTGGTGAATCTTCGCTGCACTCCCTCAATCGCAAGAATGTCCTTCCTCAAGTTAGGAGACCAAAACTGCACACAATACTCAAGGTGCAGCAAGACCTCCCGGCTCCTATACTCAAATCCCCTCACTGTGAAGGCCAGCATGCCATTTGCTTACTTTACTGCCTGCTTGAACCTGCATGCCTACCTTCAATGACTGATGTACCATGACACCCAGTTCTCATTGCACCTCCCCTTTTACTAATCTGCCACCATTCAGATAATAATCTGCCTTCCTGTTTTTGCCACCAATGAGGATAACCTCACACTTATCCGCATTAGACTGCATCTGCCATGCATTTGCACATTCACCTAACCTGTCCAAGTCCCCCTGCAGCCTCCGAGCATCTACCTCGCAGCTCGCACTGCCACCTAGCTTAGTGTTATCTGCAAACTTGGAGATATTACATTCAATTCCTTCATCTAAATCATTAATGTATATTGTAAATAGCTGGGGTCCCAGCACTGAACTCTGCGGCACCGCACGAGTCATGCCTGCCGTTCTGAAAAGGACCCATTTATTTCCACTCTTTGCTTCTTGTCTGCCAACTATTTCTCTATCCTCGTCAATACATTACCCCTAACAACATGTGCCTTCATTTTGCATACTAATCTCTTGTGTGGGACTTTGTTAAAAGTCTTTTGAAAGTCCAAATACACCACATCCACTGGTTCTCCCTTATCCACTCTACTAGTTAAATCCTCAAAAAATTAGAAGATTTGTCAAGCATGATTTCCCTTTCATAAATCCATGCTGACTTGGACCGATCCTGTCACTGTTTACCAAATGCGCTGCTATTACATCTTTTATAATTGATTCCAGCATTTTCCCCACCACCGATGTCAGGCTAACCGGTCTATAATTACCTGTTTTCACTCTCCCTCCTTTTTTAAAAAGTGGCATTACATTAGCTACCCTCCAATCCATAGGTACTGATCCAGAGTCCATGGAATGTTGGAAAATGACCACCAATGCATCTAGTATTTCTCGGGTCACTTCCTTAAGTACTCTGGGATACAGACTATCAGGCCCATGGGATTTATTGGCCTTCAGTCCCTTCAATTTCCCTAACACCATTTCCGACTAATAAGGATTTCCCTCAGTTCCCCTTCTCGCTAAACCCTCGGTCCCCAGTATTTTGGGGAGGTTATTCATGTCTTCCTTAGTGAAGACAGAATCAAAGTATTTGTTCAATTGGTCCATTTCCTTGTTCCCCATTATGAATTCCCCTGATTCTGACTGCATGGGAACTTAATTAGTCTTCAATAATCTTTTTCTCTTCAGATATTTATAGAAGCTTTTGCAGTCAGTTTTTATGTTCCCTGCAAACTTACTCTCATAATCTATTTTACACCTCCTAATTAAACCCGAAGTACTCCTCTGCTGAATTCTACCTTTCTCCCAGTCCTTAGGTTTGCTGCTTTTTCTGGCTAATTTATATGCCTCTTCCTTGGAGTTAACACTTTTCCTAATTTCCCTTGTTAGCCACGGTTGAGCCACCTTTCCTTTTTTATTCTTACGCCAAAGAGGGATGTGTAATTGCTTTAGTTCATCCATGTGATCTTTAAATGTCTGCCATTGCCTATCCACCATCAACCCTTTAAGTATCATTCTCCAGCCTATCCTAGCCAATTTCACGTCTCATATCGTCGAAGTTTCCTTTCTTTACACTCAGGACCCTAGTTTCTGAATTAACTGTGTCACTCTCCATCTTAATGAAGAATTCTAAAATATTATGGTCACTCTTCCCCAAGGGCCCCGCATGACCAGAGTGCTAATTAATCCTCTCTCGTTACACAAGACCCAGTCTAGGATGGCCTGCTCTCTAGTTGGTTCCTCAACATATTGCTCTAGAAAACCATCCCTTATACACTCTAGGAAATCCTCCTCCACAATATTGCTATCAGGTTGGTTAGCCCAATCAATATGCAAATTAAAGTCACCCATGATAACTGCTGTATGCTTATTGCAGGTGTCCCTAATTTCCTGTTTGATGCCATCCCCAACCTCGTTACTACTGTTAGGGGAGTTGTGTGCAGACCACCAAACATTTTCTGCCCTTTGGTGTTTCGCAGCTCTACCCATATAGATTCCACATCATCCACGCTAATGTCATTCCTTAGTATTGCGTTAATCTCCTCTTTAACCAGTAACACTACCCCACCTCCTTTCCCTTCCTGTCTGTCCTTCCTGAATATTGAATACCCCTGGATGTTGGATTCCCAGCCTTGGTTACCTTGGAGCCGTGTCTCCGTAATCCCAATTACATCATATCCGTTAACAGCTATCTGCGCAGTCAATTCATCCACTTCAGACTTGTTTTTTTTAACACTCTTTGTCTTGTTAGAATTATGTTGTAATGTGACCCTGTTTGATTTTTGCCCTTGATTTCTCTGCCCTCCACTCTTGCTTTTCTTCTTCCTGCCTTTTGCTTCTGCCCGCTTTTTATTTCCCTCTGCCTCCCTGCATAGATTTCCATCCCCCTGCTTTCTTCGTTTAAACCCTGCCCAATAGCACTAGCAAACACTCCGCCTTGGACATCGGTTCTGGTCTTGCCCAGGTGCAGACCGTCCAATTTGTACTGGTACCACCTCCCACAGAACTGGTTCCAATGTCCCAGGAATTTGAATCCCTCCCCCTTGCACCATTCCTCAAGCCATGTATTCAGCAGAGCTATCCTGAAATTCCTACTCTGACTAGCAAGTGGCACTGGTAGCAATCCTGAGATTACTACGTTTGAGTCTTACTTTTTAATTTAACTCCTAGCTCCCTAAATTCAGCTTGTAGGACCTCATCCCGTTTTTTACCTATATCGTTTTTTACCTATATTTTTTACCTCCCCCTCCAGAATGCACGGTAGCCACTTCGAGACATCCTTGACCCTTGCACCAGGAAGGCAACACACTATCCTGGAGTCTCGTTTGCGATCGCAGAAACGGTGATCTATTTCCCTTACAATAGAATCCCCTATCACTATAGTTTTCCCCCTCTTTTTCCTGCCCTCCTATGCAGCAGAGCCATCCCTGGTAACATGGACTTGGCTGCTGTTGTCTTCCCTGAGGAGCCACCTCCCCCAATAGTACCCAAGGTGGTGTATCTGTTTTGGAGGGAGATGACCACAGGGAACCCCTGCACTACCTTCCTACTCCTGCTCTACCTGATGGTCATACATTCCCTATCTGGCTGTGTAACCTTTGCTTGCAGTGTGACTGTTGTGTATCTGTAAAGCATGCACTCCCATGTTCCGCCACCAGGCTGTAGCCAACGAGCTGGAAGGAAAAGAAAGTGCTGCTAAAAGGAGAGCGGTCCTCCTCACAGTCTGCGGGGCACTGACCTACAGCCTCATGAAGAATCTTCTAGCTCCAGTGAAACCCACAGATAAGTCATATGAGGAGCTGTGTACACTGGTTCGAGAGCATCTTAACCTGAGGGAGAGCGTGCTGATGACGAGGTATCGGTTCGCCACGTGCCAGCGATCTGAAGGTCAGGAAGTGGCGAGCTACGTCGCCGAGCTAAGGAGACTTGCTGGACAATGTGAGTTTGATGGCTACCTGGAGCAAATGCTCAGAGACTTTTTTGTGCTGGGCATTGGCCACGAGACCATCCTACAAAAACTTTTGACTGTAGAGACACCGACCCTCAATAAGGCCATTGCGATAGCACAGGCGTTTATGTCCACCAATGATAACACCAAACAAATCTCTCAGCACACAAGTGCGAGCAATGTTCACAAATTAACTGGAACTGCGTTTGCGAGTAGAAATGTACAGGGCAGAAACCACGAGTCTACAACTGCCAGCAGTCCTCAGGTGACACAGATGACTCAGAGTCCCCAACAAAGGATGAATGCAAGGCAATTCACACCTTGTTGGCGTTATGGAGGCTTCCATTCAGCCTATTCATGCTGCTTCAAAGGGTATGTTTGCAAGAGCTGTGGAATAATGGGGCACCTCCAACGAGCTTGCAAACAAGCTGCAAGCTCTGCAAAACCTGCTAACCACCACGTGGCAGAGGAAGATCAGTTCATGGTGGATCAAAGCAATTTCGAGCCTCAGAGAGAGGGAGGAGACAGATGCTGAAGTACACGGGGTGCACACATGAAATGTCCACCTATAATGCTAAACGTAAAATTGAATGGCGTACCTGTAGCCATGGAACTGGACACTGGTGCTAGCCAATCCATCATGAGTGAAAAGATGTTTGAGAGACTATGGTGCAACAAGGCATTCAGACCAGCCCTGAGCCCCATCCACACGAAACTGAGAACGTACACCAAAGAGCTTATCACTGTTCTGGGCAGCGCCATGGTCAAGGTCACCTACCAGGGCACGGTGCACGAACTGCCACTCTAGATTGTCCCGGGCGATGGCCCCACACTGCTTGGAACGAGCTGGGCTAGGCAAAATCCGCTGGAACTGGGATGACATCCGAGCGCTATCACATATCGATGAGGCCTCATATACCCAAATCTTAACAAATTTTCTTCCCTTTTTGAGCCAGGCATTGGAAACTGTTCCGGGGCGAAGGTGCGGATCCACTTGGTCCCAGAGGCATGACCCATTCACCACAAGGCGCGAGCCGTACCTCACATGATGAGGGAGAGAGTGGAAATCGAGCTGGACAGGCTGCAACGCGAGGGCATCATCTCCCCAGTGGAATTCAGCGAGTGGTCCAGCACGATTGTTCCAGTACTCAAAAGTGATGGCACGGTCAGGATTTGCGGCGATTATAAAGTAACTATTAATCATTTCTCGCTACAGAACCAATACCCGCTACCTAAGGCAGACGACCTATTTGCGACGCTGGCAGGAGGCAAGACGTTCACCAAGTTCGACCTGACTTTGACCTACATGATGCGGGAGCTGGAGGAGTCTTTGAAGGGCCTCACCTGCATCGACACGCACAAGGGATTGTTCTTCTACAACAGATGCCCGTTTGGAATTTGGTCAGCTGCAAGGATCTTCCAGAGAAACATGGAGAGCCTACTCAAGTCGGTACCACATACGGTGGTCTTTCAGACGAAATATTGGTCATGGGTCGGGACACCGCCAAGCACCTACAAAACCTGGAGGAGGTCCTCCAGCGACTGAATCGCGTAGGGCTGTGGCTGAAGAGGTCGAAATGCGTCTTCACGGCAACAGAAGTGGAGTTTTTTGTGGAGAAAGATTGCGGCGGATGGCATTCGGCCCACAGACGCCAAGACAGAGGCTATCAGGAATGCGGCCAGGCCACAGAACATCACGGAGCTGCGGTCGTTTCTCGGACTCCTCAACTATTTTGGTAACTTCCTACTGGGGTTAAGCACCTTTATAGAGCCCCTACATCTGTTATTGCGCAAAGGTGAGAACTGGGTATGGGGAAAAAACCAAGTAATTGCTTTTGAGAAAGCCAGAAACATTTTATGCTCCAACAAGCTGCTTATATTGTATAACCCGTGTAAAACACTTGTGCTAGCATGTGACACGTCGTCGTACGGAGTCGGTGTGTATTACAACAAGCTAATATTGCGGGGAAGTTGCAACCTGTCACCTATGCTTCCAGGAGCTTGTCTAAGGCCGAGAGAGGCTACAACATGATTGAGAAAGAGGCATTAGCGTGTGTGTGTTCAGGGTAAAGAAAATGCATCAGTCCCTGTTTGGCCTCAAATTTGAGCTGGAAACCGATCACAAGACCCTCACTTCCCTGTTCACTGAAAACAAGGGGATAAATACTCATGCATCAGCCCACATACAAAGATGGGCACTTGCTCTATCAGCATATAACTATACCATCCGCCATAGGCCAGTCACCGAGAACCTTGCGGAAACTCTCAGTCGGCTACCACCACGGGGGTGAAAATGGCGCAGCCTGCAAACTTGTTGATGGTGGCGCAGCCCGCAGACTTGTTGATGGTCACAGAAGGGTTTGAAAATGATAAATCACCTGTCACGGCCCGCCAGATTAGGACTTGGACCAGCCAAGATCCTCTGCTGTCCCGAGTAAAAAAACTGTGTACTGCATGGGAGCTGGGCCAGCATCCCCGTTGAAATACAAGAGCCAATCAACCCGTTCCAGCGGCGAAAGGACGAGCTGTCCTTTCAGGCAGACTGCCTGTTGTGGGGTAACCGCGTAGTGCTACCAAAAAAGGGCAGGGAGACATTCACCTCAGATCTTCACAGCACACACCCGGGTATAGTAATCATGAAAGCGATAGCCAGATCCCACGTATGGTGGCTCGGTATCGACTCTGAATTAGAGTTCTCTGCACGGCAATGCAGCGTATGTGCTCAGTTGAGCAACGCGCCCAGAGAGGCACCACTAAGTTTGTGGTCCTGGTCCTCTAGACCATGGTCGAGGATCCATGTCGACTATGCAGGCCCGTTTCTCGGTAAAATATTCCTGGTGGTGGTGGATGCTTTTTCAACATGAATTGAATGTGAAATATTGTTGGGAAGCACCGCCACCGCCACCATTGAAAGCCTGAGGGCCATGTTTGCCACCCACGGTCTGCCTGACATACTGGTCAGTGACAACGGGCCATGTTTCACCAGTGCCGAATTTAAAGAATTCATGACCCGCAATGGGATCAAACATGTCACCTCGGCCCCATTTAAACCAGCCTCCAATGGGCAGGCAGAGCGGGCAGTACAAACCATCAAACAGAGCCTTAAATGAGTCACAAAAGGCTCACTCCAAACGCGTCTGTCCCGAGTACTGCTCAGCTACTGCACGAGACCCCACTTGCCCACAGGGGTGCCCCCGGCTGAGCTACTCATGAAAAGGACACTTAAAATCAGACTCTCACTGGTTCACCCCAACCTGCATGATCAGGTAGAGAGCAGGCGGCAGCAACAAAATGTAAACGATGGTCGCGCCACTGTGTCACGGGAAATTGATCTGAATGACCCTGTGTATGTGCTAAACTATGGACATGGTCCCAAGTGTATCGCGAGCACAGTGATAGCTAAAGAAGGGAACAGAGTATTTGCAGTCAAACGAGACAATGGACAAATTTGCAGAAAGCACCTGGACCAAACGAGGCTGCGGTTCACAGACTACCCTGAACAACCCACAGTAGACACCATCTTTTTCGAGCCCACAACACACACCCCAAAGGATCAACGACACCATGCCGGACCAGATAATCGAACCCATCACGACCAACACCCCAGCAAGGCCAGGCTCACCTAGCAGCCCTGCAGGGCCTACAACACGCCAGCCCAGCGAGAGCACAGCCAACACACCAGAACAGACATTTGTACCGAGGCGGTCCACCAGGGAAAGAAAGGCTCCCGACCGCCTCACCTTGTAAATAGTTTTCACTTTGATTTTGCGGGGGGAGTGATGTTGTGTATCTGCAAAGCATGCACTCCCATGTTCCGCCACCAGGGAGCTCATCCCCTGAAGTCCTAAGGGATCCCAGCATCCCTTAGGAGCACTGTATATAAATCGGCCCTTAAGGCCTGTTCCTCACTCTGGAGTGTCTTATTAAAGACTGAGGTCACTGTAACTTTAACTCCCCTGTGTGCAGCCTCATCTGTGTTAGAAACACAATAGTAACCAACTCACTAAACGTGCTATTCACGATATCCTCAGCATCGCGGATGCTCCAGAATGAATCCATGTGCAGCTCCAGTACCGCAATACATTCTGTCAGGAGCTGCAGCTGGATACATATCCTGCGCATTTATTTGTCAGGGATACTGGAAGCGTCCCTGACTTCCTACATAGCACAGGAGGAGCATGACACAGGTCTGAGCTCTCCTGCCATGGCTTAACCCTTAATTTAATCTAATTGATAACAACGCCAAAGGTTTCTTACTGATCAGAAAAGAAAAAGAAATAGAAAAAGATTAAATACTTACCAATCCACCAGCCAATCACTTATCCTCTTGGCTGTGACATCACACTTTGATTTCTTTTTACTTCTTTGTTTACCTTCTGCCCCTGCAGCTGCACCATCTGGCTTCCTCCAACTGCTGGGCCCCCTTTTATGGGCACCGCTGCTCCCGACCTGCTCCGCTACTCCGACTCTGCAACTCCCGCTCTTTTTAAACTGCCCACTCCTCCAACTCTCTGATCCTCGTCAGAAGTGAATTCCTCGCCTACCTCCGGCCCTCCTGCTCCTCGGACTCCTGGCCTCCCGAACTCACGGACTTCCACTCTTGGACTCTCCCGAACTTGGACTCTCCCGAACTCACCTGACCTTCTTTCAATTTAGTGTACTGTATTCACTGCTCACGATGGAGCCTCCTCTACATTGGGGAGACCAAATGCAGATTGGGGGCCCACTTTGCAGAACATCTTCGTTCAGTCCGTAAGTGTGACCCCGAGCTTCCGGTCACCTGTCACTTGAATTCTCCACTCCATTTCCACTCTGACCTCTCCATCCTCGGCCTCCTACACTGTTCCAATGAAGCTCAATGTAAGCTCGAGTGGCAGCACCTCAGCTTTCGATTCGGCACTTTACAGCCTTCTGCATTCAACATGGAGTTCAGCAAATTCAGTCTATAACCTCTGCCCTTTGTATCACATGGCAGCTGCTGATATTTCTGCCATCTCCATTTACACCAATTTAGACCCATATTTTGTTTCTGTACTTGTCCCATTACCATCTCCTTTTGCTTTGAACTATCATCCCTTTTGCCATTCAATCTCTCCTGCCTTCCACTGTATCACAGACATAAAAACATAGAAACAAAGAAAATAGGTGCAGGAGTAGGCCATTCGGCCCTTCGAGCATGCATCGCCATTCAATGAGTTCATGGCTGAACATGCAACTTCAGTACCCCAATCCTGCTTTCTCGTCATACCCCTTGAGCCCCCTTGTAGTAAGAACTACATCCAACTCCTTTTTGAATATATTTAGTAAATTGGCTTCAACAATTCTGTGGTAAAGAATTCCACAGGTTCACCACGCTCTGGGTGAAGAAGTTTCTCCTCATCTCGGTCCTAAATGGCTTACCCCTTATCCTTAGACTGTGACCCCTGGTTCTGGACTTCCCCAACATTGGGAACATTCTTCCTGTATCTAACCTGTCTAAATCCATCAGAATTTTAAACGTTTCTATGAGATCCCCTCTCATTCTTCTAAACTCCAGTGAATACAAGCCCAGTTGATCCAGTCTTTCTTGATATGTCAGTCCCGCCATCCCGGGAATCAGTCTGGTGAACCGTCGCTGCACTCCCTCAATAGCAAGAATGTCCTTCCTCAAGTTAGGAGACCAAAACTGTGCACAATACTCCAGGTGTGGCCTCACCAAGGCCCTGTACAACTGTAGTAACACCTCCCTGCTCCTGTACTCAAATCCCCTCGCTATGAAGGCCAACATGCCATTTGCTTTTTTAACCTCCTGATGTACCTGCATGCCAACCTTCAATAACTGATGTACCATGACACCCAGGTCTCGTTGCAACTCCCCTTTTCCTAATCTGTCACCATTCAGATAATAGTCAGTCTCTCTGTTTTTACCACCAAAGTGGATAATCTCACATTTATCCACATTATACTTCATCTGCCATGCATTTGCCCACTCACCTAACCTATCCAATTCACTCTGCAGCCTCATAGCATCCTCCTCGCAGCTCACACTGCCACCCAACTTAGTGTCATCCGCAAATTTGGAGATACTACATTTAATCCCCTCATCTAAATCATTAATGTACAGTGTAAACAGCTGGGGCCGCAGCACAGAACCTTGCGGTACCCCACTAGTCACTGCCTGCCATTCTGAAAAGTCCCCATTTACTCCTACTCTTTGCTTCCTGTCTGACAACCAGTTCTCAATCCATGTCAGCACACTACCCTCAATCCCATGTGCTTTAACTTTGCACATTAATCTCTTGTGTGGGACCTTGTCGAAAGCCTTCTGAAAGTCCAAATATACCACATCAACTGGTTCTCTCTTGTCCACTCTACTGGAAACATCCTCAAAAAATTCCAGAAGAATTGTCAAGCAAAATTTCCCTTTCACAAAGCCATGCTGACTTGGACCTATCATGTCACCTCTTTCCAAATGCGCTGATTTGAAATCCTTAATAATTGATTCCATCATTTTACCCACTACCGATGTCAGGCTGACCGGTCTATAATTCCCTGTTTTCTCTCTCCCTCCTTTTTTAAAAAGTGGGGTTACATTGGCTACCCTCCACTCGATAGGAACTGATCCAGAGTCAATGGAATGTTGGAAAATGACTGTCAATGCATCCGCTATTTCCAAGGTCACCTCCTTAATTACTCTGGGATGCAGTCCATCAGGCCCTGGGGATTTATCGGCCTTCAATCCTATCAATTTCCCCAACACAATTTCCTGACTAATAAGGATTTCCCTCAGTTATCCTCCTTACTAAACCCTCTGACCCCTTTTGTATCCGGAAGGTTGTTTGTGTCCTCCTTAGTGAATACCGAACCAAAGTACTTGTTCAATTGATCCGCCATTTCTTTGTTCCCCGTTATGACTTCCCCTGATTCTGACTGCAGGGGACCTACGTTTGTCTTTACTAACCTTTTTCTCTTTACATATCTATAGAAGCTTTTGGTGTCTGTTTTAATGTTCCCTGAAAGCTTCTTCTCGTACTCCATTTTCCCTGCCCTAATCAAACCCTTTGTCCTCCTCTGCTGAGTTCTAAATTTCTCCCAGTCCCCGGGTTCGCTGCTATTTCTGGCCAATTTGTATGCCACTTCCTTGGCTTTAATACTATCCCTGATTTCCCTTGATAGCCACGGTTGAGCCACCTTCCCTTTTTTATTTTTATGCCAGACAGGAATGTACAATTATTGTAGTTCATCCATGCGGTCTCTAAATGTCTGTCATTACCCATCCACAGTCAACCCTAAAGTATCATTCGCCAATCAATCCTAGCCAATTCACGCCTCATACCTTCAGTTAGCCTTCTTTAAGTTCTCGACCATGGTCTCTGAATTAACTGTTTCATTCTCCATCCTAATGCAGAATTCCACCATATTATGGTCACTCTTCCCCAAGGGGCCTCGCACAACGAGATTGCTAATTAATCCTCTCTCATTACACAACACGCAGTCTAAGATGGCCTCCCCCCTAGTTGGTTCCTCAACATATTGGTCTAGAAAACCATCCCTTATGCACTCCAGGAAATCCTCCTCCACCGTATTGCTTCCAGTTTGGTTAGCCCAATCTATGTGCATATTAAAGTCACCCATTATAACTGCTGCACCTTTATTGCATGCGCCCCTAATTTCCTGTTTGATGCCCTCCCCAACATCACTACTACTGTTTGGAGGTCTGTACACAACTCCCACTAACGTTTTTTGCCCTTTGGTGTTCTGCAGCTCTACCCATATAGATTCCACATCATCCAAGCTAATGTGCTTCCTAACTATTGCATTAATCTCCTCCTTAACCAGCAATGCTACCCCACCTCCCTTTCCTTTTATTCTATCCTCCCTGAATGTTGAATACCCCTGGATGTTGAGTTCCCAGCCCTGATCATCCTGGAGCCACCTCTCTGGAATCCCAATCACATCATATTTGTTAACATCTATTTGCACAGTTAATTCATCCACCTTATTACAGATACTCCTTGCATTAAGACACAAACACTTCAGGCTTGTTTTTTTTAATACCCTTTGTCCTTTTAGAATTTTGCTGTACAGTGGCCCTTTTTGTTCTTTGCCTTGGGTTTCTCTGCCCTCCACTTTTCCTCATCTCCTTTC
The DNA here is from genome assembly GCF_044704955.1 of Pristiophorus japonicus. Lineage (NCBI taxonomy): Eukaryota > Metazoa > Chordata > Chondrichthyes > Pristiophoridae > Pristiophorus > Pristiophorus japonicus. Next base: position 117,490,687 of record NC_091982.1, on the reverse strand, counting down.
TGTCTTTTGCTTTTGTCTCCTTTTTGTTTCCCTCTGTCTCCCTGCATTGGTTCCCATCCCCCTGCCATATTAGTTTAACTCCTCCCCAACAGCACTAGCAAACACTCCCCCGAGGACATTGATTCCAGACCTGCCCAGGTGCAGACCGTCCGGTTTGTACTGGTCCCACCTCCCCCAGAACCGGTTCCAATGCCCCAGGAATTCGAATCCCACCCTGCTGCACCACTGCTCAAGCCACGTATTCATCCGCACTATCCTGCGATTCCTACTCTGACTAGCATGTGGCACTGGTAGCAATCCCGAGATTACTACTTTTGAGGTCCTACTTTTTAATTTAGCTCCGAGCTCCTTAAATTCGTTTCGTAGGACCTCATCCCTTTTTTTACCTATGTCGTTGGTACCAATGTGCACCACGACAACTGGCTGTTCTCCCTCCCTTTTTAGAATGTCCTGCACCCGCTCCAAGACATCCTTGACCCTTGCACCAGGATCGTAAGGGCCACATCCAGCTCCCTTTTGAATATATCTAACGAACTGGCCTCAACAACTTTCTATGGTAGAGAATTCCACAGGTTCATAATTTTCTGAGTGAAGAAGTTTCTCCTCATCTCGGTCCTAAATGGCTTACCCCTGGTTCTGGACTTCCCCAACATCGCGGGAATCAGTCTGGTGAACCTTCACTGCACTCCCTCAATAGCAAGAATGTCCTTCCTCAGATTAGGAGACCAAAATTGTACACAATATTTAATGTGTGGCCTCACCAAGGCCCTGTACAATGGCAGTAAGATCTCCCTGCTCCTATACTCAATTCCTCTCGCTTTCAAGGCCAACATGTCATTTGCCGCCTTCACCGCCTGCTGTACCTGCATGCCAACTTTCAATGACACCCAGGTCTCATTACACCTCCCCTTTTCCTAATCTGCCACAATTCAGATAATATTCTGCCTTCCTGTTTTTGCCACGAAAGTGGATAACCTCACATTTATGTACATTATACCGCATCTGCCGTGCATTTGCCCACTCACCTAACCTGTCCAAGTCACCCTGCAGCCTCTTAGCATCCTCCTCACTGCTCACACTACCACCGAGCTTAGTGTCACCTGCAAACTTGGAGATATTACATTCAATTCTTTCATCTAAATCATCAATGTATATTGTAAATAGCTGTGGTCCAGGCACTGAACCTTGCGGTGCCCCACTAGTCACTCCCTGCCATTCTGAAAAGGACCCGTTTATTCCTACTCTTTGATTCCTGTCTGCCAACCAGTTCTCTATCCACAATTATCCCCAATACCATGTGCTTTAATTTTTCACACTAATCTCTTGTGTGGGACCTTGGCAAAAACCTTTTGAAAGTCCAAAAACACGACATCCACTGGTTCTCCCTTGTCCACTCTACAAGGTACATCCTCAAAAAATTTTCGAAGGTTTGTCAAGCATGATTTCTCTTTCATAAATCCATGCTGACTTGGACAGATCCTGTCACTGCTTTCCAAATATGCTGCTATATCATCTTTAATGTTTGATTCCAACATTTTCCCCACTGCTGATATCAGGCTAACTGATCTATAACTCCCTGTTTCCTCTCCCTCCTTTTTTAAAAAGTGGTGTTACATTAGCTACCCTCCAATCCATAGGAACTGATCCAGCGTCTACAGAATATTGGAAAATGACCACCAATGCATCCACTATTTCTAGGGCCACTTTCTTAAGTACTCTGGGATGCATCCTATCAGGCCCTGGGGATTTATCAGTCTTCAATCCCATCAATTTCCCTAACACCATTTCCTGACTAATAAGGATTTCCTTCAGTTCCTCCTTCTCGCTAGACCCCGGTCCCCTAGTATTTCCGGAAGGTTATTTATGTCTTCCTTAGTGAAGACGGATCCAAAATATTTGTTCAACTTGTCTGCCATTTCTTTGTTCCCCATTATAAATTCGCCTCGTTCTGACTGCAAGGAACCTACATTTGTCTTCACTAATCTTTTTCTCTTCACATATCAATAGAAGCTTTTGCAGTCAGTTTTTATGTTCCCTGCAAGCTTACTCTAATACTCTCTTTTCCCTTTCCTAATTAAACCCTTTGTCCTCCTCTGCTGAATTCTAAATTTCTCCCAGTCCTCAGGTTTGCTGCTTTTTCTGGCCAATTTATATGCCTCTTCCTTGGATTTAACACTATCCCTAATTTTCCTTGTAAGTCATGGTTGAGCCACCTTCCCTGTTTTATTTTTATGCCAGACAGGGATATGTGGCCAGAAGCACATTTCAGGGTCAAATACGACGCCGAGGTTGCGAACAGTCTTGTTCAGCCTCAAATTAATGCTAGGGAGAGGAATGGGGTTAGTGGCTAGGGAGCGCAGTTTGTGGCGCAGACCAAAAACAATGGCTCGGTCCTCCCAACATTTAATTGGAGAATATTTCTGTTCATCTAGAACTGGATGTCTGACAATTTAGATACCAAGCAGGGGTCGAGAGAAGTGTGGAGAGGTAGAGCTGAGTGTTGTCAGCGTACATGCGGAAACTGCGCAGTATTTTCGGATGACGTTGCCAAGGGGCAGCATATAGATGAGAGAAAGAGGGGGCCAAGGATAGATCCTTGGGGGACACCAGAGGTAACGATGCGGGGGTGGGAAGAGAAGCCGTTGCAGGTGATTCTATGGCTACGATTAGATAGATAAGAATGGAACTGGGTGAGTGCAGTCCCACCCAGCTGGACGATGGTGGAGTGGTGTTGAAGGATAGAGTGGTCAAATGTGTCAAATGCTGCAGACAGGTCGAGAAGGATGAGGAGGGATCGTTTACCTCTCACAGTCACAAAGGATGTCATTCGTGATGAGAGCCGTTTTGGTGCTGTGGCAGTGGAGGAAATCTGATTGAAAGGATTCAAACATGGAGTTTCGGGCAAGATGGGTATGGATTTGGGAGGTGACAACACATTCAAGGACTTTGTAGAGGAAAGGGAGGTTGGAGATGGGAGGTAGTTTGCAAGGACAGAGGGGTCAAGGGTTGTTTTTTTGAGGAGATGGGTGATAACGGCAGATTTGAAGGAGCGGTGGACAGTACCTGAGGAGAGAGAACCGTTAACAATGTCAGCTAAAATGGGAACCAGGAAAAGAAGTTGAGTAGTCAGCAGTTTAGTGGGAATAGGGTCAAGGGATCAGGAAGTGGGTCTCGTGGACAAGGTAAGTGTGGAGAGGACAAGAGGGGAGATCAGAGAGCAACTAGAGAGAGATGTGAGGTCAGGGCAGGGCAGGGGGGAGCCTCCGAGGAAGTTTGGCCCAGTGGGCTGGGGGACGTTGATAGATGTAGTTGTAGGAGCGTTTGGAGAAAGAAACTGCAACCTGTGTCTCTTCCGTCTCAGCTCCCGGGTGTCTCTTTGATTCTAACTGAAATCTTCCACTCCTACAATCTTCTGCAATTTGTTAAGACCCCCTTATATCCTTACACATTCAAATCCTTTGGCGTCTTCCTGAAACAATCACTGGCTGACGCCCCAAAAGCCAATCATAAAGATGCCATGTTTGTAGCACCCTGGCGTCTGCAGGGTTTTAGTCTTCTGACACTCTTACATCATCTGTTTTTGACCAACAAGACTCCTAGGGTAGCTATGGCAACACAAAAGGAATATGTCTCCATAGGTTGAGATATGGTCCTTGCTGTTGGCCTTAGTTTTTATTCACTGTGGATGTTATAACATTCCAGCACAATGGTAACTGCACCTAACCTTGGTTCCCAGGCTCACTGTCCCATCCTTACTGTTGGCTAATATCCAACCTTCACCCAGAGCCTCACTATTCGACTATAGTAATCCTCTTTCGTACCCCAGGTTGTCTAATTACAGATTACTCACAGACTTTAGCTATAAGCAAAAGGGTTAATTGCCATACACAATTCAGGTTATCATTGCATACAGTTGATGATTACAGATTCTTGTATTTAATTCTTACACACGATTATAAATCCACTACTGATAAGATAATGAAGCAAGTATTCTAAAAAACAGCTAATCTATGATAATCTTACAGTAGCCAGTGTCCATGGAAACCTTCCCCAGTGAGAAATTAAGGTGTTCCAGGCATGTTATGGGGATTTGGCCCTGCAATTTACTGTTTTGTTGCAGTAACTTAGAATGAAGGGTGGTGGAAAGACCTTTACGCACCGTTTGGATTGATACACAGGTCAATGAGCCCTGTGCCCAGGGTCCCAGAGCATGTATAGGGCCCCGGTGTAATGTATTCGCTTCATGGGTTCTTTGCTTCAGAAATCATAACAGCAATATGTTGCTCAGAACTAGTTGATTTATTAGCAAAGGTTTATCAATCGCATTAACAGTTCATCCACCAGGCTCACAACCACCTGCCTCATCGTGGATCCCCTAAACCCAACTGGCTGGGGTTTTATTGAGTCTCCCGAACATCAGGTGACTTGTTTGTATACAGGTCCAAATTACGTTACTGAAAATGGCAGGATTCTAGCGTATATATTAATCTGAAGCAGTCACGGTAATTGCAGGACTTTCTGTCTGTTGATGGATTCCAGGCTAATGTTGAATAAATGCTCTAAATTTATTTCCTCCCAATCCTTCCTCCAAAAAAAGAAGTTTCAATATTGAAGAAAGGAGTTGGAATCCGTATCTGACAGCGGGCAAAACTCAATGACTTTGAGTAGATGATGCATGGAGCAGCTATATCTTGGATTGTTCTTACTGAGAATGTATTGCAATTAATACATTCACTGGTTTAGTCCTTTTGGATGCTTAATTTTAATTAGATGCTGATAGCAGATAATTGCTGTGATATAATAGAGCCTGGGGATTAAAGTCACAGAATGTAGTTTTATTTTTGTGCGTGATAAAATGAAGCAATTCAAGTATAGTGCATTGTGACTTTGGTTTATTCCGAATGCCGTTTGTTAAACTCTGCAGGCCGATTTCTTCATGTACCTTGCTACATGGTTATGTTTTAATGATTAGAGGGATGGAGATCAGAGGGTCCCCAAATTTCTTGTTGCTCTGGGCCCCAAGAACTCTTAATCGGGCTCTGGGTGGAACGGGAGCAGACCTGAGAAACTCCCCAGCCCTGGTATCAGAAAGTACATCATTATTCAGCATGTTTGGAAGAACCTGTCTGGCAGTGTAGTGGAGGTAAACCCAATGGAATGATTTAACATACTCTTAGTTACTCCCCCGTCCCTATCTCTCTAACCTCCTACAAGTACAACCTTCCAAGAATGCTGCGCTCCTCCAGATCTGCCTTCTTGTGCATCCCCCACTTCCTTCGCCCCACCATTGGCGACCATGCCTTCAGCTGTCTTGGCCCTGAGCCCTGGAAATGCCTCCATAAACCAATCCTTCTCCCGGCCTCTCTCCTTCTTTAAAACACTCCTTAAAACCTACCTCTTTGACCAAGCTTGTGTTCACCTGAGACGATGAAGGAATGGTGTATTAATTGGAGGGGAACTTGGAGGTGGTGTTGTTCCCATGCGCCAGCTACCCTTGCCCTTGTAGGTGGAGAGTCGTGGGTTTGGGAGGTGCTGTCGAAGAAGCCTTGGTGAGTTGCTACATCTTTTGTCTGATTATGCTCTTGTGAAGCACCTTGGAATGTTTCAGTATGTTAAAGGTGTTATGTAAATTCAAGTTGTTGTTAGGTTGAAGGGTTAGGACGGTCCCTGCAGGTGGGCCGAATAGCCTCCTTTTGTGCTTGCTATCCTTGGGTTATTCTCAATCTGTACATTAAATACTTTGTTTTTTTCCCTTAAGCTAAACTTGGAGACACAAGGGATCTGGAAGATATTATTGCAAACCTGGACCAGACGATAGCAGGTACATAATCCTTTAAATAAGTATTTAGCTAACTCAAAGGCTGTATTTACAATCTGCATTACCTCTTGCTTAGCCCTCTCCCCATGGAAGCATCGTTCTCTAAGTAAGCACGAGGTGACGATGACTGGAGTGAGTTGCTGCCACTTCCCATTAGTTTTTCCGTTGCCATATAGAATCTTCACCAACACTCAGCCTTCCAGTATGGATCTGCTGTCTTGTTGCCACACATATATGATGGGTTTAAAGATACTTCCTATAGTCCCAGATACAGGGCTGGTTCAGGTTATTTTCTATAGTCCCAGATACACTGGTAACTGGTGGGATGCCGCAGGGATCCGTGCTGGGACCCCAACTATTTACAATCTATATTAATGACTTAGAAGAAGGGACTGAGTGTAACGTAGCCAAATATGCTGACGATACAAAGATGGGAGGAAAAGCAAGGGTGAGGAGGACACAAAAAATCTGCAAAAGAACATAGACAGGCTAAGTGAGTGGGCAAAAATTTGGCAGTTGGAGGATCATGTTGGTAAGTGTGAGGTCATGCACTTTGGCAGAAAAAGTCAAAGAGCAAGTTATTATTTAAATGGAGAAAGATTGCAAAGTGCTGCAGTACAGCGGGACCTGGGGATACTTGTGCATGAAACACAAAAGGATAGTATGCAGGTCCAGCAAGTGATCAGGAAAGCCAATGGTATCTTGGCCTTTATTGCAAAGGGGATAGAGTATAAAAGCAGGGAAGTCTTGCTACAGCTATACAAGGTATTGGTGAGGCCACACCTGGAATACTGCGTACAGTTTTGGTTTCCATTATTACGAAAGGATATACTTGCTTTTGGAGGCAGTTCAGAGAATGTTCACTAGCTTGATTCCAGGGTTGAGGGGGTTGACTTATGAGGTTGAGTAGGTTGGGCATCTACTCATTGGAATTCAGGTGATCTTATCAAAATGAATAAGATTATGAGAGGACTTGACAAGGTGGATGCAGAGGGGATGTTTCCGCTGATGGGGGAGACTAGAATTAGAGGGCATGATCTTAGAATAAGGGGCCATTTAAAACAGAGATGAGGAGAAATTTATTTTCTTGAGGGTTGTAAATCTGTGGAATTCGCTGCCTCAGAGCTGTGGAAACTGGGTCATTGAATAAATTTAAGACTGAAATAGACAGTTTTTAAACGATAATGAGTTATGGGGAGCAGGCGGGGAAGTGGAGCTGAGTCCATGATCAGATCAGCCATGATCTTATTGAATTGCGGAGCAGGATCAAGGGGACATATGGCCTACTCCTGTTCCTAGTTCTTATGTTGTTATACAGGGCTGGTGTAAAGGTACTTTCTATAGTCCCAGATACAGGGCTGGTGTAAAGGTACATTCTGTAGTCCCAGATACAGGGCTGGTGTAAAGATACGTTCTATAGTTCCAGATACAGGGCTGATTTATGACATTAAATAACCTGCTCGCCAACAGTTCTGTTCAGGTTCTGCCAGAACCAATTGACTCCAAAGTGGTCGTCTCCTTGATTCAGACCTGGGTTCCAGGAGGTGAATGTCAAACGAAAGGAGAGTACCTGGTTTTAGGTGAAATAATGAACACGTTTAGTTGTAATTTGATATTGAGTTACAATATAGCTCCCTTCTTCCCCTCCCCCATATCAACTCCCAGCAATCTGGCTTCTAATCTAAAGCATTAGACTTGTATCTAACACATCCCTGAAGAATATCTTTGTATGCTAGAATGCTTTCACTAATTTGCGATTAAAAAGAGTAATCTTAGGGGATCATCATCATTGCCATTTGGATATTGCTTAGCAGGACCCCTAACACTAAACAGTGACTCATTATCTCCCACAGCCTCACCATACAGAGGCATCAAAGGATTGGGTGGGGCCGAGACAGTTTGACTCCTGATTTAAAGTGATATGATGAAACCCTGTCCTGGAAAAATAATTTGTTCCTTTTGTTGGCAAGATCAACTGAACATTTTTAGACAAGAGTTGTAATGTAACTTTGCAGAATTTCTCATTATCTCAAACCCAGTCACTTTTTAAGTGATCGTTTACACTGTATTGAACAAACACAGGCTGTAATGAACTGCCCCCCCTCCCCCACTCCTAATTGTGTATCGAGTGCAGTGAACCTTTTTTCCTTGTTGCAGAGATGATGTAACTCAAGATGACACACCCTGCTACTGTTACACGAGGAAATGCAGTGCCTGAAGAGGTCTCGCTGACCGGATGCAGCCTCGGACAAACTTGGTCCCGCATGCTCCAAAACTTGCTTGCGAAGTTGAGACAAAGTGTGCTGATGAAACTATTTAAGGGATGTTTCTGCCTTGTGCCAGCAACCGAGTTACACAGGAAGCAAGCTTGTTTTAAAAGCAGTTGCATTGCAAATTGATTCTTGTGGTTGCAAACTTCCTGTATGTCAAGTGGAAAGCAATGTCAAGTTCACACTGCCTTTAGCTCACTGGAGACAACCCGCATTCTTAACACAAACTTATTCTGATTTCAAAACTGCCGGTCCATATAGTGCTTGTACATTTTGTTAAGTAAATATTTATCTATTTGAAATCAATTAACTACTAGAACTGTCTATATTTTGCCTTCTGAATGAATTTGAGGGCAGCACACTTGCCTCTGAGTCAGACGGTTGTGGATTCAAGTCCCACTCCAGGAACTTGAGCACATAAATCTAGGCTGACACTCCAGTGCAGTGCTGAGGGAGTGCTGCATTGTCAGAGGTGTCATCTTTCGGATGTGACATGAAACTGAGGCCCCGTCTGCCCTCTCTGGTGGACAGAAAAGATCCCATGGCACTATTTCGAAGAAGGGCAGGTGAGTTATTCCCGGTATCTTGGCCAATATTTATCCCTCAATCAACATATTGATTGTCTGGTCATTATCATATTTCTGTTTGTTGATGCTTGCTGTGCGCAAGTTGGCTGCCGCGTATCCCACAGTACAGCAGTGAGTACACTCCAAAAGTACTTCATTGGCTGTAAAGCACTTTAAGACGTTCGGTGGTCGTAAAAGGTGTTATATAAATCCGAGCCTTTCTATTTATTTTAAACCTGGTGGGGTGTAAAAATATCTTGTGCAGTATCGCAAAGCAGGTGAGCACATAATCCAGGCTGACCCTCCAGTGCTGTACTGAGGGAGTGCTACACTGTCGGAGGCAGCGTTTCTCAGATGGGACGTCAAACCGAGGCCCCGTCTGCTCTCTCAGGTGGGTGTAAAAGATCCCAAGGTGCTATATCAAGAGCAGGAATGTTTTCTCGGTGTCCTGACCAGCAGTTGTCCCTCAGCCAACACTGTCAAAGACACATTAATTGGTCATTCAGATATGTTGATGGGGTTAGATGAAGTAGGGTGGGAGGAGGCTCGATTGGAGCATAAACTGCAGTATAGACCAGTTGGGCCAATGGGCCTGTATCTGTGCTGTACATTCAGTGTAATTTATCTTATTGCTGTTTGTGGGAGCTTGCTGTGCACAATTTACATACCAGTTTTGCTAAAAAAAATATTAAACATACTTCAAAAGTGATTGGTTGTGGAAGAGCAAAACTACAGGCCATCAATATAAGATAGTCATGAAGAAATCAAATAGGGAATTCAGAAAAAACTGCTTTACCCAGAGAGTGGTGAGAATGTGGAATTAGCTACCACAGGGATTGGTTGGAGCAAATAGTATCGATGTATTTAAGGGGAGGCTAGAAAAGCATATGAGGGAGAAAGGAATAGAAAGTTATGCTGATTGAGTTCAATAAGGAAGGATGGGAGGAGTCTCGATGGAGCATAAACATCGACATAGACTGGTTGGGCCGAATGGCCTGTTTCGGTGCTGTGGTGTCCCTGCACCTTACTACAAAATCACACGAGGCATGTACTGCAAACACAGTCACTCAGCGACCTTAACCTTTATTCCCAGGACCAAGAAGTGATGACCCTGCGTGGGACTTCCCTTTAAATACCTGAATGCCCAGGTGAGGAGTGTCTCCCACAAGTTCACCCGCTGTGGTCAAGGTGTGCATTTCTAGGATATATGTACAGTGTGCAGTGGATACGGGAAGGTTACAGTTACATGAAGGTTACAGTTGTATGATGGTTACATACATGACATCACCTCCACCCTCACGTCTTTTTGTGTCAAAGGCCAAGTCTTTCAGGTGGTCGACGCTCTCTTGTGGAGCGCCACAGTTGAGGCTCTGGTGGCTGAGCCTTGGCATGCATCTCTGTCACCTGAGGTGATTCTGGCCTGTCCGGGCTGGCCGCAGGGAATGTGCATGCTGGTGAATGTCCTTGTTGCTCATCCACTGGCAGTGGTGTGGATGACATCTCATGCTCTTCCTCAGGTTCCTCAGTGTCTATGCTGAACCTTTTCTTTACTTGGTCCAAATGTTTGCGGCATATCTGCCCATTGTTGAGTCTGACCACTATGACCCTATTCCCCTCTTTGACAATTACGGTGCCCTCAAGCCAGTTGGGTCGTAAAGCATAGTTAAGAACAAATACCGGGTCATCCATTTCTATACACCTCCCCCTTGAGTTTTGATCATGGCACTCGGTTTGGGACTGGCGCTTGCCCTCAAAAATGTCTGCCAGAGCTGGATGAATGAGGGTCAGCCGCGTTTGAAGCGTGTGTTTCATGAGGAGTTCCGCTGGCGGGACTCGTATGAGCGAGTGTGGGCGGGATCTATAGGCCAGCAGGAGGTGCGATAGGCGGTACTGAAGGGAGTGTCCTTGGATATGGAGCATGCCTTGTTTTATGATTTGGACCGCATGTGCCGCCTGGCCATTGGAAGCCGGCTTGAAGGGTGCTGTCCGGACGTGTTTGATACCATTATCCGACATAAACTCCTGGAATTCATGGCTGGTGAAGCACGGGCCATTGTCGCTGACCAGAATGTCCGGCAAGCCGTGGTTCGCGAAAACCGTACGCAGACTCTCCACGGTGATGGATGTTGTGCACCGAGTTTAATATGATGCACTCGATCCATTTCGAGTATGCGTCGACAACAACCAGGAACATTTTTCCCATAACGGGCCCGCATAGTCCACGTGAATGCGTGAGCATTGCCTGGTGGGCCAGGGCCACGGGCTGAGCGGGGCCTCCCTGGGGGCATTGCCTAGCTGGGCACATGTTGTGCACCTGCGAACTCAGTGTTCCAGGTCTGAGTCAATCCCCGGCCATCATACATGTGACCGGGCAATAGCCTTCATTAGCACGATGCCAGGGTGCTCGCTGTGGAATTCCCTGATGAATGCTTCCCTTCCTTTCTGGGGCATGACTACCCGGCTGCCCCATAGCATGCAGTTGGCTTGGATGGAGAGCTCATCCATCCGTCTCTGAAACGGTCTGACCTCCTTGGGGCACGCCCCATGTGCGGGCGCCCAATCCCCAGTCTGAACATATTTCTTTATCATAGATAGGATGGGGTCTCTGTTGGTCCAGGGTTTGATCTGGCGGGCTGTGATAGGGGAGCCTGCGGTGTCAAAAGCCTCAACGGCCATGACCATTTCAGCGCTTTGCTCCGACGCCCCCTCCGTGGTGGCCAGTGGGAGCCTGCTGAGCATGTCAGCGCAACTTTCAGTGCCTGGCCGGAGTCGTATGGTGTAGTCATACGCAGCCAGTGTGAGAGCCCATCGCTGTATGCGAGCTGACGCATTAGCATTGACAGCCTTGCTGTCGGACAACAGGGATGTTAATGGTTTGTGGTCCGTTTCTAACTCAAACCGTCTGACGAAAAGGGACTGATGCATCTTTTTCAACCCGTAAATACAAGCGAGTGCTTCCTTTTCGACCATGCCGTATCCACGCTCTGCCTGGGAATGCAACCTGGAAGCATAAGCCACCGGTTGGAGTCGGCCGTCATCATTAACCTGCTGCAACACACACCCAACCCCGCAGGATGATGCATCACACGTTAAAACCAGTTTTTTACAGGGTTCGTACAAAGTCAACAGTTTGTTAGGACAAAGCAGATTCCGCGCCCTATTGAAAGCCCATTCTTGACAGTCCCCCCCAAACCATTCACAACCCTTCTGCAGGCGCACATGTAACGGTTCCAACAATGTGCTTAAGTTCGGCAGAAAGTTCCCGAAATAGATCAAAAGTCCCAGGAATGATCGCAACTCCGATGTGTTGCCGGGCCTGAGCGCCTGGCAGATCGCCTTCGTTTTAGATTCGGTGGGCTGGATCCCGTCTGCGGCAACCCTCCTGCCCAAAAACTCGACCTCTGGGGCCAAAAACACACACTTGGCCTTTTTCAGCCGCAAGCCTACCCGGTCCAGTCGGCGTAGCACCTTCTCCAGGTTGTGGAGGTGTTCCTCGGTGCCTCGACCGTTACTAGGATGTCGTCTTGGAATACGATTGTGCCGGGGATAGATTTAAGCAGGCTTTCCATGTTTGTCTGAAAGATAGCGGCCGCCGAACGAATGCCGAACGGACACCTGTTGTAGATAAATAACACCTTGTGCGTCGTGATGGTGGTCAGAAGCTTGGATTCTTCAGCCAGTTCCTGAGTCATGTAGGCCGAAGTGAGGTCCAACTTAGTGAACTGATTGTCACCTGCCAGCGTGCCAAAAAGGTCCTCCGCTCTCGGGAGCAGGTATTGGTCCTGCAGCGACATTCGGTTGATGGTGGCTTTGTAGTCGCCACAAATCCTGACCAAGCCATCTGCTTTAAGGACAGGAACAATGGGACTTGCCCATTCACTGAATTCAATGGGCAAAATTATGCCCTCTCTGAGCAGCCTGTCCAATTCACTTTCAATTTTCTCACGCATCACATACAGCACCGCTCAGGCTTTGTGGTGCACTGGTCTGGCATCCGGGGTGATGCGTATCACTACTTTGGTGCCCTTGAATGTTCTGACACCGGGTTGAAACAGTGACCCGAATTTTTGTAGGACCTGTGAGCATGAACTTCGCTCCACAGATGAAATGGCGCGCACATCCTCCCATTTCCAGTTCATCTCGGTGAGCCAGCTCCTCCCCAAAAGCGCGGTGCCATTTCCCGGAACAATCCAGAGTGGCAGCCAGTTCTGTGATCCATTATGTGTTACCACCAAGTTTGCACTGCCTAGCACTGGGATGATCTCTTTGGTGTACGTCCATAGCTGCGTGTCAATGCGTTTCAGTTTGGGCCTGCTAGCTCTGTGTGGCCATAGTCTCTCAAATTGTTGGGTGCTCATAAGGGACTGGCTGGCTCTCGTATCCAGCTCCATGTGCACCGGGATGCCATTCAATAAAACTTTCATCATCATGGGTGGTGTTTTGGTATATGAGCTGTGGACATCAGCCACATGAACCCGCTGAACCTCAGCATCCATGGCTTTGCCCCAAGCATCATCCTGCATTGCAGACCCCTCGTCTGGTTCCTCTGTCTCATAGATTAGCCTCACTACAGCCTTTCTGCACAGTCTGGCCAAATGTCCGCTGACGTTACAATTCCTACAGGTAAATTGCTGAAACCTGCAGCTTTTCGCAGTATGTCTACCCCAGCACCTCCAGCATGAGCTGAGATTGTTGTTAACAAAAGGACTGTTAGCAGGCATTCCTCTCTGATTGTCCCTTTGGTTGTTTCTAAGCACTCTGATGGTGGGTGTTAATGGTCCCATCACGGGACGCATTGTTCCTCTTGATGGCGTGAATTGCCGATCCCCTTTCCATTGTCCCTGTTGCAGGCCCACCCTAGATCTGGTGCTGCCGGGGCGGTTTTGAAATTTCCTTGCCTGCCTACAGGGTCCTGAGCCGCGTTCGCCATGTTACTTCCCTGGTCCATCGCCACAGTGGATCCAGGGCTGCGCACATAAATTAGCTTGGTCTCCTCTTCCCCTCCATGAAGGTCTGAGCTATCAACGCCGCCCGTTCTAAAGTCAAGTCCTTAGTCTCTATGAGCTTCCTGAAAATCCCAGCATGACTAATGCCCTCAATGAAGAAATCCCTTAACATCTCCCCCCTGCAGGCGTCTGTGAACTTACAAAGGCTGGCCAAACGCGCAGGTCCGCAATGAAGTCCGAGATGTTTTGCCCTTCCTGACGCTGGTGTGTGTAGAACTGGTGCTAGGCCATGTGTACGCTGCTCGCCGGTTTGAGATGCTCACTGATCAGCTGGATGAGCTCGTCAAAGGACGTCGGCTGGCTTTTGGATGCGAGCAGGTCTTTCATCAGCGCATACGTCTTTGGTCTGCAGCTAGTCAGTAGATGCACCCTTCGCTTGTCAGCCGCTGCCGCTCCCAGCCAGTCCTTCGTGACAAAGCTCTGCTGGAGTCTCTCCACGAAATCGTCCCAGTCCTCACCCACACAGTAACGTTCCTCTGTGCTACCGGTGGCCATCCTCGTGGTTCAGTGATTCTTGTATCTCGTCGCCAAATGTGGTGTCCTTGCATCTTACTACAAAATCAAACGAGGCATGTGCTGCAGGTACAGTCACTCAGTGACCTTAACCTTTATTCCCAGGACCATGAAGTGATGACTCTGCATGGGACCTCCCTTTAAATACCTGAATGCCCAAGTGAGGAGTGGCTCCCACAAGTTCACCACCTGTGGTCAAGGTGTGCATTTCTCGGATATATGTACAGTGTGCAGTGGTAACATGAAGGTTACAGTTACATGAAGGTTACAGTTGTATGATGGTTACATACATGACAGGTGCTGTATATTCTATGTAACTATCCAAAGAGAAGCAAGGGACTTCTCCCTGGTGCCTGGAACAACACTTATCCCTCCTCCAACATCACTAAAAGATTATCTGGTCATTATCACAATGCTGTATGTGGGAGCTTGCTGTGTTGCTGTGTTTTGGTGCCAGTTTTGCGAACAAAACATTGAACATACTTCAAAAGTAATTGGCTGCTCAGTGCTCTGGGATCTCCTGAGGACATGGAATGGTGCTGAGGGGAATGGGGAGGGGGGGAAACACTGCAGTGGTGCTGAAGGAGCAGAGTGTTCAACTGGAAGGGTGAGAAATGCTGAGTTCCAGGGTAATTTGCACAGGGCAAATAGTGCCAGGGTAGACTGGGGGAGAGAGAGAGGAGAGTTCCAGCTTAAAGCAGAGAAGGGGTGGGGAGTGGCTGCATGGACTGGGGGGAAATGAGACTGAGTCAGCCTTGGCTCACTCTTGTCTCTGAGTTACAAGGTTGTAGGTTCAGGCCCCACTCCAAAGACTTGAGACTCGAGGTTGGCATTGAGTTCTCTGCGCTCGCCCAATTCTGGTCTCTTGTGCATCCCTGATTTACATCACTCCACCATTGGTGACCGTGCCTTCAGCTGCCTGGACCCTGAGCTCTGGAATTCCCTCTCTAAACCTCTCTGCTTCTCTACTCCTGTCTCTTTTAATACACTCCTTGAAACCTACTTCCTTGATCAGGCTGTTGGTCATCTTTCTTAACATCTCCATCAGTGGCTCGGTGTCAAATTTTGTTTCAAAACACTCCTGTGAAGTGCCTGGAACATTTAACCACGTTACTGAATATAAGTTATTGTTGCTGTTGCAGTGCAGTGCTGAGGGAGTGCTGCACTGTCAGAGGGGCCATCTTTCAGATGAGATATTAAACCAAGGCCCTGTCTGCCCTCTCAGGTAGATGTAAAAGATCCCATGGGACGATTCAAAGAGGAGCATGGGAGTTCTCCCAGTGACCGGCCAATATTCATCTCTCAACCAACATCAGAACAAAGCAGATTAACTGACCGTTTATCTCATTCTTGTGTGTGGGATCTTGATCAACACAAATTGGAGGCTGCATTTTTCTACAGATGCTAATCTCTGTCAAAGGGCCTGTCTTTTTGGGCCTGATAACTTTCAGCTCTCTTAAACAAAAAAATTATTTTATTTTCTATTCAAGTCCCTCTGTAACATGAGCGGAGAATCAGTACAGGTATTAATACAACTGAGCTGCAAGGGTGAGTAATTGATCAAATGCAACTCAGCACACTATTGCTGTTGCCTCCCAGATGATTGCACCAAGACATTCCTGGCTGGAATACAAATTAAGATTTGTTTTGTAATTCGCTTTGAGTTTGCCAAGTCTGTGTAAAAGACAATTAAGGGTACGTTATGCTGCTAGTCATGTCTCTCATTCTGAACATTACTTCATACTTAATGAAAGCTCCTTCAGTACTGCACTGGAGTGTCCGGATGAATTTTTATCTTTATTTTTGTGGATATTTTCACATCAAGCCATGAGTAATATACTTGATGAATGAACTGGAATGTGCCAGGAATCTGCTGGTGTGAGGCAGCTGGATTAACATATACGCGATTTACTTGTACTTCTTGCAATTTAGTATACTGTATTCACTGCTCACGATGCAGCCTCCTCTACATTGGGGAGACCAAACATAGATTGGATGACTGTTTTGCAGAACATCTCTGTTCAATCTGTGAGTGTAACCCCAAGCTTCCGGTTGCCTGTTACTTTAATTCTCCGCTCCACTCCCACTCCGATCTCTCCGTCCTCGGCCTCTTGCACTGTTCCAGCGAAGCTCAACGTAAACTCGAGGAATAGCACCACCTCATTCGATTAGGCACTTTGCAGCCTTCTGGACTCAACATCGAGTTCAACAATTTCAGAATATGATCCTCTGCCCCTATTTTTTTTTCTCTTCCTTTTTTTCTTCTGTTTTTTTTTCTCCCACAGCAGCTGTTGATGATTCTGCCATTTCCATTTACACCCTATCTAGACGTGTCTTTAATTTCTTAATTTGTCCCATTACCATCTCCTTCTGCCTTGCACAATCTCATGGGATTGGGAGTAATATACTCGCATGGATTGAGGATTGGTTAACGGGCAGAAAACAGAGAGTAGGAATAAGCTTCTGTATTAGTGTTTCATTCACTGACACTTGTCTTCTCGAACGCCCACCTTGAAGAAGTTCTGCTCTTCGCTCAGACGGGATTTCCGATTGTCTCTGTTACCTGGTTCATCTTCTTTGCTTTCTGTTTCCCTTCTTGTATTTGATCCAGTATCTGCCAAAACTTGCTTTCGCAGTCATAGAAACATAGAAACATAGAAAATCGACCGAGCGAATCCCGAACGGACATCAATTGTACTCAAACAACCCCTTGTGTGTCGTGATGGTGGTCAGCTTCTTCGACTCACTCGCCAGCTCCTGGGTCATGTAAGCTGAGGTCAGATCCAATTTTGAAAAAAGTTTGCCGCTGGATAGTGTCATAAAGAGTTCCTCCGCTCTCGGTAGTGGGTACTGGTCTTGGAGTGACACCCGATTGATGGTGGCCTTGTAATCACCACATATCCTGACCGACCCATCCGCCTTGAGCACCGGCACAATCTGGCTTGCCCAGTCACTGAATTCGACTGGCGAGATGATGCCTTCCCTCAGCAGGCGGTCCAATTCGCCTTCTATCTTTTCCCGCATCACATACAGCACCGCTCTGGCCTTGTGGTGTACTGGCCTGGCGTCCGGGTTTATGTGAATCACTATCTTGGTCCCCATGAAAGTGCCAATGCCGGGTTGAAATAGTGAGTCAAATTTGTCCAGGACGTGTGAGCATGATATTCGCTCCACAGAAGAAATTGCATTGACATTGCCCCATTTCCAGTTCATGACAGCAAGCCAACTCCTCCCCAGCGGTGCGGGACTGTCCCCCGGGACAATCCAGAGTGGCAACCTGTTCTCCGAATCTTTGTGGGTCACGACTACCATGGCGCTGCCTAGCACCGGAATGATCTCCTTTGTATATGTCCGTAGCAGTGTGTCAATTGGCAATAACTTTGGCCTCCTGGCCTTGGACGGCCACAATTTGTCGAACTGTTTGATACTCATCAGGGACTGGCTGGCCCCAGTGTCTAGGTGCATTGATACTGGGATGCCATTGAGGAGCAATTTCATCATTATCGGTGGCGTCCTGGTGTATGAACTGTATATGTGCTCCACATGAACTCGCTGAACTTCAGCTTCCAGCGATTTCCCCCAGTGTCCATTTGGCCTCGTAGGGCTTACATCAGGCCCGTTCTCCTCATACATCAGCCTGGCTGCAAGCTTCCTGCACATATGCGCCTAGTGACCGCTGACACTGCAGTTTCTGCAGGTATATTGCTGATACCTACAAGCTCTGGCTGTGTGTTTGCCTCCACACCTCCAACATGAGCCGTTGTTGGAAACAAAAGGTCCATTACCAGTCGATCACCTCTGACTGTCTCTGTAACTATCCTTAAACGCACCATTGACAGGTGTTGATGGCCCCATTACTGGCCGCATTGTCCTTTGCGATGGCATGAATCGCCGTTCAGCTAGCCATTGTCTCTGTTGAATTCCCCCTTTGGGTTTGACTACATGCTCGGGCATATCTGATTGCCCCTGCCTGCTGGAGAACTGTGTCCCGTGTTAGTAATGTTGACTCCCTGTCCATTTGCTTCATTTAAGCCAAGATTTTTGTCAAACATCATTCTGGTCTCTTCCTCCCCTGAGATAAATGTCTGGGCCATCAAAGACTTTCCAGGGTCAAGTCTTTGGTCTCAATCAATTTCCTGAAAACCCCAGCATGCCCAATGCCCTCAATAAAAAGGTCTCACAGCATCTCCGCTCTGCATGCATCTGGGAACTTACATAGACTCGCCAGTCGCCGGAGGTCTGCCACGAAGTCTGGAACACTTTGCCCTTCTCGCCGCCGGTGCGTGTAAAACCGGTGTCTCGCCATGTGCATGCTGCTCGCCAATTTAAAGTGTTCCCCGATCAACATACTAAGCTCTTCAAAAGTCTTGTCTGCCGGCTTCTCTGGCGCTAGAAGGTCCTTCATCAGGGAGCACTTCCTGTATCCACAAACCGTCAGGAGATGAGCCCTGCGTTTGTAGGCCGAATCCTGTCTGAGCCATTCCATAGTGATGAAATTTTGCAGTAGTCTCTCAATAAAATCGTCCCAATCATCACCAATGCAGTACCTTTCATCTGTGCTGCTAGTGGCCATGCTTGAGTGGTTTAAATCCCAGTTTCTCGTCGCCAATAATATGTCCTTACTATACAGTAAAAATGCACACGAGGCGTATCCTAGAGAGAAGGTCACTCTGTGACCAGTAACCTTTATTAGCCAGCACTGAAGTTGAGAAGATTGGTGGAGCTTCCCCTTTTATAGCTGAAAGTCCAGGTTAGGAGTGTCTCCCACAAGTTCACCACCGAGTGGTCAGTGTTCTCACGATGTACAACTTAGCTCAGTTTATACATGGATTACAATGACAGTTGAATACATGACAGTGCCGAATGATCAGTCCTCAGCAAATGCCTGAGCTCCATCCCCTTATGCTCCCATCTCAATGAATTTTGAGCTCGGCACGGTGCTGAGCTCTTTTTCCGCCCACTTCTTCGGCCAGGAGTCTTCCTCCGGCACAGCTGACCCTTTCTCACGCTTTCAGAATTCTCGCTCAACCTGGAGCCCTCCCTCTGGCCTCTTACCCTCTCTAGACCTCTTCATTGCAAACTGCCGACAGGACATCGGCCGTCTCAATTTCTCTGCTCCCCTCACTCACTCCAACCTACCTCCCTTAGAACTTGCAGCACTCCGCTCGCTCAATCCAACCCCAACCTTGACATCAAACCTGCTGACAAGGGTGGCACTGTTGTTGTTTGGTGAACTGACCTCTACCTTGCAGAGGCTGATCGCCAACTCTCTGACACCTCCTCCTACCTCCCCCTGGACCATGACCCCACCAGTGAACATCGGGCCATCATTTCCCAGACCGTCACTGATCTCATCTCCTCTAGAGATCTTCCCTCCACAGCCACCAACCTCATAGTTCCCCAACCCTGCACAGCCTGCTTCTACCTCCTTCCCAAGATCCACAAACAGGACTGCCCCAGAAGACCCATCGTTTCAATCTGTTCTTGCCCCACGGAACTGATTTCTTCCCTATCTCGACTCTAATTTTTGTTCCCTGTTCCACTCTCCTCCCACTGATATCCGCGACTCCTCCGACGCCCTCAGTCACTTTAACAGTTTCCAGTTTCCAGTTTCCTGGCCCCAACCGTCTCCTTTTCCTCGAGCAGAGGCCCAACCAGTCCCCATCCACCACACTCTCCTCCGCCTGGCTGAACTTGTTCTCACATTGAACAACTTCTCCTTTAACTCCACTCACTTCTTCCAAATAAAGGTGTTGCTTTGGGGACCTGCATGGGTCCTAGCTATGCCTGTCTTTTCGTTGGATATCTGGACTATTCTTTGTTCCAGTTCTACTCGGTTCCCTTCCCTCACCTCTTTTTCTGGTACATTGATGACTGTATCGGGGCCGTTTCCTGCTCTCGCCCTGAACTAGAAAGTTCATTCATTTTGCTTCCAATTTCCACCCTTCCCTCACCTTCACATGGTCCATCTCCGACTCTCCATTCCTTTCCTCGAATTCTCTGTCTCCATTTCAGGGCATAGGCTATTGATAAACATTCATTTTCAGCCCACTAACTCCCACAGCTACCTGGACTACACTTCCTCCCACCCCGCATCCTGTAAGGACTTCATTCCATTCTCCCAGTTTCTTCGTCTCCGTCGCATCTGTTCCGACTACTAGAATTTCCGATATGTCTTTTTCTTCAACTGAGGATTCCCCTCCGCCGTGGTTAACATGGCCCTCGACTATGTCCGTTCTATTTCCTGCACTTCTGTTCTCACCCCTTCCCCCCCGTCCCAGAACCACGATAGGGTTCCCCTTGTCCTCACCCTTCACCCCACCAGCCTCCACGTTCAATGGACCATCCTCTGCCATTTCCGCTCCCTCCAGCATGATGCCTTCACCAAACACTCTTCCTCTCCCCTCCCAGCATTCCGAAGGGACCACTCCCTCTGCAACACCCTGGTGCACTCCTCAATCAATCCCAACACCCCCTCCCCTTCCCACGGCACCTTCTGTACAAGAGCACGAGATTCAACACCTGCACATTTACCCCGTCCCTTCCCACTATCCAGGGCCCCAAACACTCCTTCTAGGTGAAACAGCGATTTACTTGTACTTCTTTCAATTTAGTGTACTGCATTCGCTGCTTACGATGTGGTCTCCTCTACATTGGGGAGACCAAACGCAGATTGGGTGACCGCTTTGCAGAACACCTCCGTTCAGTCTATAAGCGTGACCCCGAGCTCCTGGTTGCCTGTCACTTTAATTCTCCGCTCCACTCCCACTCTGATCTCTCCATCCTCGGCCTCTTGCACTGTTCCAATGAAGCTCAACGCAAGCTCGAGGAACAGCACCTCATCCTTCGTTTCGGCAATTTACAGCCTTCTGGACTCAACATCGAGTTCAACAATATCGAACCATATGCCCCAAATGTTATTTTCCTGCTTTGTTTCTCCCTTTCCCGCTGAAGCTGATGATGATTCTGCCATCTCCATTTAGACCCTATCTAGACTCATCTTTTGTTTCTTAACTTGTCCCATTACCATCTCCTTTTGCCTTGCACCATCATCCCTTGTGTCTCTCACTCTCTCCTGCCTTCCATCCTATCACAGACCTTCCCTTTTGTTCTTTCCTCCCCTCCCCCCTTTCCCAGCCCCTGCACTTGCTTAAAAACATGTTACACTAAAAAAACTATTCCTAGTTCTGATGAAGGATCAACGACCTGAACCGTTAACTCTGTTTCTCGCTCCACAATTGCTTCCTGACCTGCTGAGTATTTCCTGCAATTTCTGTTTTTATTTCAGATTTCCAGCATCCGCAGTATTTTGCTTTTGTGCTGCTGCAGCTGAATGAACATGTCTGACAAGATTCATGAATATGTCCCTCACCATGTCCAGCTCCACTGCTTTCAAGCCACAAGACTTGCTACAGCGGCGAAATTGGCCTCTGCCCCAAACGGGGCGGGTAATTCGAATGAACTGATTATTCTCCGTCCGAATCCATGGGGTGGAAAATAGAGGGAAAGCGCCCAGTTTTGCCGGTTTAAATCGTTGCGGCGGTGTTTGGGGGCATAAATACTTTTAGAGCTTATGAGGTCACGCTGACACGTCACAATGTCCCTCTGCTTCACTTAAAGGGGAGGGCCGCTGCAAGTTCTGCAGTCACTATAGCGGCACCCACTGGGCCATCAGGGAGGGTTTCGGCCAGCCAAGAGGAGGTGCCGGGCTGCCTGTTGCTGGCCAGGCCGAATCCGTGTCTGCCACTGTCGAGCGACTTCAGAGTTGGCCAACAATTAAAATAAAATGGCGGCCGCAACGGTCAGCCCTCCCCTTTAAGGGCGGATGCGGCACCCAGCCAATCGCAGCTTCCAGCCGGGAAATGCTGCGGGGGTCACCGAGCAGCGCCGGCTCTGCTCCCACGGGGCAACTCCCCTCGCGGGGCGGAAAGAGGTTTCTGCCGGGCCCTGAGGGATTGGCCCATCCCCCTATCCCGGTCGGAAAGGCCTTACCACCCCATTACCGTCTCTTTGAGGCGGTAATGGATCTTAAAGACGGGGGCAATTTTGGCCCCTTAAAATATTAACAAATTGGAGCTTGTGACCAGTGCCTCCATTCAGCATTGGTCCACTTTGGCACAGCTGGGATGCGGAGCTCAGCAAAACGATGGAGGTGACTGCACTCTCTAACTAGCCTCTGTAGCCCCAATGCTCCCTGCTGCCCAGTGAAGAGTAAGTGTTGATCTCAGGTTATAAGGAGCTGGCCTAATATCAGCTGTTGTCGCACTCTTGCCTCTGAGTCAGAAGGTTGTGGGTTCATAATGCAGGTTGACCCTCCCAGTGCAGTACTGATGGAGTGCTGCACTGTCGGAGTGTGCTGTCTTTCAGATGAGATGTTAAACCGAGGTCCCATCTGCCCTCGCATGATAAAATAAACGAAGTAATAGGTCCCACGGCACCAGGAATGTGACGTTATACCTATCAGGAGAGGATGAACAGACTGGGTCGTGTTCCTCTTGAAAAGTGAAAGCTGAGGGGTGACCTAATAGTGGTCTTTAACACCTTGAAATGTTCTGTTACAGTAGACACAGAGAGAGTGTTTCCACTTGTGGGGAAGAGCAAAACTACAGGCCATCGATATAAGATAGCCATGAAGAAATCAAATAGGGAATTCAGAGGAAACTTCTTTACCCAGTGAGTGGGGACTGTTGTGTATGGAGAAAGAGCCAGACTGAACACTGTGAGCTCAAAGTAAAGTGTGACCGTAGTCTTTTATTGCAGGTCTCCAGAGTGCCTCTCCAACCTGTGAAGCCTCCTTAAATACCTGTGCTCCCAAGGGATTATGGAATCCCTTGAGACTCCAGGGGATGAGCCCTCTGGTGGCTGTACAGAGTAAATACAAGTCCACCTATATAACAACACTCCCCCACCAAAGTCAATAGTGTAACTATTTACAATGTGAGTCGATCTGGGTCCCTTCTTGCCCTGGTTGATCGTGAAAGCTGGTGTGAAAGCTGGTGTTGTTGAATCATTTGTTGCCCTGCAGGACTGCTGTGGATGATGGATTCTGCTTCGTGGTCAACCGTGGTGCCGGTGGCAATGGTGAGTATGTTGCAGGATCAAAAAAGGTAGGGTTGCTCACGATAGTCCGTGAATCTGAGTTTGATTTGGTCCAAGTGTTTCCGGTGAATGAGTCCATTTGAAAGTTTTACCCGAAACACCCTGCTCCCCTCTTTGGCCACGACAATGCCGGGAAGCCACTTGGGACCTTGTCCATAATTTAATACATATACAGGATCATTGATTTCAATCTCACGTGACACATTTGCACTATCATGGTATGCACTTTGTTGAAGCCGCCTGCTCTCTACCTGTTCATGTCGATCAGCGTGAACTAACGAGAGCCTTGTCTTAAGTCCCAGTCGGTACGGGATTCCTTCAGCCGCTTCTATCCCGGGCCGAAAGGACTGTGTACCGGCCCAGGTTAAAAGGACTCTGCACCTGATTCGGGGGACGTCTAACCGGCCGAAAGGACTCCGGGATGACCTGCCAAAGGGACCCGAGGATGTGGAACCGGCTGAAGGGACCGAGGCGCGGCGTCGTCTTATACCCCCAACCAACTTTTAATTAAGTTTTAAACTTTTAACCAACTTTAAAACGTATTAATCAATTTTGCAGAACTTTTAAAATTTACATTTTAGACGCCCAATCAAAATACTTTTAAATATCTATTCATAATTTACATCTTTGACTTTTAACAGCTTTTAGAAACTTTTAAAATTGGGGGAACTTTTATAATCTATTATTGATTTACATCTTAGACTTTTAGCAACTCTTAGAAACTTTTAAAAACTTTTTAACAACCCTTAGAAACTCTTGAAATAAATTGGGAATCTTTATCAATTTTTAACTTTCAAAATAATTTTGGAAGCCACCTTCCAAATGCTTGCCCCCCAACCTAGCCTCGGGCCATCTACCATCAATGGCGCTACCCGGCACCGAGCTTGCGGCCAAAACTTCGCCGTAGGCAATTAGGCTTATAGAGCTGTGCCTGGTCTCTAGTTGTCTCGGACCCCCTTGCCACTGGGCCAAGACCTTGTTCAGCTAAGCCTGTGTGGTTGCCGATGTGCAGCGGCCACCCCACATTAAAAGAACTCACGCACAGGTCAGTATGAAGTTCTTCGTCAGTATGAAGTTCGGGATTTGGAACGTCAGGACCCTCATGGACAATCCCAACAGCAACAGGCCGGAACGCCGCACCGCCATAGTTGCCCGGGAACTCAGACGTTTTGACATTGAAATCGCTGCCCTAAGCGATATGTGGTGGGCAGGGGAAAGCCAGTTGAAGGAACATGGTGGAGGTTACACCTTCTTCTGGAAAGGGAAACCAGAGGCAGAACGTCGTCTTCATGGAGTCGGCATTGCTGTCAAGAATGAGCTGGTCGACCGCCTCAAAGACTCACCCTGTGGGGTTAAGGAATGCCTCATGACTCTTGTATCACCCTATCTTGGAACCAATGTGCCACAGACATCAGTGCGTACACCCCTACATTTGATGCAACGGATGAGACTAAAGAGGGATTTTATTCCAACATCGAGACATCCTTGTCCCGTGTCCCCACGGGTGACAAATTGATCCTCCTGGGTGATTTTGATGCCAGGGTTGGCAAAGACACAGACCTCTGGGGAGGCGTGATTGGCAGAGAGGGGGTAGGGAAAGCCAACTCCAGTGGTACCCTACTCCTGACAAAATGTCTAGAACATGAATTCCTCATCACCAATAACCTGTTCCGCCAGAGGGACAAATACAAGGCATCGTGGCAACATCCTTGCTCCAAACGCTAGCACCTGCTTGACTATGTCATCGTCCGAGCCAGGGATCGCAAGGATGTGCGCATCACCCGCGCCATGATAGGAGCTGATGACTGCTGGATGGACCACTGCCTAATCTGATCCATCATCAACATTAACATTGCCCCAAAGCAGAGGAGACAGCAGAAGCAGTTCTGCAAAAAAGTTAATGCCGGGGCACTTAGAGACCCAGCTAAGATGGCCCTGAGATGCTGAATCCCCATAGCACTTGGTCTGCCCTCCAGGCCTCTATAACCAGTGCCTGTGAATTGACACTTGGTCACTCAACCAGAAAACATCAGGACTGGTTTGATGAAAATCATCAGGAGATCGAAGAACTAATAGATCACAAGCGCAAAGCATTTCTGAGCCTCAAGCGACAGCCCAACTCGGGAGCTGCAAAACAACATTACAGACGGTTCAAGGCTCAGGTCCAACAAAAAATTCGGGATCTAAACAACAGGTGGTGGATGGAGAAAGCACAGGAGATACAACAACTGGTCGACAGCCATGATATGCGAGGATCCTTCGCTGCAGTCAAGGCCACCTACGGTCCAAACTCCCAAGGCACCACCCCTCTCCTGGCCAAGAATGGGGAAACACTCATCAAGGAGACCAAGGCTGTCGGGGCCCGATGGAAGGAGCACTTTGAAGATTTCCTCAATCAAGACTCTGCCTTTGACTCATGCGTTTTGGATTCCATCCCACAGCATGCGACCCGCCATCAACTCAGTGAAACTCTAACGTTGCACGAGGTAGGCAAAGCCATAAAACAGCTTAAGAATAACAAGGCTATGGGTGCGGATGGAATCCCTGCTGAGGTGCTAAAATATGGCAGAGAGGTGCTGTTGGCGCGGATACATGACCTCATCTCTCTCATCTGGAGGGAGGAGAGCATGCCGGGAGATCTGAGAGATGCAGTGATTGTGAACATTTTTAAAAAGGGGGACAAGTCCGGCTGCGGGAATGATAGGGGAATCTCCCTGCTATCAACCACTGGGAAAGTTGTCGCCAGAGTTCTCCTCAAGCGTCTTTTCCCTGTGGCCGAGGAGTTCCTCCCAGAATCACAATGCGGATTTCGTCCCCTATGGGGCACAACAGACATGATCTTTGCAGCGCGCCAGTTGCAGGAAAAATGCAGGGAGAAGCGCCAGCCCTTATACATGGCCTTTTTCGATCTTACAAAGGCCTTTGACACCATGAGGGTCTATGGAGCGTCCTCCTCCGTTTCGGATGCCCCCAAAAGATTGTCAACATCCTTCGCCTACCCCACGATGACATGCAGGCCGTGATCCTTACCAACGGATCCATTACAGACCCAATCCACGTCCGGATCGGGGTCAAACAGGGCTGCGTTATCGCTCCAACCCTCTTCCCAATCTTCCTCGCCGACATGCTCCATCTCACAATCAACAAGCTCCCCGCTGGAGTGGAACTAAACTACTGAACCAGTGGGAAGCTG
Organism: Pristiophorus japonicus; assembly: GCF_044704955.1. Taxonomy (NCBI): domain Eukaryota; kingdom Metazoa; phylum Chordata; class Chondrichthyes; family Pristiophoridae; genus Pristiophorus; species Pristiophorus japonicus. Next base: position 117,464,222 of record NC_091982.1, on the reverse strand, counting down.
TTTAATCTACGCCGCCTCCAGGCCAGGTCCAAGATCACCCCAACCTCTGTTGTTGAGCTGCAGTATGCGGGCGACGCCTGCGTCTGTGCACATTCAGAGGCTGAACTCCAGGGTATAGTCAATGTATTCACTGAGGCATATGAAAGCATGGCCCTTATGCTTAACATCCATAAGACAAAGGTCCTCCACCAGCCTGTCACCGCCGTACAGCACTGCCCTCCAATCATCAAGATCCACGGAGCGGCCCGAGACAACGTGGACCATTTCCCATATCTCGGGAGCCTCTTATCAACAAAGGCAGACATGGAAGCGGAGATTCAGCATCGCCTCCGGTGCGTCAGCGCAGCCTTCGGCCATCTGAGGAAAAGAGTGTTTGAAGACCAGGCCCTCAAATCTACCACCAAACTCATGGTCTATAAGGTTGTAGTAATACACGCCCTCCTGTATGAATCTGAGGCATGGACAATGTATAGAAGGCACCTCAAGTCGTTGGAGATATATCACCAACGATGTCTCCGCAAGATCCTGCAAATCCCCTGGGAGGACAGGCGCACCAACATCAGTGTCCTCGACCAGGCTAACATCTCCAGTATTGAAGCACTGACCACACTCGATCAGCTAAGTTGGGCAGGCCACATAGTACGCATGCCAGATACAAGACTCCCTAAGCAAATGCTTTATGCGGAGCTCCTTCATGGTAAACGAGCCAAAGGAGGACAGCGGAAACGTTATAAGGACACCCTCAAAGCCTCGCTGGTAAAGTGCGACATCACCATTGACACCTGGGAGACCCTGGCCGCAGACCGCCCGAAGTGGAGAAAGTCCATCCGGGAGGGCATTGAGCTCTTCGAATCTCAACGCAAAGAGCATGAAGAGTCCAAGCACAAGGTCTGTCCCACCTATTATATGGCCTGTGGCTCTCGTATTGGACTGCAGCCATCAAAGAACTCACTTTGGGAGTGGAAGCAAGTCCTCCTCGATTCCGAAGGACTGCCTATGATGATGATGATGATGATGATGTCTTAAGTGCTCTTTTCATGAGCAGTTCAGCAGGTGGAATCCCAGTGAGTGAGTGGGGTCTCATGCGGTAGCTAAGCAGGACTCGGGATAGGCAAGTCTACAATGAGCCTTCAGTTACCCTCTTCAAGCCTTGCTTGATGATTTGCACTGCTCTCTCTGCCTGACCATTGGACGCTGGTTTAAACGGGACAGATGTGACATGTTTGATCCCGTTACGGGTCATGAATTCTTTGAGCTCAGCATTGGTAAAACATGGCCCGTTGTCACTCACCAGGACATCGGGTGAACCGTGTTTGGCAAACATGGCCCGCAGGCTTTCAGTAGTGGCAGCGGATGTGCTAGCCTACATTATCTCTCATTCAATCCACTTGGAGTACGCGTCTACAACCACAAGGAACATTTTACCCAAGAACGGGCCTGCATAGTCGACGTGTACCGAGTCCACAATTTGGAGGGCCAAGACCATGAACTTAGCGGCACCTCCCTGGGTACAATGCTTAGCTGCGAGCATGTATTACATCTGTGAACGCAGGACTCTAAGTCCGCATCGATACTGGGCCACCACATGTGAGATCTGGCTATTGCTTTCATCATTACGCTGCCTGGGTGGGTACTGTGGAGGTCATTGATGAAGGTGTCATTGCCCGTCTTGGGGACCACTACTCGATTGCCCCACAGAAGACAGTCTGCCTGTATAGACATTTCATTTTTGCGCCGCTGGAACGACTTTATCTCTTCCTGCATTTCCACTGGGACACTGGACCAGCTCCCATGAAGCACACAGCTTTTGACTAGAGATAATAAAGGGACCTGGCTTGTCCAGGTTTTAATCTGCCGGGCAGTGATGGGTGATTGCTCACTCTCAAATGCTTCCATAACTATGGCTAGATCTGCTGGCTGCGCCATTTCCAGTCCCGTGGTGGGCAATGGCAGCCTACTGAGAGCATCGGCACAGCTTTCTGTGCTTAGCCTGTGGCGGATGGTGTAGTTGTGTGCGGACAACGTGAGCGCCCATCTCTAGATGCAGGCCAATGCGTTGGTTTTTATCCCTTTACTCTCGGAAAACAGGGATATAATTGGTCTATGGTCAGTTTCCAATTCGAATTTTAGCCCAAACAATTATTGATGCATTTTCTTTACCTCATAAACACACGCTAACGCTTCTTTTTCAATCATGCTGTAGGCTCTCTCAGCCTTAGACAGACTCCCGAAATCATTAGCTTGTTGCAATACACACCCAACGCCATATGACAACGCATCGCATGCTAGTACCAAATGCTTACATGGATCATACAACACAAGCAATTTGTTTGAGCAGAACAATTTTCTCACTTTTACAAAGGCATTTTCTTGGCTTTTGCCCCAAACCCATTTGCCCCCTTTTCATAGTAAGACATGAGGTGGTTCTAGCAGTGTGCTGAGACCCGGTAAGAAGTTACCAAAGTAGTTCAAGAGTCCCAGAAATGACCGCAGCTCCGTCACGTTCTGTGGCCTCGGTGCATTCTCGATTGCTCCGTCTTTGCGTTGGTGGGCCTGATGCCGTCCGCCGCAATCCTCCTTCTCCGGAACTCCACTTCAGGCGCCAAGAAAATGCACTTCGAGCATTTTAACCTGAGCCCCACGCGGTTGAGTCGACTAAAAACCTCCTCCAGGTTCTGCAGATGCTCGACTGTGTTCCGACCTGTGACCAAGATATCGTCCTGGAAGACCACGGTGTGCGGGACCGACTTCAGTAAACTTTCCATGTTTCTCTGGAATATTGCCGCCGCTGATCAGATTCCAAACGGACATCTGTTATAAACAAAAAGACCTTTGTGTGTGTTGATGCAGGTGAGGGCCTTCGATGATTTCTCCAGTTCCTGTGTCATGTAGACTGAAGTCAGATCCAGCTTCGTGAATGTCTTTCCTCCCACCAGCATTGCAAAGAGGTCGTTGGCCTTTGGTAGTGGGTATTGGTCCTGCAGGGATAAACGATTGATAGTTACTTTGTAATTGCCACAGATTCTGACGGTGCCGTCTCCCTTGAGGACTGGGACAATAGGACTGGCCTATTCGCTGAATTCGATCAGTGAAATGATGCCCTCTCTTTGCAGCAGTCTAGCTTAATCTCTCCCCTTTCTCTCATCATATACGGTACTGCTCTCACCTTGTGATGGGTCATGCCCCCAGAATTAGGTGGATCTGCACTTTTGCTTCTTGGAATTCCTGGTTCGAACAGCGAAGGAAATTTGTTTAAGACCTGTGCATACGAGGTGTCGTCAGCGGGCGATAGCGCTCGGACGTCATCCCAGTTCCAGCGTATCTTTCCCAGCCAGCTCCTGCCGAGCAGCATGGGACCATCTCCCGGTATCACCCAGAGGGGTAGCTTGTGCACCGCTCCATCGTAGGAGACCTTTATGGTAGCACTGCCGATTACAGGAATCAGTTGTTTAGTGTAAGTTCTTAGTTTCGCGCGAACTGGAGTTAAGACTGGCCTTGAGGCCTTGTTGCACCACAACCTTTCAAAAGTCTTTTTGCCCATGATGGACTGGCTGATGCCCGTGTCCAGCTCCATTGACACCGGGAGTCCATTTAGTTCAACATTCAACATTATCGGGGTACAATTCGTGGTGAATGTGTGCACTCCATATACCTCTGCCTCCTTGATTTGAGGCTCTGGTTCATCGTGATCCTCCGTGGATCTGTCCTCCTCTGCAACATGGTGGTTTGCAGGTTTAACAGGCTTTGCAGCTCACCTGCACACTCGTTGGAGGTGTCCCATTGTTCCATTTGAATTGCATGAATGGAAACGATGATCACCCGCGCAGCGCCAACAAGCTGTTAATGGCCTTGCATTCATCATCCTTGATGGTGGACTCTGAGTCATCTGCAGACGTGCAGCTGCAGGTATGTGTGACCTGCCCTGTATGTTATGATTCAAAAACAACATCAGTTTGTTCACAGTACTTTTGCAGCACTTATGTGCTGAGAGATTTGCTTTGTATTGTCACTGGTGGAAATGAACACCTGGGCTATCGCTATAGCCTTACTTAAGATTGGGGTCTCTGCAGTCAAAAGTTTGTGAAGTATGGTTTCGTGGCCAATGCCAAGTACAAAAAAGTCTCTGAGCATGTGCTCCAAATGTCCTTCAAATGCGCAATATCCTGCAAGGCATCTTAGCTCGGCGACATAACTCGTCACTTTCTGACCTTCAGACCTTTTGTAGGTGGAGAACCGGTACTTCGCCATCAGAACGCTTTCCTTCGGGTTCAAATGCTCTCGGACCAGTGTGTACAAATCATCGTACTATTTCGCCGTGCGTTTCGCTGGAGTATGCAGATTTTTCATGAGGCCATATGTTGGTGCCTCACAGATGGTGAGGAGGATCGCCCTTCGTTTGGCAGCGCTCTCTTCTCCATTTAGCTCGTTGGCCACGAAGTATTGGTCGAGTCGCTCCACAAAAGTTTCCCAACCATCTCCCCCCGAAAATTTCTCCAGGATGCCCACTGTTCTCTGCATCTTTGGGTTCGCTTTCTGTATCTCGTCACCAGTTGTTGTGTATGGAGAAAGAGTCAGACTGAACACTGTGAGCTCAAAGTAAAGTGTGACCATAGTCTTTTATTACAGGTCTCCAGAGTGCCTCTCCAACCTGTGAAGCCTCCTTAAATACCAGTGCTCCTAAGGGATTATGGGATCCCTTGGGACTCCAGGGGATGAGCCCTCCGGTGGCTCTACAGAGTAAATACAAGTCCACATATACAACAGTGAAAATGTGGAATTAGCTACCACAGGGAGTGGTTGGAGCGAATAGTATCGATGCATTTAAGGCAATGCTAGAAAAGCATATGAGGGAGAAAGGAATAGAAAGTTATGCTGATTAAGTTAGATAAGGAAGGAGGAGAGGAGGCCCGAGTGGAGCATAAACATCGACATAGACTGGTTGGGCCGAATGGCCTGTTTCGGTGCTGTATATTCTATGTAACTATTCAAAGAGAAACAAGGGACTTCTCCCTGTGCCTGGAACAACACGTATCCCTCTTCCAACATCACTAAAAGATTATCTGGTCATTATCACAATGGTGTATGTGGGAGCTTGCTGTGTTGCTGTGTTTTGTTGCCAGTTTTGCGAACAAAACATTGAACATACTTCAAAAGTAATTGGCTGCTGAGTGCTCTGGGATCTCCTGAGGATATGGAATGGTGCTGAGGGGAATGGGGAGGGGGAAACCCTGCAGTGGTGCTGAAGGAGCAGAGTGTTCAACTGGAAGGGTGAGAAATGCTGAGATCCAGGGTAATTTGCACAGGGCAAATAGTGCCAGGGTAGACTGGGGGAGAGAGAGAGGAGAGTTCCAGCTTAAAGCAGAGCAGGGGAGGGGAGTGGCTGCATGGACTGGGGGGAAATGAGACTGAGTCAGCCTTGGCTCACTCTTGCCTCTGAGTTACAAGGTTGTAGGTTCAGGCCCCACTCCAAAGACTTGAGACTCTAGGTTGGCACTGAGTTCTCAGTGCTTGCCCAATTCTGGTCTCTTGTGCATTTCTGATTTACATCACTCCACCATTGGTGACCGTGCCTTCAGTTGCCTGGGCCCTGAGCTCTGGAATTCCCTCTCTAAACCTCTCTTTTAGGACACTCCTTGAAATCTACTTCCTTGATCAGGCTGTTGGTCATCTTTCTTAACATCTCATCAGTGGCTCGGTGTCAAATTTTGTTTCAAAGCACTCCTGTGAAGTGCCTGGAATATTTAACCACGTTACTAAATATAAGTTATTGTTGCTGTTGCAGTGCAGTGCTGAGGGAGTGCTGCACTGTCAGAGGGGTCATCTTTCAGATGAGGCATTAAACGGAGGCCCTGCTGCCCTATCAGGTGGATGTAAAAGTTCCCATGGGACTATTCAAAGAGGAGCATGGGAGTTCTCCCAGTGACCGGCCAATATTCATCTCTCAACCAACATCAGAACAAAGCAGATTAACTGACCGTTTATCTCATTCTTGTGTGTGGGATCTTGATCAACACAAATTGGAGGCTGCATTTTTCTACAGAAGCTAATCTCTGACAAAGGGCCTGTCTTGTTGGGCCTGATAACTTTTAGCTCTCTTAAACAAAAAAGTTATTTTATTTTCCATTCAACTCTCTCTGTAACATGAGTGGGGAATCAGTATAGGTATTAATACAACTGAGCTGTAAGGGTGAGTAATTGTTCAAGTGCAACTCAGCATAGTATTAGGCAGTCCCCCGTATTGAGGATGACTTGCTTCCACACCAACAAGGGATGAGTTCACAGGTGTTTCAATGAGGGACCTGACAATCTAGGTCCAGAACTATATACTAAAGGGTGGAAGATGCCTGTGCGTGGATTCTTTTAACGTGGGGTGGCCGTTGCACACCACCCACCACACGGGCTTGACAGAGCTAGGTCTTGATCTAGTGGCAAGGGTTAACCAAGACAACTGGAGACCAAGCTCTGCTGCACGGACCTAGTGCGCACACATGCTCCTACTATCCATAGATCGTAGTGTGGGCTGGCCCTTGTTGCCTGAGCCCTCGCCTCTCCAGGGTCCTGAACCCTCGCCTCTCCTGGGCCCGATCACGACGCTCCTGGGCCCCGATCTCTCACTGCTCCTCCGCCCCAATCAAAATTGGCAGTCAGAAACAGGACATCAAGTAGTCTCCTCTTATCTTGGAGACATCAAATATCAACACTGTTATTTGAAATATCAAAATATTAAACTCCAGCCTAGTTGAAGGGTTAACATCAGCAGAAACAAACGCCAACTAACAGAATGAACACATTTCATTAGCATATGAATAACAGCAGCAATAACAGCAGAATCCAAACACTGCAGTCACTTGTGAACTCGCTGGTGTCTTAGCAGGCGGGAAGAGTGAGTGAATCCCTTCCCACACTCAGAACAGGTGAATGGCCTGTCGCTGGTGTGAACTCGCTGGTGTTTCAGCAGGTTGGATGAACAAGTGAATCCCTCCCCACACTTTGAGCAGGTGAACGGCCTCTCGCTGGTGTGAACTCGCTGGTGTTTCAGCAGGTTGGATGAACAAGTGAATCCCTCCCCACACTTTGAGCAGGTGAACGGCCTGCTGTTGCCTCCCAGACTATTGCACCACGACATTCCTGACTGGAATACAAATTAAGATTTGTTTTGTAATTCGCTTTGAGTTTGCCAAGTCCGTGTTAAAGACAGTTAAGGGTACATTATGCTGCTATTCACGTCTCTCGTTCTGAAATTAATGAAAGCTCCTTCAGTACTGCACTGGAATGTCCGGATGAATTTTTATCTTTATTTTTGTGGATATTTTCACATCAAGCCATGAGTAATATACTTGATGAATGAACTGGAATGTGCCAGGAATCTGCTGGTGTGAGGCAGCTGGATTAGCGTATTAGCGGTTTACTTGTACTTCTTGCAATTTAGTATACTGTATTCACTGCTCACGATGTGGTCTCCTCTACATTGGGGAGACCAAACCCAGATTGGGTGACCCTTTTGCAGAACACCTCCGTTCAATCTATGACTTTGACCCCGAGCTTCCGGTCGCCTGTTACTTTAATTCTCCGCTCCACTCCCACTCCGATCTCTCCATCCTCGGCCTCCTACACTGTTCCAATGAAGCTCAACGTAAACTCGAACAACAGCACCTCATCGTTCAATTAGGCACTTTACAGTCTTCTGGACTCAACATCGAGTTCAACAATTTCAAACTATAACCTCTGCCCATATTTATTTTTTCTCTTCCTTGTTTTTTTTCTGTTTTTTTCTCTCCCACGGCAGCTGATGATGATTCTGCCATTTCCATTTACACCCTATCTAGACTCATCTTTGATTTCTTAACTTGTCCCATTATCATCTCCTGCTGCCTTGTACAATCTCATGGGATTGGGAGTAATATACCAGCATGGATTGAGGATTGGTTAACGGACAGAAAACAGGGAGTAGGAATAAGCTTCTGTATTAGTGTTTAATTCACTGACTCTTGTCTTCTGGAATGCCCACCTTGAAGAAGTTCTGCTCTTCGTTCAGACGGGATTTCCATTTGTCTCTTTTACCTGGCTCATCTTCTTTGCTTTCTGTTTCCCTTCTTGTGTTTGATCCAGTATCTGCCAAAACTCGCTTTCACAGCCACACCTCTTTCCTCAGCAACTGTCTCGGAATCCGAATTAATCCACGTGGATTCGAACTGAAATTGCACCCTTCATGTATTGTATCCACCCAGGATTACAGATATCTCCGAGATATTCAGCGTTCCTCCAACCACTGCTCTCGCCACATCCTGGGATCCACACTCAACGCTATGAACCACCACATGCACACTCTCACCCTCTCTCTTCAGCAGCACCGACTCACTCTGTCTCAGAGCTGTCCTGGTCCACAGTTCCATTTCATCCTTCCCTCATCCGACGCTTTAACCACAAATTTATTCATTATTTCAGCTGTCATGGATCGTAAACTTCAAAACTCTTGGACACCAACGCCCCTCCAGAACCTTCTTCCCCCACACTTCTCTCTGATTCCATCCCTTCTTCCAATCTCACCCCCTGCCTTGTTTTCACTTTCCCCTCTGACCTTTCCCTCTCTGACCCTGAATGATCAGTCCTCAGCAAAGGCCTGAGCTCCATCCCCTATGCCCCCACCTCAATGAATTTCGAGCTCGGCATGATGCTGAGCTCTTTTTCCGCCACCTTCGCCTCTGTGCCCAATTCTTCGGCCAGGAGTCTTACCCCCGGCACAGCTGACCCTTTCTCACACTTTCAGAATTCTCGCTGTACCTGGAGCCCTCCCTCTGGCCTCTTACCTCTCTGGACCGCTTCATTGCAAACTGCTGACAGGACATCAGCCATCTCAATTTCTCTGCACCCCTCACTCACTCCAACCTACCTCCCTCGGAAATTCTGGCACTCCGCTTCCTCGATCCAACCCCAACCCTTGTCATCAAACCTGCTGACAAGGGTGGCACTGTTGTTATTTGGTGAACTGACCTCTACCTTGCAGAGGCTGATCGCCAACTCTCTGAAACCTCCTCCTACCTCCCCCTGGACCATGGCCCCACCACTGAACATCAAACCATAATTTCCCAGACCGTCACTGACCTCACCTCCTCTGGAGATCTTCCCTCCACAGCTACCAACCTCACAGTTCCCCAAACCCTTCACAGCCCGCTTCTACCTCCTTCCCACGATCCACAAACAGGACTGCCCCAGAAAACCCATCGTTTCAGCCTGTTCTTGCCCCACGGAACTGATTTCTTCCCTATCTCGACTCTAATTTTTCTCCCCAGTTCCAGTCTCTTCCCACCTACATCCGCGACTCCTCCGACGCCCTCCGTCACTTTAACAGTTTCCAGTTTCCTGGCCCCAACCGTCTCCTTTTCACCATGGACATCCAATCCCTCTACACTTCCATCCCTCACCAGGATGGCCTGAGGGCGCTCCGCTTTTTCCTCGAGCAGAGGCCCAACCAGTCCCCATCCACCACACTCTCCTCCGCCTGGCTGAACTTGTTCTCACATTGAACAACTTCTCCTTTAACTCCACTCACTTCTTCCAAATAAAGGTGTTGCTTTGGGGACCTGCATGGGTCCGAGCTATGCCTGTCTTTTCGTTGGATATCTGGACTATTCTTTGTTCCAGTTCTACTCGGTTCCCTTCCTCACCTCTTTTTCTGGTACATTGATGACAGTATCGGGGCCGTTTCCTGCTCTCGCCCTGAACTAGAAAGTTCATTCATTTTGCTTCCAATTTCCACCCTTCCCTCACCTTCACATGGTCCATCTCCGACTCGCCATTCCTTTCCTCAAATTCTCTGTCTCCATTTCAGGGGCTGGCTATTGATAAACATTCATTATAAGCCCACTAACTCCCACAGCTACCTGGACTACACTTCCTCCCACCCCGCATCCTGTAAGGACTTCATTCCATTCTCCCAGTTTCTCTGCCTCCATCGCATCTGTTCCGACAACTAGAGTTTCCGATATGTCTTTTTCTTCAACCGAGGATTCCCCTCCGCCGTGGTTAACATGGCCCTCGACTATGTCCGTTCTATTTCCCGCACTTCTGCTCTCACCCCTTCCCCCCCGTCCCAGAACCACGATCGGGTTCTCCTTGTCCTCACCTTTCACCCCACCAGCCTCCACGTTCAACGAATCATCCTCTGCCATTTCCGCTACGTCCAGCCGTGAACCCTCCACCAAACACAACTTCCCCTCCCCTCCCAGCACTCCGAAAGGACCACTCCCTGTGCGACACCCTGGTGCACTCCTCATTCACCCGCAGCACCCACTCTCCTTCCCACGGTACCTTCCTGTGCAAGCACACGAGATTCAACAACTGACCTTTTACCTCCTCCCTTCCCACTGTCCATGGCCTCAAACACTCCTTCCAGGTGAAACAGCGATTTACTTGTACTTCTTTCAATTTAGTATACTGTATTCACTGCTCACGATGTGGCGTGCTCTACATTGGGGAGACCAAATGCAGATTGGTGACCACTTTACAGAACACCTTCAGTCTATAAGTGTGACCCCGAGCTTCCAGTCACCTGTCACTTTAATTCTCCGCTCCACTCCCACTCTGATCTCTCGGTCCTCGGCCTCTAACACTGTTCCAATGAAGCTCAACGCAAGCTCGAGGAACAGCAACTCATCTTTCAATTTGGGTATTTACACTCTATCTAGACTCATCTTTTGTTTCTTAACTTGTTCCATTACCATCTCCTTTTGCCTTGCACCATCATCCCTTGTGTCTCTCAATCTCTCCTGCCTTCCATCCTATCACAGACCTTCCCTTTTGTTCTTTCCTCCCCTTCCCCCCTTTCCCTGCCCCTGCACTTGCTTAAAAACATGTTACACTAAAAAAACTATTCCTAGTTCTGATGAAGGATCAACGACCTGAACCGTTAACTCTGTTTCTCGCTCCACAATTGCTTCCTGACTTGCTGAGTATTTCCTGCAATTTCTGTTTTTATTTCAGATTTCCAGCATCCGCAGTATTTTGCTTTTGTGCTGCTGCAGCTGAATGAACATGTCTGACAAGATTCTTGAATATGTCCCTCACCATGTCCAGCTCCACTGCTTTCAAGCCACAAGACTTGCTACAGCGGCGAAATTGGCCTCTGCCCCAAACGGGGCGGGTAATTCGAATGAACTGATTATTTTCCGTCCGAATCCATGGGGTGGAAATTAGAGGGAAAGCGCCCAGTTTTGCCGGTTTAAATCGTTGCGGCGGTGTTTGGGGGCGGAAGTGCTTTTAGAGCTTATGAGGTCACGCTGACACGTCACAATGTCCCTCTGCTTCACTTAAAGGAGAGGTCCGCTGCAAGTTCTGCAGTCACTATAGTGGCGCCCACTGGGCCATCGGGGAGGGCTTCAGCCAGCCAAGAGGAGGTGCCGGGCTGCCTGTTGCTGGCTAGGCTGAACCCGTGTCTGCCACTGTCGGGCGACTTCAGAGTTGGCCAACAATTAAAATAAAATGGCGCCGCAGCGGTCAGCCCTCCCCTTTAAGGGCGGATGCGGCACCCAGCCAATCGCAGCTTCCAGCTGGGAAATGCTGCGGGGGGCACCGAGCAGCGCCGGCTCTGCTCCCACGGGGCAACTCCCCTCGCGGGGCGGAAAGAGGTTTCTGTCATTCCCTGAGGGGTCGGCCCATCCCCCTATCCCCGGTCAGAAAGGCCTTACCACCCCAGTACCGTCTCTTAGAAGCGATCATGGACCTTAAAGAGAGGGGTAATTTTGGCCCCTTAAAATATTAACAATTTGGAGCTTGTGACCAGTGCCTCCATTCAGCATCGCTCCCCTTTGGCACAGCTGGGGTGTGGAGCTCAAGAAAACGATGGAGGTGACTGCACTCTCTAATAGCACTCTGTAGCCCCAATGCTCCGTGCTGCCCAGTGAAGAGTAAGTGTTGATCTCAGGTTATAAGGAGCTGGCCTAATATCAGCTGTGGTCGCACTCTTGCCTCTGAGTCAGAAGGTTGTGGGTTCATAATGCAGGTTGACCCTCCCAGTGCAGTACTGATGGAGTGCTGCACTGTCGGAGTGTGCTTTCTTTCAGATGAGATGTTAAACCGAGGTCCCATCTGCCCTCTCAGGATAAAGTAAAGGAAGTAATAGGTCCCACGGCACCAGGAAAGTGATGTTATACCTATCAGGAGAGGAGGAACAGGCTGGGTCGTGTTCCTCTTGAAAAGAGAAAGCCGAGGGGTGACCTAATCGAGGTCTTCAACACCATGAAATGTTCTGTTACAGTAGACACAGAGAGAATGTTTCCACTTGTGGGGAAGAGCAAAACTACAGGCCATCAATATAAGATAGTCATGAAGAAATCAAATAGGGAATTCAGAAGAAACTTCTTTACCCAGTGAGTGGTATGAATGTGGAATTAGCTGTTTGTGGGAGCTTGCTGTGTTGCTGTGTTTTGATGCCAGTTTTGCGAACAAAACATTGAACATACTTCAAAAGTAATTGGCCGCTAAGTGCTCTGGGATCTCCTGAGGACATGGAATGGTGCTGAGGGGAATGGGGAGAGGGAAACCCTGCAGTGGTGCTGAAGGAGCAGAGTGTTCAACTGGAAGGGTGAGAAATGCTGAGTTCCAGGGTAATTTGCACAGGGCAAATAGTGCCAGGGTAGACTGGGGGAGAGAGAGGAGAGTTC